>NC_143565.1:33323750-33934375 GCF_054136105.1 Typopeltis vanoorti
GTATATATAAAAAGAATGGCTATTTCTAAAACATAATTTTCCTTCATCATTCCTTCATAAACATTGGTTAAAATTATTTATTAAATATATCATAGGAAACATTTTTGAATGATAATTTTGTGTTATGTTTGTTTAAATGGATAAATTATCAAGATATTATTTTATCCCTCATTTAATAATTATGATGTGATTTGCATAGCAATTACAGGTTATAGAATTCTTGGCATGATTAATTTTTGAATATGTTTTAATTCATGGTTTATATATATATATATATTTTTTTTATGTGTTGTGTTTGCATGTGTGTGCGCATGTGCATGCATATTTCATAACAGTAACAAACACATAAAAATTGCAACATTAAGTTTATTTAGTATCAAAATGATTTCGATCATTATTTCAATATTTGTAATACTATAGCACTTTATTACATAAAATTTATTCATAGGTTTTATTTTGGTCATGCACTAAAGATACATTAAATATTATTTATTCTCATTATGTCTGTTCCCATATCACATCCTTTTCTACTTTGAAAATATCACACACTCTCAAAATGCATTACATTATTAAGTGATTTTAACTAATAGTAATATTAGTATTAATGTGTTAGTATTGTAATCACTGATATATTATTAGTCACCAAAAATCCATACGATAACATTTTTATGTGAAATAAAAACATCTTGTAGAAGATATCAGTATCATTAGTTTGATCTGCTAAGGTTTTGATTATGAAATAATTCCAACAAGTCGTTCAAACAATCTTATTGCATAGATTTTTCAAATTTCCAGTACATTACACAGTCAATTACAAAATAGCAACCTATGTTGAGGGGAGGGGGGAAACCTGTATTGTTCTGATGATTTGAAATTATATAAATTATTCTTCAACTTTATCAGAGATTCTTGTGAGCAACCAGTTTGAATCTAAGCACTGCCTGTTTAGCTAAGGATAAAACAACATAGATTGGAAAAGAGAGCCATGCCTGAAATAAGTTAACCCTGCTTTTCTTGGTCATATTTTGAGAGACATAATCTTAACATACCACCAAGTTTTCAAGTTGGTGACATTTTAAGAGAGACTGTTCACAAAAAATAATGTGATCCCCTTTTCTTAGTCATGTTTTTATTATAATACATATTTTATTATTATTATTACTAACACTAGAGCTTCTTAAAGTCAAAATACTCATCACAGGAGGTGCATACTTTTACAAACAAAGCCCATCAAGCCATGCTTTAAACTCATTCACCAAATCGTCAGGCAAGGCATTCCACTCACTCAGTTACCACTTCCCATGCAAAGAATCTGCTCCTTATGCCCATAATCACACCCTCCTTATACAGCTTTCATGGATTGCTCTCCCTCCTTCTCCCATTCTATAAAAAAATTCTTTCATATTAACCTACTTAAAATTCTCAACTATATTCCCCTCTCTATCTCCTAGTCATAAGGCTTTGCAAACTACAATCCCTCAATCTATCTTCATATCCCACATTCCAAAAAAAAAACAGTTATCACCACCTCACTCAGTCTTCTCTAGATCCTTTCCAATATATCCTCATCACAATGTATACAAGAGGACCAAATCTGTACAAAATAATCCATATGAGGCCTGATCAAGGTTTTATACAATGACACCAGAACCACAGATTAAAGTACTCTGCATCATTGCCATAATCTGATGTGATGACTTCACAACTTGTGAAATGTGACCTCTGAATTTCAGATTCTTGTCTGCCACCACTCCAAGGTTTCTTGTCTCCTCAGCTTTCTCCAAAATTTTTCCCACAAAATACATACTTTGCATCCAGTTGTTGCCTACAAATTTCAGAACCTTACCCTTTGCAGTATTGAAGTGACAGTTCCATACTGTCAAATACTCATACAATATATTATTATTATTATTATTATTATCCCAAGACCCCATATTCAGGTCCTTCTGTAAGGCTACATCATCTGCTTGATTCCACATCACTTCATGATCACTCTCACCAACTGAACAGAATTGTGAAGCCCTACTCACAATCACATCCTCTGGTGATATGATCAGATCTAAACTTTCAATCCTCACTTGCCTGCTTTACATACTGCCTTCATTTCTTCAAGAACTTAAGAAATTCATTTTCCATATTCCCAGATGCTATCTCTTTATTCCAGTCTATACTGCCATATTAAAATCACCATTATGAATATCCTTCACTTGTTCACTAACAAAAGTTGCTTATACAATTATTCATCACTACACTCCATATTCCCTGGCTTATAACAACATCTGACTAAATATCTCTTCCTGTCAACCTCCAACTTACAACATGCCTCAAAACAGTTGCTAATATTTCCTTCTTGCATCTCTACCTTATGTGGACATAATTCTCCTACTATGATCAGCTACACTCCTCCTCTCTTCTTGTCCTTTCTATTCTCAAGAAAAGCATCATAGCTTTCTATTTCTATTCCCATTAGGATATCATCATCATCAACTATGTTTCATTTCTGCCAACAATATTTGTGTGAATAAACTCAATCACTGGAACAATTTCATCTCCCTTATTTTTGATGTTCCTTGCATTTGTAAATGAACACATCAGTTCACTTTAGATCTATAACTGGTTGTACTCAAGCCAACACACTGTGATTTCTCCAACACACCTACCCTTCGACAGATGTGGTGGGGAAATCTCCTCTTGTTTCAACTACTCCCTCTTGCTCCAATTCCATTCCATTCCTACACTGATCATCCCTATACACACATTTTCTACTACCTCGAACATTCACTCTCCGTACATTGTGTCCATCTGTTCATCCCAACTCCTACTCCCATTGCCCTGTTCTCTCTTCATCTCTCACACTTCTACTGTCATTACCAAGTACTTCATTCTCATCTGTTCCACTCCCCTGATCTTTCACTTCACCTCTTAGTTACTCTGATTTCTTGTGCACACTGCATTAGACTCTACATGACTAACGCCAAAAGCATTCATATGTAATTCACAACTTTTGTATAAAGATCCATTTTTTTCCTCAAATAAATACGTGCCAAATATCTATATACTGTCCTCTGTACTCCTCAGCAGGCTCTGTCAGCATACCATTCATAATTTTTGGTCTTTCTCTCAACTGATTATTGCCATATCTTTACAACACACACACACACACACACTGACAACCTTTCCCACTATACTGTTATGTTTAACACTCCTGAGTAACTTCCTAATATCCATCATTACATTCACTTTATGTCCAACTAAATAATTTGTTCCCACAACTGCTACTAACTCTCTTGCTCATATCCAAAGCATAAATTATCTTTCTCATCTTCCCTCTTGAAAAGCAGATGTTATAGACTCTATCATTAACCAAGCCTTTAATATTGGAATATCCTTACATTGCTATAAATTAAAGATGCCAAGAAAGTATATTTTTGATTTCATCCTTTATTCAAGTCACTTCA
Organism: Typopeltis vanoorti; assembly: GCF_054136105.1. Taxonomy (NCBI): domain Eukaryota; kingdom Metazoa; phylum Arthropoda; class Arachnida; order Uropygi; family Thelyphonidae; genus Typopeltis; species Typopeltis vanoorti. The sequence goes on from NC_143565.1 coordinate 33,327,209, forward strand.
CAACTGGGATACTTGTGTATAGAGGGTAATGACTTCACATCAATTGCCTTAGAATTCCATAATGCAAAGCACATATCCTTACAGACATCTATAATACTATGCATTATGGGAAGAACCATTACCCAAACCGATTTCGACCTTTACTGAGGTCTCATCAGTGGGAACCGGACCCAGAAGTGATATCAAAGTTGAAGTAATGCAGGAGTCATATTTCCATATGGAAATTTTCATGTGTGGCATGCATTTGAGGAAAGAATGGATTTGTACATAAGTCATATTTTTATAGAAATATGATTTCTGCATTACCTCAGCCTTGGTATCATTTCTGGGTGTGGCTCCCACTGATGAGACCTCAATAAAGGTCGAAACCAGTCTGGGTAGTGGCCATCTCCATAATGCATAGCATTATACATGCCTGTAAGGATATGTGCTTTGCATTATGGAATATTAAGACAATTGATGCAAAGTCATTAGCCTCTATACGCAAGTGGCCCAGTCGTGAAGTGACTTCACACACAAACTTTGTTTGCTTACACTTGGATAGAGGATGAAACCAAGAATATAATTTCTTGGCATCTTTAATTTATAGCATAACCAAGTGGAAAAACTTTCAACCTTACATTGCTATTCTCGAGTCATTCATCAAGTCTTTTCTCTTTCATTCTATTCTTTTGCACTATTTCATTTGTTTCCAATAAACATCTCATATGACTTCACATATTCTTAATTTCATTTTCATTTCTCATTTTGACTCTTTCTTCAAAAAATGCATCTTCAAGGGGATGTTAAAATACATGAACACGATTACCCGAAGTACAAGAACCCGAATACCAGAAGTAAAGGAGACGAGTTTTGAGCATTGATTAGCTTGACTTGGCCAAAAATTATTAGTACGAGAGACCTGGTTGTCAGAGAATGATACCATAAAAGGAAAGAATCTAATGGATAGTGTATTTTCAAAGAAGATAGTGGAAATAGGCAGTTAATGATAGATGAAGAAATTCAACCAACAAAAATAGAAGGTAAGGAGGATAGTAGATCTGAGGGAAATGATTCATTTGAGGCTGTCTGGTGTGAGATACAGGCCAATAGGACAAAATATATTATTGGTTGCTGCTATAAACCTGGGGGTCCAGAATGAAGATGTGGATGACATGCATCAGCAAATTAGCGTAATGAGTGCAGGCCGAGCAATTATATCATTATCATTACCATCCAAGACCCCCCCCCTTCCCCCATGGAGTCAAAGACTCATCTAGGAGCTCCTTTTATCATACACACAGCTCATCATACCATGCTTTAAACACACTCAAATTCTCTGCAGACGTCATACTTTCAGGCAAGGCATTCCAATCATTCACAATTCTGCTTGGAAAAAAACCTGCTTTTCACACCCTCTTTATACAGTTTCCAGGGATGACTTCTGGTTCTCCCACTATTTTCTGAAGAACCTCTCCAACATTGATCGTCTAACAACCCCCTTACTAACTTGTAGGTTTCTATCATATCTCTCCTATCTACCAGAGTCTGCAAATTGCATCTTCTCAATCTTTTATACGACATTCCACAGGTTAGAAATTACCTTAGTCAGTTGCCTCTGGACCCTTTCCAACATCTCTTCATCCTTCTGAAAACCAAGTGACCAAATCTGGGCACAGTAGTCCGTGTGTGGCCTAATCAAAGCCTTATACAATTGAACAAGAATCTCCCTACTTCTATAAGTCAGTGTCCTCTGCATCATTCCCAAAAGCCTTTGTGTTGTCTTCACAATTTTGACAATGTGTCCCCTAAATTTCAGATCCTTATTCACTATCACTCCAAGATCTCTTATTTCCTCTGCCTCCGACAATATATCATCACCTGGCATAAATTCTGCATCCCATCTTTGTTTCCCAAATTTTAAAACCTTACATTTTGCAACATTGAACTCACATTCCCATTTCCGTGCCCAATCACTCAATTTATTCAAGTCTTCTTGTAAGGTTACAACATCTTCCCTAGTCTTCATGGTTCATCCCAACTTTGCATCATCTGCAAACAACTGAATATCTCCATCCAAATCTTTGCCAATATCATTAATATACAAGTTAAACAGTAATGGCTCTAAAACAGACCCCAGAGACACACCACTAGTGACTTTCCTCTTCTGGGATATTGCTCCCCCCATGCACAACTTGCTGATACATATCAGATAACCAATCTCCAATCCAATGCACTAATCTAATATCCAACCCCATCTGCTCTAGTTCGACTATCAACTAATCATGCGGTAATCTATCAAAAGCCTTTGCGAAATCTAAGTATATTATGTGCATCCTTCTCCTCTGTCCAAGGAAGCAGTCACCTTATTTTAATAAGTATTTAGCTATCCATCAAAGATAATACCATTGTTGTCAACCCAATTCTGTATCCTAGTTCTCACAAGCTTCTCCAACAACTTAACCACAACACCTGACACACAGATAATCCTATAATTGGATACTTGAGTTCTAACACCTTCCTTATATCACTTGCCCTCCTTCCACTCCTTTGGAACTTGACCCAGTGTAAGACTCATATTAAAAAGATATCTCAGGGCAGATGCCAACTCCCTCGCACATTTCTTCAGAATACGTGGTGATATATTATCAAGTCCCACAGCCTTATTAAATCAAGTTTGCTCAACACTCCCCATATACCTCTTGCTCACTTACAATCAGTCTCTCCTCCCCATCATCAACTGCTCTCAATCTCTCCATGAAGTCACGTTCGCAAGATTGAAAGACCTTTATGAACTGCTATCTATAACTACAGTAGCAATTCTACCTCTGATAAATTTGACCATGCAATCTTGTCCTGGGAGGTTGCTCAACATGTTGAAATTTCATTCAAGAAAGGGTTTATGCAGAACTACAAAGCTAGCAATTATGACATAAGAAACTACATGGAATGAATGACATTAGTGCATGGGAAGCAGTCAAGGATTTGATGAGGAATCAAGCAGATGTTATGGCAATGATGTGTAGGACCTTAACTTGCAAAAATAAAGTTCTGGTTCCATTCTATAAAGACTTGGTTAGGTCTCGTATGGATTATTTTTGCACAGATTTTGTTCCCTTGTTTTCATGGTGATGATATATTGAAAAGGGTGTAGAGAAGACTTACTAAGGTAGTAACTAACCTTTGGGATGGGGTATGAGGACAGATTGAAGGAATGCAGTTTGCAATGTCCTGTGAATAAGAGAAAGAAAGGGGATATGATTGAGACATTTAAGTTCGTAAAGGTTTGTTATCTATGTGCTCTAATATTCATGCAACAGAGTTCTGGAATCCTGTCAAATGCCTTTATAAAGTCCAGCAATATTACTGAGTAGCTAATTCCCTTATCCAACTCTGTTGTCACTTTATTATAAAAAAAAAAAAGTAAGCAAATTACTAATGCAAGACTTACTTGATCTCTTTCTCTTGATGGTATGAGTAGATCCAGCATTCTCAAAAACCTCATGTCCCCTCCATTACATGCTGTCTCAGATAATTATCTCTCAGCAGTTGTATAAATTCCATTTCCTCTCTTCCTGTGACCATTCCTCCTTCTTCTCCTACTTGTTCATTGTGTTAATTTGCCAATGCATGTCATCCACATTCTCTCTTACATTCTGTTCTCCTCCCACTTGTTCATTGTGCTAATTTTCCAATGCATGTCATCCACATTCTCTCTTAACCAATTATATATTTTTCTTGTTTACCTCCATTTCACATCAAATAGCCTCAAATGAACTGCCTCCAATTCTTCTGCATTTAAAAGATGTTAAATATACAAAACATAAACTACATCATGCAAATGTAAAAAGAAAAGAAAAGAAATCATATGTATTATGGTAAATATGAGCATTATTACACATTTGATTGATTGATACATTGTCTTTCATTAATTCTGTCTTTGGTGCCTGTGGAAATGTGTTGACCTATTGTGCAAGACCATCTGAAGAAAGACCATTATAGATTTGATTCAAGTTTCTCATTAGAGAAACATTTTTAGCCTTGCTTGACTAACTGAGGCTAGTTCCTGTGTTAGTCAATCTTTGTCACAGACAAGTAGAACCCCCATTCCTAGCAACTTTGGCTTTTAACTCATCAGCTCAGAAAATAAAAATCGCCCATAACTCTGTTAAGATTTACGGCAGCTAGATGGCAGCACTTCTCTGCTGTCATATCTCCTCTGAAAGCCTTCATTCATTGATACCTCTGTCAATTAACTGTGGAAGGTAAAGACCAGCTATGCATTGTCTCCAAAATGTGAGAGCTAAAGGAGCTCTGACTAACTGTTTTAGGGGAGAGAGAGTTTCATCTCTGCTAAGTTAAGCTGTCTTCAGAATTAAACCATGTTTCTTATTTGTTTTTGCACTGTGCAGGTGAATAAATCATTAGTGAAGCATCCTTGAACTTAGGAATGTAACTGTTATATAAGATGTACAGCAATTTGATATATACTACCAAATAACATTGTTTCTTTCTGGTTATATGAAATGCTAAATTTGATTAGCATGCTCTTTTTCTGTATTCTGATATCCTCACCAATCTGGATTTTTCCAGAGTAGCCTGTGTTCATTATATTTCAATAGCAAGTCATACATTCAAAGTATATCTTGTAAATTCCTACCTTCTTTATTGAAGGCAGGAATTACAATATATTGGTGGTTGTAGAATGTTTAGTGGGTGCTTTGTTTGGAGTAGTGAAGATAGCTTATGTAAGGTAAAGTGATATCACTTCTGTAGTTTTGATTTTCTTTACAACTGGGTACCTTTTATAAGTTATTAATCACTATATTTATAATGTAACCATATTCTAATATTTGTGCCCACACATGACACTGATATGCTATATATCTTATGTCTTGTGGGTCAGATAAAAAAAAAGCATTCATTATGCTTCTGATGTTTATTCTTCCTCCTTGTTACTTGATATGGTATTGCTCTGTCTCTTTTGGGGGGGGGAAGAAAAATGCTGTTGATGACTCATTTTTTTGACTTGTATAATGCAGCATGTATGTATTTGCTCATGCATATTTACTTTCTGTATGTTGCATATGTAAATTGGTTCTGGCTGGAAGAAGACATTAAAATATCCAAAAAAAAAAGGGGGGGGGGAGATAGTATACAGTTAGAATCTAAGTAACAGCTTATTGAATTTGCTATCTGCTAGATAACAAATAGAAGACAAAGATTTCTTCCTCTTTTTTTTATCTCTGTTTGTACTGAGAATAAGCTTATATATACAACAAGAAAATAAACACAAGTATATAACTACTTGCAGCATTGCACTGCACAAAAATTAATGAAGAGAAGAAAAACCAGAAGCTAATGGATGACTTAATTAGAAAATAGTTACAATATAAAATTGAAAAATCAAAGTGTTCACCATTCTGCAGCCATCAAAACCACCTCATTTGCTATTAACAAAATATATTGTGTTTTCAGGATTTTGTTATTGAGGATAGATGGGTTAATCTTGATAAATCATGTGAGTATATACAGTCATGAGTCAAGACATTATGACCACCTGTGGCATGTTGTACCTCTTTTAGCCAAGATAACTACTTGCACCTGTTTTGGCATTAACTGCACTAGACCATGGAAGATGTCCTGAGGTGTTATTCTGAACTAACAAAACAGAATCGCATCCTGGAGTTCAGTAACAAAGTGAATCACTGGCATTGACTGGTGAATGCTGTATTCCACAGGATCCCACAAATGTTCAATGGTATTAAAATCAAGAGAATTTGGTAGACAGGGGAGCACATAGAATCCTGAAATATGCTCACTGAACTATTCTTGTAAAATGTGAGTCTCACTGCATGGGGCATCATCTTGTTGGAAGAGTCTAAATCCATCAGGCCATATTGTCACCATGTAGAGCAATACCTGGTCTGAAAAAATTCCTAGGTAAGAATTAGAAATCAAGATTTGTTCATTTGGAATGTAAAGACACAGTGATGTCCATGAGAACAACTTTTTGGACAACTATGCAGTCCAGTTGGCTGAAAACAGGCTGGATGGTTATAATGTTTTTGCTCATGATTATATATTAGAGATGTAAAAAATGTGACACATAAATCAGTATTTGCATTTCACACAGGGAGAAACATAATGCTGTTTGGCAGTAAACCAAGATGCAGTAAGTCTCATATGATAGTTACATTGTAAGTTCAAGGACACTTTGGAAATTGTTTGTTTACCCACACAGTGCAACATGAACCAAGGTTTAATACTCGACTACATGTTGTCTGCTTGCCTAAAACAATTTAAGTTTGCAGAGATGGGATATGAAAGACAATATATCTGCCAGGTGAACTATGATGCATGAATTTTACTGTAAGATGGCTTATAATGTTTTTCACTTTTGAATAATGATGCAGAAGACATAGTGAAGGATCACTTTATTGGAGTATTTCATCCTAGAAAAGTAGGATTTATTACTAAAGGGATAAGGAGTGTTCAAGGTTTAGAATTGCTTGAGGAGAGTTTGTTTCAAATACTAAGTACTGTGGATGTCAATAAGGCAGTGTGACTGGATGAGATTTTGCTATGTGTTTTTAGAGGATGTGCTAAGGAACTGACAGCTCCATTCACCTTGCTTTTCATTAAGAGTCTGGCTATGGGAAAAGTGCCCAAGTAGTATAAAGAGGATAAGATAGATGATGGTAAAGGGTTAGTAGATGATGATGATGAGGATCAGCCTGGATTTGTTAAAGGACACTATTGTTTTAGTAATCTGATTGCCTCTCATCATAACCTAACAAGAGCAGTTGATGAGGGAAAGGCATGTATTGCTTTTTTTTTATTTTATTTTATACAGTCATTTGACATGGTGCCATTTGATAAGATGACATATAGGTTATAGCATATGTGTTTAGATTAGATATTAGGTTAGTGAAGTAGATTGACAATTGCCTGTCTGATAGATACCAGAGTTGTGTACAAAGGAACAGTGTCAAGAAAGCAAAAGATCACAAGTGGGGGTTCTGCAGGGATTGGTACAGGGTGCTGCAATGCTTAACCTTTATATCAATGACACTGTCAATGGATTGTAGGAGGGTGGGATTCAGTTGTTTGCAGATGATGTAATGCTTGGAAGAATTATCAGTAATGGTGCTGATGTGGTGGCCCTTCAGGAGAATTTGAATAAGCTGCTGGACAATGAGCAAATGAATGGGGAAAACAGTTTAATGCAACAAAATGTAAGTTCTTGAAATTTGGGATCCAACAATGAGAGGCTGCATAAACTGTTAGTGAAACTGTAGTAGAGGAAGTGAACAAGGCTATTGATCTTGTGGTGATGACTGAGCTTATTTGGTTTAAGGAACATATTGCAAAGGTGGTGAAGTAATCCAATGCACTGCCGTAATACTGAGAAGGATGATTACTAGCAGATATAGAAGGGGTGTGATTCTATTGTATAAAACCTTGTTCAGACCACATCTGGATTTTTGTGCTCAGATCTGGTCACTGAGATTTGAAGGGAATAAATTAACCTCAGAGAGGATATAGAGGAAGATAACAAAAATGATGGGAACTGTACAGTGTTAGTTATGAGGATAGACTGAGGCATGTGGACTGCAGAGTTTGGTGCAAAAAGATGTAATATGACTGAAACATTTGAAGTGTTGTGCAGTGGTTACAGAGTTAATACTGGGAGAGATCTTTCATATGGTAGAATAAGGTTAAGGTGAGGACATGGAAGCCATCCCTGGAAATTGTGAACAGAAATGGTGAGCAAGAGAGTGAGAAGTCACTCTTTTGTATGAAGGTGGTTGAACCATGGCGTGCATTGTCTGATAGGGTAGTGAAAGCATGAATGGTGAATGAGTTTGATATAATAGACTTTTATTATATAAGATGTGCCTCCCATGATGAGTTTGTGACTCCATGGAGATCCTGAATAAATAATAATAATAATGATTCTGATGATGATGATAATCAACATATTTTAAATAATTTTATGTTATTTCTGTCTAAGGAAGCAGATCACAGAGCCTGCAAATCTAGCCGATGCAAATAAATTAATATTTGACTACATATTCTGATTTACTTTGTGTATTAATCACCATTTTATCCACTATGGGCATGTTAATTCCATTCTATTATACTCTGGTATTGCATAACACACACACACACACACATATATATATACATATATAAATATTTGTCACTACTGTTACCAGTAATAGTATACTCAAAATGTAAAACTTGAACAAAGAACTATAAACAGTCAGAGACAATATTACACTTTGTACATAGAGGTGTGATGTATTATAGTACAGTATGTGATAAATGTACCTGTAATTTCTAATAATGACAACTTTGCTATAACCATGAACACTGTATTGCTGAAAAAAAATTGTACAAGACACAAACACATAACCATCTGCTTTTTTACCTCCTATATGTCCTAATGCATAGTGAAATTTGTCAGTGTAGCTGTTGACTGATTCAGTGAACTAATTACAGTAAATCAGTGGATTAATTAGTAGAGACAGCGTCTTGTGACATGTCGATAACATTTCAAAAGAAAAGAACAAAAAATAATCTGTACCATTTAAGATCAAAATTCAGATAAGCTTTTTCTCCATTCATCTTTGGCAGCAGTGATATTCAGGGCTGAAAGATAAATCATATTTTGAAAATAATTGGTGATATTGGATCCAATTTTACTGGCTTACTTTTTTATGAGTACTTGCTTGTTGGTTTCTAACAGTTCCTTATGTAGTTATTCGAAAAAGAAAAAAGTTGCAACTTGTATTATATATTGTTTGTTATGATGCTGATGTGAAGTAGAACAATGGTGAGTGAATTCGACATGCAGGATTTTGTTCACTGCAGTGTATTGGAGATGTACTTGTCACAAAGGATGAAAGATTTGTGGAAGGAAAGCAAGATTTGTTAGTGTCTGTGTACATAGGAAATGTTTTGAAAGGAAGTACCAGAGGTGCAGGTAGAGTAAGGCATATGACAGGAGTGAGATCAATGGAAAAAAAAAAAAAGGTACACAAGTGAGAATGTTGGCAAGATTGTTGTTAAAAGTGGGGGAAGAAGTAAGGGTGAAGGAATTATAAGTGATACTATGGGAAGATGAAAAGAATGATGAAGTGGCAATGAAAGCTATATCACACTTGGTGATGTAGAGTCCTTCACAGGATAAAATGTGAGATAGAATGATCAGATAAACTCTAGTGAGTGTTAAGGCAGAGAAACAAGAGAATACAGAATGAAAGGGAAGAGAAACAAGAGAATACAGAATTAAAGGGAAGAGAAAGCAGAGTATGAAAGGGCAAAATGAAAAGTTTAAGGATAGAGAGTTTTGTATGGAGACTCAAAGATATGAAGAGCATGATGAAATTATGTTTTCCTTGGACAGAGATTAAGATATTAGTGATGCTATAAGGATGCAGATAGGGAAAGTGAAAGAGATGATTATTTTAGCAGGTCAAATGTTCTAACATATCACAAGTGGGATATGAAAAAATATATATCAAAGAGTTGCAGTGAGAGAGAAAAAAAATGATTACGAGTTTTGTTTTAATGGTATGATAGAGGTGAGTCAAAAGGAGGCCAATGATTGCAAATGTTAGGTTGTGCAGGAGGAATAGTGTGGAAATTTTGGATGTATGGATGGACAAAAGGACTTATAATAGGCTAATAGTTTGCATTTGAATGGATTAGGCATTTGAGAAAGGGTTGTTCAATGAGATATCAGAAGTGCAGAGTCAGAGAAATTAGAGTTTTTAGGGTAGAAACAAGTGAGTGTGTGTGCAGACATCCTTGAGGTGAATGAATGAGAGAATGATCAGATGATGTTGAATGTAGCTCATTAGGTTCTGTAAGATCAAAGAGAATACTGTAGTTTATGTATACAAATATCAGAATTATACAGAATAAGGGGGAAGGAGTTTTTGGCATTGGTTGGTTCAATTGGGCTAAAAGTTATAGGCATCTTTGAGACTTAGTTGATAGAGGATAATATAATCATAGTAAGAATGTAATTTTTATCGTATTTTCTGAGAGTACAGAAGCACAGGAAGGGGGTGAGAGGATTTTGCCAATGACAGCAGAAGAATAAAGGGTCAAGAGGGCTGAATTTAATAATAGAATCAGAGAACTTGGCAGAAATAAAGATAATGATATTGCCTCTGACTGAGTAGAGTGAGAAGCATTATCATTATTTTTATTTATTTATTTTGTATGGGTCCCCCCCTACTTTCCTCTCAACCATTTAGGAGGGTTCAACCTTTTCCGTTAGGACAAATTGAGCCCTCCTAAATGAGGGATTAAGTATGTATTTTATGGCTGTAGATCCATGTGTGCGTGTGCTCACGGGGCCAGTTTGCCTGTTCTGGGGGACGAAAAACCCAAGTTTCCAGGTGAAAAAAAAAAAAACCTACCTCCATGTGAGACTGGCTAACTCACCTTTAGTCAAAAGAGACCAGATAAAGGTTCCTCATGTCTTGGACGGGCATCGAACCCCAGGTCTTTCTGACTAAAGGGCTTTGTCTATAAGACAGCTATGGAGGCTCATTACCTTTATTAATATTCCTTTTGTATATTTGAAGAAGACCCTCAGAAATCATGAAGAGTTCTGAGAGGGTCTCTGAACTCTTCATGCAGTAGATGAGTGGTATAATCAGTTGCATGAAGAGTTCAGAGATCAGGTAAGAAAAACGACTTCTTTGATAAGACTAGCAAAAGCACAGTATCAGGAGCAGTTAGATAATAAGGCCCGAAAAAAAAAATAGTTCTTGTAATATGAGGACAGTAAAAGAAAGAATAATTATGAAAGGATGATATTGGTTGTTGAAAATGGTAAAATGGTAACACTGCAGAGGATATAGTTGAAATATTAAATGAGCAATTCATAAAGATATTCAGTCCTCATGAGTGTGACATTATGCATCTTGAGTGCAGTGGGAAAGGAGGAATTGGGGCAGATGTCGAGTGAAAGGGATATGGGGAATTGATAACTTGATGTTAATATAGCTATAGAGCTTGATCATATACCACCCATGTATTTTGAACAAATAGTCTAGGAAGTTCATACTAGACTAGCTTTGATGTACTTGTTTACACTAGGCCAAATTGCAAAACAGTGAAAGGAGGACAAAATTGATCCTTCATAAAGAAGGCAATGAAACTGAGGCTTTGAATTGTAGGTTAGTCTTCATGTCTAGAGTTTTGGTTAAAGGGTTGGAGAAGTTAGTGAGGATCAAGATTCAAAACTGTGTTGAGAACAACAGCATTCTCTTTTGGACAGCATGGGTTTGCTAAAGGAAGATTATGTTTTAGCATTCTACTTATTATAACAAGGTGACATGTGCATTGGACAAGGAAGATGTATGCACAGTTGTATGTTTAGATTAATCTATCAAAGGCCTTTGATAGCTACATGATAAACTGTTAATTAAATTGATCAGTAAGTTTGGATAGTAGATAGTGCTTTGTACTGAAAATTGGGAGCAATATGCCAGATGAAGAAAGTCACTAGTAGTTTGTCCCAAGGGTCGGTTTTGGACTGTTGATGATTGATATTGGATTGATGATATTGGAAAGGTTTGAATGGCACTATACAGTTGTTTGTAGATGATGTCAAGTTAGAAAGAATTATAAGTAGAGTAGATGTGGCTTTTCAAGAGGTCTTGAAAAAGACCGAGTAATTTGTCACGTGAGAGGGATTGCCATTTGCTCTTGCAGAGTGAAAGGTTTTAAAATTCAGGAAGCAAAGATGGGATTCAGAGTTTACAATCAGTGGAGATATCTTAGAGAAGGTTGAGAGGGTAAGGGATCTTGGGGGTGTAAATGGATGGATAAAAACCTAAAATTGAGGGGAATTCATTGGTTAATGTATTTTTGAATGTCTGAGATGTAGGGAAAAAAGGAAACTGTATGATAGATGAGGATTACATCCAAGTAAGAAAGGTTGAAGAGATTTCTGTTGAGTGAGAGTGTTTTGTATTGTGTTTAGTATCAATCTGAGTAATTACAGTCTTCAGGTAAAATCACTGAGTTGTTATGAAAAGAGAGAACTGACTCTAGGGGTGAGTGTATATGCAGGGAATATGGGGAGAGAGAGAGAGAGAGAGAGAGAGTGTGCCAGATAGCTCAAAGAAGACCAAAAATAGAACAGGTAAATAAATTTGTGGATATTTGGATATCTATATCACTACTAGTTTTTTTTTTTAATTATTACCCTGGACACAAATGGTTTGAAACATACAGAGCTGGCAGGGTTTATCTCTTTCTCTTGGAAAACAAAACAAAATAAGACATGCAATTAACCAACACAGTACACAAGCTTTATAGCCTTAGTTACTTTAGATGCAATCCCAAGTAACAACAACAACCTATAACACATTCACATTAGTAGTATGGATGGATGAAGTGATAGATAATTCACGAATCCTGCTCTAGTGATAGTCTTTTTCAAGATATTTCAGACCACTAATAAAGCAAGATAATTTCACATCAAGTGATAAAAAATTATGTAATGGTGCAAACAGCCATATTTGAATCCACAGCCTGTTAATTGCAAAGTGCAACACTAAATCCTTAACCATTGGCAATTGGACCCAAATGATAGAGGACTGGTAATGCTTATGCTTGAGTAAAAAATTAAAACAATATAATTTCTTATGTATAATGTACTTTATAACATTTTATAACCCTGCTGATCTCTTTTCCATCTAACTCCTCATTTGATACCATTGCTCTAAGCTGTTTTCTGTACTTTCCATAATCACCATCCTTGTAGTTTCACACATATTCTTTCCTGGTGTTAAGCCATACAAAGAGAATAGTCTTTGTATTTTTATTTATTTATTTTTTTATATCCAATCCACACATGAAACGCCACAAGACCTATAGCGCATTAGTTATGTGTGCAGATAAGAGGAATATAAGAGAGGAGGAGTCTGTTAACATTTTGCTTGAACAGCTGAAGATTGTAATCTTTGGGGAATTGGGGAAGGCAGATTGGGAGTGGGGGAGGGAGACTGTTCCAAAGGACAGAAGTAGAAGGAATGAAAGAGGAGGCAGTGAAATTGGTTTGGTGAGTTTTAAGATGGACCATAAAAGGATGTTGGTTAGCAGTGGCTCTTGTTTTAATGATTTTAGAGGAGAGTGAAGGAATAATAGTGGCAAATTCAGCAGAGCACTGTCCATGAAAGTATCTACAGAAGAGGAACAAGGCAGAAACTGAGATAGGGATTGAAGTGGGTTTGTGAGAGAGGGATCATTAATTAGCCAGACTGCACTCTTCTGAATAGAATTGAGCAACCTTAGAGAGGATTTTGGTGTACCACCCCAAATATGGGAATAATATTCCTTGGCTGGGCAGATTTGGGCTTTGTATAGAGTTAGCAGCTGTGAAGTAGTGTCCTGTGCAAAAACATACACAACTATATAGTTGAAATCTAGTTGTGCCAGGAAAGATCAGAGGTGCAGGTCAGTTCAAGAAGAGAAATCAGATCATGTTTGGATATCTGTATTATTGAAGGTAAGGGGGGGGGGGAAATGCGAGCTCTTTCTGGCAAGAGATTCGAACTAAGTTTTGGTGGAACTGAAGTTTACAAGGTTGTCATTTCACCACTGGAATATAGCTAGGAGATCTGAGTTCAGGGGCCTGATTGTGGTAGATCTTGAAGATTCTAATACTTGAGCAGTACAAGGCTTGCCGAATGAAAAGGAGGAATGGAGTGTACTGCCATCAGCAAAGCTATGGATAGGATTGGAAGTCTGTGAGAACAGGTCATTTATACAAAGGGAAGAGAATAGGTGAGAGTACAGAACCCCAGGGAAGTCTGAGGAGAGTAAACCATGACATGTAGTGAGTGACCGGTGAGAAAGTTTGCAATCCAGTTGCAGAGTGAGGAAGGCAGACCATAGGATGGAAGTTTGGTGAGTAGGCACCTGTGCCAAACCTAACCAAATGCTTTGAAATGTCAAGGGCAATCACGTGAATTTCTCCAAATTTCTCCATGGCCTGAGTCCATAAGTGGGTGGTGAAAGCAAAATGATTAGCTGTAGATCACGATTTGGCAGAATCCATATACTGCTTGTCACCGATTAATTGATATGTCTCTATGTGGTTCAAGAGTTGGTTGTTGATAACTTTCTCCATAATTTTTGAGCAAGAGCAATTGGACGGTAGTTTGTTGGCTGACTTTTATCACCTTTCTTTGGGATGGGCTGGATGTGGACCTGTTACCATGTTGTAGGATAAATTGAAGAGGCAATACAGAATAGGTGTTATTTTTGAGACACAATTTTTTAACACAATAGGTGGATACCATCAGGACTAGATGACTTGTTTGTGTTCAGGTTATTAAAGATTCTTTGGATTTCTTTTTGTTGGAAGACTATGGTAGACATGAAGGGAGCCATTCTTTATGGAATAGAAGAAACTTTATCCAGGTCATCAATGCAGGAATTGGAAGAGAGAAGTGATGCCAGTAAGTTGGCATTGTCTTTTGGTGAGGTGATTACTATATTACCATTGGGATGTGAGTGCGGTGGAAGCCTGTTTGGGCAGAAGTCGTGCCCAGTGGCCTTGACAAGGGACCAGAAGGAGCAACTGCAATTTGGGCAGGAGACCAGTTTGCAGCATTTGGCCCTTTCAAAGTTTGACTTGGACTTGGTAACGATTCTTTTGCAACTGTTGCGAGCTGCAATATAGGCAGAGAGGGCAGCTGGAGTTTTGGTCTTGAGCCATTTTTTTTTTTTAAATGTTGAGCCTATACACGAGAGGTTGGTTGCTCAACCTATTGTACATTAGTACCATGTATAGGTAGAATTGTGGCAGCAGAAGTTTTCTTTTTTACAGCATTGGCACACTTTTTTGAGAATTGAGGCTTGGATTTGGATGGTGGCTGTGAATTTGGAGGAATAAGGGATGAAAGTCTTTATTCCTGTGAGTATGATTTCTATTATTCAGTCTGAGCAGGTGTTTGGATCAGAAGAACTGAAGCTGTAATTGGACCATAGGTACGAGTAATAGATGTCATGGGGGTCCTCCCAGTTGGTATCTTGTAGTGCCAAAGGACATGAGACTGTGAATTGATGGGTGAAGGTTGTTCTGTGGCAAAAGAAACTTGTATGAAGCTGTAGTCCAAGTTTCCAAGTGGAGAACTGACAACCACAGTATACCTAGAAGGGGAGCTTGTTGAGAAGAGGTCAAGTGTGTTGGCAAATTGAAGGGGGTTGTCTGGTATTTTGGTAGGAAGATTGATTATCTGAGATAGGTCATTGCTGATTATTATTATTATTATTCAGGCCTCCATGGAGTCAAAAGACTCATCATGGGAGGTCCTTCCTAAGAACATAAAGTCTGTCAAGACTCATCGAGGGGAGGTCCTCCCTAAGAAACACAAAGTCTATCATACCACTCTTTAAACTCATTGACCATCCTCGCTCCCACCACTCCATCAGGCAATGCATTCCACGGTTCAACCACCCTCCATGCAAAGAAACCACTCCTTACCCTCTTGCTCACAGTTTCCTTTCGTAACTTCCAGGAATGGCCTCTTGCATCACTCCTTCCCACTGTTCAACCAAGCGAAAGAACTCTCCAGTGTCAACCCTGTAACCACCTCTCAACAGTTTAAAAGTCTCAATCATATCACCTCTCCTTCTATCCACCAAACTCTGCAGTGCACATTCCCTCGGTGATGGCAAACACCTCAGCATCCATGCCTGCTTGATCGGTGACACTGGTGAAGGGCAGCCAATATAACTTTTCAGGAAGTTTCCTTTTGGCTGTTTTGTTAGACATATGAGTGGGATGCAGTTCAATGTTGAAAAGTTAAAACTTTTTCAACATTTCCTATCAGTTTGATGTGCATTGAAAGGGAGGGAAGTGAGGTAATGCAGGAAAGAATTGAAGTTTGCAGAACCTCTTTTGTCAGTTCTGAATGTTACTCAGAGAATTACTGCATTAATGAATATAAGGCAGATAGTTAGAATAAGATGTCATTATGTCATTTTATAGGGCATCACTGACTAGACTGCACTTGAACTATTTATGCACATATCTTTTCAATATGAGGAGAAAGAGGCAAGGAAAATGATGAGTCACTTGGTAAGAGTAGCAGAAGTGTATCATAAGCTGCAATTAGTGAATGAGGCCAAAAAATATCCCACTGAGTTATTCAATATGCAGCCAGAGAGGAAAATTATTATAAAGGGATGCTATCCGTTGATGAAAATAGCATACTCCCCCCCCCCTGCATCATTTCTCCATTACAATGATGTACTAGTGGAACTGTTCACTTGATTCTCACTCACTGTGTCAGAGTTTTCAAGAAAGGAAATCTAGGTGAAGGAAGTGAATCGTCAGTGTCATTTTGGTTCCCTATTCTTACGATGCATTTTCATAAGTTAATCAACTAATTCTTTGAAATTTTCTCCTTTGTTGTTATTATTATTATTATTATTATGTGAGACCTCCAGGGAGTCCAAAGACTCATCGAGGGAGGGCACCTACTCTACAACTCTCCATCTCTACCACACATATCTACCAACTACAGCAAACTGCATCATCTACACCAACACCATCCACTAGTATTTTCAAAGACAATCACAAACATCCATGTCCACAGTGGGATTTGAGCCTGCAGCCTTTTGGCTCGAGAGCAGATATGCTAACCACTCGGCCATCAAGTTTGATTCTCGTCATGATGGGAGGAATCTTTATATGGATTTTTTCAATTGAAGGTGAGTTAGCCAATCTCATATGCAGGTAGCAGGGTTTTTACTCCCAGAAACTTGGGTTTTTCATCCCACATACAGACAAATCAGCCCTTCAGAACACACACACACAAAAAAAATACTAGTGGTGGTAGTATTAGTGATGGGCAGTAGATGGCATTATTGTAGATGATGGTAGTAGAGGCTCGGTGTAGTTAGTGGAGATGTAGAGTTGTAGAATAGGTGTCCTCCCTCGATGAGTGTTCAGACTCCTTGGAGGGGTCATGAAATAATAATAATAATAATTGTTTGTAAAAAGCCTTTCAACAGTGTCACTGAATGACTTCCATTGCTTTTAGTTCTATTTTAAAATTTACATAATAGTCAAATTAGGATGTTATAAGTTAATGTGTGTGTGTGTTATATCGAATACACTCATAACTACAAAATAAATATTAATGTTCCTTTGTATATGATTATTTATTTATATAATGAAATGATAAATAGACATGATTACTTTTTTGTGATCTCATCTATTATCCTTTCTTTCCTGCACTTCCCAGTTTGTATTGCACATATCCGTCCATGTTAATTCCTTCCTAACTTATAAATACCAAATATTGCAGTCCACTGTGTCAAGTGCTTTTTAATTACTTCTCATTTATTCATCTCATTTAGTTTTTTCTGTGTATTTTTACATTTTATATATGAAATATTTAGATTTATAATTACTGAAGAGTTTAACAAATATAAATATATCCTTGAAGCAAAGCAACATTCAGAAATTTGGTATGGATGATTAGACATTGATTATCATTCAAGTTGATGTTTAGTGAAGAAAACAGACATCTAAAAATAATAAGTAAGTAATTTTTGTTAGCTAATTAAATTATAAGCTAATATTTTAACTTGGTTACCAAGGGATCTTCATAGGCACAAAGAAATATATTAAGCACATTCACACAAGCACAGCTACAGGAAGAAAAACAAAAACTGACTGTGATGATCGTGAAAAAACTTTCAACATCTATCTCTAATCCAGAGTATTTCGGTAATAAGGTGTCTACTTCTATTCGACTTCTATTATTCCTTTCAACTACTTCTATATGGAAATATGACTTCTGCATTACTTCAACCTTGGTATCACTTCTGGGTCTGGCTCCTACTGATGTGCCTTCATGATGAAGAGAGAAATTCACTGAAGTGGTTTCCACAGAGATGGTGCTATTGAAGTGTATGCTTTTCCCTGGGATATGAGCAGTTCTGCTCAGTGGTGGGGTGAGCCTGCCATTAAACAGAGCCACTGCTGAGGGTTCTCGTCAGTGGCAAGGTGAGCCTATCACTGAGTGGAATTACCACTGAGTTAAATAATCCTTTGGGTTGCTCATTGTTGGGTGATTTGTGGAAATGCACGAGCTCTTGGAGGGATATCTCTGCACATAAACATATCTCAATAAAGGTTGAAACCAGTCTGGGTAATGACCCTTCCCATAATACATAGCATTATACATGTCCGTAAGGATATGTGCTTTGCATTATGGGATACTAAGGCAAGTGATGTGAAGTCATTAGCCTCTATATAGAAGTAGTCCAGTCATGAAGTTAATTCACACGTGAACTTTGTTTGCTTACACTTGGATAAAGGATTAAACCAAGAATATCCATTGATCGAGCCTGTCAGTTATTCTAACTGGTAGGCTCGATCAATGCCAGTTAGATACCATGTAGTATCTTGCTTTTCACAAATCTATGTTTGTCTTCCTGTTGATGTGCATGTGCTTAGTATATTGCTTTGTGCCCATGAAAATGCCTTAGTGATCACAGTGAAATGTTGGCTTAATATTCTAATTAGCTAAATAAATGTAATTAGTTAATAATTATCTTTATTACAACTATATTTCTCTGCTTAACATTAACATTCACCATAATTAAATTTGAACAGTCAGTATTACAGTCAACTCTCACTATAGCAAATACCATAATATAACAAATTCACTCATTATAATATTCCTATAGGTGTGGTATAATGAGAGTGACTTTTCTATTTAGAGACTTCCATGTGATCAGAACATCCATCAGATTTACAGAAATAAGATCATTAACTAATCTTATCCCTATGATTTTGAAATTCAAGCAGCTTTATTAAATATGATATATTAGTGTCATGAATCATGTACATAGCAGACTGCTATGTACATGATTCTTGATGCTGCACTAGTCATGTATTGGAAAATTTACTGTCAGCAGGTTAGATTTCATTTCAAAAATATTCCTGACATGTAAGGTTAAAATCTACTTACCATGAATAAATGAATGATTTAGGATCTTAAATACCTATTTAACATTATTTTTATTATACTATATTTTATATAACATACTGCAGAATAGCCAACCTATTCTCTTTAATCACATTAGAAGAAGTTATTTTTAATAATAATGTGATATATAATACTATTGGTACTCATATGATAAATATATATATGTAGATATATTTTATACTGAAGATTGAGAATGAAAGGGGTAACCAAAAATGCCAATTGATTTTCATCTTTTAGCATTGGCTGGTTTTTGACCTCTCAACTTAGAACCTCTAATAATTTGATATCTAAATAATTTCATTAAGCTTCAATTTTAATTTGTTTGTGAATGCACAAATAAAATGTTAATAAAGCGTGAATCCTACATAAGATATATTCACCTAGGTATTTTAGCAGAAAAGTTAATACGAAAGGCGTATGTTACCCCACAGTTGATGTCAAATAAAATAAATTAGATTGACAAGATTTTTATACGTACTTAAAATAAAGTATTGAAAAAGTCTTCTTGACTATATTTTGTAAAAAAAAAAAAAAATGTTTTTTTGTATTTAAAAAAACAAGATATATCATTATTGCCAAGACTGTAATTAAATTTATCCTCATGGATTTTATAATACCTTTTCAATTTCTCAAATGCATATATGAAAAACAATGTCATTCCAACTACAAACACATATACACATGTAATCTGCATCAAAATTGATTATAAACGGTATGAATGTACCAGATTATAAATAGAATTTTTAAATATAGCAATTTAATTGCAACCATTGATAAAGTTTAGTCACATAATATTTTTGTTTAAAAAATCATGGCTAAATAAAAAAATAAATAAATAAAATAAAACACTTCACTGTATTACAGTAAATAATTATGATAGCTTACTGCATAAAAGAATTTCCATTAATTTTTATCTGAAACAAAGCCAAAACCATCAGAATTTTGCAAATGAAATTATATTCAGGATATGCAATGAATCTTTCCAATATGGTTAGTGGTGTGGACTGCCACTACACAACCTACACTAGTTTTATAGGCAAAGATGCTGCAGAGTGTTTATTTAATTCACTGTACTGATTGTGAATTCCACTTGTATCTACTAAATTACTTTTATAAACTGTAGCATAATGTCGAGTGATAAAGTGGGAGATGAGGAAACATTCAAAAAGCATTGCAGTCGAGTATATTCCTCCTACTATCAGATATGTTGTGGTGCTAAAAATGGCAAATGAAAATTATATGCTTGCCATAATCTACACTGATAAGGAACAGTGTGTAAGTGCCTAGATCCATAAACAATAATACTTTTAATTATTATCTAATTAATGAATTTAAAAGTTAGTAGAATTATCAGGAATATTTCTGATGTTAATTCTCTACAGGAAGATCTGAATAGATATTTAGCTTGGAAATAAGAGGGAGATTGTAGTTTGAACATTAATAAATGCAAGGTGTTACACTTTAGGGTGCAGAGATATAAGGCTATGTACTGTATTGATGGAGCTGTACTTCAGGAAATGGATGAGATTTGGGAATTTTGGGTGATGGTAGACAGTGCACTAAAGTTCCAAGAGCACATGGCAACTGTTGAGAAGGCTGCATCATATTGTTACTGTGATAAAAAGTACATTGACATGTAAAGATAAAGAGGTGGTGCTGCCTCTATATAAGGCATTGGTCCAACCACACATGAGC
The DNA here is from genome assembly GCF_054136105.1 of Typopeltis vanoorti. Taxonomy (NCBI): domain Eukaryota; kingdom Metazoa; phylum Arthropoda; class Arachnida; order Uropygi; family Thelyphonidae; genus Typopeltis; species Typopeltis vanoorti. The sequence goes on from NC_143565.1 coordinate 33,347,932, forward strand.
CATTGCACTCAGATTTGGTCACCTAGTTTTCATTGTGGCATGAAAACACTAGACAGGGTCTAAAGAAGAGTGACCAAGGTAATATTGGGACTTTGGAGTACTGGTTATGCAGAACATTTGAGAGGATGTGGATTACAGAGTTTAGTGGAAAATGGAAAAAGAACAGCTATGATGAGGCATTCAAGTTATTTAAGGAATTCTATTAGATTAATACAGAAATAATTATAAATTGAATGACTGTTAAAATGGGAAGAACAATGGGCCGTATCTGGAAGTTGTATAAAGATGTGGTGAAGAAGAGTGTGAAGAGTAGATTTTTTATATGGAGAGTTGTTGGTGAGTGGAATGCATTGCTGAAGTGCTTTGTGAATGCAGGGAGTATAAATAACTTCAAAGTTATACTTACAAGATGCTCTCCATCTGGCAAAGTTCAGGCATCATCGTTTGTAGCCTCAATAAAAGTGGCAGTGTTGTGTACAGTTGACCTGAATTGTGAAAATGTGAGCTCTGTCTTTTTTTTTTTTTTTTTTTTTTTTTTTTTTTTTTTTTTTTGCCAGCCTGGTTGGCTGAGTGGTTAGTGTATCTGCTCTCCAGCCAAAGGCTACGGGTTCGAATCCTGCCGTGGACATGGATGTTTGTGATTGTCTGTGAAAATACTAGTGGTGGTGGTGGTGGGCAGTAGACGTCATTGGTATAGATCAGGGCTGTCCAAAGCACTGCCCGTGGGCCCATACAGCCCATGGTGTGATTTTGTGTGGCCTGCCTGCAGGTTTTGATTTTCACGAGCGAAAAAATAAAATAACAATTTGAACCGAATGCATATTAGATATTTTAATTCTATCACTAATCGATAATCTTGATGTTGGTAATTTTATTTGGTGTTTTTACATCACTATATATCCACGTGTTTTTCAAATATTAGATGTGTCAAAGAAGCGTTCTTACACCGTTTTGTTCCATTGCGCATGCTCCGGGAGCTCACAGGGAACATGAGCGAGCGATTAATGCTTAATTAGTGTTGTTTGTTTGTTCAGTTACCGAGGTTGTGTCGCTGCTGCTCACCAAATTACTTGATATGCATTGTGATGTGGCCCTCGGATAAATCTTGTATTTTTAATGCGGCCCTCGGATTACCTAAGGTTGGACAGCCCTGGTAGATGATGTGGTTCGCTGTAGTTGGTGGATTGAGTGGTAGAGACAGAGAGTTATAGAGTAGGTGCCCTCCCTCGATGAGTCTATGGACTCCTTGGAGATTTCATGTAATAGTAATAATAATAATATAATAAATAAAGTTCATTATGATCAACATATTTCTGGTGTTTATGGACTCCATGGAGGTTATCATAATAATAATCATACCTGATTATCTAATAATTGTTATTTAAACTTCTCTCTCTTGCTCTCTCTCTCAAATCCTTTACAACATAATTATTTTATGGGCCCATCTGCCAGAGGTAAACTTGAGAAAAGAGGTGATTTTTAAGTAATTAGAAATCAAAGCATGAAAATATATAACTGTTGCAATTAAATGCAATTTTAATGGAAGCCTTCAATTTTCACTGCAGTTTTAAACTTTCATTCAAAAAATGATCACTAAGAAAAATATACAAGGCACTGTTAAAGCTGTTTAAACATATGAGAAAAATGCAATAATAACCTTAGCAGGATTATCTCATTCATTAAACAATGAATCTTTTGCTCCCTATCAGGATTATAGTGTTATCTAATCTTCTTGATTAAATCTTTTTATTATTATTATTATTATTATTATTATTATTATTATCACTGCTCCTCTATATAGTCAAAAGACTCAATGTAGGAAGACTTGATGTAGGTCTGCATGCATGGATAGATTCATATATGGATAGTGCATTAACTTCCAACAATGAGTCTAAGGACTCATTGTTGAAAGTTAATGCACAGGTGATTATAATAAACTGAGAAAGCAGGAACAGTAAAGGAATCATTCCTTTACCATTCCTAAAGAAATAGCTTTAGAAGAGTAAATTTCATGGGAGTTATATAGATGAATCATAAAAAGAAAATGTAGTTCCAGTATCAGAAGAAGGTTGATGATGAGACTCAGGAGCAGTATAAAAAGCAAACTAAGAATGTCATCCATGGTAAGAAGTGGGAAATTAGACTATGAAAATAAGTTAGCTTGAGAAGCAAAGAGAAAGCCAAAAGAATAATTTTGCTATCTGGCAACTAAAAGAATAAGAGGTAAATAATAAGGATCATGGAAGAATGACCTCAGTGAATAAGAGTGGTAGGAGAGTGCATTAGAAATAGCTTCATTTGTAAGTTTGAATTTAGTAAAGTATACATTCCATGCAGCCCATTAGTTCTCTTACTGACAAGTGAAAAACTGGACAGAAAGATAGATGTGGATTCTTCATGGGGGTGGATGGAAGGCACAATAATTTCATCATACAAGGCAGAGCTAATACTGATGCAACCAATTATAAACTAATCGAGAAGGTATTGGAGAGATTAGGTCTATGATAAGTCTAGTTACTTATCTTTAACAGAGGCTAGTTATCTGTCTTTAACAGGACTGTGATACTCTCTATAGAAGATTTCACACTTTGTCAATTAAATCTGAATTGACATATTTGTTTAATATGAGTTCCAAAGGAGTCAAAGGAGGGCAAGATTGTGCCACTTCATAAGGGAGGCAATAGAAAACAAGCATCAAATTATAGGACTATCTGTGTGTCAGATGCTGTGATTGAAGTGTTGAAGAGGCTGGTGAGAACCAGAATCCAGAATTGGGTTGACAACAATGGTAGTATCTTTGATGAACAACATGGATTTGCTAAAGGGAGATCATGCTTTAGTAATCTATTTACTTATTACAATAAGGTGATGGCTTCCTTGGACAGAGGAGAGGGATACACAGTAGTATATTCAGATTTTGCAAAGTCTTTTGATCAATTATCGCATGAAAAGTTGATAGCCAAACTAGAACGGATGGGGTTGGATATTAGATTAGTGCATTAGATCAGAGATTAGCTATCTGATAAGCATCAGCAAGTTGTGTATGTGGGAGCAATATCCTGGAAGAGGAAATTCACTAATGGTGTAAATCAGGGGTCTGTGTTTAGGGCCATTGCTGTTTAACTTGTATGTTAATGATATTCAGGAAGATTTGGATGGAGATATTCAGTTGTTTGCAGATGATGTAAAGCTGGGACGAACTGAAGCATAGAGCAGATGTGGCCTTACAAGAAGACTTGAAGAGATTGAGTGAATTGGCAAAGAAGTGGGGATGCCTATTTAATGTTGCAAAATGTAAGGTTTTTAAATTTGGGAAACAAAGATGGGATGTAGAATTTAAACTTGTTGGGGTTATATTGTTGGAAGTGGAGGAAATAAGAGATCTTGGGATGATGGTGGATAAGGATCTAAAATTTAAGAGGACACATTGCCAAAATTGTGAGGACAACACAATGAATTCTGGGAATGATGCAGAGGACATTGGCTTATAGAAGTAAAGAGATTCTTGTTCCATTGTATAAAGCTCTGATTAGGTCACACATAGACTACTGTGCACAGAGGATGAAGAGATGTTGAAAAAGGTTCCCAAGCGACTTACTAAGGTAGTTTATGATCTCTGGTATGTCAAATATGAGGAAAGGTTGAGAAGATGCAATCAACAGAGTCTAGTGGATAGGAGGAAGAGGGATGATATGATAGAGATCTACAAGTTCATAAGGGATTGTTATAGGATCATTGTTGAAGTGGTTTTACAGAAAGAAGTGAGAGATCAGGGGAGAACAAGAGTAATCATTCCTGGAAGTTTTATAAGGAGGGTGTGAACAAGATAGAAGAAGTGTGATTTTCTTTCTTGACTACTTGTATAAGAAACTATAACATATTTTAGGAATATTAATCAAGTGAGTTTTATTTATCATCCTACTAGTTTCACCGATTTTTGCTATCGGCATCTTCAGGGATACAATTGGTAAGCAATATGAAGGTAACAGACTAGATTTTAACTGACAGTTCTAATTCATACAAAATTAGTATTGTGCAAGACAATGCGCATATCTCGGGAACATGATTTATTTGTTACAAGACATAATGTAACTGGCGTGAAAGTTCATTTCTTTGATGTTTAGTGATCTAATTAAAGTTTTCCAAATTTCCAGTAGGATTAGACCTTGATTCTTGTTTAGGTTTCCTGTTGAACGGGCGACCATAGCAGCCTCCTTGAAGGTTCTGGAATGGTAGTTCTCTTCTATATAGGGCATATGACTCTTATCCCACTCAATAAGATGGTTGGTAGAGGCAAAGTGGGAAGAAAGGCCTGAAATATCTTGTCTGTTGTTTCTAACATAGCCTATGTGCTCCTTCTGTCTCGTTTCGAAGCTTCTAGAGGTTTGACGTAAATAACACCACAGCAACAAGGTATATTATATACTCCAGAGTACTTGTAGACTGGATGAAGGTCTTTCGGTGATCTTATAAATTTTTGAATAGTATTGACTGGCTTGAATGCTACTCTAATATTGTGTGGTTTTTAGAAGTATAGGCAATTTTTCAGAAATGCTGCTGACAAAAGAAATAGCTATAGCACTGATGTATTGGGTGTCATCACGTTGTCTTTGTGGTATATCCAAAAAGAGAATCTTGTTGCAGATCCTTTTAGGATAACCATTTAAGGATATCCTAAAAGATAGGATATCCTTATCCTATCCTATCTGGATATTGTAGTTAAAGAATTAACTACAATATCCAGAGAGATAGCTCTCTGGATATGGTAGTTAATTCTTTTTGTAAGTCATCCTGGTCTGTGGTGTACTGTATAGCTCTTTTCTTAAGCACATGGATAATGCTAAAAATTAGAAATTGAAAAAGATGAAAAACTTCCCTTCCAGACATTCTAATAAAGAAACAAACCAATAACAATATCAACCTGTCTGTGTATAGAAAACTTTTGAATACTGGACATTACCTCCATTTCAACTCGTCACATCATATATCCCAGAAACCTGGCATTATTCATAAGAGGCTATGGAAGAGATATAAGGAGACAGGTGAAGAGATGCATGAGGAATATAAGACACAGGCCAGAAGAGTGACTAGTGTGGTAAGGAAAGCGAAACTGGAATATGAGAGGAGATTGGCCCTAAGATCCAAAGAAAATCCTAGGGAATTTTTTAGATATGTGGCCAGTAGGAGGAGAAATGACTGTGGAAGAATGATATTGTGGGATCAAAATGGGAATAGCGTGACTGATGCAGAGGACATAGTGGAATTGTTCAATGAACACTTTATTGGAGTATTTCATCCTAGAGGAGTCAGTTTTAATGCTAGAGGGATAGGACTGGTTCGAGGTCTGGAGGTACAGGAGGAGAGTGTGTTTCAGATACTGAGTACTCTGGATGTCAGTAAAGCTGTAGGACTGGATGGTATTTCACCACGAGTTTTGAGAGAATGTGCTAGGGAATTGACAGTGCCTTTAACATGGCTTTTCAATGAAAGTCTGGCTTTGGCAAAGGTGCCCAGGGAATGGAAGGAAGGTAAGATAGTGCCATTGCATAAGGGTGGTAACAGACTGGAAGTGTCTAATTATAGGCCAGTCTGTGTGTCATCAGTAGTTGTTAAGATCTTGGAGAAAGTAGTGAGGGGCTGTATACAGCATTGGGCAGATGAGGGTAATGTTATCTGTGAGAATCAACATGGATTTGTGAAAGGACGCTCTTGTTTTAGCAATATGCTAGCCTTTTATAATAAAGTTACAAGAACATTAGATGAGGGAAAGGCATATACTGCAATTTTCTTAGACTTGGCGAAGGCATTTGACAGGGTGCCACATGATAAGCTGATATTTAAGTTGCAGAACATGGGTCTGGATGTCAGATTGGTCAACTGGATTCAGGATTGGCTGTCTGACAGGTATCAGAGAGTTGTGTATGGTGGAGCAGTTTCCAGGAGGCAGAGGGTTACACGTGGGGTCCCACAGGGCTCAGTACTAGGACCTATATTGTTTAACCTTTATATCAATGACATAGCCAGTGGATTGCAGGGGGATATTCAGTTGTTTGCGGATGATGCGAAGATGGGAAGGATTATTAGTAATAGTGCAGATATGGTAGCCCTGCAAGAGGATTTAAATAAGCTAGATAGATGGGCAAATGAATGGGGGTGTCAGTTTAATGCAGCAAAATGTAAGGTCTTGAGGTTTGGGAAACATCGATGGGATGCTGCATACTCTATGGGAGGAGTTATACTGGAGGAAGTAGGGGAGATAAGAGATCTGGGGTTGATGATTGATAGAAACCTGAAGTTTAGGGGACATATTGCAAAGGTGGTGAAGGTAACACAGAGGATTGCTGCTATTATGAGAAGGACACTGACCTGCAGAGATAAGAGGGTTATCGTTCCGTTGTATAAGTCTCTGATCAGACCACACTTGGACTATTGTTCTCAGATTTGGTCCCCAGGATTTGAAGGGGATAAATTAACTGTGGAAAGGATACAAAGACGGATGACAAAGATGGTTTCAGGACTGTACAAGGATAGTTATGAGGATCGGCTGAGAGAATGTGGACTGCAGAGTTTGGTGGATAGAAGAAGGAGAGGTGATATGATTGAGACTTTTAAACTGTTGAGAGGTGGTTACAGGGTTGACACTGGGGAGTTCTTTCGCTTGGTTGAACAGCGGGAAGGAGTGATGACAAGAGGCCATCCCTGGAAGTTACGAAAAGAAACTGTGAGCAAGAGGGTAAGGAGTGGTTTTTTTGTGTGGAGGGTGGTTGAGCCGTGGAATGTATTGCCTGATGGAGTGGTGGGAGCAAGAACGGTCAGTGAGTTTAAAGAGTGGTATGATAGACTTTGTGTTTCTCAGGGGGGGACCTCCCCTCGATGAGTCTTGACAGACTTTGTCTTAGGAAGGACCTCCCTCGATGAGTCTTTTGACTCCTTGGAGGCCTGAATAATAATAATAATAATAATATGATGAGCTGTGTGTATGACAAAAGGACCTCCTAGATGAGTCTTTGATTCCATGGGGTCTTAGGGTAATAATAATAATAATAATATCTTGCAATGAACAGACAGGTTCTATGGACAAATGATAATGATTACTGGTTTCATGTTACCAAGTGCTTATCAATATTGGTTCTCTTCCATTTGTCCTTGGACAATAATAATAATAATTGTCACTAATTCCAAGAACAGCAATCTTAGAAGCAGGGTCTTGGGCTTAGAAGTAAGTAGATAAGACTCTCCTCTTCCTTCTGCATAACAGACAAACTGGCTTGAAGAAATAATTGATACTTAATGGGCTTAGAACTGTGGAACTCTTTCCCTTACTTTAAAAACTGTACATCCTGAAAGTTGCTATTTCACCAAGCTAAAGGAATCTCTCACAACTATTTATTCAAAGTTTATGGTATAAACTACTGTATTCTTCTTCTTTGTCTTGAAGCACTGCTGAATTAATTTGTCTCTTAAGATCTTCAATCACCTATTGCATTAGATCGTAGTTCGGGGTCAAAATGATCATTTAAGTGTTTGTGGTTCTCACACTTTTTTTGGTCATGGGATCCCTTTACATGCAGCCTTCAAAATTATTGAAGACCCCAAAGAAGTTTTGTTTATGTGGGTTACATCTGTTGATATTTATCAGATTAGAAATTAAACTGAGAAATTTTTGAAATATTTATTTATTCATTAACCACGCTACCGCCAGGACGTATATACACGTCCACATTTCCATGGATGCGAAGTGCATATTAAAATTGTAATACCATTGATATTACATTGAAATTTATGATAGATACGAAGCTTTTGAGGATGCGTATTATTGGATCTTTAATGGCCGATAAGGTGGTTAATTCATTTAAAAATAACAATAATAAACCCATTACATGTTAACATAAATAACATTTTTTTATTAAAAATAATTATATTTTCCAAAAACAACAACAAAAAAAATTAATGAGAAGGGTGGCAACGTTGCGTTACATTTTTGCAAATCTCTTTAATGCCAGGATTAATAGAAGACAGTTGAATTCTTATATCTTTGAAGAGACATCCTTAGAGTAGGATAAAGGAAACTGAGACGTTTACCTGATTGATGGAGTGAGCTTGCAACAGACACCATGCACACAGCTGCATGGTTTCTGTTGCAGTTATTATATTTAACGATTATAGGGACAGGTAATGTTTAGGCAGTAAGTGCAAAAAAATATTGTTATGGGAGATTTTAATTGTAGCAGTATAAATTGGGAAGAGGAAACTGCATGTAGTCATAAGGGAATGGAATTTCTAGAATTCTTGAAGAACAAATGTCTTAGGCAACATGTAGTAAAATGAGCAAGAGATTCAAGGGTATTTGATTTGGTCATAGCATCAGAAGATCCAATTATAACTGACATGGCATTTCTGTCCCTAGTTGGAGAGAGTGACCATGTTGTATTGACTTGGAAGATGAATAGACATGCAGGAGTATCAAAGAGAAAGGAATGTATGTGGAATTATAAGGTAGGTGATTATAATAATCTTAGAAATCTGAGTACTCTGGATGGATAGAGGAATTGAAAGGGAGAGATATCATCAGTGCTTGGGAACTAGTGAAGGAATATTTATTAGCAGTGATGGCAAGTTGTATACCACAAGTAAAAAGAACACAATTTGGTGTAAAATGGATGACAAACAATATCAAATGGGAACTGCAGGTGAAAAAGAAGTTATGGTAAAGATATAAGGAGAGGGGTGGAGAACAGATGCATGAAGAATATGACTCAGGCAGGAGAGTGACTAGCATGGTAAGATGGCTCCTCCAATAGAGTATGCGGCATCCCATCGATGTCCCAAACCTCAAGACCTTACATTTTGCTGCATTAAACTGATAATCCCATTCATTTGTCCGCTCTGGGTTAGTCCCAAGGGGTAGAAAGAGAGGAAACGTTTCCACTGCATAAAGAAGGCTCCAAGACTGATGATGCAGCAAAATCACACCATTCATTTGCCCATCTGTCTAGCTTATTCAAATCATCTTGCAGGGCTACCACTTTTGCTCTATTACTAATAACTGTTCCCAACTTCACATCATCCACAAACAACTGAATATCCCCCTGCAATCCATTGACAATGTCATTGATATAAAGGTTAAACAATATAGGTCCCAGTACTGAGCCCTGTGGGACCCCCCATGAGAGAATGCACTAAAGAACTGACAGCTCTGTTGATCCAGCTTTTTAATGAGTCTGGTCACAGGAAAGGTGCTCAAGGAGTGGAAGAAGGTAAGATAAGTACCGTCAACAGCAAGTGCAGAAAGTTTTTCCAAGCTTAAACTGATTAAAAATTATTTGCGGACAGCAATGACCCAAGAAAGATTTTTTGTTCTAAAAACTATATCAATAGAGGCAGACATAGCTCATAATTTAAATTTAGAAGAGCTTATAAACAGTTTTATTGTGCAATATCCCCATAGAGTAAACATTTAATTAATATTATTATGTAATCGTTTTGCATTAATGTTTCTCTTGTAATAAAAACAAAATAGCAATTGGAGATTTTCTTATATTTTTGTCTTATAATCCATCAGGGACGATATTTAATTGTTTGCCTCAGGGTGTGATCTAATCTGGCGATTGCCCTAGGTAAGATAGTGCCATTGCATAAGAGTGGTAGCAGACTGGAAGTGTCAAACTATAGACCAGTTTGTATTTCATCAGTACTTGTTAAGATTTTGGAGAAATTAGTAAGGGATCATTTACAGCATTGGACAGATGACTGTAATATTATCAGTGAGAGTCAGCATGGATTTGTTAAGGGGTGCTCTTGTTTGACTAATCCGGTTGCCTTTTATAATAAAGTGACAAGAGCATTTGATAAGGGAAAGACATATTTTGTCATTTTTCTGGATTTTATAAAGGCATTTGACAGAGTGCCACATGATAAGCTGATGTTTAAGTTGCAGCACATGGGTTTAAATGTCAGGTGAGTGAACTGGATTCAGGATTGGCTATCTGATAGATATCAGAGAGTTGTATATGGAGGGAGCAGTATCAAAGAAGCAGAAGGTTACAAGTAGGGTCTCACAGGGCTCGGTACTGGGATCTCCTCTATTGTTTTACCTTTATATTAATGACATTGTCAATGAATTACAGGGGAGAAGAATGTTCAGTTGTTTGCAGATGATGTGAAGTTGGGAAGGGTTATTAGTAATAGTGCAGATGTAGTAGCCCTTCAAGAGGATTTGAATAAAATGGACAGATGAGTTAATGAATGTGGATGTCGGTTTCATTCAGCTAGATGTAAAGCCTTGCAGTTTGGGATATGTCATTGGAAGCTACATACTCTGTTAAAGGAAATTACTGGAGGAAGTGGAGAAGGCAAGGGATTTATGGATGGTGATTGACAGAAACCTGAAATTCATATTGCAAAGGTGGTGAAGGTAACCCAGAAGATTGTTGCAATTTGAGAATGGACACTGACCATCAGAGATAAAAACAGTTGTGATGTCATTGTATAAATCCCTAATCAGGCCACATCTGGGCTATTGTTCTCAAATTTGGTCCCCAGGATTTGAAGGGGATAAATTACCTTGGAAAGAGATGCAGAAGCAGATAACAAAAATGGCATCAACGAGCACAAGGGACCATCCCTGTAAGTTGTGAGCAAGAGGGTGAGGAGTGGTTTCTTTGCATGGAGGGGGGGGGGGGTTGAACCATGGAATGCATTGCCTGATAGAGTGGTGAGAGCACTATCGGTGAATAAGTTCAACGAGTGGTATGTCAGACTTTGCTTTTTCTAGGGTGAGCATCTCACAATGAGTCTTGTGATTCCATGGGGTCCTGAATCATAATAATAATAATAATAATTTACAGCACTTATAGGCCTTTAACCTCCCTACCAGCTGAGTGGATGAAATAGTGAGATTAAATTGCACTTGTTATCCATATTATTTAATACATGTTACAGAATCGTATTCAGATTTAGCTGGACGTCTATAGATGTCATGGCCAGTTGGGGTGTTAATGCTCACTACCTATGAAGTATCATTGGCTTTCATAACTATAATTTTTAGATTAAGATGGTTAGTCATATGCCAAAATATATATTCTTACATGTAAATTGCATATGTTCTCTCAGCTGGTTTGCTGGTTACAGGATGAAAAAACCCAAGTTTTCATGAGGAAACACCCTGCCCAGCATGAGACTAGCTAATTGACCTTTAACTTGAAAAGCATTGATAAAGATTTCATATGTCCTAGGAGATGAGAACCCTGGTCTTTCCACCGGAGAGCTTTGTTGAAACCAAATGAGTTATAGGCACTATAGTTGCAACATGACTGAAAATCTTTTACTAATTACTAAATTCTACTTGTCCACCTTATTTATATGAATTAAATGCATATGGAAGAGGAGATGGAAGTAACTGTGACAGTCAGTAAATTTATTTGGTGACAGTATGTTCTAAATTCTTTGTCCCGATCATAATCAGAGGAAAATAATATAATCATTCAATTATATTATGTGACTATAACTAGTGTGATTTTTTTTTAATCACATCATTATTGTGAAAGATTTTCTTTTATTAATGCTATAAAAATTACTTTGTTTGCATATGTATTAACCTATCAAAATTATATACTGTGATAAAAATATTGGTGTTTATTTTGAAATAAACACCAATAGTAAAAGTGTGCCTCTATGCATTTCTAAAATCATACTGCACTATGATCTTTAAAATGAATTCATCTGTACAATGTTATATATCATTGATGCATGCCATTATAAACAATATAGATTAACGATGCCAAAAATATTTCTATAAACAATATAATGTTTATTTTTGTGTGTGTGTATATATATATATATATATATATATATATATATATATATATCCTTAAATTTAGCATTTCAAAAAAATATTTACACATGATGATCATGATCACTTAAACTGTCTTTCTTTAAATTATTTTCAGAATTTAAGTAACATTCATAATATAAATAGTATTATTAGCATATGTTACATATAAAAAAAAAAAATGTCAAAATTGTTGATGCTTACTTATCACATTATGGTTGTCTGGATGGATTGTTTACTGCAGTAGTAATTTGTGTAATGGTTTAATGAATATCATCCATATCATTCCTTTTATCTTGCTTTTTGTTTTGTTAATGAATTGTAATATTCTCACAAGCTTATTATTTTAATCAGAATGGCATTAAATGAAATAAAATTCTTTATTTTTTTATAATAAGCTTTACTTAATAAAATATATATTGATATACAGTATTCATCTACCTTATATTTAAAATATAAACTGTAATATCTCTAGTCGATAGATAGCACAGAAGAATTGTTTGCTGAACTTTCAAATTCCTCTGTTGCCTATATATAGAATAAGGAACATTTAAAATAAGTTAATGCACAAGCTGTTAAATTGTTCGTATATGCACACTTTTCAGCATTGAACTGTAAATAATGAAAAAAAATGTTTTGCAAGATATTTCCTGTCTTCTTAATATGCATTGAAAATTGTGTACATGCAAAACATTTTAAATGTTAAATGGAAGCTGGAAAACTAACTTTTCCATAATTGTCATTGTATATTATTTTTCATTTGTTGCCCTTGTCTGTGATATTAATTACCCTGTTAGAGAACTGTATTGTTCCAAGGAAATGTTTCTCAGTATGATTTTAACATTCTTGTATCAAAACTATATATTCCTCCAATTTTTGTAATCCAGTTTGAAATAATTTTTTATTGCTTTTCTTTCATATAATTGATTCTCTTGCTAAATATATATTGTCAAAATAAAATCTTTGTATTTCTTCATGTGTTGCAGTAAGTTATATATATATATATATCATTACAAAACATGCCACTCAGTAATTTCTTTACAATGTGCAGCATAAAGAAATTAATGTGGAGGAGTTTATTTTTTTTATCTATGTCCTTCTCCACTGCACAGTTTGACTTCTCTCATCTAGAATTTGATATCACTGAATAATTTTTCTTTAAAAAATTATTATTATTATTATTATTATTCAGGTCTCCATGGAGTCAAAAGACTCATCGTGGGAGGTCCTTTCTAAGAAACACAAGTCTATCAAGACTCATTGAGGGAGGTCCCTCCGAGGAAACACAAAGTCTATCATACCACTCCTGAAATGCATTGACCATTCTCAATGCATTCCATGGTTCAAACACCCTCCATGCAAAGAAACTACTCCTCACTCTCTTTCTCACAGTTTCCTTTCGTAACTTCCAGGGATGGCCCCTTGTCATGACTCCTTCTCGCTGTTCAACCAAGCAAAAGAACTCCCCAGTGTCAACCCTGTAAGCACCTCTCAACAGTTTAAAAGTCTCAATCATATCACCCCTCCTTCTATCCACCAAACTCTGCAGTCCACACTCCCTCAGCTGATCCTCATTCGTAACATTGTACAGTCCCGACGCCATCTTTGTTATCCGCCTTTGTACCCTTTCCACAGTTAATTTATCCCCTTCAAATCCTGGGGCCCAGATCTGAGAACAATAGTCTAAGTGTGGTCTGATCACAGTCTTATACAACGGAATGATAACCATTTTATCTCTGCAGGTCAGTGTCCTTCTCATTATTGCAGCAATCCTCTGCATTACCTTCACTACCTTTGCAATATGTCCCCTAAATTTCAGTTTTCTATCAATCATCAAACCCAGATCTCTTGTCTCTCCTACTTCCTCCAGTTTAACTCCTCCCATAGAGTATGCAGCATCCCATCGATGTGTCCCAAACCTCAAGACCTTACATTTTGCTGCATTAAACTTATACCCCATTCATTTGCCCATCTATCTAGGTTATTCAAAGCCTCTTGCAGGGCTACTACATCTGCACTATTACTAATAACCCTTCCCAGCTTCGCATCATCTGCAAACAACTGAATATCCCCTTGCAATCCACGGACAATGTCATTGATATAAAGGTTAAACAATATAGGTCCCAGTACTGAGCCCTGTGGAACCCCACTTGTAACCTTTTGCCTCTTTGCATATACACAAATACATAAATAAAGTATTTATTTTTAGTGATTTCATTGTTTTTTTTTTCCTGGTCAACCATATTTGATTTCAGCTGTTTGGCTGTGAGGATATATTAAGAAAATCTGACTTTCAGAGACTGAATAGGAATAAGAGAAGTGATATAATTGAGATATCAGTTGATGAGAGGTGCTGTCATATAAACCTATTGTATTAGTCCACCCAGATTAGTAATGTGCAAGGACTAACGATTATATAATCTGAAAACTCTGCTCTTGAGCCAAAATGGTATTTTTCAGGTTTCCATTAAGCAAGTTGATGGTTTCACACTAGGTGATAATATTCATCTCTCCATGTTTTGCAAAAGTTCATGCCTACCATGGGATTTCACCTGATAGCACCTACTGAGAACAGAAAAGTTGAACAGGAACAAGTCCTGCCTTGCAATGTCTGGTTGGCCTTAGATAACCAGATTTGTTATAGTTTGTAGAGTGGATGAACAGCATGCAGTAACTCTGTCTAGTAACTGTAAGGAAGTAACATGAAATGAATATTAAAATATGAATTACTTGAAAATATTTTTATAGGGTTTGATAAATATATGAGCCTCCATAGTTCAGTTGGTATAGACGAAGCCCTTTGGTCAGAAAGAGCTGGGTTTGAATTCCCATCAGTGACATGAGGAACCTTTATCTGGTATTTCTTGACAAAAGGTCAGTAAGCCAGTCTCATATGGAGGTAAGGTTTTTTTTTATCCAGAAACTTGGGCTTTTCATCCCCCAGAACAGGCAAACTGGCCCAGTGAACACACATGGATTACAGTCGTGAATAATCACCCTTAGGGGATGATGCAGCAGAAGAGTGACAAACTGGCTGCATTAATTCGTCATAAGCCTCTCATTAGAGGGGACTCAACCTGACCTAAGGTCAGATGGGAAGGATAGGATAGGATAAATATATGCTACCAAGAGACCATAGAGCAGTCATTTATTATTTACGTTATGATATTTCAAGAACTGACAGTTTTGTTTTGTTTTTTTTAATAAGAAATTTTGAGCTTTTGCAACACAGACATACTGGGTTTATAACACCAGTTTCTCTGGCCATAATTCTGACTCAACTCAATCACATAAAAAAGGTTGAGATAAAATGTTCTTTGTCCTATTGTATATATAAGCAGGTGTAGCATCAAAGTGTGAGACCACTATCCCACTTATTGGAGGCCTGAAGTGACTTAAAAAAAGTTCCATGTTTGGTCTCTAGAGTAGGGTATCTAAAAAATATATTTAAAAATAAAAATAAAATATATGTATATAATCGATAACTGGAAAAAAAAAATCCTTAACCCTCCCACAGTACAAAATGTACTGTAAGTTTGCAAATAACCTTTCATGGTAAAAGCATTATAAAAAAAAAAAAAAATTGTTTGTAATGAGCTTCTTTAGTCAGAAGCCAATTACAGTACTTGACTGTCTCATTTTTTCTATGCTTTTTATTTGAAAAACATGATGTTCTTTATACTGTCATCTAGTTCAATGATGTCTAGTAACTAGCAATAATAATTATTCACATTTTGTTATCAGTGAAAGCAGACCATAAATACTTTGATATAAGTTTAATGCTATTTTCAATACCTTGAAGTATGCATTCGTATGTATTTGATTGGTGGTTGTTGGTTAAGTTACATATTTCTTTTCAAATGGCTAGTAGTTTTTGTAGTGAATGTTAACACATTTTGCTGCTATTATAAGTTGTTCCTCAGTCATAAGTGATTCTTCCCCCCCCCCCATGCATCACTTTAAATCATCACAGTATACAATATTCAAGCATCAGTAAACTGCAAACTCTATATAGGCTGGTTGGAATTTCACAAAATTTGGTATTTAGGATCAATTAGAAAATTTGTGGAGACAAATTTCAGTAAAACGATTTGAAATTATGCAAAGTAATAAGTCTGGATTTGCCATGGAATTTAATATTTGATATTTAAAATTTATACTAAAATATGGTTCAACTTTGGGTTATATAGAAACAATTTTAAAGGTATAATTTATATAGAATAACTATCAAAAAAAAAAAAAAATCAGCTCCCGCCTTTTTATTCCCATATATAGGGAGTAGGCGAGGCCGTTTTAAGCCCTATCTAACTTTTTTGGAGACTGAGTGGGCAGTTCAGTCTTCACTGGTACCCAATCAGAGATAGCTGGCCCAAGGCTATCACTAATTAAGCGGCATACAGTAAAGAGAGACAGCTCAACAAGTGCCGCCATCTCGTGGTCCCTAACACTGGTATTTAATGTCTGAAATAATGTGGGTTCTACGGTCGATTTTCTTGAGTTTACGGGACGAAAAACTTCCTGGAGAAAAAACCCGCTTCCCATGCCAGAGATCGACTAACTCGGGAACCGGTAGAAAAAAGGCTTCGAAAAATTTCTTCTAGTTGCCGACTAGATTCGAAACAAATAAGTCTTCCTTCGTGCGGTCAAGTGCCGTGGTGTGCAAACGCCACATCCACTAAGCTACACAGGCTCTTTTTAAAACCAGCAGCACCCACCTAAGAACTAACCAGGCTCAACGCTACTTAACTTCGGTGATCAGACGAGAACCGGTGTATTCAACGCAAGATGGCTGCTGGCTGAGACTAACTATTGGAAAGATTAAAAAAAAAAAAATACATGTTACAATCACATGTTTTTCATCCCGCATACACGCAAATCGACCAAGAGAACATGCAGTTTACAGACAAAAATACTAAGGATTAAATAGAGAAGACTGTGACTTGGTTGTAGTGGGAGTAGTGTGTGCCCACCAATGATGAGAACTTGAAGTTGTCACTTAATAATAGTAATAAGAAGAAAGAAACTGTCCATAGTTCCAAGCCAAAAATTACTGTTAATCAGTTATGGTGATAATGAATGCTGTTACTAAATACCGTTGGCTGTCCCACTATGATTGCATTCGATAATTTTTTCATGTGTTTACTAAGCTCATACTAAAATAATAATAATAATAATTAATCAATAATAAAGTTTAAAAATTATTAAACTGTATTAAAACACGAATTTCCGTTGAACCACTGATGTCCCAGAATTTTTTAAAAATTAATAATAATAAAATGTCTCATGCAATATCAATTATGACTTTCTTCGACGCATTCTTACAAGCAGAGTAGCAGCAAATTCATTTTGAGATTATTGTTCCCAACATATTTCCCCTCCGCTCGCATTTGTACATTAAATATTAGTTATCAAATTTAAAGTTCTTAGATTTCATGTTTTCCAAATAGATTACCAATTGAAAGAATGGAATTAAAAGAAAATAAGGATTGATAAAACAGAACTCTGTGGCGGACCCAGAAAGTTAAAGAGGCAGAATTACAAAGGAAGAAAGCGTATCGCAAATTTATAGCGAGTAACACGACATGTACTTTTTCAGAGAATAGAGAAAGACTAGCTAAATCGAAGCCATGAGGAAATTTTCATGAGAATATAGGAGATAAAAATTATAAGTGATGTAACTATGTAATTTTTTTAATAGCTGTACTTTTTATTTCTTTTGTCCTTACGAAAATTGTTCCATGGCTTTCGATATTCCATCACTGATGTAAATCAGTGATGCAATTATTATTAGTATTATTACGTGACACCTCCAAGGAGTCCAAAGACTCATCGATGAAGGTAACCCACTCTACAACTCTCCGTCTCCACCACTCATCCGCCAAAAACAGCAAACCACTGACAACTGCACCAACGCCATCTACTCTCCATTACCACCACTAGTATTTTCACAAGGCAATCACAAACATCCGTGTTTAGGCTGGATTCGAACCCGCAGCCTTTCGGCTCGAGAGATGATATACTAACCACTCTGCCAACAAGGCTGGCAATATCGAATCGAAATGTGGATGGTAAAAATTATGTTGGAGCTGTGGAATGAGGAGAGAATGATAATTTGAGGTCTACAAATACTAGCAAACAGCAATAAAAAAAAAAAGTGATATGACATACGACGACTTTGTAACAGGATAACAGTTTACCAGTAGGTAGAATTTTTAATTTTATGGAGGGTGGTGAGAGTACAAGAGGAATTGAGGATGTATGGATTGAATGCAGTTAAGAAAGGGGTGAAAGCTAGATTTTTTTCTCATGGAGTGATGGGTGACTGGAATGAATTTCTTTTGAGGGTGATGAGTGCAGATAGTGTGAATGAATACAAGAGAAAATACGAGAGGTGGTGTGAATGATCAGGAACATTTGAGCGATAATAATATTCATAAACATGGGCTGCAAAATGATCATTAGGTTATTGAGACAGCATAAAATTAAGAAAAGAACAACGTAAAGGAATTCAAAGATGATAATAGTAACATACACACGGAAGGTAAAGATATTCTAAATGACTACAGACTGAACTATCAGCACTTCTTATTTTCTTTAAAAGACTACTAAAGGAAGCAACTAGTGATGACAGAACAGTTGTGGAAAATAGAAAACAGGTATAGAGTGGGATGTCCAATATGATAGGTGGAAGAGGCAAGAAAAACCTGAAATGCTAAAAATCAGCCAAAATGAAATTCCAACAGAAATACTCTTAAATGAAGGTAAAAATTTTATGGTCGCACCATTGAACAATTCTCCTATCCTATCTCTTATCATTCCTAAAAATATCATACCCATTACACTCAATCCCAGTTACCATATCTGATTCTGAGAGCCAGGTTTCACAAATGCCAAGAATCTTAGGCCACAACATAATCAATAAAGCAATGAACTCAACCACTATATTTCTGATGCTCCTGGTATTTGCATATAGATATAACAAGTTGCCAGCCTCTTTAAAATCGCATTAACAGTACCCAAACGAACACCACACTCATTGGCAATTTGTCTTTGACTCACGGATGTGTCATGAAAAAGAGTATATAAAGATCGAAACACAAAGCATATATTGCTACCACTTCGCCAGATGCAGAATTATAAGTTCAAGGTTCAAAGCCATTCATATCTTTATCACGCTTGCATATCAAAACTGAACTTTCACACACGTTTCCCATTCCTCCCATGATGATCTAGTTTCCCTGAATTAGGTCTCATCCAAATAAGTAATTTTCGATACGCAGATTTTACTCTCTCACATTTCTTTTTCGCTTCTTCCCCCATAATATCATGTCTCCTATGAAACCCCGGAAATGTAAGGAATTGGAACTCGACGTATTTCTTTCGACTATTAAACATCAGATGAAACTAAATGGCTTCTCCGAAAAGAGTAAATAACATCTCTTCGATTCTTATAATCCAACACAGAACAGCAAAGATTCAATACGTCGAGTTCCAATTCCTTACATTTCCGGGATTTCAGAACCAATTTCAAGAATTCTGAAGAAATTTGATTGAACAGCCACTTTACACCTATTAACAAATTATTCACCCATTTTCCTTCATCTAAAGATAAACGTCAACCATGTCTCTACCTGGTGTGTATCAAGTTCCTTGTAATTGTAATCTTTCCTACTTTGGACAAACTGGACGTTCTATAGAAAAAATAATTCACCAGCATCAGTCATCAATTTAACATAACAAACCTGAGAAATCTGGATTAGCTCAGCATGGATTAGAAACAAGCCACAACATCCTTTGGTCCAAGCCTCTCCTCCTACACAGATGTCGCTACAAATTCGAGCGTTTATTTAAAGAAAGTGTGGCCTTACTTCAACGTCCTAACTTGAATCGTAGTGACTGTATATCTATATCAAAAATTTGCGAAAGTTTAATCAGGATAACACATTAATTTTTTTTTTTTGTAAATTTCCTATATTAGTCTAATATTATTTAAGATTATTATATGAATTTCTGAATTAATATCTTTAATTATGACTTTAAAAATGTTTACTCTTCTAATACTTAGCGATATGACATCACGCGGCTCGTTCTATGTGTGAATGATCAATTGTTCGTATTCCACTTTGTTTTTTAAAACTATTCCTATGTAGCCACTGAAGATTATTATTATTATTATTATTATTATTATTATTATTATTATTATTATTATTATTATTATTATTATTATTATTATTATTTTAACGGTGTCTCCATGGAGTCAAAAGACTCATCGCGGGGAACCCGACATTCACACACTAACCATTATTTACACAATACTTGTCATACCTCTCCTTAAATTCATTCACAGTTGAAGCATTCACAACCACCTCTGACAAAGCATTCCACCCATTCACAACCCTCCAAGTAAAAAATCTAGTCCTAACACCATTGTTAACCACACTCTTACACAATATCCAGGGACGGCTCCTCGTTCTCTCACATAATGCACTGGTCTTAAATATATCATCAGTATCAATCCTGTAAAATCCCTTTAACAATTTAAATACCTCTATCATATCTCCTCTCCTACGTCTATCAGCTAGTTTTTGGAGCCCACAGATCATCAATCTATCCTCATAGGGAACATCCCACAGACCTGCAACAATCTTTGTAACCTGCCTCTGAATCCTCTCCACCACTTCCGCATCACCAAGAAATCCTGGCGACCAGATCTGTGCACAATAGTCCAAATGCGGCCTTATTAATGACTTATAGAGTGGAACAATAACTTCTCTATCCCTGCTTGTTAGTGTGTTTTCCTCAACCCATGTAATTTGATGTGATATTTTGGCAATCTTTGCAATATGCCCTTTAAACTTAAGTTCTCTTAAGTTTAAAAGGCATATTGCAAAAAAAAATATATTCTGTCCACAATAACTCCCAAGTCTCTTGTATCATCAACTTCCTGCAGTTCAGTTCCGTTAATATAGTAAACAGCATGCGATGTCATCCTCCCGAAGTGCATCACCTTATACTTAGCCACGTTGAACTGACAGCCATTTACCTCAGTCCATACCGTCAGCCTATTTAAGTCATCCTGTAAAATATTTATATCATTTGAATTGATTATCGCTCTTCCCAATTTTGCATCATCAGCAAACAAGTGGATGTTTCCATTCAAGGTATTTACAATATCATTGATGTACAAATTAAACAATAAAGGACCAAGCATTGAGCCCTGAGGTACACCACTAGTCACTTGCCTTTTCCTGGACTCAGCTCCTCCGTAAACCACTCTTTGATATCTGTCCACCAGCCATCCTTTAATCCAAATCACCATCTTCGGATCCATACCCATTTTCTCTAATTTATGTAACAGAGTTCCATGTGGAATCCTGTGAGAACCCTTTGCAAAGTCAAGCAATATCACTCACTGAGTAAGGATTTCCTTTATCCAACTCCACTGTTACTTTATTATAGAAAGTAAGCAAATTACTTAGGCAAAACCTACCCTTCACAAAACTATGTTGCCCCTTATAAAGTATCATATTGTTGTCCACCCAGTTCTGAATTCTAATTTAAACCAATTTCTCCAAAATCTTAACCACCACTCCAGATATATTGATTGGTCTATAATTTGCAACCTGTCTTAGAGCCTCCCTTGTGCAATGGAACTATTTCCTCCCTCCTTCCACTCTATTGGCACTTTACCAGTACCGAGGCTTAAATTAAACATCCTAGTTAGAGGAGTTGTTAATTCTCTTGCACATTCTCGTAATATATGGGCCGTTATGGCATCTAACCCAATGGCAGTGTTAGCATTCATGTTCTTTAATATATTAAGCACCTCAATTTCATCTATCTCTATACTCTCATTAGTCAATAGCACATTTGACACTGCACTATCACTACGAAGATGGTGCACTTTTGCGAAATGATCACTAAGCAACTCAACTATTTGATTAGCTTCAGTAATTTCCCTACCATCAGCACTTTATAAAGTAATCTTTCCATGGATATTCTTCCTTTTACTAGCCACATAGCGAAAGAACTCTTTAGGGTTTCTTTTGGATTCATCAGCTAGCTTCCTCTCATAATTAGCTTTGGCTTTCCTTACCATACAGGTTACTCTCTTTGCCTGTACCTTATATTGCTCATTGGAACGCTCATCACCTTTTTCTTTATACGTCCTCCACAACCTTTTCTTAATCTACAACTCCTGTTTAATAGTATTATTCATCCATTTTACTCCTACTTGATTTCTTCTTCTGACTCACGGAATACAGTCTGATACAGCTTTCTTCAAATACTCCTCGAGAATCACCCACGCACCATCAACATCTCTTCCCTTGAATTTCTCATGCCAAAGTACAGCTGAAAGCTGACTTCTCAGCTCGTCATAATCACCAGCCTTGTAATTCCACATATACCCATTCTTAATAGAATATTCAGCACATCTTATAATCTCCCAGGGCAAGACCACATAATCGCTGTCCCCAAGTGGAGACATTGTAACTAAATTACTTATTGATATGTTCTCCGATGTTATGACCAGATCTAACACTGTAGAATCTCTTGTCCCTTCCATCACATGCTGTCTCAGGTAATTATCTCTTAACAACTGTATAAACTCAATTTCCTTTGTTCCTTGTGACCATTCCTTCCCCCAATCTATGTCCCCAAAGTTAAAATCCCCCATAATAATTACTTGACCTTCATTCATCGTGCTAATTTGCCAATACATGCTATCTACGTTCTCCCTGATTCCTCTTGGATTACAGCAACAACCAATTACATATTTCGCCTTGTTAATCTCTATCTCACACCAAACAGACTCTAATGAACTGCCCTCTACATACCTGTCACAGTGAGGTACTTCTATCTTTTTTGGCTTTAATGTTTCATCTATCATTAATAAAACCCCTCCCACCATTCTGTCATCTCTGTCCTGCCTAAAAATATTGTACCCCTTACATTCAATCCCAATAACTATATCATTCTTGGTTAACCAAGTTTCGCTAATTCCTATAATTTTTGGCCATGTTGTACCAAGTAACGACAAAAATTCTTCACACTTATTCCTAATACTTCTAGCATTAGTATACATAAACTGCAATACTCCCTTCCTCCCATAATCTCCCTGTGTGCAAATTCGCCCACTCTGTATACTGTTAACATTCTGAGAACAATTAATCCCAAATTCACAGCGATTAATGAACTTAGTACTATTTACACCTGACTCTATCACCTGCCTCCCTAGCAAATCCCATTTCCCTGTTTATTACCCTTTCCTCTGGCCTTTATCAAAAAATGTTCTAAATGCCAAACTCCTAATCCATTTAAGTGCAAACCATCTCTCTTAAAATACTCCTTCCTTTTATCAAACTCATCCCAGACATTCATAAAATGAATATTCAGTTTCATTTCTTTGCAAAACCTTTTACACAATCTTGACATTATTCCATTTACTATAATTGCTCTTCTGTTCATTTCATCACTATCAGATCGTGGTAGCACACTCACAATCTTTCGACTCTCACTCTTTGCATTCATTGCTATCATTAAATCCTTCAAATCCCGTCTTACAGAAAATCTTTCGCTAGCTAGATCAAACTGCAATAATCTCACTCACTCTATCTTTCTGCAATTTCACAGCCCCAGTTATATCCTTAATCTTTGACCCTGGATAACATGCTTTAATTACTCTACCATTTTTCACACCCTTAATTATAGAATTCCCATACAGCACAACATCATTTTTTACTTCTTCTTAACTTGACAGCGTTTACTCCCACTGATGCTTGTTTTTGTCCCTGATCTTCTCTCACATTCTTTAGTACGATGTTTCTCAGACTTCAGATATCCGCGGACCCCTTCTTAAATTTTCATTATTACCAAGTACCCCTAATTAAACAATTAACTAATAAATAAATTAATTAAAAAATAAGTAGCTCAGTGGATGTGGCGTTTGCACACCACCGCGCTTGGCCGCACGAAGGAAGTCTTGGTTTCGAGTCTAGTCGGCGACTAGAGGAAATTTTTCTAAGCCTTTTTTCGACCGGTTCCCGAGTTAGTCGATCTCTGGCACGGGCAAGCAGGTTTTTCCTCCCGGAAACTCGGGTTTTTCGTCCTGTAAACTCAAGAAAATCGACCGTAGAACCCACATTATTTCAGACATTAAATATTTGTGTTACGGTTAGGGACCACGAGATGGCGGCACATTTGAGCCGTCTCTCTTCACTGCGTACCGCTTAATTAGCGATAGCCTTGGGCCATCTGTCTCTGATTGGGAACCAGTGGAGATTGAACTGCCCACTCAGTCTCCAAAAGTTAGATAGGGCTAAATGGCCTCGCCTACTCCCGTATAATTAGTTTCGTTTTAATTTCGTTTTAATTAATTAAAACGAAAAAATAAATTAAAATTAATAAATTAATTTAAAATATTAAAAAATTAAATATCTATTTTATTTGAATTTATATGTTCATGTAAACAAAAATATGATTTATTTTTAATAGAACAAACTTTATAAAGATACTATAAAGTTTTTCTTACTTGACATAATTTGTCATCAATGAGAGAAGTGAAATTGCTTATGGTGAGATAAAAATTTCAGCAAAATTTGGCTCTATAGTTGTTAATTTCAATCTCAGATGCGGTTCGACATCTATAATGTGATTCCTCTTCTTCGTCGTAATATCTACAAGGGCCGAAAATCCAACTTCGCACAGATATGAACTTGTAAATAGAGAAAAGAACCTTAGAGCTTTATCTGTTAATTCAGGAAATTCATTCTGTATTTGTAGCCAAAATGATGATAACGTATCCTCGCTGTATTTATTTTTTAGGAAACCATCAAAAGCTAGTTCTAAAAGTTGTTCTTCTTCTATTGACGATAGACCCTTTGGCATAAATTTGTTTTTTATTGAAAGGGTATCTTATCCAATCAATATTAATGTCCAATTCAGTGAAATACTTTTCTAGATTCATTTCTAAGTTTTTTTAAATGCTGCATGATAGTAATTTTCACATCATCATCAATTTGTTCATTTGAACTTGCGTACAATTCATGAAGCGATGGAAACGCGTCAAATTTTCCATTACCAACTCGCTTTTACCATAACTTTATTTTTGCCAACCTGGCGTTCACTTCATCTTGGACATGAAATATAGAAATTTCCTTACCTTGTAAAGATAAATTAAGATTATTTAACACAGTAAATATATCTGTCAGGTATGCTAATTGACTGAGCCATTTCCAGTTATGTAAATGCTTTTTAAATTCAAACTTTTCTTCAAGAAAAACTTGTAGTTCATTCCGAAGTTCAAATAAACGAGTAAGGACTTTTCCACGAAAAAGCCAACGAACATGGGTGTCGAGGCTAGCTGGTGAACGGACGTGCTATCGGAGAGCTCCTGAGAGATTTGTGTTTTTTGTTGATTTATTGGTGTTTTGGATTCAATTTAATGGACTTAAGTGTTTAATTTTGGTATATTATTGGAGCTTTATTAGCGTGGTTAGTGTACTAAAGTGTTTTATAACATAATCTATGTCGGGAAGTCGCCGCTAGATGAATTCGTAATGTGTAGTGTTAGTGCAAGCTCCAGATAAGATAAGTATCATTTTCAGTTATCGATACAAATTACTTAATATTGTGTAGTTTTGTTTTGTTTGCCTTGCGTATTTTAGTGCGTCTATTTTTGGTGTGTTATAACGTATAATTTGACAAAACACGTTACAGATAAGTATGGCACCTGTGCGAAGGAAAATGGCGGCCAGTAATGAAGGTTCGCCATCGTTATCAAAGAACGGTAGCATAAAAGAAATGAGTCAGTGTACTAGCTGTGAAATGTACGCTTTGCGGAGTGCGGTCGGAGTGTGGTTAGATGATAATAAAGGATTGAATGTGTGTAGAAAATGTAGGGAGAATGCGGAATTGAAGTGTATTTCGGATCGTGAGTGTGATATTTTTGTCAACCTTCAGAATGAAGGAAATAGGGATATGACAAGAAACGGCAAGGTTGTACATGAAAATTGTGAGAGTGTGAATGTAGAAAGTGTGAATGATAGTATAAATGGTTTCTCAGAGAACAAAAAAGATGAGATAGATGCATTGAGTGAGATCGCGTTGTTGAATAGTGCGATAGAAAGAGCAAAACAGCAGCTAGAGTGCATGAACAAACGTAGACTGAATGAACCAACCAATAATAAAAGGTATGACAGGAAAAATAGACGTATGAATGTGAACATGAACAAAATGAAGGATAGAGTGCTGTATGGAAACTCGTTAGTACGAGGTGTGTTAGTAGAGGATTTGACAAAATCGTACCAACCTGGTGCGACCATAAAGGACGTAACTGCGTCTATTAGAGAGCAAAAGGAAAGGGTGAAAGAAATGATTGTTGTGGCAGGTACGAATGATTTGAAAGGAGATAAAATGGAAATGATAGAAGACCTGAATGAATTGTTTGAGGTAGCAAAAGAAAAGAGTGAGAGGGTTAGAATGATTAGTCTTTTGCCATGGTATGACAGTGAAATGTTTAAAAGGAGGGCTATAATTGCAAATGACTTTATGCGTGGGTTATGTATGACGAGTGGTGTGGAATTTGTGGAGTGAGTTTGATGGGCGAAAGGATCTATATAAGATGGATGGCTTGCATTTGACCACTTGGACTTGGACCACTGCTGTTTAATTTGTTCATAAATGATATAGGAAATGATCTGAGAGGTACAGTTCATTTGTTTGCGGATGATGCGAAGTTGGGTAGGGCAATAGTGAATGCAGATGACGTCAAAATTTTGCAGGATGATTTGGATTGATTGGAGGTCTGGGCTAAGGAGAATGGATGTCAGTTTAATGTGGCAAAATGTAAGGTTATGCATTTTGGGGTGAAACGATTGGCGGCAGTTTACTGCATTGGTGGAACCCTGCTCCAGGAAATTGATGAGGCACGAGATTTAGGAGTGTTGGTAGATAAGGAATTGAAATTTAGGGGACACATTGCAAAAGTGACCAAAACAGCTCATCAAATCACTTGGTTGCTGAAGAATACGTTGACAAGCAGAGACAAGCAGGTTATTGTTCCTCTCTATCGAGCCTTGATAAGACCCCATCTAGACTACTGTGCTCAGATTTGGTCACCTAGGTTTCTTCTTGATGGGGAGGAGGTGGAGAGGATCCAGAGGCGAGTGACCAAGATGATAGCAGGTCTGTGGAATGAACCGTATGAGAACAGGTTGAGGATTTGTGGGTTGCAAAAATTGGTTGATAGGCGG
This sequence comes from Typopeltis vanoorti, assembly GCF_054136105.1. Classification (NCBI taxonomy): domain Eukaryota; kingdom Metazoa; phylum Arthropoda; class Arachnida; order Uropygi; family Thelyphonidae; genus Typopeltis; species Typopeltis vanoorti. The sequence goes on from NC_143565.1 coordinate 33,375,016, forward strand.
AGAAGGGGAGATATGATTGAGACATTCAAATTACTGAAGGGTTTCTATAAAATTAATTCAGAAGATATTTTTGAGAACAGGGCTGGTTGCGGGAGGACTAGGGGACATCCATGGAAACTGGGCAAAAGTGTGGTTAGTAAAGGTGTTAGAGCTGGGTTCTTTACTTTTAGAGTAGTGAATGAGTGGAATGCGCTCCCTGAGTCTGTGGTGGATGCTGTGACAGTGAATGAGTTTAAGGCGAGGTATGATAGATACTGTATGAATGTCAAATAGTTGTGATGAATATGATTTGGGGCCTCCCTCGATGAGTCTAATGACTCCGTGGAGTTGCCCGTAATAATAGTAATAATAATAGTAACATCGGCATGGAAAAGAAGTTGTGTATAGTTGCTTCCCATTTCTTTGCAAAGTTTAGAGAAACGTCTGGGGTTTAGAGGACGGTCTTTAATATAATTTATGATTTTTACAGCTTCATCAAGAACTTTTCTTAGGTCTGTAGACATCATATGTGTAGCCAAAGCCTCCCTATGTATGTAGCAGGGTATCGAGTTTGCAAATCTTTCGTGTAACAGCTTGAATCCTTGAAACAAGCCCTTTTTTAGGGATCAGGGATTTCGCTCCGTCCGTGCTTATTCCAACACAACTTTTCCAATCAAGCTTGTTTTGATGCACAAAGGTATTTATACTGTTGAATATTTCTTCTCCTGTTGTATGTTTTGGCAAGGGTTGGCAATATAAAAGGTCATCATGAACTTTTTTATTTTTTTCGAACCTAACGAACACTAGAAGATTTGCAAAATTTGTAATATCGGTGAATTCATCTACCTGCAACGCATAACAACGACTCTTACGTATTTCGGATAACAATGTTTGTTTTATATTTTCAGCCATTTCAGTGATTCTTCGATGAACGGTACTATTTGAAAAGCAAATCCGATCAAAAGATCTTTTTGCATTATCTCCGATCATAATTTCCGCTACTATTTTTGCTTCAGGATTGACCAAAGTTTCACCAATTGTTTCCGCTGCACCACTTTTTGCTATTAATAGCGACACACGATACGAAGCTTCTAAAGCCTTCATGTGTTCACCTCCTGACACTATCGACATCACTTTTTGAGATTCTTTTAAATTTTTTAGTTTATTTTAAAAACATTCGACAGGTTTGTCCTTGCATTCATTATGTTTCGATTCAAAATGGCGATTTAAATTACATGGTTTCATGCTTTCATTTTTTAGTTTTACCGCAAATTACACATGATGGAATAGGTTCCTCTTCATTTCCCGTCCATGAAAATCCAGATTTCAAGTAATTGATATCATACTTACGAAGTTTTCTCATCTTCTTCCTAGTTGGTTCTTTAGAGGTGTCAGACGACACACACTTATCAATTTCACTTGATCCAGATACAATATGAACATTTTCTTGTTGCTGACAGCTACTTGTATCTACTATGTTCCTCTCTTTTGCGTATTTTGAAAATCCAGTCTTTAACCAGTGATCCATACTTAAGAATTTGAAAGGTAAAAAAAATTACCGTATTTAACGAACAGTCCTTCAACAAATGGCTAGTGAAAGCAGAACACGAAACAGACAGCAGTGATAGGCCAGTAGAGATAAAGCAGCCATGAAGACGTTCATATGATTGGTGGGGTATTAACAAAAGATGGCGCTACTAATTGACAAAGGGAAGCCGACAGTTCAGTTGAAATGTTAATTCTCTTCAACCGAATTCCTTATATAATATCTGAAACACATTCACTATATATTTCTCAGTTTTAACACGTTCACTCAAACAAAACCATATGTTGCGGTGCACCATATGGTTTTGTGTGTCTACTATACAACATTTTATGTTGGAGGGGTCATGCAATTCATTAGTTAGTGCTGGTTTTTATTCCAGTTGTCTCTAATTGCACTGTTTGTTGAGAAACATATTACACAGCCTGCAGATGTCTCTGTACCTTATTCAGTGATACAATAGGAACGTTTTACGATCTCAAACTTAAATTTTATTCCACGCGTTAATGATGCATAGCCAAAAATTGCCACGGAACCCTTGAAGACCTTTCCCGAACCACCGGGGGTCCGCGTACCACACTTTGAGAAACACTGCTTTAGTATATCACTCAGCAATCTGTGTGTATCTATTTCTGCACTATTTATTCCATGCACATATTCACTTCTGTCATTCTAATACTTTGTCATTCTTAATCCCCCCATGCTTTCTATTCTCATACTTTGTCATTCTTAATCCCCCCATGCTTTCTATTCTCATACTTTGTCATTCTTAATCCCCCCATGCTTTCTATTCTATAAAACACACTGGAACATATTAGAATTCTGAAAGATAGATTATACAATTTGGTCCGATCAAAATTATAAATATATTACAGTCATTTAAAAATGTCCTTTCATTTGTTTCAGGAGAACTTGCACAACACAGTCTACTCCACAAGCTTCCATCAGTTACATTGGGATATGGCTATATAAAAGATGTATGTTCCCAATGAGACTGATGGTAGCTAACTGCGAAGTCTTGATGATCACTTAAACTTGGGATATTAGTCAAACTAGATATATCATCATATATTACACTAAAACTTCTGTGATCATACGAGTCAATTAATACAGGCAAAACATTTGATATATTATAAGATGTGAAATGGACTGTGCAATCTTAATTTCTACCTTGACACCAGATTCAAGATGGTCTGTAATATTCAGACCAAAATATTTGGCAAATTAAACATTATTCTTGTGCAAACGTGCATATATTTCTAATCATTATGTCACAAGCATCGTTAAAAAATCAAATAATAATAATAATAATAATAACAATAATAATAATAATAATAATAATAATAAGCTAACGCCTTTTTATTCCAGTTTAGGGAGGAGGCGTGGTCTTTAAACCCTATCTAGTTTTTGGAGACTGAGTGGACAGTTCAATCCCCAATGGTAGCTAATCAGAGATAACTGGCCCATCGATACAAAATTAATAACAAAAAAAACTTACGTACAAAGATTATTTAATAGTATAATTTACGCCTGTGTGTCACAGGCATCTTCAGTACGTTAAGCTCAAATTAAACAATAACGGACAATTCCAAAAAACGCCACCTAAGTAGCTGGTGTAAGATAACTAAAAAGGTCAATAAATTTCCTAAAAAAAAAAAATAAAATTAATACAATAAAAAGTTAGGAAAGATTAGCTGATTTGTAAAGTACTATCTCCCATAAAGGGGATAGACGTAAGCCTTCGGATCTGTTTAAGTTAGGAGAATGAAGTAGTGTTTCACGTTTCTTTATAAAGGTATTCCATGAGAAACTGACTTTTGTGAAGAACTCTTGTCTTTCTCCAATGAATTCTGTGTCTAGTGAAGATGGCATGTTCTGCAAGTCGGGACTTTTCAGGTTTAAAGTATTCAATATAAGATTGGTGTTCTTCTAGCCGAATAGAGGCAGATCTTCCCGTTTGTCCGAAATAAGATAATCCACAAGAGCACAGAATCTGGTAGACACCTGGATGATTAAGGTGTGGAAGCTTGTCCTTAGGAGAAGTGAGAAAGGTGGTGATTTTTCTAAACGGTCGAAAGGCAACAAAAATATTCAGCGGTTTTAAAACGTTTGTTATACGTTCACTGATGCCTTGTACATAAGGGATAGTAATGCGCGTTATTTCTTCTGTGTTTGAAGAGGGAGACAATAAAACTACTCAAAGTTTTTTATTAAGCCTGAAACGTCTGGACTTGCAGAACATGCCATCTTCACTAGACACAGAGTTCATCGAAGAAAGACAAGAGTTCTTCACAAAAGTCTGTTTCTCATGGAACACCTGTATAAAGAAACATGTGAAACCCTACTTCATTCTCCTAACTTAAACAGATCCAACGGCTTACATCTATCCACTTTATGGGAGACAGAACTTTACAAATCATCTAATCTTTCCTAACTTTTTATTGTATTAATTTTTTTTTAGGAAATTTATTGACCTTTTTAATTATTTTACACCATTTTTAGTTATCGCCACTTACGTGGCGCTTTTTGGAATTGTCAGTTATTGTTTAATTTGAGCTTAATATACTGAAGATGACTGTGACACACAGGCGAAAATTATACTATTAAATAATCTTTGTACGTGAGTTTTTTTTTTTTCGTTATATATTTTGTATCAATATGTCTACTCACGGTATACCTCTTTTAAAACTAACTGGCCCGTGTGTATTACTAATTATACGCAGCCATACGAAGAGACCGGCAAACAAGTGCTGCCATCTCTTGGTACCTAACCCTAACAGTATATGTTAGTTGTCTGAAATTATGTGGGTTCTACGGTCGATTTTCTTGAGTTTACGGGATGAAAAACCCGAGTTTTCGGGTAAAAAAATCCGCTTGTTCGTGCCAGAGATCGACTAACTCGGGAAATTGTCGAATAAAGGCTTAGAAAAAACTTGTCCAGTCGGCGACTAGACTCGAACTACAAGTCAAACTTCGTGCAGCCAAGCGCAGAGGAAGAAAGTGCCACCACTGCGCTACACACACACCTCTGTATTGCAGCTTTTATATGTTTTGCAATATTACACTCTCAGCACCTGTGTAGCTCACTGGAATTGGTATTTGTACTCCTCAGTGCTACAACTCCTCCTACAGTTCGATTTTAGACGCCAGCTAGAGGAAACATTTTCTGAACCTTTTTTCGACCAGATCCCATGTTAGTCTATCTCTGGCACAGGCATGCGGGTTTTTTCTTCCGGAAATTCGAAAGAATAAACCCTCTTTACGGTTTTTCGTACTGTAAACTCAAGAAAATCACAGTAGCACCTACATTATTTCAATCACAGCACTTCTTTGCCAGTCTCTTCATTTCATTAAAACTTTATTCGTGCGGGCAAGCACGAATAAAGTTTTTCCCCGACTAGAGGAAATTTCTAAGCTTTCTTCGACTGGTTCCACAGTTAGTCGATCTGTGGCATAGGCTAGCGGGCTCCCCCCCCCCCCCGAAAGTCCGGTTTTTCGTCCTGCAAACTCAAGAAAATCAACCGTAAAACCCACATTAAATATATTGTGTTAGGGTTAGGGACAACGAGATGGCAGCACTTGTTGAGCCATCTCTCTTCACTGCGTGCTGCAAAATTAGTGATAGTCTTGTGCCAGCTATCTCTGACTGGAGATAGCTAGTGTAGATTGAACTGCCCACTCGGTCTCCAAAAGTTTGATAGGGATAAAACTGCTTTGCCTACTCCCTATACTGAAAAAAAGGTATTAGCTGAATTTTTGATTTAATATTTAATAAAATTCTAATAATAATAGCGAATAAAAAAAAAATCAGCTAACGCCTATTTGTTCCCGTATAGGGAGTAGGCGAGGCCGTTTACCCTATCTAACATTTGGAGACTGAGTGGGCATTTCAATCTCCACTGGTAGCCAATCAGAGAGATAGCTGGCCCAAGGCTATCACTGATTCATCGGTACACAGTGAAGAAGGCGGAAATCTAGTGCCGCCATCTCGTGGTCCCTAACCCTAACACAATATTTTTAATGTCTGAAAATAGTGTGGGTTCGACGGTCGATTTTCTTGAGTTTACGGGACGAAAAACCGGAGTTTCCGGGAGAAAAAACCCGCTAGCCCGTGCCAGAGATCGACTAACTCGGGAACCAGTCGAAAAAGGCTTAGAAAAATTTCCTCTAGTCGGTGACTAGATTTGAACCACCAAATCCTTTCTTCGTGCGGTCAAGCGCCGTAGAGTGCAAATGCCACTTCTACTGAGCTACACAGGCTCTTAATAGCGAGTAGACCTTTCCTAATCCCTATAGGGGAATAAAAATGCATTAGGTTATTTTATATAATAATAATAATAATAATAATAATAATAATAATAATAATAATAATAATAATAATAAGCTAATGCCTTTTATTCCCTTATAGGGATAGGCAATGACTTTAAACCCAATCTATTTTTTGGAGATTAACTGGGCAGTTCAATTTCAATAAGTAGCCAATCAGCGATAGCTGGCACATGACTATCACTATTTATAGGCGACCACGGATGAAGAGACCAGAGAACAAGTGCTGCCATCTCTTAGTACCTAGCTTTAACAGGATGTGTTATTGTCTGAAATAATGTAGGCTCAACGATCGATTTTCTTGAGTTTAAGTGTCGAAAAACCCGAGTTTCAGGGTCAAAAAAGAGGCTTACCCTTGCTAGAGATCAATGAACCAGACAAAGAAACTCTTTGAAAAAGTTCTTACAGTCGGAGAGTACACTGGAATTATAAGTCTATCTTCACACGGCCTAGTGCAGTGGATGTAAGCTTCAATTCCAATGAGATACATAGGCCTTTTAAATATAATATAAATATTTAAACATAATTTAAATAATATTAATTAATTTTAGTATTATAAAAATTAGATCACGACTCCGACCAATAGAAAACGACACAGATACATTCAAGACAAAACACTAAGCCGACATTACATAGACTCGACTTTTCCTATAAGCACTGAAGACGACACCCAGTAGAAACGGCCCACACTCCGTTTCTCCAACCGCTAATCTTGTTTTATCATATTCAATACTTCTACTATCCCTCCCAAGGGGGATAGTAGAATTTACAGTCCTCCTTTGAAAACGCGGGTTTTAAATTCACATACCTTTGATCATCTGCAAACCTTTCACATCTTTCCCCTTTCCTTTCAGTCAATCTGCAACAGTAATACACCCTCTGTCCAAAAAGAAACCGAACTTTTCGAAATTAAAAGGAGCTAGTGACGCCACCTGTTGTATTTTTTTTGTTGTTGTTGTCGAAAGAGGCAATCTTCATTAGTGTCAACTGTTTATGACATTCGGTTCTTTAAAAGCCGAGTTATAGTGCCAAGAGTGACAGTGTGTTTTGACGAACTGTCGGAAAAAGAGAGCTGCGATTGACTTTCTGTTGAACTTGGTAAACGTTTTACCAAAACGCATCAAATGCTTCAAAAAGCATAGAGTAATGAATGCTTATCTAGTACTCAAGTTTTCGAGTGGTTTAAGCGATTTGAAAATGGTTGTGAGACGCCTGAGGACGACAAAAAGCCGGGCCGTCCAAAAACGGGACTGAGAAGTTAACATCAAAGAAAACCCGAAATCGTCAGTGAGATTGATTGAAGATGAATTGGGAATTCCAACGTCAACTGTGCACAACATTTTGACTAAGAGTTTCTGCCTTCGTAAATTGAACTCGCGATTTGTTCCCCACAAGTTGACCGACGATCAAAAAATGTATCGAATTGAATACTGCAAGGACCTAATTAAAATCGCTCGTAAGGACTCAGACATCCTAAACGATCGTTACTGGTTACATAATGTGGTGTTTTGAATATGAGCCCGAAACAGTGCGCCAGAGTGCTGAGTGGAGACCACCAGAAGAGGGGCATCCGAAAAAATGTCGCTTGGAGAAATCAAAAGTAAAGAAAATGCTGATTTTTCTACGATTCCTAAGGCATTATCCACAATGAATTCGTTCTGCCTGGTCAAACGGTCAATGGTGAGTTTTATCTGGAAGGATAAAATTCACCATTGACCGTTTTAGGGAGAAATCGTCGCGTTCGGCATGAATATCGTGACGACCGACCGTTCGTCAATACATAGTGTCACTCTTGTCACTATAACTCGGTTTCTAATGAAACAAATATCATAGACAGTTGACACAACACTAATGAAGGTTACTGCTTTCGACAACAGAAAGATAGAAGAGGTGACGCCACTAGTTTCTTCTATTTTCAAAACGTTCGGTTTCTTTTTGGACAGAGGGTGTATATGAATTGTTAATGGTACACGTCTAAAGCTGCGCAACACCCAGACCACCCAGAACATTCTACAAAGGTAGTCCAAAATTATTCCTTCCTTATATTATTCATGTATCTATGTCTTTAAAAAGTCAGTGAACAATCGAGTAAAATGCCAATGACAACGTAAAAAAGGGTACGCCTAAAGAAAATTGGCAAAGTAGTCATAAAAAAATTAGCATAGAACCTGGTTTGTTCAGTGGAAGTGGTGTTTGCATTCTTCTGAGCTAAATCGCCCGAAGACAGATTTCGAGTTTGAGTCCATTTGCCGACTAGAGGGACTTTTCCTAAGCCTTTTTTCGACCGGTTCACGATTTAGTCGATCTCTGGCACCGGCAAGCTGGTTTTTCTTCCGGACACTCGGGAATTATGTCTCGTAAACTCATGAAATTCGACCATAGACCCCATGCTATTTCAGACAGTAAAAATTTGTGTTAGGGTTAGGGACCACGAGATGGTCGTACTTGTTACCCGTATCCTCACTTCTGGCTGCTTAATTAGTGATAACCTTGGGCTAGCTATCTCTGATTGTCTACCGGTGGAGATCGAACTGCTCACTAAGTCTCCAAAAGTTAGATAGGGCTAAAACGGCCTCGCCTACTCCCCATACGGGAAAAATAAAAAAAAATAATAAAAGAAAGGCATTAGACGTTTTTTTTCCCTCCTCATTAAACCGATACCCATTACCTTTTCTCATACTAACAGCCTATTTAATTCATCACGCAAATTATTTACATCGCTTTGTTGACCATTACCCTACCTAATGTCTCATTATTAGCAAACAACTGAATATTTCATTTCAGGTTATTTCTTATATGATTTATTTTGAAATTAAATAGCTATGGTCCCAGCACCAAAGTTGCTGCTCACCACTAGTCAACTGTTTTCGCCTCGATTCTGTCTTTCGATATATCACCTTTTGATATCTGTCCAACCACCACCCTATTACTCTCTTAACCAGTGTCATATGTATCCCCATTTATTCTAATTTGTGTAAGAAAGTTTTATGTCTAATGCCTTTGCAAATTCATAATGCAGCAGGGTTGGCTCATCCATAAGGGCAGCAAGGCTACAGCCCCTCCAGAATAAAATGAAACTCGCTGTTGTTTTATCACCGTTATTAAATTTTTATATATTTATCTAAAAACCGTTATTTTCTTGTTTGTAATACAATACCACTCGAGCGTGTTTTATATAATACATTTTGTAGCAATAGTTGTATTTTGTAATAGTCAATGTGCTGTGGGGCTAGTTTTAGTGCTGGCAAATATACTCAACGCTGGAGCTGCATTCAATGCAGACTGCACCAAACCAATACCTATTGGGAATAACGCAGTAGGAATAACGCGTGATTTGCGTGCAGTTTGGGCTGGTAGCAGCATCCCCAACACTACAATTTCTTATGAGCAGCCACTGTCATGCAGTCATTTCCTTTATCCAACTCTGTTGTTACTCTGTTATAAAAGACAGTAAATTACTACTGCATGACCGACTCTTCAAAAAGCGTTATAAAAAGTCATATTTTTATTCATCCATTCTTAGTTTCTTTCTCTTTTTGATGAATTCTTCCAGTAATTTTGCCACCCTACTTAAGACACTGATTGGTCTATAATTTGGTACTGCAGTCTTAGAACCTCCCTTATGCAATGGAATAATTTTGCCCTCTTTGTCCTTGGCACCCTACGAGATCTGAGACTGAAATTAAACAGCTCGGTCAAAAGCATTGCAAGTTCCCACGCACACTCTCGTAAAACCCTAGCTGATATCCCATCTAATCCCATAGATGTATTTATATTTAGATTCTGCAATATACTAATAACTTTCAATTCATCCACCTCTGATCCCACATTAGTGTCTCCCACATGGGTTAAAGCAGTAACCTCACTAGGAAGATATATACTTACAAAGTGGTCACTCATTAACTCAACTATTTTATCTGCTTCTGTCTCCTCGTGACTATCATCACTCATTAAGTTGAATCTTCCATAGTCATTCTTCCTCTTATTTGCTACATAAAGAAAGACCTCTTTGGGATTTCCTTTGGCTTGCTCGGCTAAATTCTTCTCAAGCATGACTAATGCCTATAAGATTTTGTGAGGTTGCACTAACAAATGCCAGAAGCTCCTCCTTCTTCTTCCTGATACTTCTGTCATTAGTATATAGAAACTGCAGCATCCATTTAGTTCTCCATCCCCGTTTACTCTCTGAATTGACTACTTTATTTAACATTTTTGCTTGAGACACTAGTTTCTGCTCTTGGTCATTCTCACACTCACTAGCCCCATGGGTGCCTTGAAACAAAGTCACCTACTTCCATCCTAATTTCTTAAGTTTTCCTGAATTTAAGCTTCATCATGACCCATGAACAAAGTTCTCTCTAGACACCTAACGGCAAAACCATTTAGATGAAGTTCATTAGCATTGAACAATTCTTCTTTCAATGAAATACATACTACTGAACCAGAAATCCTACATCATTCTTTCTGCACAGCCTAAGTATAGACTCATTAGCTATCAATGCTTTCCTCCTCATTTCTTCTCTGTCATACCGTCATAGTAGACTTACAGTTTTCGTAGGATGGGGATTAAAAAACTCGAGTTTCTGGAGGAACATATTGCTGCGCAAAAAATCGACTAACTTGAAAACAATCTGGAAAGAAGCCTTGTAAAAAAGATCTGTTGCGTGAAACGACTCTAAACGCTAATAGTTTGGATTGGATTCTTATTGTCTTGGTCCTGCTTCTGCAAGTCTAATGTTTCGGAAGTCAATGAATCAGTAGCGCCCTCAGTATTTAATCTTGTGGGGCGGGGAGATTTGGATAGACGATTTGCATAAAAACTATGCATCGCATATGACCTAAGACTGAGCATCTTCAATGATCGCTAATTCATAAGTAGTACAGGAATAGAAGACATAAATAAAATAGAAGACAATACATACATACATACATCTTCAAGGCCCACTCTTCCTAATTGAGTTGTGGCGGCAACAACTGCAAGAGGAACTTCCAATGGTCACGATCCTCTGCCACCAAGCTCAGGTGTTCTGGTGGGATTCCCAAACGTGTCCATCCAAGGTTTTGGATATAATCTATCCAGCAAGTCCTTGGTCTTCCACGTGGCCTCCCACCCTCTGGCTTGGCAAAGAGGGCCTGCTGAGGGAGCCTCTCTTGTGGCATTCTGACCAGGTGCCCGTACCAGCGTAACTGTGATCTCTCAACATGGAGAAGCAGCTGTTGAGTATTGAGGGTTTCCCGAATTGCAGAGCTTCTGACTCTGTCGAGTTTTGTCAGCCCCACAACCCCTTGAAGGAACCTAATTTCAGCCGCTTGGATTCGTGTCCGCATTCTTTCGGTCATTACCCAACTCTCATGACCATAGGTGAGGATGGGGACATAGACTGTATTGAAGACAGCCAGCTTTGCCTTCTGGCTTAACTCCCGCTTCAATACTACTGAACGGCCAAGCTCCCGCAATATTGAGCTTGCTAAGCCAATTCGAGTATCTAGCTGTACGTCCCATTTTCCATCATTCGTGAATATTGACCCAAGGTATTTAAACTTCTCCACATGTCTCATTGGGACTGCACTTACATTTAGAGTGCACTGGGATGGTTGTCTTGAGACCACAAATGTTTCAGTTTTCGCCACGCTGATCTTCATTCCGGCGTCTGCACAAACAGCTACAAACCTATTCAGGGTCTGCTGGAGGTCATCTGTGGAAGAGCTAATTTATCTAATATTTTAAAAAAGACAACTGGCAAACATTTAATGAAAATGAAAAGGAAATAACTAAAGAAGAATTAGAAATCAGCCTGAAAGAAACAACAAATGGAAAATCAACTGGAGAAGATAATCTAGGTTCAGAACTATATAAATATGAAGGAACAAAAAGATGCAAACTAAACTGCACATTGTAGAAACCTGTATCTTCAGCAGCATGCTCTATGGATGTGAGGCCTGGGTACTCCTGAAAGAATCTGAAAGGAGGATATTAGCATTTGAGAGAAAGTGCTACAGATAGATCTTGAGAATAAGCTGGATCCAGAAAGTGAACAATGAGGAAATCTACAACGAATACAACCAAAAGAAAATCTGATCCAGAAAATAATCAAAAGAAAACCACGTCTCTTTGGCCATATATAATGAATGAACAATGAGAGGAAAATAAAATGCTGCTGTTTGGGATGATTGAAGGAAAGAACAAAAAAGGAAGACCAAACAGAGAATGGGGCGATGACAAATGATGCTGAAACTCTGTGCACGGGCTAAGTCATCTTGCACAGAATAGAATGCAGTGGATGAATCATGTCAAGATGGCATGGAACTTCTGCAGGCACTGGACCCATGGTTGTTGTTGTTGATGATGATGATGACAACCCATCCCATTGACCCAGTCTATTCAAGTCCTTTTGCAAAGCTACAACATCCGTTTCACTTCTTAGAGCTCTTCGAAACTTTTCATGGTGTGCAACCAACTGTATATCACCATTCAACACTTTTCAATTTACGTACAAACTAACAGGGCCGACACTAGGCTGGACGTCGCCCGCCTGCAAAGCTGGCATGAGTACCCCAAAACAAATCGCAATTTATTTATTTATTTTTATTTTTGAGTTTACGGGACGAAAAACCCGAGTTTCCGGGAGAAAAAATCCGCTTGCTCGTGCCAGAGATCGACTAACTCGGGAACCGGTCGAAAAAAGGCTTAGAAATATTTCTTCTAGTCGCTGAGTAGACTCGAAACCAAGAGGTCTTCCTTCGTGCGGTCAAGCACCGTGGTGTGCAAACGCCACATCCACACGTCTACAATAATAAAATATACTACGGCAAGAAAGCAAATGGAAACCACCTTGCTCATAATCATCTTCCTAATATAATCCCCGCCAGCCGTATGGCTGGGGCAATAGGAAAGATTCATTAACGCAGAGATTGAATTACAGTAGACCAACCACTGATCTTTGTGGTACAATACTATATATATATATATTAATCTTTGTACTGGTTATGGGCAGTACTACCCTTACATCACGTCCAAACTTGATATAAGCCTAAGCCTTTAGAAGTGTTTTACCATATGCCTGTTCTATTTATCATTGTAGTCATTCTCTGGTGGCAACGCGATGCCACGAAGTGTGCCCTGTAGGCACTCAAGGAAAGAAATTTATAACTTATAACTCTGTGCGCTCCACTCGCCTACTCCCTATATACGGGAATAAAAAGGTGTTAGCTGATTTTTATTTTTGTCATAATCATGTGGAAAAATTTACAAGAGAGAAATTAAATTACATATTTGTTCTTGAAAACATTACTCTGAGCAATGGGGATGAAATGGACCGTTTTATAGTTGTCAATCTTAAAATCATATTCTGCTGAGAAGGGCCGAATATGACTTCCAGCGCCCTCTAGCGGCGAAACTAGCGCGTTAGTAAATGATATCTATTACTTTTCAACAGTAAACCAGAGCAAATGTATTTGACTTTTATTGTTTTCATTTCAAAATAGAAACCATCCCCGTGAAACGGGCCGTTATAGTTGTCAATCTTAAAATCCTATATCCCATTACACCTGGTTAGAATCGTTAGAATTACTTACATTGGCGACATGACGATTTCACAGAGTTCTGCACGCTCTGCACTGGTTGAACCGGGCCAAACGGTCGGGAACCGGTCATAGCGCTTCAGCGGAATGAGACTCTAAGGTCCCGTAGAAAATACATTACGGGATAGGATCGTTGCACAGGGCTGCTCTGAGCCGAGCGAAGTGTACTTGCTGCCTAAGAAGATAATTTCATGACAATCTTAGTGGGAGAAAATCTGATCTATTTTAATGCAGAATATGTAAATTTGCAGCAATTATATTGACTTACCTAATTATTATTACTTAATTCGTTTACAAAAATTTAAAGAAAGAATGAAACTTCACACTAACACTTCGAAATTGCGCCCACCTTGAAGTGGCGCCCGCCTGCAATGCAGGCCCTGCTGGCCCGCTTCCGCTGGTCCTGCAAACTAAAGACCAACGATTCAAAAACCTACCTTTCTGCCAAAATGGAAAATGCCTCGGGATACATGAAGTGAGTAAGCTTTGAAGGTTATACAAAACAGGGGTTGTAAGAAGACTCCTGGAATCACCGTAAACTACTGAGCATTGGAGACGTCTTACAAAGTAAAGAAAATGCAAGGAACTTTGCCTACTCCCAATAAGGGAATAAAAGGCGTATTATTTTATTATTCTTTACCTTAAAGATGATCGCAAACGATAAAATTTTCACTATAATTTTTTATTATATCGAATATTTTAATGGTATTTGAGGGCAATAGAAACCCTATAAACGGTGGTTACTGGTTCCTCAGAATCTCTTAAAGATGGCACTGCTAGCAGAGTATATGATCTAGTATAACTGTCATTTTTAGTAACTTTAATTTGTTCAGGCAGATAATATTACAATAGTTATTAAGAAATATGTTTATTTATTTTCCCTTTCTGATAAATCTCCAATTGTTAGCTCTCGTTTACTGGTCTTCAGGATCATACAAAGATATTAGTTCAGTTTTAGGTGTGTGTCGCTAGGCTTTTTGATAAGCAATAAATTTCTTTTCGGTGTGTTGTAGTTCGTTTTCCTTTTAATAAATGCATTACGTTTGAATGTTGGTTTGTAGGTATGATTTACAGGAAATGTAAGACGAAAGTTGAGCTTAATGAGCTCTGGGCATATTATCCTCTCCGTGCATAATACTTACACTTTTATATATTAACGACATTTCTACTTTCTACCAAGTGAGTTTGTTTACAGACATTTAAAATAGCAATGTTTTGTTATGTCTGAAAAAGAATTTTATGATAATAAATGTATTTCTAACCGTATTTTATTTAATTCTCAATAAATTTTCCTTTAAGGACTTTTTTTTTTTTAATTATGTACATAGCTTGCAAATCTGGAAACATTATTGCCTACTGATGTAGAATCCAGTTTCTATTTCTGTGATTGTATTTGCATGTTAATTTTGCAGTCCGCTATTGTAGTGTCACCTTTTAGTACAAAAACGTAGTCACTGTCAATAACACTCTTATGTGATCTGCTGTTTTTTTTTTTTTTCTTTTGCTAAACAGGCAAACTGGACAGATGAACACACACAGTACACAGGCCTAGTAGCCATAGTTACTTTGTCAATAACTCCCAGTTCCCTGATTTGAGCATTGTGATAGAATGCAAGTTAAAGTATTTGATTGGTCTGTGGATCTAATCAATACAATTTTCAAGAAAAATGAAAGAAAGAAAAAAATGTCAAGATATCCCTGAATCATTGAAGCCTAGTAATTTTAAGGTAGTTTCTACAGGAAGTCTAAATAAGTGTTCTCTGTGGATCTAATCAAAATTAATGTAATTTAAAAAAAAATTAAACGTTTTTTTTTTTTTTTTTTTTTTTTTTTTTTTTTTTTTTTTTTTTCAGAATATCCCTGAATCATTGAAACCCAATAATTTTAAAGCAATTTCTACAGAAAGTTGAAATGATATATATCATTAGATTATATATGTTTTGTTGTCATAGTGTTTATGGAGTTGAATACATGTTAGTAATAAAAAAAAAATTGACTTTTTATTAATTCCATTCCATTTTTATTAACTCCTTCCACTCTTTAGGGACTTGGTCAAGTCCCTAAAGAGTGGAAGGAGGGCAAGATTGTGCCACTTCATAAAGGAGGTGATCGAACTCAAGCATCAAACTATAGGCCTATCTGTGTGTCAGGTGTTGTGGTTAAGTTGTTGGAGAAGCTTGTGAGAACTAGGATCCAGAGTTGGGTTGACAACAATGGTATAATCTTTGATGGACAGCATGGATTTGCTAAAGGGAGGTCGTGTTTTAGTAATCTACTTACTTATTACAATAAAGTGACTGCTTCCTTGGACAGAGGAGAAGGATACACAGTAATATACTTGGATTTCGCAAAAGCTTTTTATAGAGTACCTCATGATAAGTTGACAGTCAAACTAGAGCAGATGGGGTTGGATATTAGATTAGTGCATTGGATTGGAGACTGGCCATCTGATAGGTATCAACAAGTTGTGTATGGGGGTGCAATATCCAGGAAAAGGAAAGTCACTAGTGGAGTGCCTCAGGGATCTGTTTTAGGGCCATTACTATTTAACTTGTATATTAATGATATTGGCAAAGATTTGGATGGAGATATTCAGTTGTTTGCAGATGATGCAAAGTTGGGACGAACCATAAAGAGTAGTGAAGATGTTGTGGCCTTGCAAGAAGACTTGAATAAATTGAGTGATTGGGCAAGCAAATGGGGATGTGAGTTCAATGTTGCAAAATGTAAGGTTTTAAAATTTGGAAAACAAAGATGGGATGCAGAATTTATGCTTGGTGAGAATATATTGTTGGAAGTAGAGGAAATAAGTGATCTGGGAGTGATAGTGGATAAGGATCTAAAATTTAGGGGACACATCGCCAAAATTGTGAAGACAACACAAAGACTTCTGGGAATGATGAGGAGGACACTGACGTGTAGAAGTAGGGAGATTCTTGTTCCATTGTATAAGGCTTTGATTAGGCCACACATGGACTATTGTGCCCAGATTCGGTCACCTGGTTTTCAGAAGGATGAAGAGATGTTGGAAAGGGTCCAAAGGCGACTGACTAAGGTAGTTTCTGACCTCTGGAATGTCGAGTATGAGGAAAGATTGAAAAGATGTAATTTGCAGAGTCTAGTGGAGAGAAGGAAGAGGGGAGATATGATAGAGACCTACAAGTTGGTAAGGGGTTGTTATAGGATCAATGGTGGAGAAGTTCTACAGCGAATAGTGGGAGATCAGGGGAGAACCAGAGGTCATCCCTGGAAACTGTATAAAGAGGGTGTGAGTAGGGGAGTGAGAGGCAGGTTTTTTTCGTGCAGAGTTGTGAATGATTGGAATGCCTTGCCTGAGAGTGTGGTGTCTGCAAGGAGTTTGAATGTGTTTAAGACCCGGTATGATGAGATGTGTGCGAGATAAAAGGACCTCCTAGATGAGTCTTTGACTCCATGAGGTCTTGTTTAATAATAATAATAATAATAATAATTCGGAAGAAGTTACAATAATCCCTCAATTATTCAACTATAGTTAGAATAATTTCCTGATTGAATAACTGAAACTACAAATATGTGTTACTTTATTAGAAGTCATTTGATGCACTAACCCATTTTGAGAGGGTAATTAATTGAAGGTTGGATAATTGAGAGCTCATTGTGATAAGATTTGTTATATGTTGGATATAGGATATAGTGGAATTATTCAATGAGCACTTTATTAGCGTACATCATACTGGTGTAAATGATGCGGTGCAATATATAGAAGGGAGGCAATTATTAGAAGAATTAGAAGTTAAAGAATCAGAGATGTATAAGGTGTTGATTGGGTCAGATGTTAATAAGTCTGTGGTAATAGATGACACCACTATGTATTCCAAGGATATGTACACACAGTTGGCTATGCTCATGATCTGGTTATTTAATGAAAGTCTTGCAGTCTATAGTGTTCCTAAAGAGTTTAAAAAAGGTAAATTAGTACTTCTCCACAAGCATGGTTCTAGGACAGAGGTATCCATTTATAGACCACTCTGTGTAACTGTGGTTGTGGACAAGGTGTTGGAGACATTGTTTAGGAACATTCTTTATGATGGTCAGCATGGATTTGTAAAGGGTAGGTCCTGTTTAAGCCATTTATTTGCATTTTATTTGCATCTTATCTAATGAGTGTATTAGATAAGAGAGAATAATATACAGTGATATTTTTGGACTTTGCAAAAGTGTTTGATAGATTACCACATGATAAGTTGGTGTACAAGCTGCAGAGGATGGGAACAGTTTGTGTATGATGGAGCAGTGTCTCAAAAAAAAAAAAAAGAGAGAGTAACCAGTATCTTGTGGACTGAATGTAGATCTTCAGTTGTTTACTGATGATGCCATGTTGGGGAGAATTATAAGTAGCACTGCTGATGTTAATTCCATTCAGGAAGATTTGAATAGATTTTTGACTTGGACAGAAGAATGGGGTTGTAATTTTAATATTAATAAGTGCAAGGTGTTGCATTTCAGAGTGCAGAAATATAAAGCTGTGCACTATATCGACAGTACCATACTGCAGGAAGTGGATGAGAATAGAGCTTTGGGAGTGATTATTGACAGAAGACTGAAGTTCAGAGGGCATATTGCTAGTGTTGCAAAGGGTGTACAGGAGTACTGTAATCTTAGGAGTACTCTAATCTAATCTAATCTAAAATTATAGGGATAAGGAAGTGTTCGTGGCACTGTATGAAGCACTGGTCAGACCACACTTGGACTGTCGTGCTGAAATCTGGTCACCTGGTTTTCATTAATGTGGAAACATTGGAGAGGGTCCAGAGACAGGTGACTAAGACAATATCAGGACTTTGGAATGCTGATTATGGAGAGAGAGGTTGAAGAGGTGTGGATTGTGAAGTTTAGTGGATAGGAAGAAAAGAGGCAATAAGATTTATCCAGATGAGATTATAAAAAGAGTAGAAGGTGAGAGGAGAAAAACCAGAGGTCATCCTTGGAAGTTATGTAAGTGTGCAGTGAAGAGTAGATTTTTGACATGGAAAATTGTCAGTGAATGGAATGCATTACCAGAATGTGTGGTTAAATTTAAGGAGTGTTAAGGATTTTAAGATTCAGTATGATAAATATATTGTCAGTTGAATGAATCTTTCACAGTGAGTATGCTGACTCCATGGAGGGGTAGCTCGAAGCTGTGCCATGGCATAACACACCGCAGGGTAAGGATTTTAGTAGTGCATGGGAGATAGTTAAGGGGAATCCAGAGGAAGCAATACTAAATTGTATACCTAAGGTAAGGAATTAGATAGATGAGTAACGTCATTAAACATGAGCTGCAGAAAAAGAAAACACTGTGGAGGGCAGATAAGGAGAAAGATGATGAGCGAATTCATGAACAGTACAGGGGTCAGGCAAGAAAGGTGATCATTGTAATAAAGAGGGCAAAATCCGGTTACAAGAAGAAACTAACCAAGCAGAGCAAGAGAAAGCGTAAAGAGTTCTTTCGCATGTGTAAAGTAGGAGGAAGAAAGACTATGGTACAATAACCTTAAGTGCATGAGGTGACAGAAAGAGATAAAATAGTTGTTGCTGAGTGATCACATTAACCTCACTTCTGTATCATACAAGTGAAGTTAATGCTGTGACAGGCTTATGTGGGAGCAGTGGTGAATGAATTGGAGTTTCTTAGGATATTGCAGAATCGCTGTAAATACAGTTGTGGGATTAGATGGGATATCAGCTTGTTTTATGGGAATGTGCAAGGGAACCTGGCAATGCCTCTGACTAGGCTGTTTAATTTAAGTCTCACTTCAGGTAGACTTCCAAGGGATTTGAAATAGGTCAAAATAACTGTTTGCATAAGGGAAGGTTATAAGACTAGTTGCAATTTATAGACCATTCAGTATCACAGGGATGGTGGTAAAAGTACTGCAAAAATTGGGTAAAAAGGGAATTCAAGAATGGGTGGATAAGAATATGATACTCTATCAGGGTTAATATGGCTTTGTGAAGGGTCTTTCATGCATTAGTAATTTACTAACTTCTTATAATAGAGTTACAGTTTAGTTGGATAAAGGAAATAGCTATACGATGATTCTTCTGGACTTTGCAAAGGCATTTGACAGAATATCACATGGAATTCTTTATGCAAATTAGAACAGATGGGGATGGATATGACACTTTGGGACAGATATCAAAAAGTGGTATATATAGAGGGGCAGAATCAAGGTGAAAACAGGTGACGAGTGGTATGCTGCAAGTTCAGTGCTGGGACCACTCTGTTTAATTTCTACAAAAATGATATAGGAAATAACTTGAAAGGAAATATTCTGTTTTTTGCTGATGATGCAAAATTAGGTAGCGTAATAGTGAATCAAGATGATGTGGAGAGACTTGCTGGATGATTTCAATATGGGGAAAAGTTTATTGTGGAGAAATGTAAAGTTATGCATTTTGGGATAAACAGATTACAAGCTATCCTACATTGACTGGTACTCCAGGAAATAGATGAAGCTGGGGATTTAAGGATAGTGGTAGACAAATAGTTGAAGTTTAGAGGACATATTGTTAAGGTTGCTCATAAGATTATTCGGCTATTGACAACCATACTAACAAGCAGAGATAATGAAGTTGTTATTCCTCGTTATAAGGCCTTGATACTTTCATATCTGGATTACTGTGCTCATGTCTGGTCTCTTGCATTTCTTTTAGAATGAGGAAGTTGTGAAGAGCATTCAGAAGTGAGCTACCAAGATGATGAGTGGCCTGTGGAACTTTCTCTATGAGGATAGATTGAGGATAATAATAAATTTAGTTTAATCCTTTATCCAAGTGTAAACAAACAAAGTTTGCACCTGAAAATATCTTCAGGACTGAGATAAAGGTGACCTCTCCATTACTTCTGCCTTAGTGTCACTACTCTGGGTCTGCCTCCCACTGACGAGACCTCAATAAAGGTCGAAACCGGTCTGGGTAGTGGCCCTTCCCTTAATGCATAGCAGTATACATGTCCACAAGGAGATGTGCTTTGCATTATGGGAGATACTGAGACAAGGAGTGATGAGAGCTTGGTCCACCTTTGCTACGAGTTGCCAAGGGATGTACCACCTTACCTCAGTCCTGAAGATATTTTCAGGTGCAAACTTTGTTTGCTTACATTTGGATAAAGGATTAAACTAAATTTATTATAGTCTAACCAAGTGCAAAATAAACTTCCAAGATAGATTGAGAGTGGGCTGTAGAAGTCGGATGATAAGTGAAAAAGAGGGGATATGATAGAAACATTTTTGTTACTTAAACGGTTTTATAAGATTAATGCAGGGGAAATGTTTCAGTACTTGACTATAGGGGACAGAACAAGAGGTCATTCCTGGAATTTGGTTAAGAGTGTAGTTAGTAGTGGTGTGAGGACTAGATTTTTCACTTGGAGAGCTGTGAATGAATTGAATGGGTTTGCCAGAGGCAGTCGTTAGTGTTTTGTCTGTTAATGGGTTCAAGAAGAGTTATGACAGATTGTGTGGATTGGATCTCCTGCAATGAGTCTTGGGACTCCATGGAGGTGTTTCTACAATAATAATAATAAATGCATAGTGTTTCAGTGGCTTTTGAACAAATAGCTATTTAAAGAGTAGACATAAATCTGGAATTCCTGAATAGCTTATGCCTGAAACTTATTTTTCATATGAGCTATATGTTCACCTATGAAAGGAGGAATATATGGACTCCTCAATGGAGTTCTTGTCTTTTTTATGAGTTTTCTTGCTAATGCATTACCTACCAAGCAGCTGTTACTGATGGTTTGTGTTATCATAAGCTTGTGACCACTTTTTGAAACTCTTTCCTTAATAATGAAATAGAGAGAAAGATAATTTTTTGAAACTGTTTAAAGGTAAATATTTTTTTACCTGCCCACAAAGGTGTTTTGGCAATAGCAAAATTAAGGGATCTGCACTATGAATTGTTGGAACATCCATCCTATTCCCCAGATTTGACTCCCTCTGACTTCTATCTCTCTTCCCAAAACTAAAACTCTTCCTCACTGATCAGCGTCTTTCTTCGAATCAAGAGGTGATTGCAACTGTAGAGGGGTATTTAACAGATCTTACTGAGAACCACTACAGAGACAGGATAATGGCTCTGGAGCATCGCTGGAATAAATGTATTAGTCTTAAAGGAGATTATGTTGAAAAATAAAATTAATTTTGAAATTATAAATTCGCTTTTTTCTTATTAGGCTGAGAACTTTTCAGACCACCCTTGTAGGTCAGGTAAACAGCAGGTTATTACTGTGCATGCGCACACAATTACAGTAATAGTAGGCACATACAATCTTGTGACTGTGTTACCTTTCTCTTAAATACTGCGCCTGAATAATAAATTGTTCTTCTTGACAGTTAGTATCTAGTTGTACACATTTCAGGAATGAATGCTTGACACATTGTGTTATTTTTTTTTTTAAATAACGAAACCTGTGGTGCATTCATAATGAGAAGAAACACATGTATAAACCACAGTGAAAATTATTTAATTGTAAATATTTCATCCTAAGTATCTTAGGACATCATCAGTACAGTATTTAAACAAAAATTAGGAATAACATACAGTTAGGGCACATGATTACAATAGAATCTCATGAAAACGTGCATAACGTGCTAAAGTAGTACAAAAAAAAAAAAAACAAAAAAAAAAAAACAATTATTTAACACAGCTTTGTATGATAATTTCCCATACTTTAGGAATAGTAAGAACGTCGTTGTGGTTTAGGTTTGGTCTGTGTAGTAGAACTTTCTTTGTATAAACGTTCATGTTTAAATAAAGATCTATGTTAAAGTTTAGCCTTTTCCCAATGGATCCTATGGTTTGGATTTTCAATTCCGTGTTGAGAGAGGCCAGATTTCTGCAGTTTAAGAAGACAAATGTGGTCTTGATGTTCCGAGATGCGTTTCTGAACAGACCTACCTGTCTGTCCAAAGTAAGATAATTTGCATGAGCATGGAATCTCATAAACACCAGGTAACATCAAGGGTGAGAATTTGTCCTTAGGAGAAGGTAATAAGTTGTAAATTTGGTTGATAGGTTTGTAAGTAGTGGCAAAATTGTATTTCTTCATAATTTTAGAAAGACGTTCTGAGATGCCTTTAACGTAAGGTATGGGAATCCTATGCACTTCTTCCTGTCTGGTTTGATGTATGCAGAAGTGACTGATGATTTTTTGAGTTGTTTTGGGATTATATCCATTTAGGATGGCTGTATTTTTGATAACTTCTAATTCCTGGTTTAAAGATTCTGCAGAGGAGCAGAATTTGTGTGCTCTGGAAACTAGTGATTTAATAATGCCAGATTTCTGAGATGGATGATGAGCAGAAGAATTGTGAATGTAGCGACCTGAGAATGTAGGCTTGCGAAAGACGGAAGTGGCGATGGAACCGTCCTCTTTTCTTTTGATGTGTAAATCCAAAAAAGAGATACCCTGTGGAGATTCTTTTTCTAACGTAAAGTTGATGCGATGATGAAGAAGGTTAATTTTATCTAGAAACAGTTGTAATTCAGGTTCGGGATGATTCCATAATAGGGACAAATTGCCACAGAATACGATGGAAGAAAGCCACAATAACACACCGTAGCAAGTTCAAATTTGAATGACTTTTCACGGAATCAGCCTCAGCCCTCAGAAACATGCCAAACCTCAACAAATTCGGTTGCATGAGACTGCCCCAAATTTGGGAGATGCACACCAGGAGACCTTCAGCCCAACGGCCAAGAATAACTACATAGCCTGCTAGGGGGTACCACCAGGACTTTTAGGAGAAACAATAGCTTCCTCGTTTCATCCTCATTTACTGTGTGTAGTGCCTGCGTGCACGTTGTCTTTATTTTAAGTTTCTTTGAAGATGTTGCCGAAATATTGGGAATATATATTAAAGTTTAATTTAATTTATATTCTAGTGTACGTTGTGAATTCCTTAAGTTAATTAATAACACTGGCCAACAAAAAAAATTTTTTTTTCTGCTGATTATGATCTGACACTTGTTTTTTACTAATTTGAGTGCACTGATTTCAAATATCAAACCCATTTTTCTCTATCATGTCAGGTTTTTCCTCTATGGCATTTTCTTTTTGCTAATTTGTAAGTTTTTGATAGTTTTAAGGAGGCAGTACTATTTAGAGGATCAAAAAAATCGATTTTTTAATATTATTTTCTGAAAGTATGTACTTTTAAAAATCTGTTCCTAACTTTTTATCAAGAAATTCGAAAAATTCCCGAAGATATAGCCTATTATTCAAAGCGGTGCGCAGATCAGAATCGGAGCGCTCACCGCGAGAGCTGTGAGCGCTCCGATAGTAAACGAATAAACGATAGTAAACGAGCGCTCCGATAGTAAACAATAGTAAACAAATAAATGCGTAAGAACCTGCAATGGCACGTACTGGCGCTTTGAATGCGAGAAAGGCCGATAACCGACCTAATACATTTAGGTGATGAAAAGTAGGCGATGACAACTGCCTAAAACAAATGAATGCTATATGCATCTTAGCGGACAAAGAACGATCGAAATCAGTCAGTCATTAATCGATCGTGAAAGTATGATGAGCGCTTATAACGTTTCAATAAAGTCTCTGGTTTTTTTTGTCTTGTTAATTGCATGTTAGTCAGCAGTGAAGAAAATACATCATGTCTACTACTCGAAAATGTGTCAGTAGTGTAGATTCCTTCTGCCACATTTGTGGCAGCTTTACTGTTCCCAGTCAAAGGACAAATATCACTGATTTCATTAAGAAAGTGTACTTTGCATACTTTGATGTAAAACTTGCAGATCAGGACAATTTGTGGACACCAAATAAAGTGTGTAAGTCATGTGTAGAAAATTTACGATAGTGGAGCAAGGGAAAATGCCAAAAATTAGCTTTTGGCATTGCAATGATTTGGCATGAACCGAAAAATCATGTAGATGATTGCCATTTTTGTTTAGTTCAGACTTCTGGTTATAATAAGAAGAATAAGAAAAAAATTGTGTATCCAAATCTCAACTCAGCAATTCGGCCAGTTGCTCATTCCAATGAAATAGCCATGTCAATTTATAAAGGACTTCCTTTACTTGAGAACGAGCATGATCGGGATATGCCAGATGTTCTTAAGGAGCAAGACCTGGATGTTGATTTAGACAATGAAAATTTAATTTCTAGTTCTGGACCGCAACGTTTTACTCAAGCGGAATTGAATGACTTAGTAAGAGATTTGGGCCTCTGAAAGGAATCATCGGAATTGTTAGCTTCAAGATTAAATGAAAAAACTTACTGGAGCAAGATATACGAAGATAACTTTTTATCGTAGCAGGGAAAGTAATCTTGTACAATATTTTAAACACGAGTGTGAGTTTGTTTGCTGTAACAATGTGTCAGGTTTACTAACTGAAATGAGTGTTGTACAATATCATCCAAATGAGTGGCATTTATTTATCGACAGTTCAAGCAGAAGTCTCAAGTATGTCTTACTACACAATGGGAATGTATGTGGCTCAATTCCTATTGGCTATTCAGTCCACTTAAAGGAAACATATGAGGACATTAAAAAGGTTCTGAAGTTATTAAAATATACAGACCATAACTGGATCATCTGTGTGGATCTTAAAATGGTGAACTTTTTACTTGGCTTTCAAAGAGGATATACAAAGTTTCCGTGTTTTCTATGCTTCTGGGATAGTCGAGCTAGAAACCAACACTGGAGTGAGAAACATTGGTCTCTTAGAATATCCTTAAATTTTGGAGAACAGAATGTTATAAATCAACCTTTAATCGACAGAGAAAAAATCATTTTTCCACCTCTACACATCAAACTAGGTCTTATGAAGCAGTACATTAAAGCTTTAGATTTACAAGGTGACTGTTTCCAATACATATGTGAAAAATTTCCACGACTTAGTTATGAAAAAATTAAAGCCGGTGTATTTGATGGACCGCAAATAAGAACTTTAACGAGAGACCCAAATTTCATCAACTCTATGAACAAAATTGAGGAAGAGGCCTGGACTTCATTTACGATGGTTGCGAATCATTTTCTTGGAAACAAAAAAGCGTGCAATTACAAAGATCTAGTGGAAACAATGCTTGAAAATTTCCATCACCTAGGTTGCAACATGAGCATAAAGCTTCATTTCCTATACAGTCATCTTGATAGATTTCTCAAGAATTTAGGTGCTGTAAGCGATGAACAAGGCGAAAGATTTCATCAAGACTTAAAAACTATGGAAGATCGGTACCAAGGAAGATGGGATTCTCACATGATGGCCGACTACTGTTGGGGTATTCAAAGGGATTGCCAAAACAGAACTAACAGCAGAAATTGCTACAAACAAAAATTTATTCCCCGAAACTCGTGTAAGTAAAATTGTTATTTTTTTATAAATATTCTTGCAATTTTTAATGAATATTGTTAAGTAGTTATGTATCTAATTATCGGCCTCTCTCGCATTCAAAGCGCCAGTACGTGGCATTGCAGGTTCTTACGCATTTATTTGTTTACTAACAAGCGAGAACGGTGAGCGCTCAGATTCTGATCTGCACACTGCTTTGAATAATAGGCTATATCTTCGGGAATTTTTCGAATTTATTGACAAAAAGTTAGGAACAGATTTTTAAAAGTACATACTTTCAGAAAATAATATTAAAAAATCGATTTTTTTGATCATCTAAATAGTACTGCCTCCTTAAAACTATCAAAAACTTACAAATTAGCAAAAAGAAAATGCCATAGAGGAAAAACCTGACATGATAGAGAAAAATGGGTTTGATATTTGAAATCAGCGCACCCAAATTAGTAAAAAACAAAGTCTCATATAAAAGTGAGCAAAAATTGTGTTGGACAGTGTAATCATTATCAGATCTTACATTTCTATCGTCTAAGGCACTTTGTACCATATCAATCCACCTGTATCTTGGCCTTCCTCTGAGTCGTTTTCCTGCCAACCTGGCAGAGAACACTTGTTTTGCTAATCTTTCCTCTCCCATTCTGTTTAAGTGACCATACCACCTGAGATTAGCTCTGTTAACGCATTTCTGGATGCTGACAATGTCAAGTTCTTTCCTAATATCCTTAGTTTTAATATGATATTGTCATCGATGCCATCTGTTCACGCTTCTAATCATTCTCAGGACTCTCATATCTCAGGTCTCTAGTCTTTGGTCAAGTGTTTTACTTCTTACCCAGCTCTCAGATCCATAAGTTAAAACTAGTTTGAACACTAATTTAGTGTTCCGACTAATTTCTCTCTTATTCCATATAAATTTATTCAATTGACTTCCTATACCAGCTTTGTTGATTCTGTTTTCTATTTCCATATGTAATTTACCATCTTCACTAAAAATTGTGCCTAAGTAGCTGAAATGTTTTACTTGTTCCACAGGTTCTCCGTTCACAACGCAGTTGACATTTTCAACGATTCTTCCTGTTTTCGGTCTTTTTATTGCTGACCTTCATACCATATCTATTACAACAGTTATTCAGTTTAGTCAGGCAATCTTGTAGCGGATTTATTTAGAAGTATAACATCGTCTGCATAAAGCAAAGAGCTGACATTAACATCTTCAATTTGATATCATGTTTAATACAACTTTCGCTCATAGTGTGATCCATATAAATAATGAAAAACAGAGGGGATAAGGTACATCCTTGTCTCATACCAGATTTAACATTAAACCATCTTCCTGTACTTCCTTCAATTCTGACTGCTGATTTACAACTCAAATAAAGACTAAATTGCTTGATAGAATGCCCCATTGACACCATATAACTATAGAGTGTTGAATAGCTTCTCTCTTGGCACCTTATCATATGCCTTTTCCAGATCGACAAAACTTAAATACAGATCTTTGTTATATTCCAATGATTTCTCGACTATTTGTCGCAAAGTGAAGATCTGATCCTGACAGCCTCTATTTGGCCTGAATCCAGCCTGTTCTTCACCGAGCTTTTCTTCCACAATTCTTCTGAAGCTTTTCTCAATTATATTTGTATAAATCTTACCAGGAACACTCGATAGGGAAATACCTCTGTAATTCTCACATTCAGTTTTATTACCTTTTTATATTTTGTTACTATGAGAGCTCTACTCCAATCATTGGAAATTCGTCCCTCTGTCCAGGCCTTCTGAACTATGCATTGCAGCCACTGTAAGGCTTTTATACCACCATACTTCAGCGTTTCTGGTCAAATATTACCTACTCCTGCTGTATTTCCTTATTTCAAGCCTTTGATGGCTTTTTCTATTTCAAGTATGGATATGTATTCCTGACTGTATGCCTGTTGAGCATTTTTTTACCACTGTGCTATCACCACTTGTTTCATTTAGCAGTTTTTCGAAGTAACTACTCCTTACTTCAAGGATATCTTTTTCTCCCATCTTCACCTTTATCACATCTAACTCCTTTTACAGCACTCTTTCCTCCATTTCTAAGTTTCTTCAACAACCTCCAAAATATTTTGCCACCTTCTTGATATTTATTTTCTATGTTCTTGCCAAAGTCCTCCCATGACTTTTGTTTAGCTAGTTTTACACAGTTTAGCTTTCTTACATTTGTCTCTGTATTTTCTAAGAGCACAAGCTGACTTATTGCCAGAAACTTTTAATATGCTTTCTTCTTTTCCTTCACTGCCTCTTTAACTTCCTGTGTTCCACCATGGAGTTCTGAATTTTCTATCCTTGCAACAACCTCATCAGATGCCTCTCTGGCTGAATCAATCAGGGTTTTCTTCAAGGCTTGCCATTGAATCTCTAAAGTTTGATTCCTGTTCTCAAACTCTTTCATTTTTTCTTCAATAATCTTTGTGTATTTTAGTCTTCAGTTCACATCAGAGAGCTGCTCAACTTTATTTGCTTTACAACTTTCTTACATGTTCTCCTTTTCAGTATGAAATTCAATTTTATCCTGCTCAAGACTAAATAGTGATCACTTCCAATTTCAAATCCTCTGTACACTCTGGTGTCCTGCATCAGGGAGAAAACATCACTATCAACAATAACATAGTCAATGAGACTTTTCTTATTCCTTGCCTCTTCTCTCCATGTGAATTTGTGCACATTTTTATGTTGGAACATGGCGTTAGTAATAACCAATCCATGTCCTGAGCAGAAATCCAACAGATAATTGCCATTATTATTAGCTTTGCTCTTTTCTTCAAAATTTCCCAAAATATTTTTGTATGTCTGACAATCATTTCCTACTCTGCTACTTAGATGCCCAACAAGGACCAAATTTTCCTTTTTCATTGTGTTAGTTCAGTGGCGCACCCAGGATTTAATCTTGGGGTGGGGAGTTGAATCGATAAAAATATTTTTAGTACAATGAATTTGCTTTAAAAATATTTTTATCTGTTCAACTAAACTTCGTTAAATTTAATTCATTCAATAAAATTCATTAATTAAAATTCATTAGATGATTATAAAAATTTATTTAAAGAATAAAATCCTGTTTTCTTTTCTTTTTACAAGCTCTTGAATTATTTCAGTCTTGGTTACATTAATCTCTCTCTCTGTGTGTATATATATATAGCAAAGCCAGTCCGTTAAATCGTGATTGTGCCATAGTAGATCGTAAATAGGTTTTTAAAAGGTGTAAGTTAAAAAATGACTTTTTACTGACGATTGTTGTTACCAGAAGCGTTGCAAATATTTTTAATAAGTTATAGATGTTAGGATATATCATTTTGTCACACTTTGAAACTGCATCAACTGGATTTTTGCATGGAGCTATTGCAAACGGTTTTTCAAATTTCTTATACCACAACTTGAATCTGGCATTCAAAATCTGGATTTGTATAAGGTAAATCACCGGCAAAAAATTCAGACAATTGACGAAAAATCTTCCATTTTGTTGTTGACGAAAATCTTCCATTTCCACTTGCTGTTGGAGTATCTTTTCCATTTGGTAGAAGAGGAAAAAAAAAAAAAAATTCAAAATGTTGCAGTGCTGAGTGAAACATTCATGAAGTTGAGTCAGTATTTGGTCAATGAATTAAATGAAATAGTTCTCCTGAAATACTCTTCTACAGAATCGGCTGGAACATTGGACCTTAATGTTTGTTTTGATGAAGTCCTTGGCTTTTTAATGTCAATATTAAAATTACTGGTTTTTTTTACATTCTTCATTGTAAATATCTTTAAATGAAGAGTCTGGTGTTTTACGAACGGTATTTAATTGAGCCACAACATCATTAACAAAATTTAGGGCAATTAAGAGGCCACTGTCAGATTTTTGCATTATTTTAGACAATGGTAAGGTGCATGCAAATATTTTTTGCAAGCTAAATAAAGATATTATAAATCTTAAAAGATATTAATATTATAATATTATAAACAACAAGTTCAAAGTTTATTTTTCACTTGGTTAGAATATAATAATAAAGTTAGTTTAATCCTTTATCCAAGTGTGAGCAAACAAAGTTTGCACCTGAAAGTATCTTCAGCACTGGGATAATGGTACAACACCAGGGCGACTCCTTGCAAAGGTGGAGCAAGCTACCAACACTCCTATCTCAGTATCTCCCATAATGCAAAACACATCTCCTTGCGAATATGTCTAATGTTATGCATTAAGGGAAGGGCCACTACCCAGACTAGTTTCGACCTATATTGAGGTCTCTTCAGTGGGAGCCAGGCCCAAGTGGAGATACCAATCAGAAGCATTAGCAAGGTCATCTCTACCAATAGGAGTTGCCAATTGGTGTGCCACCCTTTTTTAATAAATTACTCTGGATTTAGAGGAAGATGTTGAAAGTTTATTTTTCACTTGGTTTAGAATATAATAAATTTAGTTTAATCCTTTATCCAAGTGTGAGCAAACAAAGTTTGCGCCTGAAAGTATCTTCAGGACTGGGGTAAGGTGGTACAACACCAGGGCGACTCCTTGCAAAGGTGGAGCAAGATACCAACACTCCTATCTCAGTATCTCCCATAATGCAAAACACATCTCCTTGCGGATGTCTAATGTTATGCATTAAGGGAAGGGCCACTACTCAGACTAGTTTAGACCTTTATTGAGGTAGCTTGCTCCACCTTTGCAAGGAGTCGCCCTGGTGATGTACCACCTTACCTCAGTCCTGAAGATACTTTCAGGCGCAAACTTTGTTTGCTCACACTTGGATAAAGGATTAAACTAAATTTATTATATTCTAACCAAGTGAAAAATAAATTTTCAACATCTTCCTCTAAATCCGGAGTAATTTACTAAAAAGGTGATACACCAATTGGCAACTCCTATAGGTAGAGATGACCTTGCTAATGCTTCTGCCTGGTATCTCAACTTGTCTCCACTTGGGCCTGGCTCCCACTGAAGAGACCTCAATAGCTTGGCTCCCACTGATGAGACAAGTTCCAGCTGTAGCGGCCCCAAGAGAAAGCTCCATGTTCCAGCTCTGCAGTGAAAGTATTCCAGCCTTGGATTCCAGTTGCCAGTTACCAGATCCCGGGAGAGAGCTCCTATTCCAGTTCTACTGCCTTGTTAAGATCCCTTTGTTTTTTTTTTCCTTTTTGTGGGTTCTTTAGGCCAATATACAGCATTCCGCTATTTTATAGGAATAGACTATCCCTGGAAAATCTTCTTTCTTTAAGTAATGTCTTCGTCTTTACCGAGGGTAAGAACCCTTGGGTTCGAAATAGATACTGATATTCAGAAGAGGACGTTCGTGCAGACTATAATTGACTGCGTTGGGGCAGACAATATTTCTGGTTTTACCTCTTACGGGGGGGGGGGGGAAAGGTTTCAAGTTGTCTGCACAAACTCTGCAACTAGAGAAAAATTACTGACAGGAGTCGAGTGCCAGGGAAAAATTTTTCACCCTTTTGTAGTGGAAAAGTCTTTCCAAAAGAGTAAGAATCGATTGGTTCCTGCTAGAATATCTCAAAGAAGACACTGACATCATACCTAAAGTCTTATCAAAATGGGGAGCCGTGCGTGACCTTAAAATTGTCACGGACGCTGACTTCCCTCAATGGAAGTCGGGAGAAGTCATCTTTTCTGTCACGATGAAGGCAGAAATTCCGAATTTCGTCAAGATAGGATCGGCCAGGGTAATTGTTAGCTACCCTGGCATAAAGCGACTATGCTTTAAGTGTGGATCAACTGAGCATTTGGGCATTGGCTGCCCCACAAATAAGTGCAGGAACTTCATGCTGACAGGACATGCCTTAGCGCAATGCGAAGCATCTTGCCTGAAATGCAGAGACGAAACTCACAAAGTTAATGTTTGCCCTAACAGGACGCTTGCTGAAAGAGCAGGAGGTGCCATAACACCTGTGGCAGTAGCCATTCCAGTAATCAGTCTGGAACTCACAACAGAGGACTCTCAAAATACCGGCCTAACTTTAAACGAACCAAAAGCACTTAACTCAGAAGATTTTCCAGCCCTCTATCCCCCAACTATCGTAACCACTACGACAGAAAATCAGGCAATAAGAGGGAAAAACGCAGAAGGCAAAACTAAGAAGAAAAAGAAACGGAATACCAAGACATTTCACACCATTGAAACAGAAGGCAACAGCACAGAATCAGAGGAAATGGAAACCAGTACCAATACAACGAAAAGACCTATCACACCAGAAGAAGAAGAAAATAAAAGAACCAAGCCGAACACTGAAAGTCCAACAGAAACGTCAAGTTCTGAGGACGAGCAGGAAAATGAAACAGCCATCGAAAAATCTGAAGAAAACATACTGTTCAGTTGGGATCTCAAACCAGCCATCAATTCGACTTATATTACGAGTCCCGAGTTATTGGAAAAAGTGACTACGGCACTAACGGAATTGGGATATCCTAAAATACAATATGCGGACGAGATGAATAACAATCGGATATTGATAAAATGGGGAGACCATGTTTACTACAGACTGCACTGGAAACCAATCGATATGCAGAAACTATTAAATCTAACGGATGAAGAGGCGACATTATTTGTTAAATTTCTAGAAAATGTTGCAAAACTATTTGAAGAAAAGGTACTCGAGAAAATCAGGGAAGGATCGAATTTAAAAAAAAAAAAAAATCGTTTTTTTTTTCTCGTTCATTTTTAGAATTTCTCATTTAT
Source organism: Typopeltis vanoorti (assembly GCF_054136105.1). Classification (NCBI taxonomy): domain Eukaryota; kingdom Metazoa; phylum Arthropoda; class Arachnida; order Uropygi; family Thelyphonidae; genus Typopeltis; species Typopeltis vanoorti. The sequence goes on from NC_143565.1 coordinate 33,407,488, forward strand.
ATCTAGTTCACAAGAGGGGGCGGACCTGAGAACCCGAGAAGCGAAGGCTTACAGCGAGGCAGTGCAGCTCCTTGTGGGCTGCATCACTCGGGGCAGGCTCTTCCCCCGTTCCTACAGTACTAATCTGTTATTTCGCTGACTTTTGTTGTCCTACTTTATGTGTGTCTTAGCTCTTTTATTGGTCTGTTTCTGTGTGTCCTAGTTCCTTTTGCTTTTCAATTTATGTGTGTCCTCCTGCATTTGTTTTTCACTTCTTTCATCAGCCAGACATCTAAAGAGGTGGCTGGCCGGGGAACGCGGAAAAGAACGGATGGAGGGAGATAATGTCGGAGATCTGCTTGGTGCTGGCATTTAAGTCAGGCCAAGTAGATCGACTGAGGCCTCTTTTAACTATCTACTACTATCCACTCTATCTTTCTCCTCCTCCTCTCTCACTATCAAGCTGACTCTCAGCGCAACTTTTTGACTCTAAAGAGGCCAATGATGAGAGATATGAAGTCCCATTCTACCTCAATAAAGGTCGAAACTAGTCTGGGTAGTGGCCCTTCCCTTAATGCATAACATTAGACATATCCGCAAGGAGATGTGTTTTGCATTATGGGAGATACTGAGATAGGAGTGTTGGTAGCTTGCTCCACCTTTGCAAGGAGTCGCTCTGGTGTTGTACCACCTTACCCCAGTCCTGAAGATACTTTCAGGTGCAAACTTTGTTTGCTCACACTTGGATAAAGGATTAAACTAAATTTATTATATAAACAACAAGGACATCCTGTCTTTTAGGGGTATTGAAGAAATTGTGTACCTTTTTAAGTATGCCAATGCAATTTCTCATTTGTCACAGATATAGCATTTCCAAGTGCCAAATTCAAACTATGTGATGCATAATGAACATATAAAGCTTGTCGATATTATTATTATATAACACCTCCAGGTAATCCAAAGACATATCAAGAAAGGGCACCTACTCTACAACTTTCCGTCTTCACCAACCACAACTACAATCATCATCTACACCAACGCTGTCTACCGCTGACCACTACCACTAGTATTTTCACAGACAATTACAAACATCCATGCCCATGGCAGGATTTGAACTCGCAGCCTTTTGGCTGGAGAGTCGGCCAACCAGGCCGGATATATAGATAAAAAATTTAATTTTGGTTCAATAAAAATTAAAACAAAGTTTTAATTTTTATTAAACAAATAAATAAAATGATATAATTACGTTGCTATTTATTTTTAATGAGATGGATGAGCTTCTTGACCTTGCAAAGTTGCTAGATATCTAGCTCAATATTGGTCAACTTCAGTCGAAGATCGGCACACACACTAAGACGAATTCTGTATTTTGTTTTTATTTGAAGGAGTGATGATAATCGTTTCTAGCAAAGATAGGTTGTAGAAAACTGCATGATGATTTTCGATTTCTTCAAATAATTCAGGAAATTCACTTCTCACCGAAGGCGAGATCCAGAATCAAGCCAAACCACGATCACGGAATTGCATTTTAAGCCCACTGTCACTTGAATGCTCAATTAGCTGCTCTTTTTTCGATGACGAAAGGTCGTTCTCGTGACTGCAAGCCTGAAATGGATCGTGAAATCACAGAAATTTCTTATAAAAAGTTATTCGGAAAATGTTTCCAAATTCTGTTTCAGAGTTTTGAGGTGGACACAAACCCTTTCCCAGTGGTTAAATTCTAAACTAATAAGTTTTCTGGGCCCTATACAAAATAATCAATTGTATTATCTGGGAAGCTGCAAACCTCCCCTGTCCCATTCATCATGCGTTCATAATCAGGGACTGTTGATATTGACTTTATATACACATTCAAAACTGTAAACAGTTGTTGAATAATAACACAATAATCTAGGCATAATTGCCATAAAGGGAGAAAAGTCACAAAACAAAAATGTTCCCACAAAATAACCAATTATATTTACCTTTGAATGCGATCTACTGGTCGAGTGTCCAGCAAGTCAACAAATCTTTCCTTTCGTTAAGCGTATTAATATTATCGCATTGCAACTGATGGGAATTCTCTCTTTCTATGGATTCGTTACAGACCACTTTCTCTTCAGAGACTACACACAAACTGTCATCCGAGATATTTTTTCGTTTAAAGAAGGTACCAATGTACTTATCTATTGAAATACTGTACTTACTCGCATATAACTTTCGCCCCTGATTTTATTTTTTGAAAAAGAAATTAAAAAGTTTCGCATATACCTCGCAAATGAAAAAAAACTGAAACACGTTCAGAACAACACGCCCTTCCCCAATAGCCACTATATTGCAAAGGCAAGAAAAACCAGTATTTTTATTATGTCAGTGAATAAGGTATGAACAGTCTGTGTAATATCTTTCTCAACAAATAGTGCAATTAGAGACAACTGGGATAAAATTGACACTAATTAATAAATCACATGTCCCCTCATACAGAAACTATGCTGTATATATAGACTCAAGCAAAACCATATGTTGCACCGGCAAACACAGTATCTAACTAAAAACTATTGTTGTTAATTAGATTGTGTGAGTTCGCTCGGCAGCAATAAAATTCAACTGAAAGTGTTAAAATTCATAAACGTGTTAAAACTAAGATATATATATATATATATATATATATATATATATATATATTTTTATGAAAAAAATTGAATGACTAGAACCGAGATTTAATTAAAAAGGTTTTAATATAAACACACTACTAGTTTCGGCCTGTAACAGCCTTCTTCAGGTGACATTATAAAAGAAAAAACACTAAACATTGAGGGTTAAAAGACTATGAACAACATAGACAGTCTTTATACATAATTAGCATTAAAACGTTGTAGTTGTATTTGAAGCTGTTCTTTCATTTGTTGCATTGTTGGGAGAGTGCGTGCTTGCTGCATCACGTGAACGCCAGTACATGATTACAGCTGAATGACTATCCGGGAGGTTGTAGCTTAAGTTGTTATTTAGATGAACAGGATTGAAGATGATTTCTCTCGATTCCACAATTTTTCTCTCTATTTCGTCACTGCAACGGAAGATGTTTGTAGATTTTTCCCAGCAGACTTTGTGACTTTGGTTCTCATCATTAGGATTAGCCGAGAAGAGGATATGACTTGATAATGCACTTGCTCGCTGTCTCTTGTGAGTAATGTCTCTCATGTGTTCTTCCATACGCATTTCGACAGATTTGTCTGTCTGCCCGAAATAAGGAATATCGCAGTCACATAATATTTTATATACGCCAGGATATTTGAGTTGATGATGACAAGGTTTTGGGTGGCTAATTAAGGAACGGAGTTTGGAAGTGGAGTGAACAAGGTTCTGATATTGTATTTTTTTAGAACTTTTGCTAATTTATGTGAAACAGTACTTATGTAAGGAATAGATATATTGCTTTTGAATCTATTTGTTTCTTCTGAGTGATGTCTGGGAGGATTAAGAAGGAATTTGTTAATGATTTTCTTGGAATATCCATTAACTTCGAAAGAAGTTTTCAGATGGTTTATTTCTGTAAGCAGTTCATTTGGATCATCAAGAAGAGAACGGGCTCTATGTCCCAAGGTGGAAATTATTCCAAGCTTATAATGTCATCTGAAGAAGGCTGTTACAGGCCGAAACTAGTAGTGTGTTTATATTAAAACCTTTTTAATTAAATCTCGGTTCTAGTCATTCAATTTTTTTCATAAAACTATGTATGTTAACCGAGTCAATGATCATTCTGTCATATATATATATATATATATATATATATATATATATATATATATATAGTGAATGCTGTTATGGCAGTTTAACATATTATTGGAATTCAGTTGAAGAGAGTTAGCATTTCAATTCAATTGTCAGCTTGCTTTTCGTGCGATTTCTGAAAAATATATGAATACTGGAGTTAACTCACAACACATTTTGTCTAAGTATTACTTAGCACTTCTGAAGATATATTGAGCCTTGGTTGAAAAAGGAAAACCTTCAATAATAAAAATCAATAAACAACAAGCAATTGGTTAAAATGTGGTCATGTGGATAACACATGTTCACTTCAAATCTGACAAAACAGCATGGGTAGGTGGAAACAATAAAACCATATTTTTTTCACTTCAGCCTTCTTTTATTACTCGTCATTCTGCCGCTACAAATTAAAATAGTGGCAGAATGTTCATGGAATAAACATTCTGCCACTATTTTTTTTTTTTTAAGTATTCATTTTATTTTAATAATTTTTACTTACTTTTTCAATTTTAATTTGTTTTGTTTGGATAATTAAAATATATAGATTTATTTGGTTAATTTAAGTCTACCTGTGGACCGCCTGTCCCAACGTCGCCGACCATAGGTTGAGAAACACTGCTATAGGGTTCTCTCACCTTATGTGACCCCTAATTCATAAGTAGTATAGAAATAGACGATATGACACAACATAAATAAAAAATGAATTTTAATTAGGAAAAGTATTTTAGAAAATTTTCTGTTTTTTTTAACTTTTTCTTTTGGGGAGAGCCAGGGCCCCTTGGCCCCCTCCCTGGGTCCGCCACTGTCAGTTGCTTTCTCTAAAGCCTCAAAAAATTACTCCACTTCTACGTTAGTAGAACCTTCTGTGGGACCATAGGCACATTCTGATATTTGCCTACATCACTCTACTTGATATTGCCTGCCGTTCAAGAAGATTAGCCTCGTATTTAGTGTTGAATACTATGGCTACTCCTTCTTTTCCTTGATTGTCATTGCCTGAATATAACATTTTGTATTTATTGCTCAGAAAGATCTCGCCAGTTTTGTGTTTTTTGTTTCAGTCACCCCTATTATGTCGATCTGGTACTTATCTAATTCCTCAGCTAGCTCTATTTCTTGCCATTCAGGCTTCTTATGTTGATAGTACCGATCTTTAACTCTGGTGATGTTGAGTTGGGGTGTGTTTTCAGATTTGTTCCAGTAGTTGACTTTTTGCTGTTCGCCCTGGTTTCCTGGTGAAAACAACGGGGGCCTTGTTTAACTGGGCGACGCCCCAGCCGGCATGAAATTTTGTCATGTTGTGCCATCATTTTGTATTTTGGTTTAAGCCAATAAGAATACAATTTGGTCGGCTAAATCCCAAATTGCCAGCCCATCCTCGTTTGTTCAGTATCCAGGTAGATACCCAACAGGGTGCACCACTAGAAGGTGAGGATTGGACATTAGGTCAGAAGCCCTGGACGGTTCTCCGCATTCCTTGTTATTTTCATCATCAGCAAATAGCTGAAGATCCCCAGTCAGTCCACATGACATATCGCTTACAAACAAGTTAAACAGGGATCCAAGAACAGAATCCCAGAGCACACCACACTGGTTACCCTCCTTTTTTGAGACATTGCACTATCATACACTATCTACTGGTATTGTTGAGAGCCATTCTCTGATCTATCTAACCAATATACTATATATATTCCCATCCTCTGCAGCTTGTACACCAACTTATCATGTGATAATCGATCAAAAGCTTTTGCAAAGTCTAAGAATATCACTGTATATGATTCTTTCTTATCTAACGCACTTGTCACCTTATCATAAAATGCAAGTAAATACTAAAACCCGACCTATCCTTTACAAACCCATGCTGACCATTATAAAGAATTCTATATCCATCAACCCAATTCTGTATTCTATTCTTTACCAATCTCTCCAACACTTTGATCACAACAATAGTTATACAGACTGGCCTATAGTTGGAGACTTCTGTCTTAGAACCATGCTTGTGAAGTGGTACTGTTTTGCCTTCTTTCCACTCCTTAGGAACCCTATCCTCTGCAAGACTTTCATCAGATAACCAGGTCAAGGACATTGTTAATTTTGGTGCACATTCCTTAAGAATATGTGGTGATATGTCATCCATTCCCACAGCCTTATTCACATCTAACTCAACCAGCATCTAATAGATGCTGGTTGAGTTAGATGTGAATTGGAAATCTGAGAATTGGAAATGTTTCTTTTATTTCCAATTCTCCTAATACTTGCCTCTCTTCTGTATATTGTACCGGATAATTCATACCAGTATACGCTAATAAAGTGCTCGTTCATTAATTCCACTATATCCTTTGCAGCTGTTAGTCTGCTGCCATAATTATTCTTCGTCTTGCTTGCCATCTATCAGAAAAATTCCCTTGAGTTAACTTTGGCCTGACTAGCCAATCTCCTTTCATACTGCACCTTTTTCTTTCTTTACTGTGCCCGTCACCTTTCTAGCCTGCACTTTAACTCTTCATGGATCTGATCACCACCAACTGTCTTGTACCCCCCCCCATAAGATTTTCTTTTCCAGCACAGCTTGCTTGATATCGCTGTTCATCCATTTCACTCCCACTCTAATACTTGCTTAACCCTTGGTATGCCGTCATACATTGTTTTAGTCAGATACTGCCTTGTGAGTTTCCATGCATTGTCAACATCTTTCATGCTCAACTCATCTACCCAATGTACTGATGTTAAGTGACTACAGAGCTTCAAGACTATATACTTCCACATATATCCATTTTTGGGAGTGACCTTTTCTTGTTTCATCACTTCCCAAACAAGTACCTTATGATCACTCTCACCAACTGGCAGTAGTATGAATACTTCATTAACAACTACATCTTGTGAAGTTATCACCAAATCCAAAACATTAAAGCCTCTGTTTGCTTCAATCACCTGCTGCTTAAGATGCTTATCTCTCAGAAATTCCACAAGCTTGCTCTCCTTGTTCCCACACACTGTGCCCTCCTTCCAGTCTATATTCCTGTAATTAAAGTCTGCCATCAGGATCACCTTCTTTTTTACATGTCCAATTAATTTGCCTAAACATTTCACAATCAGTATTCTCTGTATTCCCTGGCCTATAACAGCATCCTATCAGATATACTAACCTATTTATTTTAACTTCGCACCACACAGATTCAAAATCTGTGCATGCACTATCAACTTCCACACTTTGCAGACACAATTCCTCTGCAATAATTAACAACACTTCCCTCCTTTTCACATTTCTATCCTTCAGAAAAATTACATGTCCTTCTAATTCTGTTCCCAACATCACATCCTCCTCAAACAACCAAGTTTCACTTATTCCAATTATCCTTGGTCATACTGACTCAATGAATGTAAACAAATTCAGCTCTCTTGTTTCGAATACTCCTTACATTTCTGTAGAAACATAATCACTGTGTGTTTAAGGCCATTCTACCAGCACCAACATTCTGTTTTATAGCTGCTATACTACACCTATGTCTTCTGTCTGACCACTCCCGTTTCCCTGGTCCTGACTGTGATTTTTATTCTTACCTGTCCCAACCTCACCTTTATGCATTCCATCATCTTGTGGTGTTGCAACCGCATTTTCAACCTCATATCCATCTTCCTCCTGCCGTACAATTTGTTGATTTGTGCTACCCTGTTCCACAGGTAGACTTGAATCATTTGCTACATTGACTTCTAGCCTCTGTGTCTTCTCAGAAAACAATAGCCTTTCTAAATAACCTACACCAAACCATTGAAATGTAATCTATCTGTTTTATACCATTCCAAATTCACTCCACAGATTTACAAATTGAACTCCTTTTGCCTCACACAACTCAGCCATCTTACGTTAAACTAATTCGATGTTTATAATTAAATCCTCAGTATTCATGATAATTTATAATTGCTCACATTTATAAAATGAATACATTTAAATTTTAATTATCAACATTATTTATGCGATCGTGTGCTCACCTTCATCACATGATATATTTGAATCTTTAGGGACGGTGCTTCTGTAGTTAAAACAAATGGTCATCTACTCAAATAACGTCATCTTTGTTCCCATTAGAGATGCTTTTTTTAATTTTTTTTTTTTTTTAAAACTCCTGGCAGTTATTTATGGTGAGATTATGTCCTTAACTCTCAAAATCTAGACAGATCCTTGCTGCAGTCAGGTCGTAGCTACTGGCTACCATCCACTCTGCATAGAACCTAAACTTCACCTCATTCACTGCTCTACCCTCATGCAATTCAAAATCGAGTAGAAGTCAATGCTCTCACTCCCACATTTTCTCTACTGGTTGCTGCGATCTCTATGCATATGATTGGCGCGGTATTAACAAAAGATCATGTGACTCATTGAAAAAGGAAAGCCAGTGATTATTGAGTTGAAATGCAGATTCTCCTCAACCGAATGACAAATGTATATTATTGTTATGTGACACCTCCAAAGAGTCCAAGGACTTGAGGGAGGGCACCTACCCCTCAACTCTCCATCTCCACCACTCATTCCACCAACTACAGCGAACTGCATAATTTACACCAACGTCATCTACTGCCCACCACCACTAACATTCACAGATAATTGCAAACATCCATGCCCATGGCAAGATTCAAACCTGCAGCTTTTTTTTGGCTGGAGAGCAGATACGCTAACCACTCGGCCAACCAGGCTGTCATTATCTATACTGACTGAACTATGGAGGTTCTTGAAAATAGAATCAGCTCCAACATTCAGTTGCAATCTATAGGTTTAAAACCACTGGTGTTTAGACAGCACAAGAAGAAATTATGGATTCTACTTGGTATAATTGCACTATTATATTTATTGCCAGGTGACCCAAGAATAGAATGATTGTGGGAAATGTGTTCTGCCAGTTGGGTTGGGGGAGGTAGAGAAAGAAAAGATTTTTACCAAGTTTATTGATATTGTTATGATGTTGTATCTTAATTTTGTTCATCTCAGGCAATTTTCCAGTAGTGTTTTTGTAATTTTTTAAAAATTATTATTGTATGAGCACCTCCATAGTCTTAAAACTCATCATAGGAGACCCATACTGTCCACACAATATCTGTTGTACCTACCTTGGGCCTATTAACAGACAGAGTGCTCACAATCGACTCTGGTTACCCATTCCACTTATTCACCATTCTCCATGCAAAAAATCTAGTCCTTACACCCTTACTAACCACATTCTTACACAACTTATGCAACTTCTTGTTCTGCCTCCTATAGCCAAGTGTTGAAACATTTCACCTTCATTAGCCCTGTAAAATCCTTTAAGTAACTTAATGTTTCTATCATATTTCCTTTTTTATTTTTACCTATCAGGTATTTGCAACCCACATACCTTTAATCTTCATAGGGAGCATTGCATGGGAAACTCGTCATCTTCACTTGCTTCTGGATCCTCTGCACTACTTCATCCCCAAGACAATGAATAGATGTAATTAGGTTTATTATATTGGAAGAACTTTGCTTAAGGAGGTGGAGGAAGCAAGGGATTTGGGATCCTAGTTGACAGGGAACTGAAGTTCAGAGGACACATCGCAAAAGTTGTAAGAGTTACCCAGAAAATTGCTATTATAATGCAAATAATTCTGACATATAATAAGAAGGTTCCACTATATAAATTCTTGTATTTTTTCAGCCTTCTTACTCTATTTAATGAGTTGGAGTTAAAATTCCTTCATATCATTCATTGTATATCATCTCATTCTTACAACTAGCATAGCTCCTGAAAGTGATAAAATTATTGATTAGTCACCTCAGTATTCAGTTCAGTAGTTGTTTCTCAACTCTTTGTGAACGTGCAGTAGTCATATATTTACAAATTCAAGAACTGGTTCTAACTCATCAGCTGTGATTTAACAGAGGCAAGTATGCTGAGGACAAAGAATTGAGGTTCAGAGGACTCTGCAAAACTAAGTAAACAAATGGTGGATTGCTATAATCAGGAGAGGAAACTAAGAGTAATGATGGGAAAGAGTTATCCATTTGCATGACTTTGAGTCTGCATCTGGACTATATGCAGATTTAGCTGCCTTCTTAATTTATTCATGCTGTGAAAGAGGTCCAGTGACTAGCTAAAGCATGGCGACTGTTCACTGTCAGCTTTGAGGTTAGATTGTAAAGAATAAAATTTGCTAAACAGGAATGGAGGCAGTTTGATAGACATAAGAATTGACAAGAGGAGTTCATAAAATAACAGAGGAAGTTTTTAATATGGAAGGATATCAAAAAATAGAAAAGCAACTTGATTAGATGGCATGAATATAGAGCTTTGGAAGTATGGGGGAGAATATTTAAATTGTTTAATCTGCCAGAAAAAATGTGAAGTATTATCAGATTTACTTCACATTTTTTCTGGCAGAATAAACAACTAATCCAGTTGCTTTTCTATTTTTTGATACCTTTCTATATTAAAAATTTTCTGTATTTTTAATATAATACTATGGTTATATAAGTTAAAAGTTGAGGAAGCATAAGAAGATAGGTGCAAGCAAGGAGAAAGAGCATGAAAGAAGAAAAGGAGTGTAAGGATACTTTTTATGGAGACTTCATAATAAGAAGAGTGTGACAAAATCTTGTTTCTCTGGAATGGATATTAAGGATGTTAGTGATGCTGTTAGGATGAGAAAAACAAAATGAAAGTGATGATACATTGGCAGGTACAAATCATATGACAGACAAGTGTGGTATACAAGAAGATATGAGATTTGCTAGTTTAAGCAAATGATTTGAGTGAGTGAGTAAACATTATTATTATTATTATTATTATTATTATTCTACTATGGTGTGATGGAGGTGAGTTGGAATGAAGGGCCATGATTGCACATAAGTCAATGTATAGGTTGTGTGGGAGGAATGCCAGGAAGTTTGTGAATGTGTGGTACAAGTTTAATGGATGAAAGGATTTATATAAGGCTTGTGGTTAGTGTTTGAATGAATTTGGAGTTAGGTATCTTAACAAAGTGTTCAGTAAGAGTTCTTCAGTTCAGTGTCAGGGAAATTGGTGGTTTTTAGTTTATTATTATTATTATTATTATTATTTTTTTTTGGTGGGGGGTGCAATTCATGTGTAGCTTTGAGGCAAGTTAGTGGAATAATGATTAAATAATATTGAATATAGCTCCACAAGTTCTGAAATTGGAATAGACAACACAAGTTGCAGTGAGAGACGATAGGATCAAGGGATACTGCAATTTATATATACTAGTGCTAGGAGTATTGAAAACAAAGGAAGTTTTTGGCATTGATTAATTCAACTTGGCCAGAGATTATAGGCATTAATGAGACATTTTTGGTTGAGAATGATATTGGGATAGAATGAAATAGGTATCATATTTCAGAGAGGACAGAGAGAACAGGATGGAAGGAGAGGTTTTGCTAATGGTAGCAGGAGAATTCAAGCTGAAAAGAGTAGCTCAGTAGGAAGATGTAGAAGAAGAAGGTAATGCATTTGAGAGACCATCTGGTTTGAGATAGAGGCCAGCAAGGTGAAATATATAGTTGGCAAGAAAGAATGTAAATAGTGTGAATCAACAAATTAGCATAATAAGTGCAGGACAGATACTTATTATGTGTTACTTCTCTATGGAAACATAGATTAGATGGATATGAAAATTATTGTTACTAAGATATAATTACTTGAGATCGCATGTAATGTATGGGACTTTGGTACTACAATACTGGGCTGGTGATAGCATCAAAGGAATTGCCAACAACTAAGTAGAGATATTTCTTCTGTGATCAGGGTGAGTGATCATGCAGTCTTGATCTGGGAGATTGCCAGACATGGAATTTTCAGTCAAGGAGTACATGTGGAATTACAAGAATATTGTACATATTGTAGTATTGCAGCATTACCTAAAGATAAATAACTCCTGGTATCATTCTTTTTATCCATCTCCAAAGTAGATAACCAAGACAAATCATATCCTTCTTTACTTGGATCATTGCATTTCTTTCTCCCTTCTGGCAGAAAGACATCAGAAGAATCTTGAAAAACCTGATACCAAAAAGGCTTCTCATCATGATGGAATCCCACCAGTTGTGCTCAAGATATGAGGTAGGTTACAAATGTTTTTGCATCATTTTAAAACACTATGCATGACAGATAGCACCATCTATGGGGGAGCTTAGTAATACTAGTTTCAACTCTCTACCTTCGTCATTCAGTTGGAGGCACTCGTTTGACTAACATGTGGCATACCAAGTGGCTGTAACGTTAAAAATTGAGTACCACGCTGTGATAAAGTTTTTCACCAAAGAGGGGCTTTCTCCAAGTGCTATCAAATAGCGATTAGATGGTATTGTGTTTGTGGGGAAAGCTTCTCCTTCATATTCCACCATGAAGAAATGGGCTAAACAATTTTGCCTAGGAAGAGAGTATCGAAGATGATCCTTGTGATAGTCAGTCTGAGGAAGTGATAATTGAAGAAAATGTCTCTCTTGTTGAGGAGGAACTGCTCCATGATGGACATACAACTGAAGCTCAAAGAAAGCTCAGCAAGGTTGGGCTTTCAATAACAGCCATCATTTGCATGATTCATGAGAAGCTTCACATGATGAAGATCAGCGCAAGGTAAGTGCCCTGACTTCTCTCTTCAATTCAGGAGCATCGTGTGACCTGTTCCTGCAAGTTTTTAGAGCTTTGCCAAGGGAATCAGAGAGAAGTGCTGGAATCCATTGTCACCTGGGATGAAACCATGGTCCTTGATTATGATCCTCTTTCCAAAAGGGAATCCATGGAGTGGTGCAAATCAGGCGAAGCACCAACGAGAAAACCCAAGGTCACTCAGTCCACTAAGAAGATCATGGCAACAATCTTTTGGGATTGCTGGGGAATTCTCTTGATTGAGTACTCTTGTAACCATCTACAAGGGTAAAGGGGATGCACAAGACTGTAAAAATTACAGAGGAATAAAGTTGATCTCCCACACAATGAAAATCCTAGAAAGGGTTCTTGATGGTAGATTGAGGAAGGAGCTGGAGATTGCAAAGGAACAATTTGGCTTCATGCCTGGTAGATCAACAACAGATGCTATCTTTGGGTTACGTCAGATGATGGAAAAGTATCGAGAGAAACAAAGGGAGCTACATCTGGCATTTATTGATCTGGAGAAAGCTTATGATAGAGTGCCAAGGCAAGAAGTCTGGAGGTGTCTGAGGGAGAAGAAGGTGCCGGAGAAATATTTCAGGTTGGTGCGGGAAATGTACAGAAATGTGAAGACAAGTGTTCGGACCTGTCTGGGACAGACAGAAAGTTTTCAAGTAACAGTTGGCTTGCATCAAGGGTCAGCATTAAGTCCGTTTCTGTTTAATATTGTGATGGAGGTGGTAACAGAGGAGGTGAGAGAAGATGCGCCTTGGACAATGTTGTATGCAGATGACATCTTGCTGTGTGTAGATTCAAGAGAAGAAGCAGGAACTAAACTGGAAAGATGGAGAAAAGTACTGGAAGAGAGAGGTATGAGACTGAGCAGAAGTAAGACAGAGTATATGTGTTGCACAGTGGGCGGCAGGCAGGAGACAGATCTGGAGCTGGAAGGAAATGTCATCAGGAAGGTGAGAGACTTTAGATACTTAGGTTCAACAGTGGAAGAAGATGGAGGAGCTGAGAAGGAAGTGGGATGCAGGATACAACCAGGTTGGAGGAACTGGAGGGAGATGGCTGGAGTGTTATGCGATAAGAGGGTGCCGATCAATCTGAAAGGCAAAATCTATAGGACAGTAGTGAGGCCAGCTATGACATATGCTATAGAAACTGTGGCCCTGAGGAAAAATAACATCAGCAAGATGGAAGTAGCAGAGATGAGAATGCTTAGGTGGATGTGCGGTGTGACCAGAAAGGATCGTCTGAGAAATGACTATGTCAGGGGAACAGTGAAAGTTATGAACTTAGGAGCGAAAATACAGGAGGCAAGGTTGAGATGGTTTGGTCATGTGATGAGGAGGGAGGACGAATATGTGGGAAGAAGGGTCATGCAGATGGATGTGCAAGGAAGGCAGAAGCATGGGCAGCCAAAGAAGAGATGGAGGGAGCTGGTAGAAGAGGACTTGAGGATGAAGAACTTGGATGTGGTGACAGCCCAAGATAGGAAGGTGTGGAGGAGACTCATTATCAACAGTGACCCCACTTAAGTGGGAGAAGCTGCAGAAGAAGAAGAAGAAATGTTAATTGAAAAATGTGAAAAGTATGTTGAAAAGTGACATAGTTGTTTTCTTTCTATTACCTCTAAGAGTTACAAGGAGAATACAACATAGTTATACACTATGTTGTATTCTCCTGTGTTGTACCCAGCTGGCATCCATCATAGAAGCAAGCCCATATACAGTGAATTCCAAAAAAAAGGTGTCTACATTCAAACTATTGACCTATTGCTCTGACCTCAGTGTATATAAAGTAATGGAGCAGGCCATTGCTAGTCTGCTTCTGCATCCGTATTGGTGATCATTTAATCAATGATCACCAATATGAATGTCACTAATCCTGATCCACAGCATGTTTCACCTATATTACCTGCTCTGGACATATGCCATGGAAAAGTGTGAAAAAACCTGTGCTGTTGCACTTAATATTTCCTTCTCTCTTTGCAGTTGGATTACTACTTTTCTCTCAGGTTGTTCACTTCATGTAATGGTGGAAGATGTTCTTTCTCTCTCTCTCTCTTTTCAGATTTTCCTAATAATGCAGGTATACCTCAGGGTTCTGGCATTTTACCAACACCTCTTTCTCATACACCATCTCTCACTGACCTCAAACCCTGTGCCCTGCTAATGATAACAGATTCTACTCATCCTGCTCATAACAAAAATTTTGCAGTGCACAGGCATCTCATGCTTCAATGTCATCTACAGTATGCCCTAACCCTGATCTCTACACCATCCAGTGGAAAAAAAAAAAAAAAAAAAAAAAAAAAAAAAAAAAAAAAAATAGTCACCTTCAGTGCCAAAACAGTTTATATTTTTGTTTTTCTCACAAAAAAAAAAAAAACCTCTTAGTTCTTCTCCCCTTATCTTTGACAATGCTCAAATAAACATTCGAGATCATATCTCTCTCTTCTTGGACTGACCTATTCCAGCCTTTCCTGACATAATCATATCACCTCTGTCTATAGCATCCCTCATCCTCAAGAAAACTTGGCATTGTCTTTTGCTCAGGACGTTACTTTTCATGTGGCCAGTTACTCTGCAAATCTCAAATCTGGTCAATCTTGGAATTCTGCTCTCACATTTTGGGTAGTGCGCCTAAACCTCTAGTTCTCAGTTCTGTTCATAAGAGACCAGTTTAGTTGCTTAAGAACTCCCTCTCTCTCACAGACTCTTCAGTCACTTTCCTCAGCAACAAGAGCAACAGCTACCCAACATCCTTCTACAGTTGAAGTGCTGTTTTACCCAAGCAGCTATTCCCAGTCACATTTTATTCCATCTATATTTAGTCTGTGAACAGCCTTCCCTATGAAGTGTTTTCTCAACTAGAGGAATGCCATTTGATTACTCTGCTCTTATTTCATTTATTTGCTATAGGCCTTATGTGTGTGAGTGATATGTATATATATAAAAGAGGGTGATAATTATGTCATTCTGATGCCAGCTTGGATCAGTGCCATCGCATAAGATTCTACAGGAAAAAAAGATAGTACCAGTGCATAGGAGATAATTAAAAAAAGAAAGATAATAAAAAATAAACAACTAGAGGAATGCCATTTGATTACTCTGCTCTTAACCCCAGCCCACATATTTCATTTATTTGCTATAGGCCTTATGTGTGTGAGTGATATGTATATATATAAAAGAGGGTGATGATTATGCCATTATGATGCCAGCTTGGATCAGTGCCATCGCATAAGATTCTACAGGAAAAAAAGATGGTACCAGTGCATAGGAAATAATTAAGTGTTTGAAAGGAGATAGTTAAGTGGTATACCCGAAGTCAGGAAGATAAATCAGGTAAGAGTTAGATGGTTACATAGTATCATTACATGGCATTTGGCGAAAAAAGTTGTGGAAGGTATACGAAGGTGATCAGCAAACTCATGAGCAGTACAAGGCACAGGTAAGAAGGGTGACAAAGATAATGATAGGAGATTTGCTGAGCAGATCAAAGTAAATCCCAAAGAGCTCTTTCTCTTTATAGTAAGTAAAAGGAAGAACAAGTGTGAAAGGATAACTTAACAAATTCTGATAGCAGGGAGGTAACAGAAGCAGATAAAATAGTTACTGAGTGAACATTTTGCAATGGTGTACCATCCAGGTGGGGAGATATTGCATTGTCTGGTGTGATATGAGAATAGAGGGATGAATTTGGAGGTGCTTAGAATGTTACAAAACTTAATGCAAATAAGGCCATAGGATTAGTTCCTCTTTTAAGAAAACATGAAAGGCAGACCTCTGACTAAGTTATTTATAGGTCTTAACTCTGGTAAGTTACAAAAGAAGTGGAAAGATTCAAAATTGTTTTGTTGCATAAAGGAGGTTCGAAACCAGAGGTAATATTACAGACCATTCAGTAGGAGTGGTGGTTAAAGCAGTGGAGAAATTGGTAAAAGGCAAAATTCGGGAATGAGTAGACAGAAAAATGTTACTCTTTATGGTGACATGTTTTGTGAAAGATTTGTCCTGCCTAAGTAATTTGCTTACCTTCAGCAAATGATTCAATGTGCAGGCTGTGTACAAGAAATGGATGCAAGTTTTTAGATGTGTGAAGTGTGTTTGCTAGCCAAAAAGATTTGTATATATGAGGGATAGTCTGCACTTGAATTCATTTGGCATCAGGAGCTTGGAAAAATTACTTATTGGAATGAGACCTAATGTAGAGAGTCAGGGAAACTAGATCATCAAGGGAGGAATGTGGAAAATGTGGAAGAAAGTTCAGTTATGGTATGCAAATACGATAAAGATATGAATGGCTTTGAACATGATTATGCATCTGGAGAAGGGTGGGCCAGTGGGGGAAGCGGATCCTTGGATGAGTTAAGTTCTTTAATTTTGGAGGAGGTTTAAAGGTGGCATTAAGGTTGTATTTCTGTCATCTTTATACCACATACTTATTTTTATTTATTTATTTTTCACTAGAGGTCAGGCCAGTAGAATAACCATTGATAAAATCATTGGTTCTTTGGCATACTGTTTGAAATGTAATGTAGCTTGTCTCTCTCTCTCTCTCTCTGTGTGTGTGTGTGTGTACTCTAGATGATGACCTTAATATGAAGGTTGAAACGGTCGGGAAATTAAAATAATTATTTCTAACATGGTTGTAGTCTCCATAATTTGTCTGAAATGAATTTCTTTCTGACATGTCTAATGCTGTCTGTGCCGTTAGCCTAGTGGCTATGCGCTTTGCAACCATATGCCTGGGGAAGGAGTGTCCTAGATTTAATTCTCGTCGATGACGCGAGGAGCTTAAGGATCTTTCTCAGCCATAGCCAAGTTAGCCAGTCTTGGGTGTGGACAGCAGGGTTTTTTCCACCAGTTTATCTGGGGTTTTTCTATCCTGCAATCAGGCAAACCGGTCCCATGAACACACAGGTTACAGTCATAGGCTATAGTACGGCAATTTCCCTAGATGGTGGCATATATAGCTACCCCCAAACAGCCGTAAGGCTAAATACTATCAATCAATGTCTAATGCTATGCATTATGGGAGCGGTCCTAACCCTAACTAGTTTCGACCTTTATCTAGATCTCCTCAGTGGGAGTTAGACCCCAAGAAGATATAGAGGTTAAATCAGTGTAGAAGTTGCATATTTTCCATTTATAAGTAGTAAAATGGTATATCATGTATGTCATATTTTTAAAATCCTCTGTATCAAAAATAGTTGTAGAATTTTTTTTTTTTTTTTACTTGGTTATCAAATAAATTTTAATCGACAAATTATATTATTTTTATTTATTCTACCCAAGCGCAAGCAAAGTTTGCACTTGAAATATCTTCCCATCTAGGCTACTTGTGTATAGAGGCAAAACACTTCATATCAGGGTTTTGAATGTTCATATTGGTATGTATTATGGGAAGGATCACTATCTAGGCTGGTTTTGATTTTAATTGAGGTCTCCTCAATAAAGGTTGCAATTTTCTACAACCATCTTTGGTTCAGAGTGGCTTAAATAAAAAAACTCAGAAATCGTTAATGAAAAATATGACTTTTCCATTGATTTAACCTCAGTATCTTACTGGATTAGCTCCCATTAAGGATACTTCAGTTAAAGTCAAAACTGATCTGGATAGTGATCATAATGTATACATCAGAAAGGAAATGCACTTGGCATTATGGGTTACTAAGCTTTTGCTTAGATATAGGATTAAAACAAGAATATAATTTCTTGTCTATTTATAATTTACTTGATAAAAACCAAGCAAAAACTTTCTACAAGGTTATCAACTCTTTTGCCCGAGCTTACTATTATGGATTTTATTAGTTGTCTTCTGTGACAGGTTCCTTTGGACTTAAGCCATTTAAAGGTTTGGAGAGATCATTCTTGACATTTTTAGGACATATGATTGGGTCTGGCATGGAGACCTTCTTATCAAGCTTCTCTCTTATGGTTTGCATTTATTCAAGCAAGCTTTTTTTTTTTTTTTTTTTGCTTGGTTACCAAGTAAATTATATTCTTGTTTTAATCCTATACTTAAGCACAAGCTTAGTATCCTATAATCTATAGTCATTCATTGTATGTCATAGTTTCCTCTCTTCAGATTTCTTTGTCAGTGTAGCCTATGGCTCTGTGATTTCACCATGCTCATGGACGAGCACGGTGAAATCACTCGTATATATTCATGATCTTCTCTCACTGACCTGAAGTTCTTTCCATAGATTTGCTGAGGACAGTCTCCATTGGACAAGCCTTGCAGTGCTCAAATAATTCAGGCTTCAAGATTTTCTGTAACAGTGCTTTTGCTTTGTGTGATCTCTATACCATTCCCTAGTGAAGTGAATGTCATTGCTACCAAAAGTGTTGCTTTTTTTTTTTTTTGTAAGAAAGAAGTTACTTCTGATGTTTCTTCTTGAACTGACTTGTATCCCTAGTCTTTTTTGCAATACATCGCATTGCAATTAATAAAGAAAGGGCCATACATTCATTTTGGTGACGTAAATTATACAGAAATAAGGGATATTAAAGATCCAAGATTATTAAAGTCAAATATATGTAGAAATGATGAAAGTTTTGTAATTTTGACATTTCATACATTTCTCTGATGGATTTCTTTAGTATTGAATGAGAGTTTTTGCTCACTTAAGGCCTGGTCTCTGAAGAGAACCACCAATTCGAAACAGCTTTCAGGCCAGTGAAACCTTTATCAAATGGACTAATAAATGGTGAATATATAGATGCTTGGATTGTGGTCATGTTTTTTTAAGTAGTGCAAGCTAAGGCAACTCTGATGCCGAGAAGTATATTCTCATAAGCTTTCTGGTCAAAATTATGAAACATTAATAATTTCTGCATACATTTGGCTTTGAAATAATGTTGGATCTTTAATATCCATTATGTCTATATGCACCACATCGCATCTGTAGTCTCCTTAGCCTCCAAAAAAAGCTTGTTGTCCTCTTCCATTCAAGACCATTCTTCTCACTTGTATGCAATTCTGAACATTATATAAATCCTTTAAATCTTAGAATACTGTTTTCACATGTAGGATAGCACTCCCAGAAATTTCCTAAGGATGCTTGCTGCTGTTAGAAAAAGACATTCTGCTTGCTTACTTATAGATGTTCTGTTTCTGCACCATATCTTTTTATAGGTATTTTCATTGGTGTTGTTCTGTTGAATTGCCACAATTCCTCCACTTTCTCTAAACATGTAAAAAATAAACATCTATATACAGTTTAGCTTCAAACTTTTCAAAATTCTGCTGTTTAGGATGATCTTCCATATACATTTTCCTTAAAAACTTCAACTTCAGCTGTTCAAGAAACACATCAGATTTTTTTTCACTGGTCACATAATATCACTGTTACGTTACAGGTTTTCAATCTCATATGAAGTCTCTCTCTCTCACATACACACATTACCCAAGATCCCATGGAATCAAAGACTCATCTAGGAGATCCTTTTATCATACTATGCTTTAAACACGCTCAAATTCTCTGCAGACACCACAGAGGCATTCCAGTCATTCACAACTCTGCCTCTCACTCTCCTACTCACACCCTCTTTATACAATTTCCGGGATGACCTCTGGTTCTCCCCCCTATTTCCCATTATTTTATGTAGAACTTCTCCACTTCTCCAACATTAATCCTATAACAACCCCTTACCAACTTATAGGTCTCTATCATATCTCCCCCTCTTCCTCCTGTCCACCAGACTCTGCAAATTACATCTTCTCAATCTTTCTTCATACTCGACATTCCAGAGGTCAGAAACTACCTTAGTCAGTTGCCTTTGGACCTTTTCCAACATCTCTTCATCCTTCTGAAAACCAGGTGACCAAATCTGGGCACAATGGTCCATGTGTGGCCTAATCAAAGCCTTATACAACGGAACAAGAATCTCCCTACTTCTTCTACACATCAGTGTCCTCTGCATCATTCCCAGAAGTCTTTGTGTTGTCTTCACAATTTTGGCTGTGTCCCCTAAATTTCAGATCCTTATCTACTGTCATCCCCAGATCTCTTCTTTCCTCCACCTCTAACAATATATCCTAACCAAGTATAAATTCTGCATCCCATCTTTGTTTTCCAAATTTTAAAACCATACAATTTGCAAACATTGAACTCGCATCCCCATTTCCGCATCCAATAACTCAATTTATTCAAGTCCTCTTGTAAGGCCACAACATCTTCAATAGTCTTCATGGTTCATCCCAACTTTGCATCATCTGCAAACAACTGAATATCTCCAGCCAAATCTTCACCAATATCATTAATATACAAGTTAAACAGTAATGGCCCTAAAACTGATCCCTGAGGCACTCCACTAGTGACTTTCCTTTTCCTGGATATCGCTCCCCCATACACAACTTGCTGATACCTATCAGATAGCTAGTCTCCAATCCAATGCACTAATCTAACCAACCCCATCTGCTCTAGTTTGACTATCAGTTTATCATGAGGTACTCTATCAAAAGCCTTTGCGAAATCTAAATATATTACTGTGTATCCCTCTCCTTTGTCCAAGGAATCCATCACCTTATTATATAAAACATGACCTCCTTTAGCAAATCCATGCTATCCATCAAAGATAATACCATTGTTGTCAACCCACTTCTGGATCCTATATCACCAGCTTCTCCAACAACTTACCCACAACACCTGGCACACAGATAGGCCTGTAATTTGATGCCTGAGTTCTATCACCTCTCTTATGAAGTGGCACAATCTTGCCTTCCTTCCACTCCTTAGGATCTTGACCCACTGCAAGACTCATATTAAAAAAATATGTCAAGGCAGGTGTCAACTCTCTGGCACATTCCTTCAGATTAATACATGGTGATATATTATCAAGTCCCACAGCCTTATTAACATCTAGTTTGCTCAACTCCCCATACACCTCTTACTCACTTATAGTCAGTCTCTTCTCCCCATCATCAGCTGCTCTCGATCTCTCCATGAAGTCACATTCACAAGATTGAAAGACCTTTATGACCATTTCCCCCAATCATTGTCATCCTTCCATAATCATTCTTTTTTTTTGCTGGCTACATATCAAAAGAACTCCTTAGGATTCATTTTTGCTTCATTAGACAACTGCTGCTCATACCTCACTTTTGCTTCCCTTACCAACCAAGTCACTCACCTTGCCTGGTCTTTGTAATCCTCATTGAATTGGTTATTATCACTTCTCTTATGCTACCTCTACTCTTTTTCTCTGTATTGCATGCTTAATCTATTTATTCATCCATTTCACATCTACCCTATTTAACCCCCTGACCCTTGGAAAATATTTAGACATTGTTTCTACTAGATAGTTCTTGAAAATCCCCCAAGCTACATTGATCTCTTTTTCAGCTAACTCCTCATCCTATGCAACACCCGCAATCTGTCTCCTGAGCTCTTCATAATCACCCCCCTCCTTGTAGTTCCACATATACCCTTTTCTCACAGAGGTTCTCACACTGCTGGCAACCACCCAGGTAACTGGGTGGTTGCCAGCAGTGTGAGAACCTCTTTGTGGACCCTCAATCCTCGTGTGCCCTCTTTATGGACCCTCAATCCTCGTGTGCCCTCTGTTATATACTGTCTGAGCTAGTTGTCCCTCAAAAACTCAAGAGACTCATTTTCTTTACTTCCAGTTACTATCTCATCATTCCAGTTTATATTGGCATAATTAAAATCGTCCATGATGATCGCCCCTTTTCTTATTTGTGTGGCTAATTTGATAATACATTTCATAGTCACTATAGTAACAACATCTGACTAAAGTATTTCATTCTATTCACTTCTATCTCACACCATACTGCTTCAAAACCACTTGCACTATTTCCCTCTTGCATGTCCTTTGTATGGACATAACTCTGTCTCTATCATCAATAGAGACCGAAATACACAAAATACATGAAACATACCATACCCTTCCATCTCTATTCCTGTCAGGATGTCATTTTCATCTATCCATGTCTCACTTATTCCAACAATTTTTGGGTGAACAGACTCAATTAATGCAACCATTTCATCCCTTGTTTCTTACAGTTCTAGCATTTGTATACAAAAACAACAGCTCATTACCGGATCTACAACTAGTTCCACTGATTCCACTCATTCAATGTGATTTCTCTATGCTCAGCTGGAGCCATTTCCCTTTCTGCTTATTCATTTTAGAACCCTCTTCAATTCCAACTATTTCCTCTTGATCCCAGGTCATCCCATTCCTTTATTGTCTACACATGCGTTCACATCCTCTTGGAGCATCCACCTTTCTCACGCTTTATTCCTCTGTCCACCCTGAGCCTCCCCGTTTCCCTGTCCATCTTGCACACCCATTCTCCCTTTCTCTATACTCATGCCACTCACTTCCTCATTCATAACCATCTCTTCAATCTCTCCTATCTTACTCTCCCACATCGCTTCCCACTTGATCAAATTCATTCTCTGTACTCACTTCTCTACCATCCAGAGCAGTCTCTCCAAGCAACTCACACCAAAAACACTCAAATGCAGTCCATCACTCTTATATAGTTCACTTCAAACTCATTCCACACATTAACAAACTGCACTCCTTTCTCCTCACACATTTCAGCTAACATATCATTCATAAACCTTGCTCTTTGCCTCATCTCACCACTGTTCTCTTTTATCTAAGCAACCTCCTGATATCCAATCTGATGTGCTCTTTGTTCTCAGTCAAATCATTCATACCTATTAAAACCACGACTCTTTTGCTCGCTTCCTTCTCAAATCCAATGCCTCAATCACTCTCTACTTATTCTACTGCCAGGAAAACATACCTTGTGCATCTTCTTGTCCAGCACACCTTTAATAATTGAGTCGCCATACAATGGGTCTTTTGTTACCTCTTTTATACCAACATGATTTGTTTTAATCATTTTCGCTCTCCCATACATTTCCCAAATTTTCTTAACTTCATTCCGCATCCATTTCATTTCTTGCCTCATCCTAACCAACTCAATTTTTGAATCTTGCGTCACATTTTCTCTGTCATTCATTCTTTCGAATTTTTGAACTCTCATACTCTGTTTCATACTTTACTATCTACCAATAATTATACAGACACCCCTGTTATTTGAAGGGATGGAACAATTGAGGTTTGTTAATAACATAAAGCCAGTTTACAGATTGTAGGAAGCAGAAGCAGGATTTCATTGTAGCTGTTGAATACAGGTAGTATGAAAACACAACATGAATTCAATGACTTCGAGAGGTTTCATTGTGGGCTGTCACATTGGTGGCATGTCCATATGTGCTATTGCCACTCAACTGGAGCATCCAAAAATGGTTGGCAATGTGATCAACAAATGGAGATGTTCTGGCATCACTAGTGCAGGAAAACACCCAGGACACTGCCAAAAATGACTGACAGGGGCAGAAGGTGGAATGCAAAAACTGGCTACAATCAGCAAGACCATCCATGATGATTTCCAGAGTGCTATTAACACCATGGTGAGCACTAATATTGTACTGGGTTTCCATGGAAAGCAGCGGCACACAAGCCGAACATCACAACACCGAACAAGGCAGCTCGTCTGGCCTGGTACAAAGAGCGTGTTAACTGAACAGTTGACCAGTGGAAAAGTACTCTGAAGCAATGAATCAAAGTTCACCTGTTTCCACTCTGAAGGCAGGGTGTGGATGTGGAGGCTGCCTGGTGAACACTTTTTACCACAAGTGTGTTGTAAAGTAAAGTTTGTTGTTGTTGGTGGTGGAGTAATGATGTGGGGGTTGCATTCGGCTGGTTTGGAGTGGGATCACTGGTCATTGTCCATAGTTCTATGAAGGCAGCTCAGTACCTTGATATTCTGGATAATCAGGTACTGCCTACACTGTGAAGTTTTTATGGAATGGATCCGTGTTACTATCAAGATGACAATGCTTCATGCCACCAAGCTGCAGCTGTTATGGAATGGTATGAAGTGATGGGTGTTAAGCCACTGCCCTGGTCTGCACAGAGTCCTATCCTCAATCTGAACACGTATGGGATGAATTGGAGCAGCGACAGAAGTCCAGAGCAGCATGTCTTCGAACTGTTGCTGAATTCAGCTGCTTTGATGGGGAAATGGAGAGAAATTCCACCTGATGTCTGCTGCTCATTGGTGGAACCCCCCCCCCCACCAAAAAAAAAGGGCGCAGGAGGTGATCAAAGCCAAAGGTGGACGACATGATATTAGGGTTTGTCTGCTGGTATGAATTGTAAATTGCTAAAGTGTCTGGATAATTATTGGTAGATAGTGTGTGTATGTGTGTGTATGTTTGAATGGCATTCAAATGAATGAACCTTTAGTTAACCAACTGTTGAATGTGTTAGTGTGTCAGTTCACTTTTGGTATTTGCTGCACATGTATTTGTACCTTCAGTTATCCAATCTTTCAATTATCCTACTGGCAAGTTGCTCTCTCGCTTTGGTTGGATAATTGAGAGATTAATGGTAGATCTTTGAGCTTTCCTAACTCTGCCAGTAATAGTAAACAGGACTGTGGTATTAGTGATAAAATACTACCAAAACTGTCTCTCAGTTATTTCATTTCTGAAATAGAAATGAATCATTTAGAGGAAGTTTTTGATGCTTTATCATCTAAATTGTCAGGTGTGCACAGATGTAAAAGATAGTAAATAAAAGTAGAATGATTTTTGTCTCCCATCCTTGAAATGTTATAAATTTATAGTACATCAGTACATAGGTAGACTAAGGATTGTTAAAAATTCTTTTTGTTATTTTTTTATTTATTTTTTACATAGAAACCCTGAAACCTTGCTTTAGAAACCAAAAATTGAATTTTTTTCACGTTACTTCATTCTCCCAGTAAGTAGAATGTGGTGGTTTCATACCACATGATGAAATTCATATCCCAGTTAAAGACCGTCACAAACATCATCATGTCCATGGTGGAACTCAAATCCACAGCTTGTTTGTTAGAGAGCAAATATGCTGACCATGCAGCCATCCAGGCTGTCAGCCTTGACACCTTGACAGAAAACCTTGACAGCCATCCAGGCTGTCAAGATTTTCTGCAAAAAATTTGAAAAAATGGTTTCTTTTATGTAACTCAATAAAAAATAATAATAATAGAGCTATGTTTGGAAGAGTTTTTACTGTATTTCACATATGTAATGTTATATATAATAGAATATATTATATATGAGTATAATAATTTTGTTCCATGTATTAGTTATATAGTACAACATTTATACTTTATTTCACAGCAACAGAATACACCAAACAGTATGTTTAAATATAGTAAACAATATGTTTATAGAACACAATTTTCAATTTATGCAATTAATTTGCTGACAAAAAATACTATTGGAGGTGAAGTTTGGCAGATAACATAGTGAAAGTAGTAGTGTCGTTGTGTGTAGTTGAGGATTAAGTAGAGGAGATGCATAGAGTAGAGTGCCTTCCCATGGTGAGTCCTTAGATCCTTGGAGGTGTCATGTAAAAATAATAATTTAGCATTGAATTCCTAATAAAATCTGCTCATGGATAAGTTTATATATAGTATTAAATACTCATAAATATCCTTAGAATGAACTCTTGGATATATATAATATTGTTTGGACACCTTTCATGGCAAAATGAAACTGCAGAAATACCATTCTAAATACATCTTTCCTGTTACTGTTACATACAGGGTGATCAGAATTCAAGTATCCCTGTTTTTAATGCCTTGTGCTATCCAGTGATCCAAATGTTGTGAAACTTTGCAGGAGTACATTGCACATCATGCAGAATATCTGAGAGGAAAAAAAAATTGTGGTTCCAAGATTTACCACCAGAGAGAGCATTGTAAATACCAAATGAATGGAATTTGCATATCAAGCAACTTAGCAGGTTCCAGGAGGTTAAAAAGATGGACACACTGGACTTTTCCCATCATTCTGGTGATGGCACTAATCTTGTTCCAATGTGCTTTTCTTTGCGAAACAGTACTACCTAAACAATTACAATACTGTTGCTGCATTTTGTGAATTTCGTTACTTGAACAAACGTCGACAAGGTCCACTATCTCCATGTGCTCTTCGACAAATGATCAGTTGGTTTTAAGAAATGGGAGGAGTTAGACCTGGCAGAGGTCTGAAACCAGTCAGTTCACAATAAGCAAATGAAGTTGCTACTGCCACTGTGGAGTAGGCCATGAATAAGAGTGTTGGTTCCTTCAGTGCACATACTTTATCAAGACATGTGGATGCGCCTTACAGAACCGTCTGGAAAATTTCCAGCTAACCCTGACACAGGAGTTGTACCCACAGTACTTTGAAAGTTGACTGACATTCGCTTTAACATTCCTTGCTGAAGTAGAGTTGGATGCTGTGTGGCTGTGGATTTTATGGGAAGATGTGGTTCACTTTCACCTGAATGGAGTGGAAATCTACTACGCAAAACTCACATGCAATCCAACAGATTCTTTTGAATTCATCTAAAGTTACTGTTTGGTGCAGGTTTACAGCTTCATTTATCATTGAACTATTCTGCTTAAACAATTTTTTTGTGCCACAGCTACAGCAGCACCTGTCTATGGATTCAGTCATTTTCATGCTGGATGAGGTCCTCCATGCAATCTGTACAGGAGGTTCTTTGAGAACATTTCAGGGAAGCTGGAGTGATTGGCCATGTGTTTTCCACTGCATGGCTGCTTCATTCACCTGATCTGACCCCTGTGACTTCTGAACTCTGGGAATTTCTCAAAGAGAGGGTTTATGGGGATCATCCTGATCAGTGCTGTCAAGTTATCAGCATAACTTGCCAGCACTGAAAGACAGCATAACGCAGCATGTGCACAACATCAGTCCTAACCATCTGCATTCTGCCCTTGAACACGCTGTGCAAATTTGTGGAATACTGGGAAGGGCAGTGCATCGAACAGTACAGCCTGGGAATACATAATGGAAGTGAATAAAAATGTGTTATTTATGCTGGTGTTGCTTTTCTCCTTCTCTAACACACAGACAGACAGACAGAAAAATTACTACATTTGGTACATGATGCTGCACCCATGGTTGTGAATTTCTTCGAACTATTTCCCTCATATTGCTTCTGCATGGTGCACAATGCATTCCTGCAAAGTTGCACAGCATTTAGATTACTGATTTGTGCTCCACAACTCTTTAACACTTTGAGTCCTGGACCTACTGGGACTTAAAGAAGCCTGTGTTCTGACCATTTTTAGCTCGATTTAAAAAAATTACTGTTCAGTATTTCTATGGAATATCCAAATAATTATTTTTTGTCTTTTAGTTAGCATCTTTGACAACTAATTGGAACAAAAATTTTAGTTATACATGTGATATGGGCTCCAGGAATGGGTTGCATGAAATCAACGTTTTTGAAAAAAATAAAAAGTTAATTTTTTATTAGTTTCTATTTATATTTACTTCTTTAGTGTTCAAAACTCAAAAAATTCAGTCAAAATATTTCTTAGCTGCTACATAAATAATGAAAATTATAAAGAAGTAAATTTATATACTAATAAAATTTATGTATGTTATTATCCAAATTTTATTAGTATATCGTAACGCCTGCCCATACGCGTTACGATATACTAATTATATATATAGTTATATAGATAATTATAGTGATGTATCATTGTACATCACTATAATTATCCACTATTGGCCACAAAAGTCGAGTGATAAATTATTGAATTAGGCCATTCAGTTTTTTAAATGCCATGACCTCACGTGCAATTGCTAATACGACTCACTGGACGGCCTCGAATTTGGTTACCCCTTGTTCGAAGTTCTGCGTCACTGTTGCTTGACTCGGAGCTCACATTTATGGGGAAATCTGCTTCCTCTTGTTCTGGATCACTGCCTGCCCAGTCATCTAATTCAGATCCTTCATTTTTGAGTATTTCCTCGAGCATTTGTTCTAATTCACATTCACTCAGGAACTGTTTTACACCCCTGCTTTGGCCACCACTGGATCCTGGGCTGCCCATGATGACAGAGAAATTCAAACTGATCTCTTAGGTCACAAGCAGAGAGTCGTGAATCTCTTATGTTGTTTAGGTTGGAGTTATGACGGTGCGATGTAATATAAGCATGAACACGTGATCTTACGTGATGCAGCCTATGGGCAGGCGTTACAATATACTAATATAAATTCCCTTTTTTTATTGATAAAAGTGTCAACCATGCTCATGGATAATGAAGCTGAAGGTTCAAATTTAACTGCAGTACAGTCTGATAATGATTTTCAAGCATATATTATTATTTTCGGAATTTTTATATATATATATATATATATATATATATATATATATATATATAAAAGCCTTTTAAATATAGCCAAACATATGCATGTGAATGTATAAACACACACAACTTTCTGAACAATGCAACGTGCAGTTAGAAATATTTTAAAATAACATTGGTCTCTTCTATAACTATATAATAATTGTCACCTTTGTTAATCTTACTGCTTTGTCTACTAGTTTGTATGTTTACACCTGAAGAAATCCTGTGAATTAAGATGAAACATATTATTTAAAATAAATGTTATAATCTTATTCAGGTGTATGATTGTGGAGATTACGGCTATGAGATTTCAGGTGAAATCTCATATTTTCGAAGCAAACACTTATTATCATGTCAAAAAATAATGGGAATCATGTCAAAAAAAAATGGTTAACTTTTATTTAGTCTTTGGTTAGTATAGTTGTGTATTTCAACTAAGTTCAAGTATTCTGAGAGAAAAGATGTTTTTTATTATTATTATCAACAATTTCTTATACTTTCTTAGATAATGGCATTCTTTCGAGGATTTTTAGAAAATATTCGAGTTGGATTTTCTGGACCTGGTCCTTTTACTGTAGTAGAAGCAAATCCTGATGATTATGTCAAATGCCAAGTCTTATATAGGGAGGAAGGTTTATTCTTATATGAGTCTGAAGATACATTGCCTCAGTTTGAAATCGTAGCACATGTAGCCATCACTCAAAATGTTTCAACTGTATTCAGGTAATTTTTAAAATTCTGGTATTACTTAAAATCCTATCACATTTTATGCTGCTTCAGATTATTAAGATGAAAATCTTAATACTTAATAAAATCTCAACAAGGAGTTTCATGATTAATATAAGATTAATGTGAGCAGTAATGGATAAATGATTGTTTATTAATAGTGCAGAATTGAGAGTGATATTTCGGTGTATCAGTGTTATCCCTCTTGAAAGAGTAGTATTATTATCTGTGCAAGCTAGAAAAGATGCTATCTCATGTTTAATATGGAATGCTGTTCCATGGGGAAAATGTCATCATCATCATCATGCATATCAAGAATTTAGCCCTAGCGTGGCCTGTTCCGGCCTTAGAAGTCATCGTTGAATCGTTTAAGAGGACGTCCTGGTTTTCTTTTTCCTAATGGCTCTTGTACTTTAAGGCTTGTTTTGGTAATCTTTCTATTTTCATTCTTTGAACGTGTTCCATCCATTTATGTTTATATTTTTAAAATTTTTCTATTACTGATTCTTGATTTAATTCATTCATAATTTCTTTGTTTCTTTTGTGATCAAATAGAGTATACTTTGCAGTTTTTCTCATAAACTTCATTTCTGCTGTTATTAATCTTCGTTTGTCTTTTTGTTTTATTGTCCAGATTTCACTTCCATACAATAAGACTGGTAGGGCTAATGTATTGTATACTTTTAGTCTGGTTTCTTTTTGGACTTGGTTTGGTTTAAATATAGAGTTAATTACACCTGTTATTTTTAAATATTTTGCAACGTTTAGGTTTATATCTTTTTCATTTTCATATGTGATCATACATCCTAGGTAGTTAAATGAATTCACCTGTTCTAAGATCTTGTTATCTATTACTATTTTAGTTCTTACTGGATCTTGTCCTTTAAAGGCCATCGTTTTTGATTTTTCTGTTGATATTATCATACTATAATCTTTGGCTATCTCATTTAGATCTAAAATTGCTTTCTGTAAGTTAAATTCAGAATTTGTAATTATTATTTGGTCATCGGCAAAAAAGGAGAGTGTTTAAGTTCACAGTAAGAGAAAGTTTAATACCTTTGATGGAAATTTTTATTCCATTTTATTGTGATTTCATTAATATTAAAGAGAGTTGCTGAGAGGGGGCATCCCTGTTGGATCCCTTGGTTTATCTCTCTCGTATATGATAGCTCATGATTTAATCTTATTTGTATTTGATTATTTTCATATATACTTATGATAGCTTTTAGGATATTATTTGGTATTTGTTTTTATTTTAATATGTTAAATAAAATGCTTCTTTTAACTTTGTCAAATGCTTTTTCAAAATCAATAAATGCAATATGTGTTTCTAAATTGTATTCTCTTCTTTTCTCTATTATTAATTTTAGGCAATATGAGCAATAATGGATAAATGGGGATATCTGATTGTTTATTAATAGTGCAGAATTGAGAGTGATATTTCTGTGTATCAGTGTTATCCCTCTTGAAAGAGTAGTATTATTATCTGTGCAAGCTAGAAAAGATGCTATCTCATGTTTAATATGGAATGTTTAATATGGAGGCGAAAAATGTGCATCAGCAAATTAGCATGAGGCTGGTTTAAGTTATTATGGAGAAATTCAACTCTGGGGATATAAATTGGGAGGAGGAAGGATCACATGGCAGGAGGGAAATGAAGCTTATTCACCTAATAAGAGATAATAATTATTAGTATTACTACTCCCAGACCTCATGCAGTCAAAAAAACTCATCTGGGAGGTCCTTTTAGCACACACACAGCCTATCATACCATGTCTTAAACACTTTCAAACTCCTTGCAGATGCCACACTCTCGGGCAAAGCATTCCAATCATTTTCAACTCTGCATGAAAAAAAACCTGCTTCTCACTCCACTACTCACAGCCTCTTTATACAGTTTCCAGGGATGACCTCTGGTTCTCCCTCGATCTCCCACTATTTTCTGTAGAACTTCTCCAGCATTGTGTTGTGTCCTGAATAATCAAAAATTGGGACAAAAGATTATTTTATTCAAGAACAACTATCTTTAATTGTAGACAGAGAATGTTTTTCTTTGGCAAGGAAATAAAAATGTACATTATAACTTTGAGGCAAAACTAAAGAAATGTTTAGCATAAGAAATGTGAGACTTAACCCGTTTGTACAGAGTCAAATAGAGGAATTTATGTAAGATTATAATTTAACTAGAGTATTCCATTCTGTGTATTGTATGAAAGCAAGTTGAGTGTAAGCTAAAGTCCAAGGGTCACACTTTAGCCATCCAGTATAACATATGGCCTAAGGGAAAGAGAAATTATAAGGAAAGCGAAGCGAGAACGCATTCTTGGAAGAATCCACGCGCATGTGGATGAGTGCCGTGCGGTAAAAAATGTAGCTAAGCGTGAGAATCTCCGAGAAAAAAAGGGGAAGAATATAAGGGTCAAGCTCCCCGCACATGGGGCTTTTTTGGTTCCTGTTTCCTGCGCTCGTGGACATTGGCTTGCACTCTCCGCCAACGTGAAGATTCCAGGTCAGCCGTAGAAGTCACGAGAGGCCTGTCGATATTTGCAAGGCAAGGCTAGCTATCTCTTCATAACAGAGTAGCTAAGCCATATCGAGTGACTAGTAATCCAGATGTGTGC
Source organism: Typopeltis vanoorti (assembly GCF_054136105.1). Lineage (NCBI taxonomy): Eukaryota > Metazoa > Arthropoda > Arachnida > Uropygi > Thelyphonidae > Typopeltis > Typopeltis vanoorti. The sequence continues at coordinate 33,439,443 of NC_143565.1, forward strand.
CTGCGGTACCAGAGAAAGTCCAGAGCGGCACATCGCCTTATCGACTCAGGAACCAGGCTGTGCTGTTATCATATGTGATCTGGAGAATCGCAGAACAAAGGTGCCTTGATGTAATTGTACCTTGATAGAACAGAAAGTCATTCCATGGGATGGTAATGTAGAATGCTAAAGTATCTGATTTCCAATTAAAGATTTCAGTGAAACTCTATAGGTTAATTTGTGTATGGATATGCTGTAGAGAACTTTAGAGATTATCCCTGTTTGGCATTGACCTGTCCCTGTTTTGAAGAATGTCTCCCTAGAAGGGATCTGTATGTGAGATAACTGAGATATATTGTGAGATATGAGTAGTGATCAGAGAGTGGTTGAAGATAATGTTAAATTAAGCCAGAAGTTTGTATGTTTATAGAAAAACTCTGTGGATCTAGTTATTATGCATGTATTCTTGTGTTAGTAATGATATCAGAATTTTACTGGGAAAGTGATTAAGTTAACCATGTACTTTAATTTTCTCATGTATATCTTTTAAACCTAAATAAATATGTTTTACAGCATTCGCCTGAATCTAGCCTCTTATGAATTCAAATAGCCACTCATAAAATTATTATCGAACCTAGCGGGAAAGATATATGAATATAGTTTGATTTTCCAGACCACGACTGCATGCAAAGACAAAGTGAATTGAGATTAGTTGAATTAGTGTTAGAAAGTTCATCACTGTGTAAACTCTGAGAGAGCCACCTTGGATAAGAGTCTCATCTAACCTATGTATTGGCTGGCACAGCAAAATATAAATTCGTCAGTATTTAATGGGCAGACTGTCTCAGAGGTTATATCTTAAGGCCTTGTCCCATACTTAGACAAAGCCCTTATAAATGAAAGAATTACACGTGACTAAACTTAAGAGTGGCCTGAATTTTAGTTTGTTTAAGGATAGGAGAGTGATAGCTGATTTGCCAGATTTATTGGAAAACTATTATAGAAGCTAGAAGGGAAATAACTGTGTATGAGTGAGTAGTGAAACATACAAATATATATATATATATATATATATATATAATAAAGAGGAAGTAAAGGCATTATAACATAATAAATTTAGTTTATTTAGTTTAATCCTTTATCCAAGTGTGAGCAAACAAAGTTTGCGCCTGAAAGTATCTTCAGGACTGGGTTAAGGTGGTACACACCAGGGCAACTCGTTGCAAAGGTGGAACAAGCTACCAACACTCCTATCTCAGTATCTCCTATAATGCAAAACACATCTCCTTGCGGATATGTCTAATGTTATGCATTAAGGGAAGGGCCACTACCCAGACTAGTTTCAACCTTTATTGAGGTCTCTTCAGTGGGAGCCAGGCCCAAGTGGAGATATCAGGCAGAAGCATTAGCAGGTCATCTCTACCTATAGGAATTGCCAGTTGGTGTGCCACCCTTTTTTAATAATTTACTCTGGATTTAGAGAAAGATGTTGAAAGTTTATTTTTCACTTGGTTAGAGTATAATAAATTTAGTTTAATCCTTTATCCAAGTGTGAGCAAACAAAGTTTGCGCCTGAAAGTATCTTCAGGACTGGGTTAAGGTGGTACACACCAGGGCAACTCGTTGCAAAGGTGGAACAAGCTACCAACTTCAGGCGCAAACTTTGTTTGCTCACACTTGGATAAAGGATTAAACTAAATTTATTATACTCTAACCAAGTGAAAAATAAACTTTCAACATCTTTCTCTAAATCCAGAGTAAATTATTAAAAAAGGGTGGCACACCAACTGGCAATTCCTATAGGTAGAGATGACCTGCTAATGCTTCTGCCTGATATCTCCACTTGGGCCTGGCTCCCACTGAAGAGACCTCAATAAAGGTTGAAACTAGTCTGGGTAGTGGCCCTTCCCTTAATGCATAACATTAGACATATCCGCAAGGAGATGTGTTTTGCATTATAGGAGATACTGAGATAGGAGTGTTGGTAGCTTGTTCCACCTTTGCAACGAGTTGCCCTGGTGTGTACCACCTTAACCCAGTCCTGAAGATACTTTCAGGCGCAAACTTTGTTTGCTCACACTTGGATAAAGGATTAAACTAAATTTATTATACTCTAACCAAGTGAAAAATAAACTTTCAACATCTTTCTCTAAATCCAGAGTAAATTATTAAAAAAGGGTGGCACACCAACTGGCAATTCCTATAGGTAGAGATGACCTGCTAATGCTTCTGCCTGATATCTCCACTTGGGCCTGGCTCCCACTGAAGAGACCTCAATAAAGGTTGAAACTAGTCTGGGTAGTGGCCCTTCCCTTAATGCATAACATTAGACATATCCGCAAGGAGATGTGTTTTGCATTATAGGAGATACTGAGATAGGAGTGTTGGTAGCTTGTTCCACCTTTGCAACGAGTTGCCCTGGTGTGTACCACCTTAACCCAGTCCTGAAGATACTTTCAGGCGCAAACTTTGTTTGCTCACACTTGGATAAAGGATTAAACTAAATTTATTATACTCTAACCAAGTGAAAAATAAACTTTCAACAGGCATTATAACAATTGATCCTTTAACAACCCCTTACTAACTTGTAGGTCTCTATCATATCTCCCCTCTTCCTCCTGTTCACCAGACTCTGCAAATTACATCTTCTCAATCTTTCCTCATACCCAAGATTCCAGAGATTAGAAACTACCTTAGCCTTTGAAATCATTTTCATCCCTTCTGAAAACCAGGTGACTAAATCTGGGCACACCTAATCAAAGCCGTATACAACGGAACAAGAATCTCCTTACTTCTACAAGTCAGTGTCCTCCACATCATTTGTGGAGGACACTGACTTGCCTTTGTGTTGTCTTCACAATTTTGGCTATGTGTCCCCTAAATTTCAGATCCTTATCCACTATCACTCCAAGATCTCTTATTTCCTCCACCTCCAACAATATATCCTCACCAAGCATAAATTCTGTATCCCATCTTTGTTTTCCAAATTTTAAAACCATACATTTTGCAACATTGAACTCACATCCCCATTTCCGTGCCCAGTCACTCAATTTATTCAAGTCTTCTTGTAAAGCCACAACATCTTCACTACTCTTCATGGTTTGTCCCAATTTTGCATCATCCTCAAACAACTGAATATCTCCATCCAAGTCTTCACCAATATCATTAATATACAAGTTAAACAGTAATGTCCTTAAAACATACTCCTGAGGCACTCCACTAGTGACTTTCCTTTTCCTGGATATCGCTCCCTCATACACAACTTGTTGATACCTATCAGATAGCCAGTCTCCAGTCCTTGAATAATTACCTTGAAACAGCATGTGATGGAGGTGGGGGGGGGGTTGTAAGTTCTGGTTGTGGACAGAGTACGTGTGAATTAGAGGGCAAGTGATAATGACAGGCATAGGAGGCACCTTAAAGCATCGTTATGTCAGTAAGAATCTTCAAGGGAAGTGTTAGAAGTGCATGAAAGAAAGTCAAGGATATTTGAAGGAAGCAATATCAGATTATATACCCAAACTCAGGAGGATAAATCAGGTAGGGCTTAACTGGATGAGTATTATCATTAAGCAGGAGCTCCAAAAATAAAAAAACATTACGGAATGGGATGCAGCACAATGTATAGGCAAGAAAGGCGACCAACGTAATGAGGAAGGCAAATAAGATTGTGAACAGAAATCAGTGGAACAGGTAAAAAAAATCCCAAAAAATTCTTCTGCTGTTTGGCAAGTAAAAGGAGTAGGACTATGCAGGGAAACTTTAATGAGTACTGATAGTAGTGAGGTGACAAAAGCAGACAAAATGAGTGATGACTGTTTAGCAAGTGCTTATAATCCGAGTGAAGATATTGCTGAAACAGATGTGTCAGTAAGTGATGTGGGAATGGAGGTTGGCAAATTGGAATTACTTAGAATATTTAGAATCTCAATCCAAATGAGATTCTACAATACAATAATTTTAGATGGAATATTATCCCACATATTACAAGAAAGTACAAAGGAATTGCCATTGCCTTTCTGACTAGGCTAGTTAATTGAAGTCTCAGCTCTGATAAAATTTCCAGGAGAGTGGAAGGGAGGCTCTGAAACTGAGGTAATAAATTATAAACCATTCAGTATCTCAGGAGTGGTGGTAATGGCACTGGAAAAGTTGGTCAAAATTAAAGAATTGGAAAAAGAAATAAATAATTATCATCAAATTCCTGACATGTACTGTCTCTTAGGGTATACAGGATATTATGATAGTATTAACATGAAAAAGGTACATCAGTACTAACTTCCTATTGATAATTTTCCTCCAAATTAATCTAGTATCTGCCAAGAATCCAGTTTTATTAGATCTTATATTTCTATCTTCTAAGGCACTTTTTATTGTATCAATCCACCAAGTATCTTGGTATTTCTCTTAATCTTTTTCATGTCATTTGGACAAAGAACACTTGTTCTGCTAACCTTTTCTCTCCCATTCTATTAAAGTGACCATATCACTTGAGATTGCCTTTGATAAACCATCTCTGATTGCTAACAACATCAAGTTCTTTCCTAATGTCTTCATTTTTAATATGATACTGCCATTGATGCCATTATGTTCACTCTCCTAATCTTTCTGAGAACTTTCATATCTGTGGTCTCCCGTCTTTGATCAAGTGTTGGTTTGAACACCCACTGCTAATTTAGTATTTTGACTAATTTCTCTCTTATTGCATATAAATTTATTCAGCTGATTTCCTACCATACTACCTTTATTAATTATGTTGTCTATTTCCATATTTAATTTGCCATCTTCACTAAAAATTGTGCCTAAAGAAGCTGAAATGTTTTACTTGCTCTATAAGTTCTCCCTTCAGGATACAGTTCATGCTTTCAAATATGCCTATTTTCATTGCCTTTGTTTTTTGTTGCTGATTTTCCTACCAAATTTATTAACATTTATTCAGTTTAGCCTGGGAATTCTGCAGGCTTGTACTAGATTTATTCATAAGTATAACATTTGTATAAAGCAATCAGCCAAGATTATTATTATTATTATTATTATATTAATAATCTAATTAATAATCTCTTAATAAACTTATTAATAATAAAAATATTAATAAGTTTATTAAGAGAGACCTCCAGGGTGTCAGGGACTCATTGAGGGAGGCCACATGCCATCTTCAGTTCTCAATTCATGTTCAATTTTCAAATTAAGTTTAGTACACTTTACTTCATAATGTGATCCATATAGATGATGAATAACAATGGAGATAGCATACACTCTTGTCTCACACCTAATTGAACATCAAACTGTCTTCTTATACCACTTTGAATTCTAACTGCTGACTTACAAATATTAATGAGCTGTTCCTTGATGCAATTTCTTGATTTACATCATATAAATGTAGTGTTTAGAAAAGCTTTTTTCTCAGCACCTTGTCATAAGCCTTTTCCAGATCTATGAAACTTAGATCCTTGTTATATTCTCATGATTTCTCAACTATTTGTTTTAAAATGAAAATTCGATCCTCACCACTTCTATTTGGCCTGAATCCAGCTTGTTCATTTCCAAGTTTCCTTTCCACAATTTTTCTTAGCCATTTCTCAAGTATATTTGCATAAATCATACCAAGAATACTCAATAGAGAAATTCCTGTGTAATGCTCACATTTAGGTTTTTCCCTTTTTATAGACCGACACTCCGAGATCTCTACCCCAATCATCTGGAATTCAGTCCTGCAATTTAGGCCTTCTGAATTATGTACTGTGGCCACTGTAAACTTTTATACCTCCATATTTGAGCATGCTGTCATTGCTTGTTTCATTTAGCTGTTTTTTAAAGTAATTACTCCACACATATCTTCAGTTATCATATCAACTTTATCATCTCTGATTTCTTTTACAATACTCTTTCCTTCATTTGTAAGCTTTTTCATTAGCCTCTAGAATGTAGACATAGGTTTCTGTGGTTAAGCAGTTCTGTAGGTAGTGTTTTGAGACCACATATTAATATAAAGAGTTTATTAAAAATAAATAATTAAAAAACCCAACAAGTTTCATGCGTCGTAAGACTTACATCATCAGAGGTAATGGTACATAAAAGTTGTACACAACAAAAGCTTATTGACAATTAATTACATATATTAGATGTTTTTAATAACTTCATAACTGTTAAATAATTGAGAAAGTCACCAGTCTGTTCTTGGTTACATCTTTTTTTGTGATGTACCATTAACATATTTCCATGCCACTGTAAGCCACTTGGGTTTCCCTCATTGTGATGGTTATTGCCTAGATTATATCTATTCAGATTAAAGAAATTTTTCCTTTCCACTTCACAATTAGGTCTTGCTGCCTTTACGATGTTGTGTGCTAAGAATGATTATTGATATACCTCTGGATGGAAGGACACTGATTACAGCTGCTGTGGCTGAACATTGGAGATGGGCTTTAATGCTGCACCATTCATTCAACAGAGCTACATTACAAGAATCTAAACACATTCTCTCTCTCTGTCTTGGTATTAGTCGATCAGGGATGGGACTTGCTTCCTATGTGGATTTGAATATATAGATTTTATCAAGATGAGGATTAATGTTTTGCCAACTCATGCTCATGGCTTGGGGAAAAAGTGATGATAAGAACTTCAGAGCAGGCTTTCAGATTATGGAATTGTGCATATCAGAAGACAGTGCAGTAATGAGAGTTATAGAAAACAGGTTAAAGAATGAAGGCTGGATAGTATTAGTTGAACCACACTGTCGGAGTAATTTAGGACTGAGGAAGCCTGACCTTATAGTGATGAGAGAAAATGAGTTAGTCATTTTTGACTTAAAGGTTGTGGCTGATGGGTGACCACTTACTATCCTCCATCATGAGGAAGTTGACGTTTATGTTAAAAATCAAGACATATATCTACTTCAAGAAGAATACTGTGTCATACCATTTATTTTTTTGGAACAATATCTTTTATAGATGTATTGTGTCAACAAAGCTACATCAACTTACTAAGCTTTAAAACTTACTCAGGCTGATTTCAAGATACTTTATATGCTTTGCAGGGCACACTGGCAGTGTGGCAGACTTATCAGAGAATGACTTCTCAATTATCCAGGTCTGGAGTATTGTATAGTACAGGATATTGTTGGACTTAGGCCCATATGAGTGGGGCTATAGTATATAACACTGATTTCATTGCAAAATATGTAAAATAAAAAAATAAAATAAAATGAAATCTCCAATAAGTAAGTTGGAGAAAAGCTTAATTTTTTTTAAGTTTTAATTTAGTTAGTGTTTATTTTGCATGCATTTATAATAAAATAAATGAATGTATTATTATTAATCCATATTATAAAATATAAATTAAAGATTTCCAAGAAATTATATTCTTGGTTTTAATCCTTTATCTAAGTGTGAGCAAACAATGTGTGCACATGAAGTATCTTCATGACTGTGCTACTTGTGTATAGTAGATAATGATTTCACAATTGCATTATGGAATACTCAGGCAGTTGGTGTGAAATCGTTATCCACTATATAATAAATTTAGTTTAATCCTTTATCCAAGTGTATGCAAACAAAGTTTGCACCTGAAGTATCTTCAGGACTGAGGCAACTCTTAGTAAAGGTGGACCAAGCTCTCATCACTCCTTGTCTCAGTATCTCCCATAATGCAGAGCTCATCTCCTTGCGGACATGTATAATGCTATGCATTAAGGGAAGGGCCACTACCTAGACCGGTTTTGACCTTTATTGAGGTCTCGTCAGTGTGCGCCAGACCCCAGAAGTGGTGATACTAAAGCAGAAGCAATGGAGAGGTCATATTTACTTATAGAAGTTGCCAAAAGGTGTACCACCTTAATATTAAATTACTCTGGATTTAGAGAAAGATGTTGGAAGTTTATTTTCCACTTGGTTAGACTATAATAAATTTAGTTTAATCCTTTATCCAAGTGTATGCAAACAAAGTTTGCACCTGAAGTATCTTCAGGACTGAGGCAACTTGAAGTAAAAGTGAACCCAGCTCTCATTACTCCTTGTCTTAGTATCTTCCATAATGCAAACCACATCTCCTTGCAGACATGTATAATGCTATTCATTAAGGGAAAGGCCACTACCCAGACTGGTTTCGACCTTTATTGAGGTCTCATAAGTGGGAGCAAGACCCAGAAGTGGCCCTTCCCTTAATGCATAGCATTATACATGTCTGCAAGGAGATGTATATGGGAGATACTGAGACAAGGAGTGATGAAAGCTTGGTCCACCTTTACTACGAGTTGCCTCAGTCCTGAAAGTGCTTCAGTCACATACTTTGTTTGCATACACTTAGATAAAGGATTAAACTAAATTTATTATAGTCTAACCAAGTGGAAAATAAACTTCCATTATACACTATATACAAATAGCTCAGTTCTGAAGATACTTCATATGCAAACATTGCTTTCTTACACTTGGATAAAGGATTAAAACCAAGAACATAATTTCTTGGCATCTTTAATTTATAGTATGACTAAGTGAAAAGACTTTTAACATTATAAAATATATTATGTTTACTCATCTTACAAATGAGTTTAAACAAAGTATACGTTCTCATGGAAAGGCTTAGATGTTGGTTATACATTCTTACTAAATAGCTTAAGGAAATTACAACGTACAATAGATTATACATTAAAATAAATTTTAATACACTTCCAATATTTCGTCAACATCAAGTTGCCATTATCACAGGAACTTAAATACAAGACATGTGCATGCAAGCACAACACACAGTAAATGAGGAACGAAGCAGGAAGCTATTCGCTATTCTTTCTCCTAAAGGTTCTGATGGTGTCCCCTAGCGGGGAATGTTAGTATTCTTGGCCGATTGGGCTGAAAGTCTTCTGATGTAGGTTTCCCAAATTTGGGGCAGTCTCATGCAACCAAATTTGTTGAGGTTTGGATTGTTTCTTAGGGCTGAGGCTGATTCCATGAATAGCCTTTCGTATTTGAATTTGCTATGGATTTTTGCTATGGAATTTGCTATGGATTTTGAATTTGCATTATCGTGGCTTTCTTCCACTGTATTCTATGGCAGGTATCCAGCGCATGGTCTGCAAGACCAGAGTGGCTGTATTGGTGAAAACGGATGTAGTCCTTGTGTTCTGAAATTTTGATATTAGCTATCCTGCCTATATGGCCAAAGTAGGACAGCTTACAACTGCAAGGGACCTGGCATATACCAGGTAGGTCTAGGGGGGGGGGAAGGTTGGTCTTTAGTGGAGCGGATAAGGGATGCCAATTTTTTATAAGGACTGTAACAAGAAGTTAAGTTATTTTTTTTTAGGATTTTTGTAATTTTTTCCGAGGTGCCTCAGATATAGGGAATGGTGATGGATTTAGAGTAATCATTATTGTGAAGGTGGGAGGGTGGGGTTGTGGTTTATTGGTTTCAATATTTTTTGGATTTTTTTTTTGTGGGGGGGGGGTAGCCATTGGCTAAGAAAGTGTTGAGAATGTGGTTTAGTTCTGTGGTTAGGGCATTGTCATTGGAACAGATAAGTTTAGCCCTGTTGTGTAGTGTCTTAATGACTCCATATTGTTGTGAGTGGGGGGGTGAATGTATCTGTCTGTATGGGTAGGTTTTCTATAAACTGAGAAAACCAAGGTTCCATCAGGCTGGCGGATGACTAGTGTGTCTAAGAAAGGAAGGCAGTTGTTTTTTTCTTCTTCCAGGGTGAACTTGATTCTGGGGTGTTGGTTGTTTAAGTGTGTTAGGAAGGAGAGGAGTGCATCGGACCCATGTTTCCAAACAGCGAACACATCATCAACATAACGAAGCCATATGGTTGGTTTTTGTGGGGAAGAATTTAAGGCTTTCTCTTCAAAAGTCTCAATATAAAAGTCAGCCAACGGTGGGGAGAGTGGAGAACCTATGGTTGTTCCCTCTATTTGTTTGTAGAATTTTCCTTGCCAAACAAAATAGCCTGAGTTCATTGTGAACTGAACTAGGGCTGTTATATCAGGAGGAAATTTAGTTTAGATTATCTCTAAGAATTAGAATTCTTTGAGTGAGACATTTGTGAATAGGGAGGAGACATCAAAACTGACCATTACGTCATTGTATTTGAGTGTAAGGTTTTCTATGCTGGCTTTGAAGTGGGCTGAGTTTTTTATGTGTGAAGGTGTGTTGCCAGCATAGTGTGTGAGGGCTTTGGCCAAATGTTTAGCTAGTTTGTATGTGAGGGAATCAATGCCATCCACTATGGGACGTAATGACTCATTTTATTTATGTATTTTTGGAAGTCCATATATATTGAGGGAAACGGTTTTAATTTGTTAGTGACTTCTACAGGCCAAGAAGTGACCTTCTTAAGGAGCCTGTGGAGTTTTCTAATTTGTGAGTTGGTGGGATTGTACTCGATAGGGAGGTAAGTAGTCCTATCTAACAATAGAGCATTCAGCTTACCTGTGTAATCCTTTTGGTTAAATAATACAGTAGCGTTCCCTTTATCTGCTTTGATTATTATTATTTCCTTGTTTTTCTTTAATTCTTGCAGAGATTTAATTTCCTTATTGGGCAAGTTGGTTTTTGGTGGTTTTTGCTTTGGTCAGAACACAAGCCACATCCAGTCTAATATCGTTGGCAACGTGGTTTGGAAGGTGTCGTATCCCGCATTCAATTTGTATCATAATGTCTTCAGCAGGTATTCTTTCGGGGCAGTTTCTCTGGAAAAATATTCCTCTGGACTCCCAAAAATACATAAAGAAAATGTGCTGTTACGTCCCATAGTGGATGGCATTGATCCAAGTTAATCCAAGAAACATGGCTGACTGTAGATGATATAACTAGTGGGATTGAATGTGATGGGTATAGTGTGTTCAGGAATGACAGAGAGAATAAAATTGGGAGAGGAGTATTGTTGATGATAGCTGATGAGCTCCAGCCAAGGAGAATAGAAGTTGAATTGCAGGATAGAGAAAAGAGCACATTTGAGGCCATTTGGTGTGAGATTGTGGCTAGCAGAACTAAATATACAATTGTGTGCTGCTATAGACCAGGTGATGGAAAAGATGGTGGTGACAGTATGCACAAGCAAATAGAAGAAATGGGTGGAAGGAGGGTGATTATTATGGGAGATTTCAACTATGGTCGCATTGATTGGAGTGAGGAGAGGACACACGGGAGGAAGGAACTGGATTTTATGCGGTTATTAAGGGATAACTATCTGTGACAGCATGTAATGGAAAATACTAGGGGTCAGTATATAGTGCTTGACCTAGTAATTACATCTGAGGATTTGGCTGTAACAAATATGACCACATTGCCACCAATCGGTGAGAGTGATCATAGGGTCTTAACTTGGGAGGTGGCTAAAGGTGTAGAATTTTCAATTAAGACAGGGTACATGTGGAATTATTGGGCTGGAAAGTATGACAAGCCTAGGAGTTTGATTGGTTCAGTGCCATGGCATGTACAACTGCAAGGACTAGAAGTTGATAGTGCATGGGAGGTAGTTAAGAAGTGCTTGCATGAAGCAATGGCTGACTGTATACCTAGAGTCTGAATAATAAATCAAGTAGGGGTTAAATGGATGAATAACACCATTAAGCTTGATCTGCAAAAAAAGAAACAACTATGGAATTTAAGGAGAAAGGTGACCGGCAGGCACATGAACGGTATAAAGCGTAGGCCAGAAGGGTGACGAGTGTGGTAAGAAAAGCAAAAAAGGATTACGAAAGAACATTGGCCATGCAGGCTAAAGAGAATCCTAAACAGTTTTTTAGATATGTAGCAAGTAAAAGGAAAAATGTACATGGCAGATTGATTTTAAAGAATGCCGATGGTAGGGAGGTAACTGAATCAGTTGAGATAGTTGAGTTACTGAGTGAGCACTTTGCAAAAGTATATCATCCAGGTGGTGACATTGCAGAAACGAATAAACCAGTAGATTATACGGGAATTGTGGTTAACGAAGTGGAGGTGAGTAGTCTATTGCATAACCTCAATGTGAATACATCTGTGGGATTGGATGGTATACCAGCTCGTGTTGTACGAGAAGCAGCTAAAGAATTGTCAGTACCCTTGACCATTTTGTTTAATTTGAGTCTCGGGTCTGGGTTAGTCCCGAGCGGGTGGAAAGAGGGGAAAATAGTTCCACTGCATAAAGGTGGTTCCAAGACTGCTGTTGTAAATTACTGAACCGATTAGCATATCAGGAATCATTGTCAAGGTCTTAGAGAAATTAGTCAAGAAAAGAATACAGGATTGGATAGATGAAAATGGGATATTGTATGGGGGACAACATGGTTTTGTGAAGGGTAGATCATGCCTCAGTAACTTGCTCACGTTTTATAACACAGTGACGGCTGAACTGGATAGGGGTAATGGGTTTACAGTGATACTACTGGACCTTGCCAAGGCCTTTGATAGGATACCACATGGAACCCTAATCAGTAAACTGGAGTAGATGGGTATAGATATAGGGTTGGTGAGATGGATAAGAGGGTGGTTGAAGGAGAGATATCAAAGAGTGGTTTATTCAGGAGTGGAGTCTAAAAGACGTCTTGTGACTAGTGGAGTGCCACAGGGCTCTGTTCTTGGACCACTGCTTTTCAATTTGTTCATCAATGATATTGGAAAGGATCTGAGAGGAAGTGTTCACTTGTTTGCTGATGATGCAAAGTTGGGTAGAGCAATTGTGAGTGCACAGGATGTCAGAATTTTACAGGATGAGTTGGATAGTTTGGCGGACTGGGCTAGGAAAAATGGATGTCAATTTAATGTGGCAAAGTGTAAGGTTATGCACTTTGGGGTGAAAAGAATAGCAGCAGTATATCGCATTGGTGGAACCATACTCCAGGAGATTGATGAGGCCAGGGATTTGGGAGTGTTGGTGGATAGGGAGTTGAAGTTTAGGGAGCACATTGCAAAAGTAACTAAAACAGCTCACCAAATCACTTGGCTTCTGAAAAATACTTTAACATGCAGAGACGAACAAGTTGTTGTTCCTCTGTATCGAGCCTTGATAAGACCCATCTGGACTTCTGTGCCCAGCTATGGGCACCAGGGTTTCTTCGTGATGGGGAGGAAGTGGAGAGGGTCCAGAGACGAGTGACCAAGATGATAGCAGGTCTGCGGAATGAACCTTATGAGAATAGGTTGAAGATTTGTGGGTTGCAGAAATTGGACGATAGGCGAAGGAGGGGTGATATGATTGAGACATTCAAATTACTGAAGGGTTTTTAGAAGATTGATCCAGAAGATATTTTTGAAAATATGACTGGTGGTGGGAGGACTAGGGGCCATGCATGGAAGCTGGGCAAGAGCGTGGTTGACAAGGGTGTTAGAGCTAGGTTCTTTACTTGGAGAGTGGTAAATGAGTGGAATAAGCTTCCAGAGTCTGTTGTGGGTGCTATGACCGTGAATGAGTTCAAGGCAAGGTATGATAGATACTGTGTGAATGTTGAATAGTTGTTCTTGACATGATGTTAGGGCCTCCCTCGATGAGTCTGTCGACTCCTTGGAGTTTCCCGGAACAATAATAATAATAATAATTGATTCCCCCACATACAAACTAGCTAAACATTTGGCCAAAGTCCTCACACACTATACTGGCAACACACCTTCACACATAAAAAACTCAGTCCACTTCAAAGCCAGCATAGAAAACATTACTTTCAAACACAATGATGTAATGGTCAGTTTTGATGTCTCCTCCCTATTCATAAATGTCCCACTCAAAGAATCCTTAGAGCTAATCCAAGTTAAATTTCCTCCCGATATCACAGCCCTATTTCAGTTCACAATGAACTGAGGCTATTTTGTTTAGCAAGGAAAATTCTACAAACAAATAGAGGGGACAGCCATGGGGTCTCCACTCTCCCCACCCTTGGCCAACTTTTATATGGAGACTTTTGAAGAGAAAGCATTAAACTCTGCCCCACAAAAACCAACCATATGGCTTCGTTATGTTGATGATGTGTTCGCTATTTGGCCACATGGGTCCGATGCACTCCTCTCCTTCCTAACACACTTAAACAACCAACACCCCAGAATCAAGTTCACCCTGGAAGAAGAAAAAAACAACTGCCTTCCTTTCTTAGACACACTAGTCATCCGCCAGCATGATGGAACCTTGGTTTTCTCGGTTTATAGAAAACTCACCCATACAGGCAGATACATTCACCAACAATCCCCCCCCCCCTCACAACAATATGGAATCATTGAGACACTACACAACATGGCTAAAGTTATCTGTTCTAATGACAATGCCTTAACCACAGAACTAAACCACATTCTCAACACTTTTTTAGCCAATGGTAACCTCCCAAAAAAATCCAAAAAATATTGAAACCAATAACCCCCCCCCCTCACAACAAGGATTACTCTAAATCCATCACCTTTCCATATATCTGAGGCACTTTGGAAAAAATTACAAAAATCCTAAAAAAACATGACTTAACTTCTTGTTACAGACCTTATAAAAAAATTGGCATCCCTTATCCGCTCCACTAAAGCCCAACCTCCCCCCCCATACCTACCTGGTGTATACCAGGTCCCTTGCAGTTGTAAGCTGTCCTACTTTGGCTATACAGGCAGGACAGCTAATATCAAAATTTCAGAACACAAGGACTACATCCGTTTTCACCAATACAGCCATTCTGGTCTTGCAGACCATACACTGGATACCCGCCATAGAATACGTTGGAAGAAAGCCACGATAATGCACCATAGCAAATTCAAATACGAAAAGCTATTCATGGAATCAGCCTCAGCCCTAAGAAACAATCCAAACCTCAACAAATTTGGTTGCATGAGACTGCCCCAAATTTGGGAAATCTACATCAGAAGACCTTCAGCCCAATCGGCCAAGAATACCAACATTCCCCGCTACGGGGCACCATCAGGACTTTTAGGAGAAAGAATAGCTTCCTGCTTCGTTCCTCATTTACTGTGTGTTGTGCTTGCATGCACATGTCTTGTATTTAAGTTCCTGTGATAATGGCAACTTGACGTTGACGAAATATTGGAAGTGTATTAAAATTTATTTTAATGTATATTATATTGTACGCTGTAATTTCCTTAAAATATTTAATAAGAAAGTATTCATTGTATAAACTTAACTTTGCAAAAAGCAGAAATTGACAGAATTTAAGAGTTGAATTTAGAGAAGTAAAATCATTGAAAGAAATAAAATTTTTTCCATGTTTTTCTGTAGCTTATTAAGAACTGATGATAAGAGTGAAGCAGAAGTTACCTTCATTCAGTTCAAAGATAAGCTTCCTGTTATAATGGAATGCATTCCTGATATTACAAAAGATGTGTTACAAGAAATTACTACAGTGATACGAGAGAAACCATCCTGGACTGCAACTCATATAGCTGCTCGTTTTGGATTAGTTAACTGTTTCAATCATAGCCTTATTGTGAGGTATGTCATTGAAATATATTTTATAATGGCATAGTTCACGTTTTGTGTTTTATTGTAGTTAAATGTTGCACGTGTAATGCAAACGTTTTTTTATAAAAGCAATGCTTTTAAGTTAAGACAGATTTGTCTTATTCTAGAAAAGGAATACTTTGCAAAATGGTGATGTCAAGTCACATGAATGATTTTCTTGGTACTTCTGTCTACTTTGTTATTCATTACTTGTAGCTTTTTACCACTATATCAAAATTATAAGAGCACTTTTAGCAGCTTACCATTCAAAACTGCTGAATAATTAGCAATCCAGATAAATGTTCTAGTTTTATTTTTTTTTATCCTTTCTAACAGAGAAACTTACAATATGATTAGTGCTTATTATTTCATTAAATATTTCTTGATGCCCAATATAAAGTATAATACAGTAACTCAACAGAACATCCTTTTTATCCAAAGAGAGAAGGCAATTGTAACAAATCTGGTAAACATTGGGAGGGAAAGAGAAGATTTTATTTGATGGGAAGTAAACATGGAGGAAATGGAAAGAAAATAGACATAAGGTTATCTTTTTTAAAGGATCTACAAAATTGGTTATGAGATTCTAGCAATGTAAGGGATTATGACTCTGCATAGAGAATCGGTTTTCAGGCAACCAATGTGGGAAAATATAACTCAAGAAAGGTAATGTTTGTTTACATAAAAACTTTAATTTGCAAAATGTCCCTTTATTATATTCAGTTCTAGTGTATCTTTATCAACCATTCAACTTTTATTTGCAAAATGAACATATGTCTTATTCATTTTTCTAATGGATCCTCATCATTCATCAACTTCCTGATATATACCCTCAAGGGGGTGTGTACAGGATATGATAGTACTACATGAAAAATTTATACCATTACTAACTTCCTATCTGTAATTTTCCTCTAAATCAGTCTGTTACCTGTAAAGACTCCAATATTATTAGGTCTTATATTTCTGTCTTCTAAGGCACTTTTTACTGTATCAATCCACCTATATCTTGGTCTTCCCCTAGATCTTTTTCCTGCCAACCTGCAGAAAACACTTGTTTTGCTAATCTTTCCTCTCCCATTCTGCTTAAGTGACCATACCATCTGAGATTAGCTCTGTTAATGCATTCCTGGATGCTGACAATATCAAGTTCTTTCCTAATATCCTCATTTTTAATATGATATTGCTATTGATGCCACCTGTTCATGCCCCTAATCTTTCTCAGGACTCTCATATCTGCGGTTTCTAGTCTTTGGTCAAGTGTTTTACTTCTAACCCAGCTCTCAGATCCATAAGTTAAAATTGGTTTGAACACTGTCTTGTATACAGCTAATTTAGTGTTTTGGCTAATTTCTCTCTTATTTGATATAAATTTATTCAGTTGACTTCCTACCATACCAGCTTTGTTGATTCTGTTGTCTATTTCCATATTTAATTTACAATCTTCGCTAAAAATCGTGCCTAAGTAGCTGAAATGTTTTATTTATTCTATGAGTTCTCCATTTGCAATGCAGTTGATATTTTCAATGTTTCTGACTGTTTTCATTGTCTTTGTCTTTTTAATGCTGACCTTCATACCATATCTATTACAACAGTTATTCAATTTAGTCAGGGAATCTTGCAGACTTGTAGTGGATTTATTTTGAGGTATAACATCATCCCCATAAAGCAAAGAGCTGAGATTAACACCCCCAATTTTGAGATCAGGTTTAATGGAACCTTATTAACCTAAATTTGGAATAATTGGGATTTTTGGCATTCAACACAAAAATTTACCTGTTACACATAGGATACTGATCTCGAAGCATTACACTATCTATTATAAAGCTTTAAGATCAGCATCATCATTATCATCAATTTCCTGATATGTACCCTCCTGAAAATTAGTCTATTACTTGTCAGCATCTCAATATTGTATCTAAAATTTTGTTCTTCTGACTGAACGAATCCATCTAGATCTTGATGGATTGATTTCTCTGGCTTCTCTTTCCTGTCATCTTAGAATCACAGATCTGTTTTGCTAACCTTTCCCCTGTCGTCTGTTCAGGCCCCTAATTCTTCTCATAACTCTCATAACTATGGTCTCTGATCTCTGATCGAGTTCTTATTTCTAACCCAACTGGTTTAAAACTGATTTGAATGCTGTCTTGTATACGGCTAGGTTCATGTTTTGGCTAATTTCTCCCTTATTGCATATAAATTTTTTCAGCTAGTTCCCCACTAGCATTGCTTTTTCTGGTATCTAATCCCAAATTTAATTTGTTATGTTCATTAAAAATTGTGCCTATATAGCTCAAATATTTTACTCGTTCTACAGATTCTCCATTGAGAATGCAGCTGAAGTTTGCTATTTTCATAGTTTTGGTTCTTTTATTGCCTAATTTTCATGCCAAATTTGTTACAGCTGTTATTCAGTTTAGTTGGAGAATCCTTCAACTTGCACTCGATTTTTTTAGAAATACAACATCATCTGCATTAAACGAGGAGCTGAATTTGATATCTCTAATTCTAATAATAAATTTAGTTTAATCCTTTATCCAAGTGCAAGCAAACAAAGTTTGCGCCTGAAAGTATCTTCAGGACTGGGGTAAGGTGGTACAACACCAGGGAAACTCCTTGCAAAGGTGGAGCAAGCTACCAACACTCCTATCTCAGTATCTCCCATAATGCAGAACACATCTCCTTGTGGATATGTCTAATGTTATGCATTAAGGGAAGGGCCACTACCTTTATTGAGGTCTCTTCAGTGGGAGCCAGGCCCAAGTGGAGATACCAGGCAGAAGCATTAGCAGGTCATCTCTACCTATAGGAGTTGCCAAATGGTGTGCCACCCTTTTTTAATAAATTACTCTGGATTTAGAGAATGATGTTGAAAGTTTATTTTTCACTTGGTTAGAGTATAATAAATTTAGTTTAATCCTTTATCCAAGTGTGAGCAAACAAAGTTTGCGCCTGAAAGTATTTTCAGGCTTACTTTCAGGCACAAACTTTGTTTGCTCACACTTGGATAAAGGATTAAACTAAATTTATTATACTCTAACCAAGTGAAAAATAAACTTTCAACATCTTTCTCTAAATCCAGAGTAATTTATTAAAAAAGGGTGGCACACCATTTGGCAACTCCTATAGGTAGAGATGACCTGCTAATGCTTCTGCTTGGTATCTCCACTTGGGCCTGGCTCCCACTGAAGAGACCTCAATAAAGGTCGAAACTAGTCTGGGTAGTGGCCCTTCCCTTAATGCATAACATTAGACATATCTGCAAGGAGATGTGTTTTGCATTATGGGAGATACTGAGATAGGAGTGTTGGTAGCTTGCTCCACCTTTGCAAGGAGTTGCCCTGGTGTTGTACCACCCTACCCCAGTCCTGAAGATACTTTCAGACGCAAACTTTGTTTGCTCACACTTGGATAAATGATTAAACTAAATTTATTATACTCTAACCAAGTGAAAAATAAACTTTCTCTGATTCTAATATCAGGTTTAAAGTCACTTTCTTTCATAACCAATCCATATTGATGATGAATAAGAGTAGAGATAATGTGCATTCTTGTTTTATCCCTGATTTTGGCTACTTTCTCCCTTATTCCATATAAATTTATTCAACTAGCTCCCCAGAATGCTAGCATTGCTTACTCTAGTGTCTAATCACAAAATCCTATCCATCTCTGTGGGAAGAGTTGGATGAATTGGAGGTTCTTAGGATATTGCAGAATCTCAATGTAAATACAGCTGTGTGATTAGATGGGATTTCAACTAGGGTTTTGTGAGAATGTGCAAGGGAACTGGCAGTGCCTTTTAAATTTAAGTGTCAGCTCTTGTAGAGTTCCAAGGGAATGGAAAGAGAGCAAAATAATTCCTTTGCATAAGGGACGTTCTAAGACTGCAGTAGCAAATTACAGACCAATCAGTATCTTATGCGAGGTGGCAAAAGTACTAGAAAAATTGTTAAAAAGGAGAATTCAAGAATGGGTAGATAAAAATATGATACTGTATGAGGTCAACATGGATTTGTGAAGGGTCGGTCATGCCTTAGTAATTTACTAACTTTTTATAATAGAGTAACAGCTGAGTTGGATAAAGGAAATGGCTACACAATGATTTTGCTGGATTTTGCAAAGACATTTGGCAGAATACCACATGGAACTCTGTTATGCAAATTAGAATAAATGGGGATGTATATGACACTGGTTAAGTGAATAAGAGGATGGCTGCTGGACAGATATCAAAAAGTGACATACGGAGGGGCAGAATCGAGGCAAAAACAGGTGACTAGTGATGTGCCGCAAAGTTGAGTGCTGGGACCATTGCTGTTTATTTTGTACATAAATGATATAGGAAATAACCTGAAGGAAATATTCAGTTGTTTGCTGATGATACAAAATTAGGTAGATAATCGTTAATCAACGTGATGTGGATGGCTTACGGGATGATTTAAATATGCTGTCGGTATGGGCAAAAGTTAATGGGTGTCAGTTTAATGTCGAGAAATGTAAAGTTATGTGCATTTTGGGATAAATAGATTACAAACCATGTATCACATTGATGGCACCGTATTCTAGGAAATAGATGAAGCTAGAGATTTAGGGATGGTGACAGACAGAGAGTTAAAGTTTAGAGGACATATTGCTAAGTTTGCTGAGGTAGCCCATAAGATTACTTGGCTATTGAAGAACAAATTAACAAGTAGTGATAAGGAAGTTGTTATTCCTCTTTATAAGGCTTGATATGCCCACATCTGGATTACTGTGCTTAAATCTGGTTCCCTGGGTTTCTTGGGGATGAAGAAGTGGTGGAGAGGATTCAGAGGCAAGTGACCAAGATGGTGAGTGGCCTGCGGAACATTCCTTATGAGGATAGATTGAAGGTGTGTGGATTGCAGAAGTTGGTTGATAGAAGAAAAAAAGGGGATATGACAGAAACATTTAAGTTGCTTAAAAGATTTTATGGGATAGATGCATAGGAAATGTTTCAGCACTTCGCTTTAGGAACAAGAACAAAGGATCAATCTTGGAAGTCGAATAAAGGTGTGGTTAGTAGGGATGTGAGGATTAGATTTTTTGCTTAGGGAGTTCTGAATAATTGGAATGAGTTGCCAGAGTCAGTTGTGAGTGGTTTGTCTGTTAATGGGTTCAAGTAGAGGTATGATAGATTATTTGGATAGATTGGGTCTCCTGTGATGGGTCTTCGGACTCCATGGATGGGCCCGTATAATAATAATAATTTTATATCAAACATCCTCCTGTATTTCCATTCATTCTAACTACTGACTTATAACTTAATATAGACTATGGATTGTATCGATTTATATAATGTCCCATTTACCCAATGTAATTTATCTATAAAATTATAGTGTTTTGAAAAGCTTTTCTTTAGTCACCTTGTCATATGCATTTTCCAGATCTACAAAACTTAAGTACTGTCACATTCCCAAAATTTTTGAACTATATGTCATAAATTGAAAATCTGATCTTGACCTCCATTGGTCTTGAACCTAGCTTGCTTTTCTTCAAGTTTCTCATCCAGAATTTTTCTTAACCTCTTTTCAAGATTGTTTCCATAAATCTTATATGGAACTTAAATCTTATATCTTAAATCTTATATATCCACAACTTACAAATCAGGTCACCTCTCTGACCAATAAGTGACAACAAATGCTTTTTTTTGGCAGATACAACATGCGGTCATGACATAGCCCTACACTCATCCCAAAAATGTTCCGATGACGGTCACACAATCGAAATGGCTCACACCCCGTTAACGCTCCCCCCCACCCCAGTTTCCCATAAAAACCCTTCCCCAAAGAAGTGCTTAAGTATAATAATATATATATATATTATTTAAAAAAAAACCCGGGTTTTCAAATGATTCTTCCCGCCTTGCGTCAAACACTCTCCCCCCCACTTTTTTCCCAACCCCCCCCCTTCTTAACAGCCTAACAGCAGAAGTATGGAGAATGAAGACATTCTAGCATCTAAACAAGGTACGTACAAAATTTTTTTTCCGCAATTATTCTGCTATATTTTCCTTTAAAATACACTTGTAATGCCCTAAAAATTTCTTGAGTTAAAAAGCCAATGCATTTAAAATAAGGAAAACTCCTAAACAAAAACAGGCTATAATAGCCATAAAAATAATAATCTTATATGGGATATTTAGTAGAGAAATTCCTCTATAATTTTCACATTCAGCTTTCTTTCCTTTTTTATAGATGCAAATTATGAGAGCTTTACTCTAATCATCTGGAATTCAATCATCTAAAGAGGCCCTCTGAATTATGCAGTGCAGCTGCTGTAAAACTTCTATACTTTCATATTTGAGCTTTTCTGGTCAAATATCATCTATTCCAACTTTTCTAGTTTTTGATGGCTTTTTCTACCTCTTGAACTGATACATACTCCTGTTTCCATTCTTCTTGGAAATTTTCAAACTGCTGTTCTGTCAGTGTTTGTTTTATTTAGCATTCTTTCAAAGTAATTACTCCAGACAATTAGGATATCCTTATCTTCAGTTTTACTGTCACCTTCATCATATTTGATTCCTTTACTAGTACTCTTTCCTTCATTCTAAGCTTTTTCAATAGCCTTCAGAACATTTTCCCACCTTCCTGATATTTATCTTCTACATTCTTACCAAAGTCTTCTAATGACTTTCCTTCAGCTACTTTACCACATAGGGCATCTGCCGACTTATTTGCTAGGAATTTTTAGCATGCTTTCTTCTTTTCCAGGACTGCTTTTTTTAACATCCTATACCCATGGTGTTCTTATTTTTCTATCCTTACAGATTACATAGCCACATGCTTCCCTAGATGAATCAATCAATGTGTTTTTCAGAGTTTCCACTGAAATTCCAAGATTTGGATCTTGTTTTCAAACTGTTTCATATTTTCTTCAATAATGTTTGTGCAGTTTAGTCTACAGTTTACTTGTAAAAGCTGCTCAATTTTATATACAGTTTAGTATATTTAATTCAATGTACAGTTTAGTCTACAGTTTACTTGTAAAAGCTGCTCAATTTTAATTATTTTTGAAATTTTCTTACATACTTTTCTTTTTCTTTTCTTTTTTTTTTTTTTCAATGTGATATTCATTTTTATTATACTTAGAACTCAGTGATGGTCACTTCCAATTTCATATCCTCTGTACACTCTTGTATCCTGAACCAGCATGAAGATATCACTATCAACAATGACACAGCAAATGAGACTTTTCTTATTTCATGTATCTTCTTGCCATGTGAACTTGTGCACATCTTTATGTTGGAACATGGTGTTAGTAATGACTATTCCTGGTTCTCAGCAGAAGTCCAATAGATTCTTACCATTTTTATTAGCCTTGCTAATTTATTTCTTACTCTCCTGTTTACATCTCCAACAAGAATCAATCGTTCCATTTTCTTTATGTCAGCCGTGTGCTCTAATGACTCAACTTCTTCCTTAAAAGAACCTTCTGTGAGACCATAGACAGAGAGAAGTTTCGTTGACCATTTCCTTATTTTGATGTTTCTGTGGGACTCGATTATTAGAGGTGTGATTACAAATAAAGTGCACAAAACATGTTTTCCTGGTGGAACAGTGAAGCAAATAACTGATGTGTTGCAGAAAAGGTAAGACCAGGCATCAAAACTAGTGGTAGTCATGGGCACAAATGACTTAGTTGGGGAGAAAAAGAATGTTGATAAAGACTTGAGGAAGTTGGAAGTTTTTCCACTTGGTTATACTATAAATTAAAGATGCCAAGAAATTATAGTCTTGGTTTAATCCTTTATCCAAGTTGTAAGAAAAGAAAGTTTGTGCCTGAAGTAATTTCAGGACAAGGCAACTTGTATATAGAAGCTAATGACTTCACATCACTTGCCTTAGTATCCCATAATGCAAAGCACATATCCTTACGGACATGTATAATGATGTTCATTATGAGAAGAGTCGCTACCCAGTGACTCTTCCCATAAGGGTAGTGAACATAATGCATAGCATTATACTTATCCATAAGGATATGTGCTTTGCATTATGGGATACTAAGGCAAGTGATGTGAAGTCATTAGCTTCTATATATGAGTTGCCCAGTCCTAAAATTACTTCAGGTGCAAACTATGTTTGCTTACACTTGGATAGAGGATTAAACCAAGAATATAATTTCTTGGCATCTTTAATTTACTTGAGGAAGTTGTTGCAGCAGGTAAAGAAGAATCGTGTTGTTGGGAAAGTCATAGGCATGTTGCAAGAAGGAGAGTAGAAATAAGGAATACTAAGATGGCTGAGTTGTGTGAGGTATAGGGGTTCAATTTGTGAACCTTTAGAGCGAATTTAAAAGGAAGTTGGAATCGTTTAAAGCTGACGGATTACACTTGAATAGGTTTGGTGTTGGACGTTTAGAAAGTCTATTGTTATCTAAGAAGACACAGAGTCAAGAAATTAATCCAGTAAATGATCAGTCTACTTGTGAAGCAGAATTGCACAAATAAAACTGTATGGCAGGAGGAAGATGAATATGAGGTTGAAGTTGCAGCAGTACAAATGATGGAATGAATAAAGACATGAGGATGGGACAGATAGAAATGGAAATCAGAGTCAGTATCAGAAGAATGAGAGTGGTCAGACTAAAGAGAGAGGTGTGGTATAGCAGCTATAATAGAGAATGTTGGTGTTGGTAGAATGACCTCAAACATGCAGGGAGTTTGAGTTATGTTTGTACACAAATGTAAGAAATATTTGAAACAAGAGAGCTGAGTTTGTTGCATTGATTGAGTCAGTATGACCAAAGATAATTGGAATAAGTGAAACTTGGTTGTTTGAGGAGGATGTGGTGTTGGGAATAAAAATAGAAGAATATATAATTTTATGGAAGAATAGAAATCTGAAAACAGGAGAGGTGGGGAATGATGTTAATGATTGCAGAGGAATTGTGTCTGTGAAGTGTGGAAGTTGATAGTGCATGAACAGATTTTGAGGTTGTGAAGTTGAAATAAAAGGTTAGCATATTTGATAGGATGCTGTTATAGGCCAGGGAATACAGAAAATACTTATTGTGAAATGTTTAGGCAAATTAGTTGGGCATGTAAAAAGAAGGTGATGCTGATGGGTGACTTTAATTACAGGAAAGGAATAGTAGTGTATGGGAACAAGGAAAGTGAGTTTGTGGAATTTCTGAAAGTTAAATATCTTAAGAAGCATTTAATGTTTTGGAGTTTGTGATAACTTTGCAACATGTAGTTGTTAATAAAGTTTGACACTGCTGCTGGTTGGTGAGAGTGATCTTGAGGTACTTATTTGGGAAGTGATGAAACAAGAAAAGATCTCTGCCAAAAATGGATATATGTGGAAGTATAAAGCAGGTGATTATAGGAGGCGCTATAGTCAGTTAGCATCAATACTTTAGGTAGATGAGCTGAGTGGAAAAGATATTGACAATGCATGGAAACTCACAAGAAAAATACTGTATCCTTCCATTTCTATTTCTGTTAGAGTATCTTCTTTTGGTGTTATAATAGATAGGAAGTTGAATAGTATGTCACTCTAAAGGGATGTATAGGAAATTATGATAGTACCACTTGAAAATTTGCATCATTACTAACTTGACAGTTATCCTCCAAATTCATCTGTTATCTGTCAGTACTGCAGTATTGTCATATCTTACATTTTTATCTTTGAAGGCACTTCTTGCTTTATTATAGCCTGCTTACAATTTCTTCCTTGCAGGTCTTTTCTAGCAAGTAAAGGACAGTAAAAGACATGTTTTGATAACTTTCCTTTCTCGTTCTGTTTAAATGACACCACCATCCCCTGAATTTAGCTCTGCTTGTACGCGCTTGAATACTAAGAGTGACAAGTTTCTTCCTAATCATCATTTTTAATGATTCTGTTCATTCATTCATTGATACCTTCTGTTCATTCCCCCTAATATTTCTCAAAACTGACTTATCTGTTGTCTCCATTCTTTGATCATTTAACTCCACACTTGCATGGGAAATATGTAATGTGGTGTGCACATGACATAATTTAAATTCCTACTCTTTACTCAGTGTAGCATAGAATGCGGAAATATACTGTTTAGAATAATGAATGAGTGAATGGAACAGTAGTGACCAAATCACATAGTGAGTAACATATTGTTGCAGGATTACCATATGTTCATGTTTTGTGCAGTAGTTATATATATACAAACAAAGGTTGTATATTGCTCTATACAGATAAAAATTTAAATATCAAGTCATATAAAACTTTAATTTTATATGTGATATTATTTTGTTACGTTATTTAATTACTCTGATTCAGTGATTTATAAATGTAATATATTAATTATTTGTACAATCTTTTGTTGTCGTTAGATACGGTATATATGTAATAGTTTTAATAAACATAATTTTGAAAATATGTTATTCCAAAGATGGCAATTCCATGTATTCTATAGTAGATAACAACTTCCTATATACTTTGGAATGGACATTGAATCAGATTTCAATGATTTATTTGTGACTCCCTCCTATGAAAGCCTATGGTATGTTAGTACTGTGGGTGGGCTAAAGTCTTAAATTCTTTTTAAAATATTTTTTCATAATTTTTTATTTTATTTTATGCTAGCTAGACCTGCTGGGTGGTAGATGACCTGCTTTGGCTGATGAAAAACCTTACTCATTGAAGGACTGGAAGTGGCTGTTGCTATATTTGGTCCTGAGAGTAGGTGGTTCTAGTTTCTGTCACCTTCCAATTTTCTAACATGTTATGGAAATTCAGAACCTCTCCTGTCTTCAATAGTAAAGCAGTTTTGCATGCCAGTTGCCAGACCAAACAGGACCTGGTTGTACAGGACCAAACCAGATTGCTCAGCTGCTGTATAATCTTGCTACCATCTATTTCGGCACATCATCTCTGGAAGGAAGTCATATAGTGGGATGTGAGAGGCATGCTGTTGAAGCCACATTATGACATGGAGACTAGATGTACTCTGTATGGACAATATGCCTGAGTCTATTTCCTCCCACATTATGTTCCACTGTTCATTTTCTCTTTACTTCTAAATACTAACATGACAGTAAGCCTAAATAAATATAGTGCCATTGTATTCGAAATTAAAAAAAAAAAAAAACTTCCTCAAAAATTCCTCCCTAAATAAAAAACTCAAAAAGAAACCTTAAAAAAAATTTCTTGTGGTGTTTATACCACAAATGCTGGGAAAGCATTTGTGGTATAAGTGCCAACCTAAATGATGTGTACTCTCACCTGCAGACACCCAAACCTACTATTTTGTTTTTGATGAAATCTTAAATTTACTACCACATCAACAACAAACATATAATCTGTCCAAACTACATTCTGTGATTCCTTCCTCCATATGGGTGGTATCTGTGCTTTTGTGATCTGATATTCCTTGCCTGAGGATGCCTAATATGGAATCATCCCTTTTTACCTGTTGCTTAAGATTTCCTTGCTGCATTATGCATCACTCATCTACTGTCTCAGCCGCTCTCCTAGTAAGAAAATCGTTATAGCCTTTATGACTTCTTATCTTTAAGTTAATTTCCTGCAACCCACTATCTAAATATTGAAGTCATCATTCTCAGTGACTTTAATGTCCACAGCTCTAACTGGATCCCTTTTGCCAGCTCCTCTGAATAAGCAGGAAGAGAATTTGAGGTATTTGCTGTAAGCAATGACCTAAAACAAATTGTTCATCTCCCAACCAGAATTCCCAACACTCCTCTCTGCTCATCAACAACTTGGATCTTTTCTTAACTAGTTTTCCTTACAGATGATCTCGTCTTTAATTCAGATCAAAATTTTACCTAGGTGAAATTTTGTGGCACACTTGCGGCACCCTAGGGTGCTGCAAGTATGCCACAAGGGTGCTGCGAAATTTTGAATCATTTATTTGAAAAAAGCAAAATATTCAATTGCCACAAATAACTAAATCAAAAACAAAAAAATTATATATTTTGATTTTAATGGATGAAGCGTATATAAAAATTATCATTTTTTGTATCACTCTTTTATTATATCCTGGGATTTCATTAGATCACAGCTTGTCGTAGTAACTAGATATGTGACTGCACATAAATACAGGGGAAAATGAAAGGTTAATTGTCCTGCTGTCTGTTTTAGTATTTCTCTGTTCAGTGTGGCAAGTATTATACATGATCATTTCCCCTAAACAAAAATCATGAGTCTTTTGTCATCGGTGAGAATAAATGGAGTACAATATTAAAGTCGTTAAATTCAGTGAGTAGAGGTTTTTCTTATTGTTATATATTCCAACTATAACGAGAGACTTCGTAAACAAATGTTTTTCCTTTTTCCATTTGGAAAAAAAATTATTTATTTGAAATAAATTTTAAAATAAAATATTCAAGTTACATATGCCCTTCAAAATCATGAATAATTTTTTCCTTAAAAAAAGAAGTGAAGATTCTGACGATCAAGAAATGTCTACTTGTAGCAAAGCTAATGAACCAATTCGCACTAATAAATTATCAAAAACTGATACTTGCATTAATGAAGATTTGACTATTTTTAACGTTCAGCAACAAAAAAGCACTGAAACAAAAGAAACAGAAAGAATAAGTTCATGTAAAAAGGGAACAATAAAAAATAATGTAAAAACTCGTTTATATCAAGAGAGCTATCTAAAAATGGGATGTACGTGGTGTGGTGATAAATTAATTCCCAGGCCTAAGTGTATTTTGTGTGGTTTAGTTCTATCAAATGAGGTTATGGTTCCTAGCAAATTATTGCGACATTTCTCCACAAAACATGACAACTTGTCGAATAAAAATCCTGAATATTTCAAAGAGTTAATAAGATTAAAAGAAAAACAAAGTAAAAGTTTTGTAAGAAAGTTTACAATTTCCGACCGAGTTCAAGAAGTGAGTTATTTATTCGCTGAAATAATTGTGAAGGAAATGAAGCCTCATACTATTGGCGAAACCTTGATTCGTCCGGCCTGTTCAGCAATTGTGAGAACAATTTTTGGTACTGAGGCAGAAGAAGAAATAAAGAAGATTCCATTATCAAATGATACTATGAGTAGACATATTAATGATCTGTCAGTCGATATTGAAAAGTCAGTTATAACCAAAATAATCATCATCATCAAATTCCTGCCATGTACTCACAAGGGGTGTACAGGATATGATAGTACTACATGAAAAAATTATATCATTACTAACTTCCTATCTACAATTTTCCTCCAAATCAGTCTGTTACTTGTCAAGACTCCAACATTATCAGATCTTATATTTCTATCGTCTAAGGCACTTTGTACCATATCAATCCACCTATATCTTGGTCTTCCTCTGGGTCGTTTTCCTGCCAACCTGGCAGAGAACACTTGTTTTGCTAATCTTTCCTCTCCCATTCTATTTAAGTGACCATATCACCTGAAATTAGCTCTGCTAACGCATTCCTAGATGCTGACAATGTCAAGGTCTTTCCTAATATCCTCATTTTTAATATGATATTGCCATTGATGCCATCTGTTCATGCCTCTAATCTTTCTCAGAACTCTCATATCTGCGGTCTCTAGTCTTTGGTCAAGTGTTTTACTTCTGACCCAGCTCACAGATCCATAAGTTAAAACTGGTTTGAACACTGTCTTGTATACAGCTAATTTAGTGTTCCGACTAATTTATCTCTTATTCCATATGAATTTATTCAATTGACTTCCCACCATACCAGCTTTGCTGATTCTGTTGTCTATTTCCATATTTAATTTACCATCTTCACTAAAAATCATGCCTAAGTAGCTGAAATCTTTTACTTGTTCCACAGGTTCTCCATTCACAACACAGTTGACATTTTCAATGATTCTGACTATTTTCATTGTCTTTGTCTTTTTATTGCTGACCTTCATACCATATCTATTACAACAGCTATTCAATTTAGTCAGAGAATCTTGCAGACTTGTAGCGGATTTATTTAGAAGTATAACATCATCCGCATAAAGCAAAGAGCTGACATTAACATCTCCAATTTTGATATCATGTTTAATACCACTTTCCTTCATAATGTGATCCATATAGATAATGAATAACAGAGGGGATAATGTACATCCTTGTCTCACACCAGATTTAACATTGAACCATCTTCCTGTACTTCCTTCAATTCTAACTGCTGACTTACAACTCAAATAAAGACTAAGTATTGCTTGATATAATGCCCCATTGACACCATATAACTGCAGCGTATTGAATAACTTCTCTCGTGGCACCTTATCATATGCCTTTTCCAAATCAACAAAACTTAAATACAGATCTTTGTTATATTCCCATGCTTTCTCGACTATTTGTTGTAAAGTGAAGATCTGATCCTGACAGCCTCTGTTTGGCCTGAATCCAGCTTGTTCTTCACCAAGCTTTTCTTCCACAATTCTTCTCAACCATTTCTCAAGTATACTTGCATAGATTTTGGCAGGAACACTCAGTAGGGAAATACCTCTGTAATTCTCACATTCAGTTTTATTTCCCTTTTTATATATGGGTACTATGAGAGCTCTACTCCAATCATCGGGAATTCGTCCCTCTGTCCAGGCTTTCTGAACTATGCAGTGCAGCCACTGTAAGACTCTTATACCACCATACTTCAGCATTTCTGGTCGAATATCATCTACTCCAGCTGCCTTTCCACATTTCAAGCCTTTGATGGCTTTTTCTACTTCAAGTATGGATATGTATTCCATACTTGAAGTAGAAAAAAAACTTCATTTAGCAGTTTTTCAAAGTAATTACTCCATACTTCAAGGATATCTTTTATTCCAGTTTTTATGTCACCTGTATCATCTCTAACTCCTTTTACAGCACTCTTTCCTCCATTCCTAAGCTTCTTCAACAACCTCCAGAATATTTTGCCACCTTCTTGATATTTATTTTCTATATTCTTGCCAAAGTCCTGCCATGACTTTTGTTTAGCTAGTTTTACACAGTGTTTAGCATTCTTGCATTTGTCTCTATATTCTCTAAGAGCACAAGCTGACTCATTTGACAGAAACATTTGATATGCTTTCTTCTTTTCCTTCACTGCCACTTTAACTTCCTGTGTCGACCACGGAGTTCTGATTTTTCTATCCTTGCAGACAACCTCACCACATGCCTCTCTGGCTGAATCAATCGGTGTTTTCTTGAAGGCTTGGCACTGAATGGTAAGCCTTCAAGAAAACTTCAAGAACTAAACCAAGGTTTGGTTCCTGTTCTCAAACTCTTTCATTTTTTCTTCAATAATCTTTGTGTATTTTGGCGAAATGGTTAGGCAGGTTGCGAATTCCACGCTCTATTTGGATCATGATTTCTTCAGCAGGTATCCTTTTAGGAGCTAGGGCGAAATTGTGACCACGTGAAAGTGCGGTGAGTGCTTCAGGCTTTAAAACTGCCGACGAGAGGTTGACTACAGTGTTGCGTGGTGGCTGGGGTATGGAAGTAGAAGTCTTTGTCAGGTTTTCGTATTTTTTCACATGCCGACTATGTATTTTTTCGAATTCCTTTCTTGCCGATGCGCATGAGATGTCATGAAGTATAGACCATAGATCAAGGCCGAGTGTATTCGAAAGCTCTTCCTCTAGTGCCCGTAAGGTTTTGTTTTCATCGGCAAGGAGAACGCGCATCGCGGTAATTTGTTCTCTTAACAGGGCGAAGCTAGTGCGGTTATAAATGCGTCGTGCTTTCTCGGAAGTAAAACGGTGCTTCAATTTGACACAATTAGGGATCACTTTGTTATCCCGGCAGCGTTTTAGGAATGTTAGACGATTTATTTGCCTCGATATCTTCAACCTCAGTTTGCCGTATTGACAGGCCTTTCGTGCGATTGCATCTCCGTGGATGATCATGATTCTAGTAGCAAGACTCATACGTTGGTTAGACATAACTGGTAATTAGTTTACGGATTTAACAACACATATAAAGTATATTAATTAAATTAAAAGCTCGACGCATTTATAACTGCACTAGCTTCGCCCTGTTAAGAGAACAAATTACCGCGAACCGCGTTCTCCTTGCCGATGAAAACAAAACCTTACGGGAGCTAGAGGAAGAGCTTTCGAATACACTCGGCCTTGATCTATGGTCTATACTTCATGACATCTCATGCGCATCGGCAAGAAAGGAATTCGAAAAAATACGTAGTCGGCACGTGAAAAAATACGAAAACCTGACCAAGACTTCTACTTCCATACCCCAGCCACCACGCAACACTGTAGTCAACCTCTCGTCGGCAGTTTTAAAGCCTGAAGCACTCACCTCACTTTCACGTGGTCACAATTTCGCCCTAGCTCCTAAAAGGATACCTGCTGAAGAAATCATGATCCAAATAGAGCGTGGAATTCGCAACCTGCCTAACCACATCGCCAACAACGTAAGACTGGATGTAGTCGGTGTTCTTACTAAAGCCAAACCTCCAAAATCCAACTTATCCAAAAACGAATATACAGCCCTACAAGAATTGAAAAACAACAAAAAAATAGTAATCACCAAAGCTGATAAGGGAAGCGACACTGTGGTACTCAATCAAAAAGACTACAAAGGTAAGCTAAATTCTTTAGTACTAGACCGTACTACTTACCTCCCCATTGAATATAATCCGACCAGCTCTCAGATTAGAACTATCCACAGACTCCTTAAGAAAGTCACTTCTTGGCCTGTGGAAGTCACCAACAAACTTAAACCTTATAACTCTAGACCCCCCCCGATTATATGGACTCCCAAAAATACATAAACAAAATGTGCCATTGCATCCCATAGTGGATGGCATTGATTCCCCCACATATAAATTAGCCAAACATTTAGCCAAAACTCTCACACACTACACTGGCAACACACCATCACACATAAAAAACTCAGCCCACTTTAAAGCCAGTATAGAAAACCTCACACTCCAACACACTGACATAATGGTCAGTTTTGATGTCTCCTCCCTATTCACTAATGTCCTACTCAAAGAAACCCTGGAGCTCATCCAAGCCAAGTTTCCTCCCGATATCTCAGCCCTATTTCAGTTCACAATGAACTCAGGCTATTTCGTTTGGCAAGGAAAGTTCTACAAACAGATAGAGGGGACAGCCATGGGTTCACCACTTTCCGCACCCTTGGCCAATTTCTTTATGGAGACATTTGAAGAGAAAGCCTTAAACTCCGCCCCACAAAAACCCACTATTTGGCTTCGTTATGTGGATGATGTGTTTGCTATTTTGCCACATGGCTCAGACACACTCCACTCCTTCCTAGCACACTTAAACAACCAACACCCCAGAGTCCATTTCACCTTAGAAAAAGAGGAAAACAACACCCTCCCCTTCCTAGACACTTTAATCACCCGCCAGCTTGATGGATCTTTGGTTTTCTCTGTTTACAGAAAACTCACCTACACTGGCATATACATTCACCAGCAATCCCCCCCCCCCTCACAACAATATGGGGTGATAAAAACACTATATAACAGGGAAAAATTAATCTGCTCAGCTGACAAGGCCCTGACTATTGAACTAAACCACATCCTCAACACTTTCTTAGCCAATGGCTATAACCCCAAAAAAATCCAAAAAATACTAAAACCTGTAAACCACAACCCCCCTCCACAATAAAGATTACACCAAGTTTATCACCATCCCCTACATCCAGGGCACCTCTGAGAAAATAACCAATATCCTCAAAAAATATGACCTTACTTCCTGTTACAGACCATATAAAAAGTTGGCATCCCTTATCCGCTCCACCAAAGACCAACCACTTCCCCTAGACCTGCCTGGTGTATACCAGGTCCCTTGCAGCTGCAAATTGCCCTACTTTGGCCAAACAGGCAGAACAACAAATATCAGGATTTCAGAACACCAAGACTACATCCGGTTTAACCAGTACAGCCGCTCTGGGCTAGCAGACCATGCCTTAGATACCCACCATAAAATTTGTTGGAAGAAAACAAAAATAATTTATCGCAGCAAGTTTAAATATGAAAGATTATTCAAAGAATCTTCAGCAGCTCTAAAAAACGTTCCTAACCTCAACAAATTTGGGTGCATGAAACTGCCCCAAATTTGGGAGACTTTCATTATGAGAACTTCAGCCCAACTGCCAAGACTACCAAATTAGCCCGCAAGAGGGCACCATTAGGACTTTAGGAACAATATTAGTTTCTTGCTTTCTTCCTCATTTGCTTTATGTTAGTTCCTGAGTGCACATACCATATCTTTATATTCCTGAAGATGGCAATGTGACATTGCCGAAATATAGAAGTTATTCATTAAAGTTACCTTTAATTAATATACTTTATATGCGTTGTTAATTCCGTAAACTAATTACCAGTTATGAATAAACTATTCTCTGATATCTCTCCATCAACCACTCTCCTATCCATCTCACCAACCCTATATCCATCCCCATATGCCTGATTAGAATTCCATGTGGTATCCTTTCAAAGGCTTTAGCAAGGTCCAGTAGAATCACTGTAAACCCATTACCCTTATCCAGTTCATTTAGCCATCACTGTGTTATAAAATGTGAGCAAGTTACTGAGGCATGATCTACCCTTCGCAAAACCATGCTGTCCCCCATACAGTATCCCATTTTCATCTATCCATTCCTGTATTTTCCAATTGACTACTTTCTCCAAGACCTTGACAACAACTCCTGATGTGCTGATCGGTCAGTAATTTTCAGCTGCAGTGGAACTATTTTCCCCTCTTTCCACCTCCTCGGGACTAATCGAGACCCAAGATTGAAATTAAACAAAATGGTGAAGGGCACTGACAATTATTTTGCCACTTCACGTACGACACGAGGTAGTATACTATCCAATCCCACAGATGTATTCACATTGAGGTTTTGTAATAGACTTATTCACCTCCACTTAATTCACCACAATTCCCATATAAGCTGTTGGTTTCTTCATTCCTACAATATCACCACCTGGATGATATACTCTTGCAAAGTGCTCACTCAGTAATTCCACTATATCAACTAATTTAGTTACCTCCCTACCATCGGCATTCTTTAAAATCATTCTGCCGTATACATTTTTTCTTTTACTTGCAACATATCGAAAAAAACTGTTTGGGATTCTCTTTAGCCTGCATGGTTAATTTTCTTTCATAATCTGCTTTTGCTTTTCTTACCACACTCGTTACCCTTCTGGTCTGCGCTTTATACCGTTCCTGTGCCTGCAGGTCACCTTTCTCCTTAAATTCCATCCACCACAGTTGTTTTTTTTTTTGCAGCTCAAGCTTAGTGGTGTTATTCATCCATTTAATTCCTACTTGATTTACTATTTGGACTCTAGGTATACAGTCAGCCATTACCTCCCGCAAACACTCCTTAACCACCTCCTATGCACTATTAACATCCAGCCCTTGCAGTTTTACATGTCCTGGCACTGAACCAAGCAATCTCCTAAGCTCATCATACTTACCAGCCCGTTAATTCCACATGTACCCTTTCTTAATTGAAAATTCCACACATTTAAATACCTCCCATGTGATCACTTTATGATCACACCTTATGATTACTCTCACCATGCAATTACTAGGTCAAGCACTCTGGAACCCCTAGTATATTCCATTACATGTTGTCCCAGGTAGTTATCTCTTAATAATTGCATAAAATCCAATTCCTTCCTCCCATGTGTCCTCTTCTCCCTCCAGTCAATGTTACCATAGTTGAAATCCCCCATAATAATTACACTCCTTCCACTCATTGCTTCTATTTGCTTATGGATACTATCTCCACCATCTATTCCATCACCTGGTCTATAGCAGCACCCAACTGTATATTTTGTTCTGCTAATCTCACACCAAATACCCTCAAATGTGCTCTTTTCTCTATCCTGCAGTTCTACTTCTATTCTCCTTGGCTGCAGTTCACCAGCTATCATCAATAACACTCCTCCCCCCATTGTATTCTCCCTCTTCCTTCTGAACACACTATACCCATTAAATTCTATCCTACTAGATATATCATCTTCTGTCAGCCATGTTTCACTAATGCCAATAACCTGTGGCCTGGAAGAGCCAACCAAGTCCAAAAATTCTTCCTTCTTGTTCCTAATACTCCTGGCATTAGTATACATGAAATGCAGAAGATCGATAGTTCCTCTCAGATCCTTTCCTATATCGTTAATGAAGAAATTAAATAGTAGTGGTCCAAGAACAGAACCCTGCGGCACACCACCATTAGTCACCGGCCGTGCTTTGGACTCTACTCCTGAATAAACTACTCTGTGATATCTCTTCATGAACCACCCTCCTGTCCATCTCACCAACCTTATATCCATCCCCATATGCTGCAGTTTACTGATTAGAATTCATGTGGTATCCTGTCAAAGGCCTTAGCAAGGTGCAGCAGTCGTAAGCTGTAAACCCATTACCCTTATCCAGTTCAACTGTCACTGTGTTATAAATCGTGAGCAAGTTACTGAGGCATGAACTACCCTTCACAAAACCATGCTGTTCCCCATACAGTATCCCATTATCATCTATTCATCCCTGTATTTTTTCTTTACTTCTTTCTGCAGAAAGCTGACAACGACTCCTAATATGCTGATTGGTTGGTAATTTGCAACAGCAGTCTTGGAACCTCCTTTATGCAGTGGTACTATTTTCCCACTTTCCACCCCCTCGGGACTAACCCAGACCCGAGACTCAAATTAAACAAAGTGGTCAAGTACTGACAATTCTTTTGCTGCTTCACGTAAAACCCGAGCTGGTATACCATCCAATTCCACAGATCTATTCATATTAAGGTTTTGTAATATACTATACACCTCCATTTCATTCACCTCAATCCTGTATAAGCTATTGGTTCCTTCATTCCTGCAATATCACCACCCAGATGATATACTCTTGCAAAGTGCTCGCTCAGTAATTCCACTATATCAACTAATTCAGTTACCTTCCTACATTGGCATTCCTTAAAACCATTCTTCTGTATACATTTTTTCTTTTACTTGCAGCATATCGAAAAAACTGTTTGGGATTCTCTTTAGCTTGCGTGGCTAATTTTCTTTCATAATCTGCTTTTGCTTTTCTTACCACACTCGTTACCCTTCTAGCCTGTGCTTTATACTGTTTGTGTGCCTGCAGGTCACCTTTCTCCTTAAATTACCTCCACAGTTGTTTCTTTTTTTGCAGCTCAAGCTTAATGGTGTTATTCATCCATTACCTCCTTCAAACGCTCCTTTACAACTTCCCATGCACTATCAATCTCCAGCCCTTGCTGTTTTACATGCCATGGCACTGAACCAAGCAATCTCCTAAGGTCGTCATACTTACCAGCTTGGTAATTCCACA
Organism: Typopeltis vanoorti; assembly: GCF_054136105.1. NCBI lineage: Eukaryota > Metazoa > Arthropoda > Arachnida > Uropygi > Thelyphonidae > Typopeltis > Typopeltis vanoorti. The sequence goes on from NC_143565.1 coordinate 33,476,071, forward strand.
TGTACCCTTTCTTAATTGAAAGTTCCACACATTTAGTCACCTCCCAGGTGATCACTTTATGATCACACCTTATGATCACTCTCACCAGTTGGTGACTCCGTGGTCATATTCATTACAGTCAAATTCTCAGATGCAATTACTAGGTCAAGCACTCTGGAACCCCTAGTATATTCCATTACATGCTGTCCCAGGTAGTTATTTCTTAATAACTGCATAAAATCCAATTCCTCCTTCCCATGTGTTTTCTCCTCCTTCCAATCAATGTTACCATAGTTGAAATGCCCCATAATAATTACCTTCCTTCCACTCGTTGCGTCTATTTGTATATGCATACTATCTCCACCATCTATTCCATCACATGGTCTATAGCAACACCCATCTGTATATTTTGTTCTGCTAGTCACAATCTCACACCAAATAGCCTCAAATGTGCTCTTTTCTCTATCCTGCAGTTCTACTTCTATTCTCCTTGGCTGCAGTTCATCAGCTATCATCAATAACACTCCTCTCCCCATTCTTTTCTCTCTGTCCCTCCCGAACAAACTATACCCTTCCCATTCTATCCCACTAGCTATATCATCTTCTATCAGCCATGTCTTACTAATGCCAATAACCTGTGGCCATTAAGAGCCAACCAAGGACAAAAATTATTCCTTTTTGTTCCTAATGCTCCTGGCATTAGTATACATGAAATGCAGAAGCCTGTTAGTCCGACCCCTATCTTGATGCCTTCTACTAACTATCCCATTCTGATTTTTTTGTCCTTCCTACTAGCCCAGGCATATTATACACTTTCTTACACTCAACTGCCTCACTGATGCCTTCATATCCACTCCCCCCCCCATAATAGCTCTAGTTTCCCTGATTCTCCACATCCACTTTCACTTCATTCAGCAACACTTTTTCCAGTCTCTGCACACCAAATCCATTCAGATGCAAACCATCCATCTTGTATAAGTCCTTTCACCCATCAAACTCACTCCACACCACTCCTCCTGCATTACCTGCACATAAAGTCATTTGCAATTATGGCCCTCCTTCTCAACTCTTCTCTGTCATACCGCGTCAACAGACTCACTATCTTAACTCTCTCACTCTTTTCTTTTGCTACCTCTAGTAATTCCTTCAGGTCCTCTCTCATAACAAATTTTTCACCTTTTAAATCATTTGTTCCTGCCACTTCTATCATTTCTTTCACTCTCTTCTTTTGCTCTCTAATAGCCTCACTTACATCCTTAATTTTCGCACCCGCTAAGTACGATTTTATCGAACTCTCACCTATTACACCTCTTACTAGTGAATCACCATACAACACCCGCTCCTTCATTTTCCTTTTCACTCCTGATGATGCTCTCATTTTTCTTATCACACATTTGCTTCTTTCCATTAGCTGATGCACTGGTAAACAATCGCTCCAGCTGGCGCTTCCCCCTATGTATCGCTCTGCGCAACTGTGTGATCTCCCTCATTGCAACTAACTCTTCATTTTTTTTATCACTCAAACCATTCTTACGCTCTGTACTTTTATTTTCATTCTCTCTTTCACTCTCACTCTCAACACTGCTCTCATATCTGGCACTACATCGCAAATTTCTATCATATCACTATTTTCTATCACATTATGGCTTTCATCTATTACATCAATCTCGCAACCTGAGACACTTCAAATCCTCACATTCCTTACACTTTCGGCACACTTACCCACCACTATCATTATCGATCCAAACTTCGGCCGCTCTCGGAAAAGCATACATCCCGCAGACTTTACATTGAACGAACTCCCTTAGGTTAAATTTATCGAACAAAGATGGCAATGATTTGGATGCCATTGCCTTTCTTCTCTTTGGTGCCATGTGCTATGCTACGTATGTATCTTATCAAAATACTAATTTAACACCAATTAAAACAGACTTTTTATGCTAAACAGATTAACTCGGCAATATACTATAATTCTAGCACAATTATTAAGTGATAACGCTATTTTTTTAAAAACTAAATAACTTATCTTTTGCAGCTCTTCAAACGTAATCCTACCATCAATGTGCCCCCTAACATATAGACATAACTCTTTCTCTGTCATCAATGGCACCCCCCCACTCTCTTTTTTTCCTTTCTATCTTCACGAAACACTTCATATTCTTCCATCTCTGTTCCTGTCAGGATGTTATCCTCATCCAGCCATGTCTCACTTATTCCAATAATTTTTGGATGAACAGACTCAATTAATGCAACCATTTCATCTGCCTTGTTTCTTACACTTATAGCATTTGTATACAAACACAACAGCTCACTCTTGGATCTATAGCTAGTTCCACTGATAACACTCATTCGACATGATTTTTCCATGCTCATCTCAAACCATTTCCCTTTCTCCTTATTCATTTTAGAATCCTCTTCAAATCCAGCTGTTTCCTCTTGATCCCAGGTCATTCCCCTTCCTTTCCTCTCTGCACATGCATTCACATCCTCTTGGAGCATCCAGCTTTTCACTGTGTGTTCCCCTGTCCACCCTGAGCCTCCCCGTTCCGCTGTCCGTCTTGCACACCTGTTCTCTCATTCTCTGTACTCATGCTGCTCACTTCTTCATTCATAACCACCTCTTCAATCGCTCTTGTCTTACTCTCCCACTCTTCCACATCGCTTCCCACTTAATCAGATTCATTCTCTGTACTCATTTCTCTATCTTCCAGCAGCAGTCTCTCCAAGCGACTCACACCAAAACTACTCAAGTGCAGTCCATCGCTCCTATACAGTTCACTTCATCTTTCAAACTCATTCATGCACATTAACAAACTGCACTCCTTTCTCCTTGCACATTTCTGCTAACATATCATTAAAAATCCCTGCTTTCCCCCTCATCTCACCACTGTCATGCCCGAGCAACATGCTTACTACCTTTCTTATCACACTATTCTCTTTTATCCATCTCAACAACCTTCTGATATCCAATCTGACATGTTATTTTTCACAGTCAAGTAATTTGTACCTATTAGAACTGCCAATTCTTTTGCTCGCTTACTTCTCTTATCCAGTGCCTCAATCACTACTCATTCTGCCTCCAGTAAAACATACCTTGGACATCCTCTCGTCCAACACACCTTTAATAATTGAATCACCATATAATGCCATTCACAGGTCTTTCGTTACCTCTTTTATATCAACATTATTTGTTTTCATCATTTTCGCTCCCCCGTACATTTCCCGAATTTTCTTAACTTCATTCCACATTTATTTCATCTCTTACCTCATCCTAACCAACTCACTTTCGAATCTTGCATCACATTTTCGCTGTCATTCATTCTTTTGAATTTTTGAACTCTCGAACTCTGTGTTACACTTTTGCTCTCGTTCTTTCCATTTTTCAAGCTTTTGAACCTTGCGTAACACTTCCGCTTTCATTCATTCTTTCAATTTCATTGCTTTATCCCATATTCGCATCATTTATTATCATTTTTTCACTTATATCCACTTCTGACAGTAACCTTTTCTTGTTTTACCACTTCTCCAACAAGTACCTCAGTTATTTATCTGTTGCCGGAAAACGACCCGGACTGAGATCTGATTGTCATTCAAAGTGCCTTAGAAGATCTAAATGTTAGGTATGACAATATTGGAGTGCTGACAAGTTAGAGTATGGTGAAATAACATTGATAGGAGATTAGTAATAATGTAAAGTTATTCCTGTAGTACTGTCATAGTAGGCTATACACCTCCCTTGAGGGTACATATCACTGATGTTTTTTTTTTTTTTTTTTTTTTATGTTGGGCCCATATACGAGAGGTTGGCTGATCAACTTATACTACGTTAGTACTGTATATGATGATACAAAATACACGGGAATACAGAAAGAAGAGATGGCTTGTAGTATGTAATGAGTTGTATCATATTTGGGAGATTATATATTGAATAAATATAATGATAAAGGATTTTGTATGTTAAATTTCATTATTTCTAGAAATAAAAAAAAAAACATTTTTTTTCCCCAGTGAAATAAACTCCCAGTGTACTGAAACTCTGTGTACTCCTTTACACTTGGCTGTCAGTCACCAGCAGTTGTCTGCTATTCAAACCCTCGTTAATCTGAATTCCCGATTGGATCTAGTGGATATAAATGCAAATACGGTCTTTCATTTTGCTGCAAGTACAACAAAAGAAATTATTCAGGTTTGAAAGTCAATGAGAATTTATTTACCATGTTGCAAATTTTTGTTGAATTTAATATAGATATCAGTATTTATATTTGTCTTGTAGATGATGAAAGCATAAGTCAATCATTCTGTAAAAAAGGAAGCTTTCACATTCAAATGAGCTATCTGCATGAATGCAGAAAATAAAGTTTGCTTTCTAAGAATGCATCAGTTATGTACATATTGATTATGAAACATTTTTGCAAGATTTTCTAAAAAAAAAAAAAAATGCATCCAAGTTTAAAATGCATATTTTACTGAAGTATGTGACATACAGATTTGATACTGTTGGTACAAAGATCTGATACAATAAATTTGAAAATGTTTATACAGTAAACTTTTAGTGAAACAAACATTCTTGGAATCTGTTACTGATCTGCATCTCTTATGTATATCAGACACCTTCATAATTATAGTAGTTATCTCATGCAGTGTTTTATCTAAATTCACAATCCATCAGATAAACCTTGATATTAAGTCAGCTAAATGACCTTCATAGTGTATTCTGTTATAGTTTATTTACTTTACTACTGCATAATCTGTAATGAATATTGGAAAAAAAGATCTTGGCTAAAAATTTAGAATGATTGTTGTTATTTTTATATTAATCTAATGTGAGGATGACATTAGATTAATATAAAGACAGATGTTAGATATGACATCTTATTCTACCTGTAACATAGATATGTTAGAAGTAGAAAAAAGAGAAGGACAGATGATAAAGATAAGCCGGACTTTTCATGAGCATTAGCTTAGATTTAGAAGAAAGAAGTAGAAGTATGGCAGATGGCAGTTTGGTTGAACAGTACCTATGAAATTATTGTAGAAAAGGCATGAGACAGAAACATAATGCTGAAAACTAAAGAAGATAGAAAAGTAGAAATCATATAGAAAGTTTTTGGATAGTAAATTGGCATGTTCTCGTAAAGAATATAGAGAATATTGGAAATAAATTATGTGCACAAGTTACTGAACAAATGTCACAGGAAGATCTTAGAATGAACATAGAAGATGAATATCACCAAGACAGCAAAAATATTTTAAATGCTGCTAGGGAAATTACAAATGGAAGAATAATGCAAGTACTGCAAATATTATCATAGGTCATAAGACTATACGAGGGTGGTATGAAAAGTTCTCAGCCTCGACTATAGATAGCAACATTATCTGCATGATTTTTTTTTCTAAGTTGGTACATCTGTCATAAGCATCCATGTGAAATTGCAAGCCATTCTATCAAGTAGTTTGTTTTATACAGCTGTCTGAAGCAAAAGTGTTGTCTGTATCCCTTGAAATGGATAAAATTGAGTATTGTGCGGTTATAAAAACGCCAAAAGAAATTCATTCAAAGTTCATAAAAGTTTGTGGGCACTCTTCTCCTTCCTTTTTTGACAATTAAGAAATGGGCTCCCAAGTTTAAATGTGGCCATACCAACCTTAAAGATGATCACGTGAAGGACGTCCAAATATACCAGAATATATACCAGTAATGATACCAGAAATCATTGATCAAGTGCACAATATGGTATTGGATGACCGGCGAGTCAAAGTGCATGAAATTGCTGAGGCTATAGGCATTTCAAAAGAACATGTAGGATATATTTTGCATGAAAAATTGCAAATGAAAAAACTTGTGCAAGATGGGTGCCTCACTTGCTCACAGCAGATCAAAAACCCACTCGCATGAAAATCTCTGAACAGTGCTGGAGCATTTTAACAAGAATAAAACTGATTTTGTGCATTGATTTATTACTATGGATGAGACTTGGATTCACCATTACACAAAGTATCTTCAGGAGTGAGGCAACTCGTGGTAAAGGGGGACCAAGCTCTCTCATCACTTGTCTTAGTATCTCCCATAATGCAAAACATGTCTCCTTGTGGACATGTATAATGCTATGCATTAAGGGAAGGGCCACTACCCAGACCGGTTTCGACCTTTATTGAATGTTCAAGTGCAGGTCAAACTCCAAAAACTCAGCATTGTTCCCCTCAGTAACAGGCTCACCCTACTGCTGAGAAAAACTCTCAGCATTGGCTTTACCCCCACCACCCAGCAGAGCCGCTCATTTGCTCATATGTCATCTGAGGGGTAACAGCATTACCATTCATCACCCAAGCTTCCAACTGGTTTTGACCTTTATTGAGGTCTCGTCAGTGGGAGCCAGACCCAGAGGTGGTGATACTAAGGTGGAAGTAATGGAGAAGTCATATTTACCTATACGAGTTGCCAAAAGGTGTCTCACCTTATTATTGAATTACTCTGGATTAGAGAGAAAGATGTCGGAAGTTTTTTTTTTCACTTCTTAGACTATAATAAATTTAGTTTAATCTTTTATCCAAGTGTAAGCAAACAAGGTTGCACCTGAAGAATCTTCAGGACTGAGGCAACTCATGGTAAAGGTGGACCAACTATCTTAGTATCTCCCATAATGCAAAGCACAACTCTTTGCAGATATGTATAATGCTATGCATTAAGGGAAGGACCACTATCCAGACTGGTTTCGACCTTTATTGAGGTGAAAAAGTAAAGGGTTGCTCATCATAGGCATAGAGTAGTTAGTATACAGGTGCAAGAGAGCCTGATAGTATTAGAAGAAAAAAAGACAGATAGATAGCATGAGAGAGAAAAGACCTCAGCTCTTTTATATCATCATATGGCCAAAGGCTATCAATTTTTCTTCTTTCACCAATCTCATATAGATGAACAACCAAAAGTCCAGTTGATACTAAAGCTCAAAGATGACTGATACCCAGGTGGTTAGCTTCATCTGGGTTAACTGCCTTGAGTTGGCCTTCTCTGCCTGGGATTGCTCTCCAGTCATCCCTGCATTTGACTATAAGACTACATTGAATTAAGAGGATGGAACTATTTAAAAAACCTCTCATAGCAAGAATAGGCAGAATTTTATCTCCTCCTGATGAATATTGCATAATGTGGGTGGTCTATACCATCTAGTGATAAATTTGATATCTCTTAGAATGCTTCTTTCTAAATACAAAAAACGTCTGACTGAACAATAAAATTTCCACAATACAATATTATAAAGCATTTGGATGTCATATTACTGGTTTTCAAATCCATGTTTTTTTTTCTAACCTTCCATAAATGGTATTTTAATTCATTAATTATAAAAATCAAAATTCTCTTCCCATTGCTGACAGGTGGTGGGTATTATAAAAAAATAACCTGTTCCGTTGTAAATAGTGGCATGCCCAACACATTACATAATCTGTTCCAAATATGCAGAGCAAGAGGGCAGCTGTAGAATGCATGTTCTACTTTTTCCAATTGGTAACAGATGTCACAGATTGAATTTCCAATGTTAAAGTACCTCCATTTGATGGCATTGACTGGAAGGCAACCATATGCAATTCTCCAAGCAAAATCCTTCCTGTTAGGGTACCCTTGAAGCTTTATCAAGTTATGAAACAAAATATTGTTGTCAGTACCTAACTGTGGAACTTTACAGCGAAAGAGATTAAAGATTCTTTATACGAAATTTTACTTTTTTTTAATGGAAAGAATGTCAATTCCGGAGTGTTTTAGTAGTCTTAGAGTTAAGCACAGGGTGTTGTAGTATTCAGGAACAATCTGAGCTTTTGGACCTTTATAATCATTAACTCCAAATAGGGGAAGATGAAAACCCAAGTAGTACCAGAGAAGGCCTGCAGGTGTGTGATTAGTTTGCATTATTTTATGGATTCTTGAAGCTGTATTGCTTAAATAGCAGAATTTTAAGACTGGAAGTCCAAATCCTCCATGCTTTGTTGATAGTCAAAGAAATTCCTTTTTAACTTCTTGGTATAGGCTAGACCAAAAAAATTGCAGAGGTTTATTGAGGTCTCATCAGTGGGAGTCAGACCCAGAGGTGGTGATACTAAAGTGGAAGTAATGGAGAAGTTATATTTACTTATATGAGTTGCCAAAAGGTGTCTCACCTTATTATTAAATTACTCTGGATTAGAGAGAAAGATGTTGGAAGTTTGTTTTTTTTTCCCACTTGGTTAGACTATAATAAATTTAGTTTAATCCTTTATTCAAGTATAAGCAAACAAAGTTTGCAGCTGAAGTATCTTCAGGACTGAGGCAACTCGTGGTAAAGGTGGACCAAGCTCTCAACATTTGTCTTAGTATCTCCAATAATGCAAAGCACATCCCAGACCTGTTTCGACCTTTATTGAGGTCTTTTTGGCTCTTCCCTTAATGCATAACATTCTACCTGTCCACAAGGAGATGTGCTTTGCATTATGGGAGCTACTAAGACAAGTGATGAGAACTTGGTCCATCTTTACCACGACTTTCCTCAGTCCTGAAGATACTTCAGGTGCAAACTTTGTTTGCTTACACTTGAATAAAGGATTAAAATAAATTTATTATAGTCCAAACAAGTGGGGAAAAAAAACTTCCAACATCTTTCTCTTTAATCCAGAGTAATTTAATAATAAGGTGAGACACCTTTTGGCAACTTGCATAGGTAAATATGACTTCTCCATTACTTCCACTTTAGTATCACCATCTCTGGGTCTGGCTCCCACTGATGAGACCTCAATAAAGGGTGAAACCGGTCTGGGTAGTGGCCCCTGCCTTAATGCATAGCATTATACATGTCTGCAAGGAGATGTGCTTTGCATTATGGGAGATATTAAGACAAGTGATGAGAGCTTGGTCCACCTTTATCGAGTTGCCTCAGTCCTGAAGATACTTCAGGTGCAAACTTTGTTTGCTTACACTTGGATAAAGAATTAAACTAAATTTATTATAGTCTAACCAAGTGAAGAAAAACTTCCAATAATGGCATTTTGTTTATTCATTATCTTGAAAAGGTTAAAACAATAACCAGGGAATATTATCATAACACTAATTATAGGTGTAGGCCATATTGGTCTGTTCCGGTCTCATTATCCATCCAATATCCTTTTTTGAGGTCTTCCCTGCCTTCTCTTTCCAATTAGCTTATATTTCAGTATTTGTTTAGAATGTTGGGTGTTGGCCATTCGGTTTGCATGTTCAATCCATTTTTATTTATAATTGTTTATGTTTTCTTCTGTTGATTTTGTTTTTAGTTCTTTTAAAATGTCTTCATTTCTTTTTTGATCTAATAATGAGTATTTTTCAGTTCTTCTCATAAATCTCATTTCACTTGTTTTTATTCTTTATGTTGTTTGTTTATTGCCCAAATTTCGCTGCCATATAATAATGTGGGCACTTCTAAAGAATTGTATATTTTCTAGTGTGTTTCTTTTTGAACTACATTTGGGTTGAGTGTTCTGTTTATCAGGCCTATAATCTGTAAAAATTTTGAAGTTTTTTAATTTTGTCTTTTTCTCCTTCATATGATATTTCACATCCAAGATAACTGAAAGTATTTATCTGTTCTATTATTTTATTATTAATAACTGTTTTGCTTCTATCTGGAGTTTGTCCACAAAATGCCATTGTTTTCTTTTTATCTATGGAAATTTTCATTCCAAACTGTTCTACTATAATGTTTAAATTATATATTGCTCTTTGTAAATTGTCTTCCGTATCTGCAAATAATAGCGAATTTATTTTTGTTATTCTGGGAAATTTCTATACCTTGATTGTTTAAGGTGCTCCACTGTATTAATATTTCATTAATGTAAATATTGAAAAGTGTTGGAGACAGAGGGCATCCTTTTCTTACTCCTTGGTTTATAGATTGTTTTTCAGACAACTTTTCATTTATTATTATTTTTATTTCATCTTCATCATCCTCATAATCTTAAAATTCCTGCCATGTACCCCCAAGGGATGTGCAGGATATGATAGTACTACATGAAAAATTTACATCATTACTAACTTCCTATCTACAATTTTCCTCCAAATCCATCTGTTATTACTTGTCAAGACTCCAATATTATCAGATCTTGTATTTCTATCACCTAAGACACTTTGTACTGTATCAATCCACCTATATCTTGGTCTTCCTCTGAGTCGTTTTCCTGCCAACCTGGCAGAGAACACTTGTTTTGCCAATCTTTCCTCGCCCATTCTGTTTAAGTGACCATACAACCTGAGATTAGCTCTGCTAACGCATTCCTGGATGCCGACAATGTCAAGTTCATTTCTAATATCCTCATTTTTAATATGATATTGCCATTGATGCCATCTATTCACACCTCTAATCTTTCTCAGGACTCTCATATCTGCAGTCTCTAGTCTTTGGTCAAGTATTTTACTTCTGACCCGGCTCTCAGCTCCATAAGTTAAAACTGGTTTGAACACTGTCTTCTATACATTAATTTAACGTTTTGACTAATTTCTCTCTTATTCCACATGAATTTATTCAGTTGACTTCCTACCATACCAGCTTTGTTGATTCTGATTTCTATTTCCATATTTAATTTACCATCTTCACTAAAAATCGCGCCTGAGTAGCTGAAATGTTTTACTTGTTCCATATGTTCTCCGTTCACAACACAGTTGATAATTTCAACGATTCTACCTATTTTCATTGTCTTTGTGTTTTCTTTTTATTGCTGACCTTCATACCATATCTATTATAACAATTATTCAATTTAGTTAGGGAATCTTCAAGACTTGTAGCGGATTTATTTAGAAGTATAGCATCGTCTGCATAAAGCAAAGAGCTGATATCCAATTTTGATATCATGTTTAATACCACTTTCCTTCATAATGTGATCCATAAAGATAATGAATAACAGTTGGGATAATGTACATCCTTGTCTCACACCAGATTTAACATTAATCCATCTTTCCTATACTTCCTTCAATTCTAACTGCTGACTTACAACTCAAATAAAGACTAAGTATTGCGGGTATTGGGGGTGCTTAAGGGTCAAAGCTGTATAACTGAGAGGACACCTCCACATAGCCTTTAAAGGAATGCGGAGAACCAACCAGGGCTTCTGATTGGTTGGTTCTCCAGTGAGGATTGGACATTCTGACCTAATGTCCAATCCTCACCTTCTCGTGGTGCACCTTATTGGGTATCAACCTGGATACTGAACGAACGAGGATGGGCTGGCAATTTGGGATTTAGCCGAACAAATTGTATTCTTATTGGTTAAACCAAAATAAAAAATGATGGTACAACATGACATGACTGGTTAAACAAGGCCCCCGTTGTTTTCGCCAGGGAACCAGGGCGAACAGCGAAAAGTAAGCTACTGGAACAAATCTGAAAACAAACCCCAACTCAACCTCACCAGAGTTAAAGATCGGTACTATCAACATAAGAAACCTGAATGGCAAAGAAATGGAGCTAGCTGAGAAATTAGATAAGTACCAGATTGACATAATAGGGGTTACTGAAACAAAAAAGACCAAAACTGGTGAGATCTTTCTGAGCAATAAATACAAAATGTTATATTCAGGCAATGACAATCAAGGAAAAGAAGGAGTAGCCATAGTATTCAACACAAAATACGAGGCTAATCTTCTTGAATGGCAGTCAGTCTCAAGTAGAGTAATGTGGGCAAATATGAGAATGGGGAACTGGACAATGAGACTTATTTGTGCCTATGGTCCGACAGAAGGTTCTGCTAAGTTAGAAGTGGAGGAATTTTTTGATGCTTTAGAAAAAGCAACTGACACAATGAAAAAGGAAAAGTTGGTCCTTGTTGGGGATCTAAATAGCAGAGTAGGAAATGATTGTGAGACATACAAAAATATTTTTGGAAAATTTGGAGAGAAGAGCAAAGCTAATAATAATGGCAAATATCTGTTGGATTTCTGCTCAGGACATGGACTGGTTATTACTAACACCATGTTCCAACATAAAAATGTGCACAAATTCACATGGAGAGAAGAGGCAAGGAATAAGAAAAGTCTCATTGACTATGTTATTGTTGATAGTGATGTTTTCTCCCTGGTGCAGGACACCAGAGTGTACAGAGGATTTGAAATTGGAAGTGATCACTATTTAGTCTTGAGCAGGATAAAATTGAATTTCATATTGAAAAGAATAACATGTAAGAAAGTTTTAAAGCGAATAAAAGTTGAGCAGCTCTCAGATGTGAACTGTAGACTAAAATACAGAAAGATTATTGAAAAAAAATGAAAGAGTTTGATAACAGGAATCAAACCTTGGAGATTCAGTGGCAAACTCTGAAGAAAACATTGACTGATTCTGCCAGAGAGGCATGTGGTGAGGTTGTCTGCAAGGATAGAAAAATTAGAACTCCATTGTGGACACAGGAAGTTAAAGAGTCAGTGAAGGAAAAGAAGAAAGCATATCAAAAGTTCCTGGCAAATAAGTCAGCTTTTGCTCTTAGAGAATACAGAGACAAATGTAAGAAAGCTAAACAGTGTGTAAAACTAGCTAAACAAAAGTCATGGGAGGACTTTGGAAAGAATATAGAAAATAAATGTCAAGAAGGTGGCAAAATAATCTGGAGGTTGTTGAAGAAGCTTAGGAATGGAGGAAAGAATGCTGTAAAAGGAGTTAGAGATGATAAAGGTGACATGAAAACAGGGGAAAAAGATATCCTTGAAGTATGGAGTAATTACTTTGAAAAACTGCTAAATGAAACAAGCAGTGATGACAGCACAGTGGTAAAAAGCACTGACCAGGCATGCAGTCAGGAATACATATCCATACTTGAGGTAGAAAAAGCCGTCAAAGGCTTGAAATGTGGAAAGGCAGCAGGAGTAGATGATATTCGACCAGAAATGCTGAAGTATGGTGGTATAAAAGTCTTACAGTGGCTGCACTGCATAGTTCAGAAAGCCTGGACAGAGGGACGAATTCCCGATGATTGGAGTAGAGCTCTCATAGTGCCCATATATAAAAAGGGAAATAAAGCTGAATGTGAGAATTACAGAGGTATTTCCCTACTGAGTGTTCCTGGCAAGATCTATGCAAGTATACTTGAGAAACGGTTGAGAAGAATTGTGGAAGAAAAGCTTGGTGAAGAACAAGCTGGATTCAGGCCAAATAGAGCTGTCAGGATCAGATCTTCACTTTACGTCAAATTGTCGTGAAAGCATGGGAATATAACAAAAATCTATATTTAAGTTTTGTCGATCTGGAAAAGGCATATGACAAGGTGCCAAGAGAGAAGCCATTCGATACGCTACAGTTGTATGGTATCAATGGGGCATTATATCAAGCAATACTTAGTCTTTATGTGAGTTGTAAGTCAGCAGTTAGAATTGAAGGAAGTACAGGAAGATGGTTTAATGTTAAAACTGGTGTGAGACAAGGATGTATATTATCCCCTCTGTTGTTCATTATCTATCACATTATGAAGGAAAGTGTTATTAAACATGATATCAGAATTGGAGATGTTAATGTCAGCTCTTTGCTTTATGCGGATGATGTTATACTTCTAAAGATATCCGCTAAGTCTGCAAGATTCTCTGACTAAATTGAATAAGTGTTGTAATAGATATGGTATGAAGGTCAGCAATAAAAAGACAAAGACAATGAAAATAGGCAGAATCATTGAAAATGTCAAGTATGTTGTGAATGGAGAACCTGTGGAACAAGTAAAACATTTCAACTACTTATTCACGATTTTTAGTGAAGATGGTAAATTAAATATAGAAATAGACAACAGAATCAGCAAAGCTGGTATGGTGGGAAGTCAATTGAATAAATTCATATGGAATAAGAGAGAAATTAGTCGGAACACTAAATTAGCTGTATACGATACAGTGTTCAAACCAGTTTTAACTTATGGATCTGAGACCTGGATCAGAAGTAAAACACTTGACCAAAGACTAGAGACTGTAGATATGAGAGTCCTGAGAAAGATAGAGGCGTGAACAGATGGCATCAATGGCAATATCATATTAAAAATGAGGATATTAGGAAAGAACTTGGCATTGTCAGCATCCAGGAATGCGTTAGCAGAGCTAATCTCAAGTGGTATGGTCACTTAAATAGAATGGGAGAGGAAAGATTAGCAAAACAAGTGTTCTTTGCCAGGTTGGCAGGAAAACGACTCAGAGGAAGACCAAGATATAGGTGGATTGATACAGTACAAAGTTTCTTAGACGATAGAAATATAAGATCTGATAATGTTGGAGTCTTGACAAGTAACAGACTGATTTGGAGGAAACTTGTAGATAGGAAGTTAGTAATGATGTAATTTTTTCATGTAGTACTATCATATCCTGTACACCTCTTGAGGGTAAATGGCAGGAATTTGATGATGAATGATGATGATGATGTATTGCTTGATATAATGCCCCATTGACAACATATAACTGTAGTGTATTGAATAGTTTCTCTCTTGGCACCTTGTCATATGCCTTTTCCAGATCGACAAAACTTAAATACTGATCTTTGTTATATTCCCATGCTTTCTCTACTATTTGTCGTAAAGTGAAGATCTGATCCTGACAGCCTCTATTTGGCCTGAATCTAGCTTGTTCTTCACCAAACTTTTCTTCCACAATTCTTCTCAACCGTTTCTCAAGTATACTTGCATAAATCTTACCAGGAACACTCAGTATGGAAATACCTCTGTAATTCTCGAATTCAGTTTTATTTCCTTTTTATATGTGTAAACTCTGAGAGCCCTACTCCAATCATCGGGAATTCTTCCCTCTGTCTAGGCATTTTAAACTATGCAGTGCAGCCACTGTAAGACTTTTATACCACCATACTTCAGCATTTCTGGTTGTATATCATCTACTCTTGCTACCTTTCCACATTTCAAGCCTTTGATGGTTTTTTCTACTTCAAGTATGGATATGTATTCCTGACTGTATGCCTGTCGAGTATTTTTTACCACTGTGCTATCACTGCTTGTTTCATTTAGCAATTTTTCTAAGTAATTACTCCATTACTTCAAGGATATCTTTTTCTCCCATTTTCATTTTACCTTTATCATCTCTAACTCCTTTTACAGCACTCTTTCCTCCATTTCTGAGCTTCTTCAACAACCTCCAGAATATCTTACTATCTTCCTGATATTTATTTTCTATGTTCTTGCCAAAGTCCTCCCATGACTTTTGTTTAGCTAGTTTTACACAATGCTTAGCTTTCTTACATTTGTCTCTATATTCTCTAAGAGCACAAGCTGACTTATTTGCAGGAATGTTTGATATGCTTTCTTCTTTTCCTTCACCACCTCTTTAACTTCCTGTGTCCACCATGGAGTTCTGATTTTTCTATCCTTGCAGACAACCTCACCACATGCATTTCTGACTGAATCAGTCAATCTTTGTGCATTTTAGTTTACACTTCACATCTGAGAGCTGTTCAACTTTTATTCGCTTTATAACTTTCTTACATATCATTCTTTTCAATATGAAATTCAATTTTATCCTGCTCAGGACTAAATAGTGATGCCTTCCAATTTCAAATCCTCTGTTCACTCTGGTGTCCTGCACCAGGGAGAAAACATCACTATCGACAATAACATAGTCAATGAGACTTTTCTTATTCCTTGCCTCTTCTCTCCATGTGAATTTTTGCAAATTTTTATGTTGGAACATGGTGTTAGTAATAACCAGTCCATGTCCTGAGCAGAAATCCAACAAATATTTGCCATTGTTAAATTCTGAATGAAATAGAAATTATTCCATCATTATTTCATTCAGTTTTAACAAGTAACAACATTCCCAGATCTAATAATTGTGCATCAGAGAACAGAAAACCAAGTATAAATTATTGATAACGCTTATAACTTAAGTAATTTTCTTTATCCTTTATACACTTACTGGTCATTGTTAAATTTACCAGAAGTTAAAAATATGTGAACCTTGTGTTAATGTGTAAGTATCTGAGTCATATTGCATGTAAGATAATCGGATTAAGCATTGAAGGCTTGAAGCGGAACACGTGCACCAGAGTCGAGTTACACGCGAAAGTTTTTGGCGAAGCATGCTAGGTGAAATGGTGGGACTGGTGCTGGAGGAATTAGGTGCCGAGTTCAAGAAATGAGGGGGAGATCGTTACGTAGGAAAGTGAATAACGCGCCTTGGATATATAGAGCTTGGCAGTGCCAGCTCAAGGCTTTTTCTCTCTTCATTCTATGGATGGGAGCTCTGGAATTTCTGAGGAAGGTTGTGGGAGTATGCGGACATGTCGTTTGGGCGGCCCACCGGTCAAGCAGAAGTTCAGCGATCACACATCTCATCCCTGCAGAAGGTACAGCATAGAGCGACAAGTCATGCTGAACCACTTGAACCGATAGCGGCAAGCTAGAGTAACTTACTTCGAAAGAGGAGAATTGTGTCCAAGTCCACCAGTTTATTTCTTCAGATGAAATCAAGCAGAAGCATGGTCCACGAGATGAAAGCACTCCTGAGACAATTGAGAAGAAGGCCAAGTATTTCTACGGTCCCTGGTAATGTAAAATTTTGTTCTGTTATGTATTTGTACTAAGAGGGATAATCCATGTTCGTGCAAGGAACTTTCTAGTTATTCATGTTTCATTAAATGAACGGACTCTAGGGGATTAAGCAAGAAGAAAGAGGGGAAACCGAATGTTTTAAGAAAAAGGATTGTGTAGGAATATGTTAATGCTATATGGTGTACTCAGTCTGTTAATTGATTAGCCTCTAGAAATGTTGATTACTGATTGGAATGTTGAACTACTAATTGAAGCTCTAATCTAGTTTCACTTGAGATTTTGAGGCATCTTATAAAATGTTAAGAAAGAGTTTGTATCACTTAATTAAACTCAATCTGAAGGATACTTGTGATTCTAATCTTGTAATTGTTATCTGTAAAATATTTGATTTATCGAATAAATGTCTTTCATCATTATTAATCTAACGACTAGCCTAGATTTTGATCTCTGCACTGCTCATAAAAGTCAGACCCAAAGCGGTAGTTAAGACATAAGGATAGCTACGACTGCAGTGAAATATAGATGTTGTAAGATTTAAGTACTTAACGAACTTATCAAGGAATTAGTTAATACTGTACAATTCTGAGTGTTAATTCTCCGATTATTGAGTTATTCTCTTGTCTAGAATTTAGGATGGCACAGCATAATATAAATTTTTCCTAAACCTGAAAAGGGATTAGCACCAGAAACGAAACAAAGGAATTGGTGGTACCCAAAGGCAATCCTTTGTCTTCCACACTTTGCACACTCTATACTAAATAAATTGGTGGCCTTGAATTCAAAGTGCAACTGCATACGAGTGCTAACATTAATAATAAACAAGTAGAAATTAATATAAAAACAAGAGTAAGAAAATATTACACCATTATTATTAGCTTTGCTCTTTTCTCCAAATTTTCCCAAAATATTTTTGTATATCTGACAATCATTTCCTACTCTGCTATTTAGATCCCCAACAAGAACCAACTTTTCATTTTTCATTGTGTCAGTTGCTTTCTCTAATGCCTGATAACATTCCTCCACTTCTACCTCAATAGAACCTTCTGTAGGACCATAGGCACAACTAAGTCTCATTGTCCATTTCCCCATTCTCATATTTGCCTACATCACTCTACTTGAGACTGCCTGCCATTCAAGAAGATTAGCCTTGTATTTAGTGTTAATTACTATGGCTACTCCTTCTTTTCCTTGATTGTCATTGCCTGAATGTAACATTTTGTATTTATTACTCAGAAAGATCTCACCAGTTTTTGTCTTTTTTTGTTTTAGTCACCCCTGTTATGTCAATCTGGTACGTATCTAATTCCTCAGCTAGCTCCATTTCTCTGCCATTCAGGCTTCTTATGTTGATAGTACCGATCTTTAAGTCTGGTGATGTTGAGTTGGGGGTGTGTTTTCAGATTTGTTCCAGTAGCTGACTTTTTGCTGTTCGCCCTGCTTCCCTGGCGAAAACGGGGGCCTTGTTTAACCGGCAGGTGATGCATCTGCCGGCATGAAATTTTGTCATGTTGTACCATCATTTGTATTTTGGTTTAAGCCTATAAGAATACAATTTGGTCGGCTAAATCCCAAATTGCCAGCCCATCCTTGTTTGTTCAGTATCCAGGTAGATACCCAACAGGGTGCACCATGAGAAGGTGAGGATTGGACATTAGGTGAAAAGCCCTGGTCGGTTTTCAGCATTCTATGTGGAGTTCTCCTCTCAGTTATACAGCTTTGATCCTTAAGCACTCCATTTTTATTTCATTATCTTTATATATATTCCATATTGCATGTAGTAAAATATTAGGTATATTTATTCTTTGTAATGTATCAAACAGTATATATCTTTTTACTTTGTCAAATGCTTTTTTGTAATCTATAAACAAAAGATGAGTTTCCAAATAAATTCTCTTCTTTTTTCTTTCGTATGCCAAAAGTGGTTTGCCAAATTCCCTTCTGGAGATTTCTACGTCAGTGATCCGGCTTGCTCCGGTCGCCCGATCGAGGTTGATTTGAGTGTTGTGAAGGATATAGTCGACAAAAATCCATCACAAACAGTGCGGAAGATTGCTGCAGTACTGAACATATCCCATACAAGTGTTGAAAACCATTTGCACAAATTGGGATATGTTTCAAAACTCAATGTTTGGGTGCCTCATGAATTGACTGAGGCGAATATGACTGCTCGCATATTCATCTGTGATTCGCTACGACGTTGCCAAGAAAACAATCCATTTTTGAAGCTGATGATTACGGGAGATGAAAAATGTATAACTACGATAACATGGTACGTAAAAGTCATGGGGCATAAGAGCGAACCACGTAAACAATCTCAAAAGCGGGATTGCACTCAAAGAAGATCATGCTCTCTGTGTGGTGGGATTATAAAGGTGTTGTCCACTACGAGGTGTTACCGTCAGACAGAACAATTGATTCAACTGTCTATTGCTCACAGTTAACGTGACTGGCTCCTGCAATTAGCACAAAACATCCTGAATTGGCAAATCGGAAAGGGGTTGTCTTTCACCACGACAACGCCAGACCCCACACATCATTAACAACCGGAGCAAATTGCTACATCTTGGCTGGGATGTTTTGCCGCATTCTCTGTAGTCACCAGACCTGGCACCTTCCGATTACCACTTATTCCGATTGTTGCAGAATTCTCTGAACGGGAAAACTTTCGCTAATGAGGAGGGTGTCAAAAGACACCTGGATCAGTTTTTCACCAGTAAACCTCAGGAGTTTTATGAACGCGGCATAATGAAGTTGGTGGACAGATGGCAAGAGGTCATTGATAAAGAGGGTCAATATATAACTGACTAGTATGTATTATATATATTAAATAAAATGTATTTCATTCCACTCTGAAAAACCGAACAAACTTATTTGCCAACCCAATAATAATATTTTTTCACTGTATATTTTTAGTTTTTCATTAAGATTCTGCTATATGTTTTGTAGCATGTATTCAATAAACTAATACCTCTGTAGTTAGCAGGTTTTGTTTTATCCCAGTTTTTAAATATAGGTATTACTATGCTTGTATTCCATTCTATTGGTATTTGTCCATTTGTATATATTTTATTTAAAAATTTTAGTAATTTTTGATGAAATTTTTTTTCCAGCAAATTTATATAGTTCGGAGTTTATCCCATCTTCTCATGCTGATTTGCCATTTCTTATTTTATTTAGGTTGTCCTTTAATTCTTTCATTGTTATCATATCATTTAAGATATTTTGTAAGTTTCTGGTGTAATTATTTTTGATGCTAGTATTATCCATCCAAAGATCTGTAAAGTAATCCAAGAATTCTTTTACATCTATTTCACAATTTATATTTGCAGTTTCTTTTATATCTGCATTCATCTGTTTTAGTATTTCGTATGTACTGGGTCTTATTTTGTATGTCATTTTCTAGATATGATACAAATTTTTCCCAGCTTTCTCTATGTCTCTTTCTGGTTTCTCTTTTGGCTATTGCTCGTCTTTTTTTATATTCAATGTCATCTTCTTGTTTTTTGCTACTTAACTATCTTTTAAAAGCCAGCTTTTTATTTTCAATTATTGTTTTTATTGCATTGTCCCATATATGCATTTTTTTTATTTTATGATAATTTTTTGTGTGTTCCTAAACTTTCATATGCTGCTGATGCAATAATTTCTTTTATATTATTCCATTCTTTCTCAATGTCTTCATTTTCTTGTATTTTTTCTAAGTAGTTTATTAATCTTCTGTTGGTATAAATTTCTTATGCTTGAATCAGTTAGTAGTCTTACTTTGTAATTAGTTTTTGTTTCTCTAGTTTGTTTATTTATTTTTTTTTTTTGTAGCCAGTTTGGTGGAAATCTTAGTTTTGCCTGTACTAAATAGTGATCCATGTCAATTTCTAGCCCTCTTCTAACTTCAACATCTAGGAAGAGGTTTGCTACTTTTTCATTTGCTATAAAGTAGTCTATTATTGATTTTTGTCCTCTTGCACACCACGTATATTTATGTATATTTTTATGTTTGTAAAATGTATTCATTATTTTTAATTTATTAAATATTGTATAATCAATGAGTCTCTTTCCATTTTTGTGTAGTGTTGGTTCTCCAATTTTTGTATATTATTGTTAATTTTTTTCATTCCTATTCTGGCATTAAGATCTCTCGCTGTAATTATGTGGCCTGTTTTATTTAATTTTTCATATATTCCTTGTAACTCTTTGTAAAAGTAATCATTTTCTTCTTCTTCTCCTTCTTCAGAGGCATACACTCCAACAACTGTTAATTTTTCTTTATTTAATTTTAATCACACTTCTAATATTCTTTCATTCCAGCATGCATAATGAGTTATTTTTGCTTTAATTGATTTATGGATCCAAATCATTATACCAGCTGTTGCATGTATTTGTTTGTCCACTCCACTATAAAGGGACAAAAGAAACAGCTAACTACAATATTTCTTTTGTTCCTTTAAGTTTCTTTATTGTTTCTGTAAGAACTGTGATTTCTGTATTTTCGTCATTTATCTAATTCTTCTTCTTTATGTGCTATGCTTCTAATGTTTCATGTAGCATATTTCACCATGTTTTTCTTTTTCCAAAGTTTCTTAACCTTTTCTAGTTTGTGGTCGTTTCCCATGTTTTCTGTCCATTTTGGATTTTGTTGAAACTTGAAAGTAATATGTGTTTCCCTATATAAAGTGACTAGCATGATGATAGGTATCCTAGTGGTGTGACTGCCACCTTAAGACAACTAGGCTTGCCTTTTTTAGTAGATAGTGAGAGGAAAGAGTCACCCCCTTGCCATCAAATTGCTCTAATAGCACTGGGGGAGGGGAGGAGTAAGAAGTAAGAGAGAGAGAGAGTAGAGGGAAAGAAGAGTAGAAGACCAGTCCCCAGATATAATATACCAAGTATATTGTACGAAGTAAGATCAGGTCTAGCTTGGGTATCCCGTACTCAGCAATGTGAGCCCAGATCTTTTAACCAGACTAGATGAAAAAATTCGCAAGAAAAGACCTGGTTTGCAGAAGAAAAAATCATCTTTCACCAGGATGATGCACCTACCCACATAGGTGTTTTGGCAGTGGGAAAATTAAGGGATCTGCATTATAAATTGTGGAACATCCTCCCTATTCCCCAGATTTGGCTCCCTCTGACTTCTGTCTGTTTCCAAAACTAAAACTCTTCCCTGCCGGTCATCATTTTTCTTCAAAGTGATATTTTGCAGATCTTACTGAAAACCACTACAATGATGGGAACATGCATTTGAGCTGTTGAGTGATTTTTTTCTACTGTGCTATCACTGCTTGTTTCATTTAGCAATTTTTCGAAGTAATTACTCCCTACTTCAAGGATATCTTTTTCTCCAGTTTTCTTGTCACATTTATCATCTCTAATTCCTTTTACAGCACTCTTTCCTCCATTTCTGAGCTTCTTCAACAACCTTTAGAATATCTTGCCACCTTCTTGATATTTATATTCTATGTTCTTACCAAAATCTTCGTTTGACTTTTGTTTAGCTAGTTTTACATAATGTTTAGCTTTCTTTTGTCTGTGTATTCTCTTAGAGCACAAGCTAGCTGACTTATTTGTCAGGAACTTTTGATATGCTTTCTTCTTTTCCTTCACCGCCTCTTTAACTTCCTGCGTCCACCATGGAGTTCGGATTTTTCTATCCTTACAGACAACCTTACCACATGCTTCTCTAGCTAAATCAATCAGTGTGCTTTCATTTTTTCTTGCATAAGGTTTGTGTATTATAGTCTACAGTTCACATCTGAGAGCTACTCGGCTTTTATTCACTTTAAAACTTTCTTATATGTTCTTTTTTTCAATATGAATTTGAATTTTATTCTGCTTAAGACTAAATGGTGATGACTTCCAATTTCAAATCCTCTGTACACTGGTGTCCTGCACCAGGGAGAAAACATCACTATCGACAATAACATAGTCAATGAGACTTTTCTTATTCCTTGCCTCTTCTCTCCATGTGAATTTGTGCACATTTTTATGTTGGAACATGGTGTTAGTAATAACCAGTCCATGTCCTGAGCAAAAATCCAACAGGTATTTGCCATTATTATTAGCTTTGTTCTTTTCTCCAAATTTTCTAAAAATTATTTTTGTATGTCTGACAATCATTTCCTACTCTGCTATTTAGATCCCCAACAAGGACCAACTTTTCCTTTTCATTGTGTCAGTTGCTTTTTCTTAAGCCTCAAAACATTACTCCACTTTTATGTTAGTAAAACCTTGTGTGGGACCATAGGCACAACTACGTCTCATTATCCAGTTTCCCATTCTCATATTTGCCCACATCACTTTACTTGAGACTGCCTGCCATTCAAGAAGTTTAGCCTTGTATTTAGTGTTGAATACTATTGCTAATCTTTCTTTTCCTTGATTGTCATTGCCCGAATATAACATTTTGTATTTATTGCTCAGAGAGATCTCACCATTTTTTGTCTTTTTTGTTTCAGTCATCCCTATTATGTTGATCTGGTGCTTATCCAATTCCTCAGCTAGCTCCATTTCTTTGCTATTCAGACTTCGAGTTGGGGTGTGTTTTAGGATTTGAGCAGCAGTTAACTAATGAAAAAAACAAAACAAAAAACCTAGGGTGTTCTTTTGCCATGTAGCCAGCAAAAAAAAAAAGAAAAAGAATGATTATGGTAGAATTATTGATTTGAGAAAATGGTATAAGGACAACTGTTGAGAGAATATACTTGAGATATTTAATGTGCAGTTCACAAAGGTCTTTCATCCTTATAATGTGATATCATGGAGGGTTTGAGAGCAGTGGATGATGGGGAGAGACTGACCATGAGCAAACAAGAGGAAGTATATTGGGAGTTAAGCAAACTTGATGCCAATAAAGCTGTGGACTTGATGATATATATTTGATATATTTTGTTCGGGTTTGATTACATTTGGAAGCCACTTAACACATTCATGCCAGGCTGTGTTTCAGCCTTCATATGCTGCACCCATCAGGAACTCAGTTGACCATGGAACATGTCTTTTCTGTGTTTAATGGGATTTTTATCATTGTCATCCTCAAATTCCTGACATGTACCTTCAAGGGATGTACAGAATATGTTAGTACTACATTAAAAACTTACATCATTACTAACTTCCTATCTACAATTTTCCTCCACATCAATCAGTTATCTGTCAAGACCCCAACTTTAATAGATCTTATATTTCTGTCTTCATATCAAATCACCTATATCTTGGTCTTCCTCTGAGTCTTTTTCCTACCAACCTGGCAGAGAACACTAGTTTTGCTAATCTTTCCTCTCCCATTCTGTTTAAGTGACCATACCACCATATATATATATATATATATATATATATAGTTTATATATATATATATAGTATATATATATATTTCATATATATTTCATATATATATATATATATATATATATATATATATATATATGAAAAATAAATTACTTTGAATGGCTATAATACCAAGAATAAAAAAGAATAAAGTTTAATGCTGAGATACTACTAGTTTTGTTGAAAAAATCAACTTCTTCAGGTATTAAAGACAAAGAATTTTATAAAAAATAACAGAGACATTATAAAATTACATCAACAGATCTAATATAAAAGACTATAGTACAGTTTAAACAGGAATGCGTGCTGGAGTTCCAATTGAAGTTGACTACGTGCGTGAGTTATCACGTGAGTGCCAGTACTGGACAGTGGTAATGTGTGCATCAGACAGATTGTAGTTAAGGCTGTTGTTTATATGGGATGAATCAAGGGATATTTCTTTAGATTCGATTATCTTTCTTTCAAGCTCGTCATAACACATATGTAAATTAGAAGTTTGCGGCCAGTCTGTGAGGTGTTGGTGGCCTTCATCCGAATTAATAGAGAAGAGAACGAATTAATAGAGAGAGCATTGGCTCTGGTCCTATTGTAGGATATGTCTCTTCTGTGTTCCTCAGTACGTAAAAGGATAGATTTAGCTGTCTGACCGTAATATGGTTTGCTACATTCACACATGATCTTGTAGATTCCTGGATACTGAAGAGGGAGATGTTTTACTTTCGGTCTACTTTGTATGGAGCAAATTTTGGAAACGTAGTGAAACAAGTTCTAATGTTGAATTTCTTAAGAATTTTTGCCAGTTTTGGGGAGAGAGAGCTGATGTATGGCAAAGATATATATGCTTTTGGGGAAGAAGAATCTTCAATAGTAGGTGAACGACGGTGAGAGATAAATTTATCAATCTTCTTAAGAGAGAAACCATTGTTGACAAAAGTCCTTTTTAGTAAATTAAGTTCATTTTCAATCTCTGTTTTGTCTGTTAATAAAGATCTGGCTCGATGCGCCAGGATTGAAATAATACCAAATTTTTGCGGAGGGTAGTGATGGGAAAAAGCATGAAGGTATCTGTCTGTGTGTGGGTTTTCTAAAAATAGAGATTTTTAGAAATATAACGATATATATTCTATATAACGATACCAAAATCTGGTATCGTTATATAGATGATGTATTCCTCATTTGGGAACACGGTTTAAACAACCTCAATATTTTTCTAGACCATCTGAACAAGCTTCATGAGAAAATCAATTTCACCTACGGACTGGAATCCAACAACTGTCTTCCCTTATTTTTGGACTTAAAACTCACAAGATGCATTGAAAATGTCAAAATATCAAAAACTTTAAAATCGAGAACTTTTTGCTTCATATATGTTTCCACTTCTGGTACGAAGCAATTATTGAACCATTCAGTAAATACAGCAATTGTTTCTCAGGCCTATGTATTAGCCATCCAGTGTACCAGCAGTTGTTTTAGATCTTTGCCTTTTAGAGCACGTGGTCTTAGAATCGATTTACTAGAATGGGTTTCAATATTCGAGATCTTGATGCATTGCTACAAAATAACAACGTTACTCGATCTTTGCTTGCTTTAAATCCACTTGCTTTTTTCTCAGACTTTGCGATGTAAGTTTGACTAGACATTTTCTTCCAAAACAATCCTGTTTCATCAGCGTTAAATTAAACACTTGATCGGGACAATATCCACCATCTTCAATAATTTTGACTAACTTCTCTTGAAAATTTTTGGCTGCTTCATCTGCTACTGCAACTCGCCTGTAATCTTCATGTTATGAAGTGCATTCCTTTTTAAAAACCCGGTTAACCATCCTTTGCTAGTCGAAAATTCTTTATCAGCCTTGGAAGCGTAAGTAGACGGCTCCAATTGCTTCATCTGTTCATAAAACCCAAGAGCTTTTTGTTTAATTAAATAACCACTTATAGGAATTCTTCTTTGAGTTAATTCTTCAATCCAAATTATGAGCTCTCTTTCCGTGTTTTCTAATAAAGCATCTCTTGAGTACGATGATAATTTGGCACTTAGTTTTGTGCCAGAAATGACAGATTTTCTTATTGCAACTTCATTCTTTTTAGTAGCTCTTAGAGTAGATTCCCCTAAATTAAAATGTTTACCAATCGCTGTAAATCCTTCTCCTTTTTCTAAGCGATCTAAAATGCAATTTTCATTTCCAAAGAAATTGCTTTTCTTTGGTGCTTTTTTTTCTTCATTGGTCCAAATTAAATCTTTAAAATAACAATTAGCAAAATTTAGACTTTCGATAATAAAAAGACAAACACTTATTGAACGAATTGGTCAACAACACACAAAATCACGTGCTTTATAGGTAAAATTTTCCAACTGTTATACAAGCAAAATAGTTACCACTTTAAAAACTATAATGATCATAAAAGAGAAGTTAATTTTCTGCCGTAATAATTAACAACTCATTCCACAATACGATTCATTACCTCAGGGTTTCCCAAACTGTGTTCTGTGGAAGGTGAATAAGTGTTTCACGAGAAGTTCTCCTGGAATTTGTCATTTTAGTTTTCTAAACATTTTTCATGAATAAATATGTTATAATGGAAATATTCTGAGGAGAATAACATTTGTGAATATGTTGAAAAGCTCAGACCCAGAACGTCTAAATAACATCTGTGTAGCAAATGTTAGTGACTAAGCCATGTATTTTTAAACGTGGAAGTATTCTTGAATTATTGTTTTTCACACATTGAAACCTTTCAACATTTGGGAAAGGGAATACTGGAATACATTTTTATGACTGGTCATAAAAATTGCCTGCAAACCGAGTACAACAATGTGCAGCATATCCTCTATTCTCAAAAACTGAACGAAATAACATCTGTGTTGCAAATGTTAGTGACAATCAGCAAGGAAGTATAAAAAAATTTTTCCGCTAAAATTGAAGATCAAGGTAGTCTGTATCCGGTTCTCAGATCTAGTAATACTGAATACTTTCTTCATAAGTTTGTATTGTAGGGTGAAAGTGCTTGTTTTGAAACCATAGTGCCGTGATTTTTTAAAAGTAATAGGCTTACAGATTTAAATTTTAATATGAATAAGAGACAAGGGACCTTTTTTAATTTTGGTGTTAAGAAATGTTTTATTGAAGGTGTTTGTGATGCAACAGATAGTAATTCATCCACCTCCAGCCTACAAAGCAATCTCTAGGATGTACAAAGGGAGTGGAAAGCTATCAGCACACAGGAGAAAAAGTCTGCATTCACTCGTGAGTACTTATAATAATATTATAAATTTTTGGTGATCAGAATGGGATATGTCAATAAAAATCAGCAGAAATTAATTTAATGATGTTTATGTTTAATTAATTATTAATTAATAATTAATGATCAATTATTAATTAATACTAAAAATCAGCTAAATTAGCAATTAATTATTCATTAATACATTACAAAATAACCAAAGTGTTCGATGAAAATTTCAGGATTTGTGAAGTGTTCCGTCATAGGAAAAGTTTGGGAAATGCTGGATTATCGGAATGGTTCTCCTTCTGTTGACATGCGCAGAAGTGTCGAAAAGTTTTTTATCTGTGGGCTTACTATACCGCATAACTTCAAATCCACATAAAAATGATTTGCATAAAAAGAGACCCGAGTGTGTGTGTGTGTGTGTGTGTGTGTGTGTGTGTGTGTGTGTGTGTGTGTGTTATCCATATTTACTTGGTAGATAATATTATAAAAAAAAGTTTGAATGACTATATACCGAGAATGAAAAAGAAAAGGTTTAATGTTAAGATACTACTAGTTTCGTTGAATAAATCAACTTCTTCAGGTATCACAGGCAAAGAATTATATAAAATAACAGAGATGATAAAATTACATCAACAGATCTAGTATAAAACACAATAGTACATTTTAAAACAGAAATGTGTGCTGGAATTCCAATTGAAGTTGACTACGTGTGTGAGCTGTCACGAGTGCGCCAATACTGGACAGTGACAATGTGTGCATCAGAAAGATTGTAGCTTGTTAATATGGGATGAATCGAGCGATATTTCTCTAGATTTGATAATCTTTCTTTCAAGTTCATCATAACCCACATGGATATTAGAAGTTTGCGGCCAATCTATGAGGTGTTGGCGGTCTTCATCTGAGTTGATAGAGAAGAGAACGTGGCTAGAGAGAGCGCTGGCCTTGGTCCTATTGCAGGAGATGTCTCTTTGGTGTTCTTCTATACGTAAAAGGATGGATTTAGCTGTGTGGCCATAATATGGTTTGCCACATTCGCACAAAATCTTGTAGACTCCTGGATACTGAATAGGAAGATGTTTCACTTTAAGTCTATTTAGAAAACTCACACACACACACACACACACACACACACACACAGACAGATACCTTCATACTTCTTCCCATCACTACCCTCTGAAAAAATTTGATATTATTTCAACCCTGGCACATCGAGCCAGATCTTTACTAACAGATGAAACAGAAATTGAAAATGAACTCCATTTACTAAAAAGGACTTCTGTCAACAATGGTTTCTCTCTTAAAAAGATTGATACATTTTTCTCTCTCCATCGCTCAACTGCTATTGAAGATTCTTCTCTCCCAAGAGCTTTTATATCGTTGCCATACATCAGCTATCTCTCCCCAAAACTTGCAAAAATTCTTAAGAAATTCAACATTAGAACTTGCTTCACTATGTTTCCAAAACTTCGCTCCATACTAAGTAGACCTAAAGTGAAACAGCTTCCTATTCAGTATCCAGGAGTCTACAAGATCATGTGTGAATGTGGCAAACCATATTACGACCGGACAGCTAAATCCATCCTTTTACGTAAGGAAGAACACCAAAGAGACATCTTCTACAATAGGACCAGGGCCAGCGCTCTCTCTCTCTCTAGCTACATTCTCTTCTCTATCTACTCGGATGAAGGCCGCCAACACCTCATAGACTGGCCGCAAACTTCTAATATCCATGTGTGTTATGATGAACTCGAAAGAAAGATTATCGAATCTAGAGAAATATTGCTCGATTCATCCCATATTAACAAGCTACAATCTTTCTGATGCACAAATTGTCACTGTCCAGTATTGGTGCACTCGTGACAGCTCACACACGTAGTCAACTTCAATTGGAATTCCAGCACGCATTCCAGTTTTAAAATGTACTATTGTGTTTTATACCAGATCTGTTGATGTAATTTTATCATCTCTGTTATTTTATATAATTCTTTGCCTGTGATACCTGAAGAAGTTGATTTATTCAATGAAACTAGTAGTATCTTAACATTAAACCTTTTCTTTTTCATTCTCGGTATAGTCATTCAAACTAATTTTTTATATATATTATATATTACCTGAAGGGTAATATACATATTACTCATGATGAAAGTTTAATGGAGTGAAACAGCACTAAAAAATGATTAAAAATAGTATTTAGTGCTTCCAGTATTTCATCTCAGTTACAGAGATATCATCAGGTAGTATAAATTGAAACTTGTATCATACACACATACACAAAGGCAGCACAATACTAACTGGAACACATGGAAGAAAGACTAGTGTCCTAACTAGGTGGGGACTAGTCTTTCATCCACGTTTCAGTTTTGTGCAGCCTTTGTGTGTCTGTGTTACAAGTTTGAATTTGTACTCCCTGACGGTATCTCTGTAACTGAAATGAAATATTGGAAGAATTAAATACTATTATTAATAATTTCCTAGTGCTGTTTCACTCCATTTAACTTTTATCATCAGTTATTATTTTTACAGCTATTATAGCCTGTTTTTGTTTAGGAGTGTCCCTTATTTTAAATACATTGGCTTTTTTACTCAAGAAATTTTTAGGGCATTATAAGTGTATTTTAAAGGAAAATATAGCAGAATAATGAGGAAGAAAATTTTGTACATACCTTGTTTAGATGCTAGGATGACTTCATTCTCCATAAAGGCAGGATGAATAATTTTGAAAACCTGTTTTTTTTTTTAAATAATATATATATATTATACTTAAGGGTGCTTCTTTGGGGAAGGGTTTTATGGGAAAACTGGGGTGTGGGAGAGTGTTAACGAGGTGTGAGTCGTTTCGGTCGTGTGACCATCATCGGAACATTTTCGGGATGAGTGTAAGGCTATGCCACGACCTCATGTTGTATCTGCCAAAAAAGGGCATCTGTTGTCACTTATTGGTCGGAGGCATGACCTGATTCGTTCACAAATCAGGTCCTAATTTGGCACAGTCTCATGTACCCAAATTTGTTGAGGGTTGGAAAGTTTTACAATGCTGAGGCAGATTCGAGTAACAGCCTTCATATTTATATTTGCTGTGGTGCAATAGACCTCTTCCAGCATATCCTGCAATGGGTGTGTCCAAAGCATGTTCAGCAAGTCTGAGTGGCTGCATTGGTGGAAATAGATGTAGTCCTTAGATGCTGTCCTGCCTTTTTGCCATAGTCGACATTTTGTAACCACAAGGAATTTGGTAGATATTTGATTGACTAGGAAATGTGGCTGGTCTTTAGTGGAGCAGATAAGGGATGCCAATTTTCTGTGTGCTGTGTAAATGATTGTAAGGTTGTATTTCCTTAGAATTTTCATCAGTTCTTTGATGTGCCTTGATATATGGAATGTGATAGATCTTAAGTAATTTCTTCTCTGAAAGGTGAGGGGGGGGGTTACAGGGTTTTAATATTTTTTTTTTGGATTTTTTGGGTATCTTAGCCATTGGCCAAGAAAGTGTTGAGAATATAGTCAAGTTTAGTAGTTAGGATACTGCTGTTAGAACTAATTAATTTTACCCTGTTATATAGGGTTTTTATAATCCCATATTGTTGAGAGGTGGGTAATGGTGGTGTAACTGTTAGTGCAGGCTTCTAGAAATGGGAGACAGTTGTTGTTTTCCTTTTTTAAGGTAAACTGGATCCTGGGCTAGCCAAATAGTGGGTTTATGTGGGACAGAGTTAAAGATTTTTTTCTTCAAAGGTCTCCATGAAGAAGTTGGACAGGGATGGAGAAAGTGGAGAACTCCACAGCTGTCCTCTCTATTTGTTTATAGAATTTTCCTTTCCATATGAAATAGCCTGAGTTAATGGTGAACTGTAAGAAGGCTGAGATATTGAGAGGAATTTTGGCTTGGGAGTGGGACATTAGTGAATGAAGAGGAGACATCAAAACTGACCATTATGTTAGAGTGTCGGAGTGTGAGGTTTTCTATACTCGTTTTAAAGTGGACTGAGCTTTTTGTGTATGAGGGTGTGTTGTGTGAGCACTTTGACTAAATGTTTGACTAATTTGTATGTGGGCCAACACTAATGGAGCTATGTGTGGTTAATCAGTGCCAACCACAATGTGACGTAATGGCACATTTTGTCATTTTGTTTATGAATTTTTGGTAGTCTATATATCTTGTGTGTGTGTGGGGGGGGGGGAATCCAGAATTGTAAGGTTTTGTTTGTTTGGTGACTTCCACAGGCCAGGAGGTAACCTTTTTAAGGCGCCTATGGAGTGTTCTGATCTCTGTACTGGTAAGATCATGGTCTATAGAGAGGTAGGTAGAATGATCTAGAAGTAAGGAAGCAAGCTTACCTGTGTAATCCAATTGGTTTAAAACCACAGTGGTATTTCCTTATCCACTTTAGTAATTACTATTCAGTTGTTGTTTTTAATTTCTTGTACTGCAGGAAGTGGATGAGATTAGATATTTGGGAGTGATGGTTGACAGTTGACTGATTCTACTGTCAACCATCATGTGAATACATTGGCTACCACCAGTCTGATGTTGTTGGCAGTGTGGTCAGGAAGGCTGAGGATACACTGTTCTACTTGGATCATTATTTCTTCTGCCAGAATTTTTTTAGGTGCTAGTGCATTGTTAATGCCACGTGTCAGTATGCTAATTGCTTCAGGCTTCACGGCGAAGGATGATAAGTGTTAGGCAGTAGTTGAGGCATGGAAGCTGAATTTTTTAGTAGATTTTCATATTTTTTTGAAGTGGTGACATCGTATTTTTTTGGAATTCCTTGTCTGCTGAAGCATTGGAGATGTTGGAAAGGATCATTCATAGGCCAATGCTCAGTAACATTACTGAAATATAGGAAAGTTTTATTAAAGTTTTTCTAATTAATATTTTAGTATACAATGTTATTTCCTGAAAAATATATGTTGGCTACTCATAACTGTCTACCAGAATTACTACCATCCATGGAGATTCCATTGCATGCAAGGCCCATCAATATGGCAAGCTGAAGTTGAATATATCCAGAGAACTGAATAGATAAGCCTTTTAAAAATGTTGCCATGATAATAACATTATCCTGAAATTTGTGAAATTGAAACACCGGTTTACTTCAATGAAGGCTCCCTGCATTTACAGGTGCACTAACTTCGCTCTTTTACAGGAACACATTGCTGCTACTCATATTCTTCTGGCCAACACTAATGGAGCTATCTGTGCATTATAAGAAGAGTTTGCCACCATGCTCAACATCAACCTTTGACGATACTTTCCAATTCCTCGAATGCTTCAGCAGACAAAGAATTTCAAAAAATATGATGTCAGTGCATCAAGAAATATGAAAATCTCCTAAAAAAACCTTGCCTTCCAAGCCTCATCTACCTTGTAGCACACTAGTAAACTTATCATTACTTAAAATTATAATAACGGAATTAACTCATGTAAAATATTATTTATTAGTAGAATTTTCACCTGAGTATCACAGACATCTTCATTAAAACACTGGTTCATTGGGCCCACTATTTTTGTTCTTCAGAGAGAACTATTACAGAAAGGATTGCAATATATTATTTCCTCTTTTCTGTCTAATGGATATAAGAATTCTTTCATCAAAAGAGGTTTCAGTAGTTTTGATATATCCTTCCTCTTCAAATACAGAAGAAATATTGCATATTCCTATGCCTTACATGCAAGGCATTAGTGAAAGCATAGCAAAAGTTTTAAAACCACTAAATATTTTTGTTGTCTTTCGACCTATCAGAAAAATCGCTACCTTTCTCACTTCTCCAAAGGACAAGCTTCCACATCTCAGTCATCCAGGTCTCTACCAGATTCCTTGCTCTTGTTGGTTATCTTATTTCGGACAAACAGGAAGATCTGCTTTTATTCGGATAGAAGAACATGAGTTGTATATTCAATGCTAAACACACACATGTAACCACAGTAATAAGATTTTTAATAAGTAAATATTTCATCCTAAGTATCATAGGACATCTTCAGTACATTTTTTTGTTTGATAATTCAAACAATATTAGGAATTACATACAATTAGGGCGCATGCTTACAATGGAATCCTTAATAGAATTAAATTAAAAATATCTGAAAAAAAAAAAAGATTACATTAAAATGAGATAACATGTAAAATTATTTTACACAATTTAGGATGACAATTTCCCAGACTTAAGGGATAGTAAGAATGTCATTATGGTTCAAATTGGGTCTGTGATGTAGGGCTTCAGGACTTTCTTTATATAAGCGTTCATGGTTATATGAAGATCTATGTAGAAGTTTGGTTTTCTTCCAATGGATCCTGTGGTTTGGGTTTTCAATTCAGTGTTGTGTGAGGCCAGATTTCTGCGGTTTGATGAGATGGATATGGTCTTGATGTTCCAAAATGCGTTTGTTGATGGATCTACCTGTCTGTCCATAGTAGGACAATTTATAGGAGCATGGGACCTCGTACACACCAGGTAGCATAAGAGGTGAGAGTTTGTCTTTAGGAGAAGGTAATCAATTGTGAATTTGGTTGATTGGTTTGTAGGTAGCAGCCAATTTATATTTCTTCATAATTTTTGAAAGATGTTTGGATATGCCTTTGACATACGGTATGGGAGTCCTACGGGTTTGTTCTTATTTAGGTTGACGTGTGGGGAAGTGACTGATGATTTTTTTGCATGTTTTTGGATTGTATCCATTTTGTATGGCTGTATTTTTGATTATTTCCAATTCTTGGTTTAAAGAACCTTCGGAGGAGCAAAATCTGTGCACACTGGTTAGTAATGATTTAATGATGCCAAATTTTTGAGATGGATGGTGAGCCGAAGAATTGTGAATGTAGCGTCCTGAAAAAGTCGGCTTACGATAGACAGAAGTGGAGATGGAACCATCTTGTTTTCTTTGGATTTGTACATCCAGGAAGAAGATACCCTGTGGAGATTCTTTTTCTAGTGTGAATTTGATTTGCGGATGAAGAAGGTTGATTTTATCTAGGAACAAGTGTTGTTCTTGTTCAGAATGATCCAAGACAGCAAAGATGGCATCAAAATAACGTAGCCAGATTTTTGGTTTAGGATTAAACGTGAAAATTTTTTCTTCCAGGCATTCTAGAAAGAGGTTGGCTAAGTTTGGTGATAAGGGAGACCTCATTGCTGCTGTTCCTTCCTCTTGCTTGTAAATCACCAAATTTAGCCGACCTCTTTCTTAAATGAACGTAAATTTAAAGCATCCCTTCTTTATCACATCCAGGAGTCTATGAAGTACCCTGCTCGTGTGATCAAGCTTACTACAGTCAAACAGGAAGAACTGTGGACATCTGCATCAGCGAACATAAAAGATACATCCGGTGTAAAGTTACGTTGTTTTTGTTAATTTTAAATTTTATGCTATATTTACGTATATCGGATCTTACTAAATCTCCAATTAAACTTTCAATTATTCTACTGGCTGCGCCAATGTAAAACTACGTTAATGTGATATATATGCCTTTACCTATCTACCTTTCTTACTCATTTGTCTCTCTTAATTCTCTTTTAAGTCTCATTAATTCCTTACTCATACAAATCTTAATATATCTCTATCTGCTGGCCGCTATAAATGTATTGAATGATTGTGCACCGCACCGTTAACAAAGACACTGCTTCAGGCTAGAGCCAATCCCTTTGTTATAATTCTGGTATTAACCCCTTTTCTAATTTTGGAAAAATTTATTTGTTAACACTGCGCCGTCCAAAATTGTTAGACTAGAGAAGCATTGTCGTCTGGGAGAAAACACTCAGAATAGCACAATATTCAATATTTATACAATTACTATTCCCAAATTTTACCAAAACTTATGTGTCTCAATTTTACTGCAGTTGTGGCTATTCCCTAAATTTTTGATTCGCACAGGTTCTACTTTATGAGTGGTGCATTGAGAACATCAGGCAAGTTATTAGGTTGACAAGAAAGGATTTATTCATTAAAAATTACAGTACAACTACTGATAATTACTTAACTAAACTAATTCAATCATGCAGGTGTAACCTGGGCATTCTTAAACTTTCTTCCACATGAAGCAATATCTAATACTAAACACATTATGAATTCCTTCTAATTATTTAACATTCTTAGGCAATCATTTAGCAAATCTTGGTCTCAGGAACTATCTGACTACAACAAAGCTATATATTCAATCACAACACTTTGCAAGTCCTCATATTCAGCGCTATAACATTCTGTATGTGGATCAGATGCTAAAGTCCCTATTACACTATTACACTTCGAAAGTCCAATAACTTATCACTTCCTATTTTCATTACAATCTAACATTCCTGTATATACAAAGGATTTAAAAAGTTCTTACATTACCGGGGCTTTAGGATCACTCTGGCTTTCTCTTTCGATCATCTGTTATATTCTTACGGCTCGATATTATTTCCTCCAGTTTACTGCTTTCTGAAAGGACTGGCTAGCGAATACGTTCACTATTCACTTCCTTCGATGTAGGCGAAGCTGGTCTGCGGGGATCGGTCCACGTGGTTCCACATGTCATCTCAGTCTATGCTGATTATACCGCTGTGCCGAGGCCTATGCTCGTGCTGGATCTCTGTCTGATCTAATAGCTGCCTATGGACATCGTCCTTCTTGACCGCACTCGAACTTCCTTCTCAGGAACGACAGGAACAAAATGGAAAAAGAGTCTGGAGTTGGCGTTGCCAAGCTCTATATATTCACAACTGTGATATTCTCCCTACTACGTCATTGTTTTTACCCAGCACCTAATTCTTCTGCACTCCGCGGGAAACTCCCATGCACCTTTTAGACTTTGCATACATGACTGCCTCCGGACAAGTTTTTAATCCGCTTATCTCTTCTGTAACTTTGATCTAAACTTTGGCATACTAACATTTTTTCACCTATTTTCAACCTCTGTTGTATTACAAAGACACTTAATATTATATTATGTAAGGAAATCTTTAAATCATGGATTTTATCGTTATCTTACAATCAATTTCACT
This sequence comes from Typopeltis vanoorti, assembly GCF_054136105.1. NCBI lineage: Eukaryota > Metazoa > Arthropoda > Arachnida > Uropygi > Thelyphonidae > Typopeltis > Typopeltis vanoorti. The sequence continues at coordinate 33,512,082 of NC_143565.1, forward strand.
TTTATCAATATACAAGTATTTCTCCGAGAGTTTTGATACTTGTTAAATCTGAATAAAATGTAGTACAATAAATTTCTCCTTCATTCAAGATTTAACACCGGCACTATCGCTATGGCAAGTCTGCTATGGCAGGCCTAGCAGACCATGCTCTGGATACACTTGCAAACAGGAAGAAAACAAAAGTACCGCACAGACCCTCTTACAAGTCAGAGAGATTGTTCTTACAAGCAACAGATGCCTTGAAACGTACTCCAAATCTCAACAAATATGACTGTATAAATTTGCCTAAGATTTGGGAAACAGTCATCTTAAAACATCTAGTACCTGCTTTCTCTCTCTGTTTTTTTTTTTTTTTTAGATAAAGGGTGCCTAATCAGGACTTGAGTCTTTGTGTTGTTGCTACAATTTTTTTAAGCTAGTCCCTTTGTTACACCATGTTGTTGTTGTAGTCTCGCGTATTGTGACAAACTGTGTTTTTGTGCTCTGAAGATGCTGGTTATAACACCAGCGAAATATCAGCAATAAGTCAATAAATAATTATTTACTTATAATTCTGTGTTCTGATATATACCATCAAAATTAAACAACATAACTGGGAAATGTGAAATGCAATTTTACACCCTCCAATTATATTCATTCATGATATTAATTTTAAACAGCTGGGGTTTGTAGGCATTAGGGAATGCATCATGGGGAAAGGCCATTCCACAGAACCAAGTTTGTCTTTTGTAGATGAACAACTTTTCACTATCAAAATTTTAATGGAATTAAATGGTTACAACCCTCATTAAATCCAACAGATAATTGACACCTATGTTCCAACACCTAAGGATTCTTCAACAGACTGCCAGGTTCCAATCCCTTATATTTCTGGTATCTCTGAACCTATTGGTAGAATTTTGAAGAAGTATCACCTTATTCCCACATATTTTCCTATAACAAAATTTTTCATCTGTTAACATCTACAAAAGACAACCTGTCACCTCTATCTTTAGTTGGTGGTAAGAAAGTTTTATCTTTAGGCAATTCTGTGATATTGCTGTCTGTGTTTGAGAGAGAGAGAGAGGAGCACAGATATAGAAATTGCTCCCAACAGCTTTTGCCAGTGACCAGAATGCATGACTGCCACTGTGAAGGAAGTAAGTTATCTACATTTAGCCCATTGAAAGTCAGCTTATTCCTATTTTGCAAGTGCTGCAGGCTTCCATTATGCCATGAGTGAAGTTCAAGTTTTTGTCTCTGGTCATTTAGAGTATTCCCCCCCCCCCCACACACACAACAACTCTGACACACTTCTTGGAAACTTATGGCTTGGATGTTGAGCAAGAATTCTGAACACAGTGGGGGACAAACACTCCATTCTTACATGGATAATTTCTGTAACACACAGTCATAATAAGTCTTTGAATCTGGAGAATGGAAACATTCTCCAGATTCAATTGTGAATGGCTGAAGGGAGATGGAACTTGGATGAGATTATGATCTGAATTACCAAGAGGAGAGGTAGCCTCAACAGTATATCTGGAAAGGAGCACCCAATGTTTATTTATCATGAATCCATTAAAATATTATAGTAGCAAATGAGCACTAGTATTTTTCCAATGTCACTGAAAATTTAATTATTTTTTATTTACTCACTCATAGTTTATTTTGGTCTGTTTGTTGGAGATAGCACTGAATATATTTTTCTTTTAGGCATTGTCATCAGAGTCTTCTGAGGTTGTCATTAATGCAGTCAACAATGAAGGGTATTCACCACTTCATGTTGCTTGTAAATCAGATAAACCACTATGTGTTAAAGAATTGCTTCGCTCAGGAGCTGATGTTAATGTAGCAAGTGTTCCACATCACTGCCCCCCTCTGTATTGTGCAGTTGAATCTTCCAATGTGAGGTATAGTCGGAAATGGACAAATTATATCAACTACAAGTATCCCTTGATTAACGCGATTAATTAATCCCTCGATGTTATCACATATATCAAAATTGCATTAATCAAATCTAATAATCAATGGTAAAAATTACAATTCATCGACGAACGATTACTGTATAATTACTGTATTGATAATTCGTTTCATATGGTACTCTTTTAGGAAAGATAAAAAATGAATGCAAAGTAAATGTTTAATAATACTGCAATTTTTGAAGAGTTTTAGTTTTTTCTTATCAGCATAAATTCTACGATAACAAGCAAAATGACTCTCTAGATTTCGGCAAACAAGCATTCTTCGATTGACATCTGGATAAATATCCATTACTTGCTGCTTAAAATATTCTAAACTGCGAAATATTCCATCCAGTTCTTTGATTGTTATCTCCTTTGGAACCTCATCTTCATATTCTATTTGTTCATTGTCTTCATATGCACATTGTTGTTCAATTTCAAGAAGGCCATTGTCACCGAAATCTTTTTGAATTTGAATCCAATAATTCTTAAACATCTTCTGCATCAACACTTCGACACTTGTCTTCTAGCTCCTACGAGTCATGAATGTTTTCACTTGTGTGCTTAATGTTAAAGTTTTTCCAAAATTCTTGGAGCATAATTGCATTTTCTCCCATTGTTGTTTCTACTGCCTTTGAGAATTCCTTTTTAAGAAAATAGGCTTTGAAAAGTTGCAATGACACCCATGTCCATGGGTTGTAGCAATGATGTCATATCTGGTGGGAAAAATAAAACTTTCACATTCTCACACAGATCATTAAGAGAATTTGGATGAAATTCTTTCTTGGATGAAAAAATTTAAGAAGAACGTAATTTGTAAATACAGCAGAACAATTGGAGCTTGTAATACATCCACTCTTAATGCTTAATGGATGGAATGACGTCATTATGCATATGTCTTTCTCTTGGCCAGGAAACACTCCTTGAGGCTTGCATGTTTTTGCATGGTAAATTTAAAAGCACTTTAATTAAAACTTGCCTCGTATGTAAAGGGATTGTCACAATTAATTTCATTACATTAATCAAATCTCACGTTAAGCAAAACCGCTTTAAGCAAGGGATACCTGTATTTATTAAAGTTTTTTTTAACTTCATAACAATTTCATCTGATTCTCGTATGGCAGTCAATATGTTAATATGTTAAGTGCCAATCAGAACTAGAAAATAGTGTTAAAATATCCTGCTTGTGGGTGACATACAATGTAATTACAGAATAGTGCATAACTGACTGAATAATAGAGGTAAAGATATGGCACACCCTGGTGACTGGCTTCCAGTGTACACATGCCTTAAAATAATAAATTTTGCAGATACCTTTATTACTAAGTAGCAATCCATATGATAAAAGGAGACAGATTTTAATGTCTATAATTCCCGCTTAACTGAAAAATAGAAGAAATCATGTGGTTTCTTTTTAAAGCATATCATAACTATCCTAATGGAGTGTGTAAAATTTATTCCTAGAAGTTGAGTAGAATCAATTTTAGGTGTAAATATAATCATTACATGGGCATGATACAAATGATACAGAAAACATGAAACAGAAAAAATGATGCGTAAAATAAATGATTCAAAACAGTCATAAAAAGATATATTTTACTATAGTAGTTTTGTACAGTGACCTTATTCATTATTGCAGCAATCCAGAGCAATTTATGGTTTATGTACATATATTGCTACTATGATGACAATATATATACATATGTTGTGAACATGTTCCAACATAAAGATTTGCTCAAGAGCACATTGAGAGAAGATACAAGAAATAAGAAAAAACATCACAGACTATGGTGTGATATTTTCATTCTCTTTCAGGATACAAGAGTGTACAGAAGATTTGAATTGACCATCACTTAGTTTTATGTAGAATAAAACTAAATATCACTATTTAAATTAAGGGGATATTAAATCCCACATTGTTTCAAAACCGAATAACATCGCCCAAATGAAGCTTATTGTCTCTTTATTTAAGTAACTAAATATCACATCGAAAAAAACATATGTAAAAAGTTTTTATTCTTATTATTATTATTACACCCTCCATGGAGTCGACAGACTCATTGTGGGAGGTTCATTTAAGTGACAACATATTTATCATATAGAATCTTCAAGTCCTTAACACTCCTTGCATTAACAACACATTCTGGTAATGCATTCCATTCTCTGACAGTTCTCCATGTAAAAAATCTACTCCTCACACCATTCTTCACCACACTTTTATATAACTTCCAGGAATGACCTCTGGTTCTTCCCTTCTACTCTTTTTATAAATTTATCCAAACTCCTGATATTGTCTTAGTCACTCGCCTCTGGACTCTCTCCAATGTCTCCACATCCCATTGAATACCAAGTGACCAGATCTGAGCAAAATAGTCCAAGTGTGGTCTGACCAGTGCCTTATACAGTGGCACAACCACTTCCTAATCTTGCATGTTAGAGTACTTCTTATCATAGCAGCACTACGATGTGCAACCTTTGCACCCCTAGCAATATGCCCTCTAAACTTCAGTCTACTGTCAACCATCACTCCCAAATCTCTAATCTCATTCATTTCCTGCAGTATGGCACCATTATTATAGTATATAGCTTTATATTTCTGTGCTCCAAAATGCAATACCTTGCACTTATTGATATTAAAACTACAACCCCACTCTTTTGTCCAAGTAAAAAGTCTATTTAAATCTTCCTGAAGGGTTTAATCATCAGTAGTGCTACTTATAATTCTTCCCAACTTTTCATCATCAGCAAATAACTGAAGATCCCCAGTCAGTCCACGTGATATATCATTTACAAACAAGTTAAACAGGAGGGACCCAAGAATAGAACCCTGGGGCATTCCACTGGTTATTTTTCTTTTTTGAGACACTGCTCTATCATACACAACCTGCTTGTATCGTTCAGAGAGACAATCTCTGATTCATCTAAATAATATACTGTCTATTCCCATTCTCTGCAGCTTGTACAACAACTTATCATGTGGTAATCTATCAAACGCTTTTGCAAAGTCTAAGAATATCACTGTATATGATTCTCCCTTATCTAACACACTCGTCACCTTATCATAAAATGCAAGTAAATCACTGAAACAGGTACTACCCTTTACAAATCCATGCTGACCTTCATAAAGAATGCCATGTCCATCAACCCAATTCTGTGTTCTATCCCTTATCAATCTATCCAACACCTTGATCACAACTGCAGTTATACAGACTGGCCTATAGTTGGAGACATCTGTCTTAGAACCATGTTTGTGGAGTGGGACTATTTTGTCCTCTTTCACTCTTTAGCAACCCTACCCACTGCAAGTCTTTCATTAAATAACCAGGTCAAAGGCATAGCCAACTGTGGCGCACATTCTTTAAGAATACATGGTTATATGTCATCCATTCCCATAGCCTTATTCACATCTAACCCAACCAACATCTGATACACCTCTGTTTCTTTCACTTCCAATTTTCCTAATACTTGCCTCTCTTCTATATATTATGCTGGCTAATTTATACCAATATGATATATGCTGATAAAGTGATTCAGTAATTCCACTATATCCTTTGCAGCTGTTAGTCTGCTGCCATAACTATCCACCAATGTCAGTCTGCCATAATTATTCTTCCTCTTGCTTGTCATGTAGCGAAAAAATTCCCTCGTGTTAACCTTGGCCTGACCAGCCAGTCTCCTCTTATACTGCACCTTATACTCTTCATGGATCTGATCACCACCAACTGTTTTGTACCTCCTTAAAGCATTTTCTTTTCCAGCACAGCTTGCTCGATTTCACTGTTCATCCATTCACTCCCAGTCTATTTACTCGCTTAATCCTTGGTATGCAGTCATACATTGCTTTTTTCAGATACTGTCTTATGAGTTTAGTTTCCATGCATTTCCAACATCTTTTCCACTCAGCTCAACTACCAAACCTACTGATGCTAACTGACTAACAGCTTCCTATAATCATCTGCTTTATACTTTCACACGTATCCATTTTTGGCAGTGACCTTTTCTTGTTTCATCACTTCCCAAATGAGTACCTCATGATCACTCTCTCACCAACTGGCAGCATTGTCAACACCTCATTACCAACTACATCTTGTGAAGTTATCACCAAATCCAAAACATCTCCTTATTCCCATACACTATCTCCTTCTTCCATTCTATATTCCTGTAATTAAAGTCTCCCATCAGAATCATCTTCTTTTTACATGCCCAAAAATTTGCCTAAACATTTCACAATCAGTATTCTCTGCATTCTGTGGCCTATAACAGCATCCTATCAGAATATACCTGTTTATTTCAACTTCGCACCACACAGATTCAAAATCTGTGCATGCACCATCAACTTCCACACTCTGGGGACATAATTCCTCTACAATCATTAACAGCATTCCCCTCTCCTCTTTTCACATCTGTATCCTTCTGGAAAATTATATATCCTTCTAATTCTATTCCCGACATCACATCCTCCTCAGACAACCAAGATTTACTTATTCCAATTACTTTTGGGCATACGTCTCAATTAATGCCACAAACTCAGCTCTCATGTTTCGAATACTCCTTGCATTTGTATATAAACATAACAATTACTGTATGTTTGAGGCCATCCTTCCAGCACCAACATTTTCTATTCTAGCTGCTATACTACACCTCTCTCTTTGGTTTGACCACCCCCGTTTCCCTGGTCCTGATTGTGATTTCTATTCTTACCTGTCTCATCTTCACCTTTATGCATTTTAAAAAGAATTAAAGTTGAGCAGCTTTTACAGGTCAACTGTAGACGAAGCTATACAGACATTATTGAAGAAAGAATGAAATGGTTTGAAAACAGAAACCAAACATTGGAGGCTCAGTGGAGTAGAGCTTTCATAGTTCTCATCTATAAGAAAGGAAATAAAGCTGAATGTGAGAATTACAGAGAAATTTCTGTACTTAGTGTTACAGATGAGATTTATGCAAGCATACTTGAAAAGAGGCTGAGAAACATTGTAGAAGAGAAATTGGGAGAACAAGCTTCATTAAGGCCAAATAGCGGTTGTCAGGATCAGATTTCCACTTTAAGATAAATAGATGAGAAATCATGTGATGTCATGAAATGGGAATATGACAAAGATCTGTACTTAATTTTTCTATATCTGGAAAAGGCATATGACAAGGTGCCCAAATTTAAGCTTTTCAAAACACTACAGTTATATGTCATAAACATTTTACAAGGCAATACATGTCTATATTTAAGTAGTACGTTAGCAGTTAGAATTGAAGGGAATGCAGGAAAATGGTTTGATGTAAAATCAGTTATAAGACAAGAATTCACATTATTACCACTCTTATTCAGTTATATGGATCACATTTTGAAAGAAAGTGGCTTTAACCTGATGTTAGAATTAGAGATATCAAACTTTGCACTTTGCTTTATGCAAATGATGTTATATTTCTAAACACATCCGGTGTAAGTCTCCAGGATTTTCTAACTAAATTCAATAGCAGCTGTGAGGGTTGTCTGACAAGTTCTCAGCCTAACAATGAAAAAACGAATTTATAATTTCAAAATTATTTTTATTTTTCAGCATAATCTCCTTTAAGACTAATACATTTATTCCAGCGATGCTCCAGCATCATTATCCTGTCCCTGTAGTTCTCGGTAAGATCTGCAAATACTCCTCTACAGCTGCAACCACCTCTTGATTCAAAGAAAAATGCTGACCAGCGAGGAAGAGTTTTAGTTTTGGGAAGAGATAGAAGTCAGAGGGAGCCAAATCTGGGGAATAGGCTGGATGTTCCAACAATTCATAGTGCAGATCCCTTAATTTTCCCATTGCCAAAACACTTTTGTGGGCAGGTGCATTGCCCTGATGAAAGATGATTTTTTCTTGTGCAAACTGGGTCTTTTCTCACAAATTTTTTCGTCTAGTCTGGTTAAAAGATCGGAATAATATTCCCCAGTTATTGTTTTACTCTTTTCAAGATAATTAATAAACAAAATGCCTTTAGCATCCCAAAACACCAATTCCATGAGCTTTCCTGCTGATGGAACTGACTTTGTCTTCTTTGGTGCTTAATGACTGGCTTCTGTCCACTGTTTTGACTGGTGTGTAATGGTGAATCCAAGTCTCATCCATAGTAATAAATTGATGCACAAAATCAATTTTATTCTTGTTAAAATGACCCAAGCACTATTCAGAGATTTTCATGCTAGTGCGTTTTTGATCTGCTGTGAGAAAGTGCAGCACCCTTCTTTGCAAAGCTTTTACATTTGCAATATTTCATGCCAAATACATCCTACACATTCTTTTGAAATGCTATAGTCTCAGCAATTTCATGCACTTTGACTTGCCTGTCATCCAATACCGTATCGTGCACTTGATCAATGATTTCTAGTGGTGTTATACTTTTTGGATGTCCTTCACATGGATCAACTTCAAGGCTGGTATGGCCATGTTCAAGCTCGGTAACCTATTTCTTAATTGTCGGAAATGAAGGAGAAGAGCCCATAAACCTTTATGAACTTCGAATGAATTTCTTTTGCTGTTAAACCTTATTTTGCAAAGAATTTTATAACCTCCCGATACTCAATTTTATCCATTTCAAGGGATACAGACAACACAAAAGTGTTGTCTGTATCCCTTGAAATGGATAAAAGTTAGACAGCTGTATAAAACAAACTACTTGATAGAATGACTTGCAATTTCACATGTAAGCTTAGGACAGATGTACCAACTTAGAAAAAAAAAATCTTGCCGATAGTGTTGTCAGCTATGGTCGAGGCCGAGAACTTTTCAGATCACCCTCGTATGTGGCATGAAAATTAGCATTAAAAAGACCCAACCATGAAATAGGCAGGAACATAGAAAACTTCAGCTGCATTCTGAATGGAGATCCTATAGAACAAGTAAAATATTTCAGCTGTTTAGACACATTTTTTAGTGAAGATGGCAAGTTAAATATTGAAATAGACAGCAGAATAAGCAAAGCTGGTATAGTGGGAACTAATTATATATATTTATATGGAATAAGACAGAAATTGGCCAAAGCACTAAACTAGCAGTATTCAAGACGGTGTTAAAAAACCAGTTTTAAGTTATGGATCTGTGTGTTGGATTTGAAATAAAGCATTTTAATCACTGACCTGAGACCATAGATGTGAGGGTTCAGAGAAAAATTAGGAACCTGAACAGATGGCATCAATGACAGAATCATATTAAAAATGAAGAAATTGGGAAGGAGATTGACATTGTTTGCATTCAAGAGTCTGTGAACACTACTAATCTGAGATGGGATTGTCACTTAAATAGAATGCAGAGGAAAGATTATTATTATTATTATTATTATTATTATTACGGGCAACTCCAAGGAGTCCTTAGACTCATTGAGGGAGCCCCTAAACATCATGTCAAGAACTATTCAGCATTCGCACAGTATCTATCATACTTTGCTTTGAACTCGTTCACAGTCATGGTACCCACAACTGACTCTGGCAGCTTATTCCACTCATTCACCACTTTCCAAGTAAAAAACCTAGTTTTAACACCCTTGCTAATTACACTCTTGCTTAGTTTCCATGGATGGTCCCTAGTTCTCCCACTACTAGACCCATTCTGAGAAATTCCTCTGAATTAATCTTGTAAAATCCCCTCAGTAATTTGAATGTCTCAATCATATCACTCCTTTTCCACCTATCAACCAATTTCTATAACTCACAGATCTTCAACCTGTTCTCATAAGGTTCATTCCATGGACCAGCTGTCATCTTGGTCACCTGCCTCTGGATCCTCTCTACCCCCTCCCCATCAAGAAGAAACTCTGGCACCTAGATCTGGGCACAGTAGTCGAGATGGGGTCTTATCAAGGCTCGATAAAGTGGAACAATAACTTGCTTGTCTCTGCTTGTCAAAGTATTCTTCAGTAACCAAGTGATCTGATGAGCTGATTTAGCCACTTTTGCTATGTACCCCGTAAACGTCAAACTCCCTATCCACCAACGCTTTATGAAATCTCTGACTTCATCAGTTTCCTCGAGTACAGTTTCACCAATGTGGATACTGCTGCTAATCTTTTCACCCCAAATGCATAACCTTACACTTTGCTACATTATTAGCAAAACAAGTATTTCATGTAAAGATGCAGGAAAAAGACCCACAGAAAGACCAAGGTGGATTGATTCATGGAAAATTTAGATTTACAATATTAGAGTGCGAAATAATAAAGTAATTTGGGAAACATTGTTGATAAGAGATTGTTAATAATGTAAACTTAATCATGTAGTGCTATCATAGTAGCCTTGAACACGCATTAGGGTACATATAAAAAAATTGATGATGATATTGTAATCAAGTTAGCATGTGTAAGATAATTTTTAATTTCAGATTCTTTCACCACTTTAATAATCTCTTTTAAAAATGGAACCATAAAGCCAATTTTAGCAGTTAACCTTCCTGGCCAATGTGGATGAAATAGTGACACCAAATTGCACTTCTTATCCATGTTATTCAATGGGTGTTAGAGCTTCATATCCAGATTTAGCTGAACGTCTATAGACGTCGTGGGAACGGTTGGGAAGTTAAAGGTAGGTGACAGGACACTGTGATAACTACATAATTAAGGTTGACATTATTAACAGTTACCTATGAACAGAGAAAAATAACACTCACTGATCGGAATACAAAACAAAAGAGCAAATCACAAAATGAGCTAAGCCACAGGGAAGATTTCACAGATATACTTCTTAAACAACAATTAAGATAATTTGGACACCTCCAGAGAATGTTCCTCTTTGAGATTACTGAACATGGCATTGAACACTGGAGGAATATGATCAATAGGGATACCAAAAAGAATTTGGCTACACTCACTGAATTTAAGGAAAGGTCACAATTATCCAGCTTCAGAGGGATGATAGAAATAGCTAGAGATAAAGCCAGGTTGTGATAATTTGGGGATTCAGCTTGTCATATGATGGATGAGAATGATGAAGAAGAAGAAATGATATACACTCCACCTCTTGCTCATCGGTACCATTGAAAGGCTAATTAAATAATTAAATTTAATTATTTAATTAAATTTACATACATTTAATGGAGTATACATACATTTAATTAAATTAAATGTATGTATACTCCAGATGATGACCTTAATATGAAGGTCGAAACATTGGAAAATTAAAATAATTATTTATAACACGGTTGTAGTCTCCATAATTTGTCTTAAATTAAAATAATAATAATAATAATAATAATAATAATGCTTCTTACCAATTTTGATAAAAATTAAACAAACACAATATACACATGGCAGTAATAATGCACATCTTACAGGTGTGAATTGACCACATCTCCAACTTTGCAAATCATTATACCCAAATCCTACTATGGGACAGCCTCACATCATCCTCTGTTTCCCAGATTATTTAATCTGGGAAACAGAGGATGATGTGAGGCTGTCCCATAGTAGGATTTGGGTATAATGATTTGCAAAGTTGGAGATGTGGTCAATTCACACCTGTAAGATGTGCATTATTACTGCCATGTGTATATTGTGTTTGTTTAATTTTTATCAAAATTGGTAAATTAATTTAATCAAAATTGGTGTATCAAAATTTAATCAAGATTAAATAATCTGGGAAACAGAGGATGATGTGAGGCTGTCCCATAGTAGGATTTGGGTATAATGATTTGCAAAGTTGGAGATGTGGTCAATTCACACCTGTAAGATGTGCATTATTACTGCCATGTGTATATTGTGTTTGTTTAATTTTTATCAAAATTGGTAAGAAGCATTATTATTATTATTATTATTATTATTTTAATTTAAGACAAATTATGGAGACTACAACCGTGTTATAAATAATTATTTTAATTTTCCAATGTTTCGACCTTCATATTAAGGTCATCATCTGGAGTATACATACATACATATATATATGTATATATATATACACACACACACATACATATACACACAGAGACAAGCTATATAACATTTCAAACAGTATGCCAAGACAATGATTTGATCAATCGTTATTCTTCTGGCCTGACCTCTAGTGAAAAAAAATTAAATTAAATAACTACAATCAAAGCTATGTTCTATTTTTATAACATCATCAGAGGACAATTTCATATAGATAGTTCTATTACAACAAAAGTGGTGCCTTAATTTAACATGAGAGTTGTTATGTGAGAGCTAAGAGCCTGGATTATGTACAGTCCTATTTATAATTAACTCCTAGATGGAAATATTATGTGGATAGAATATGTGCCTTCCATATTTTTGGGATTATTAGACCAATTATTGTTAAGATTAGGGTGATTGATAAGAATTTCACAGGCCTCCTTAAATTTATGTTCATACCACATTTTGGTGTCATGTAAACAACAGGTGCTTTTCAAATCAATTCTATGTAGAGTATTCAGGGCATGATCATAAAGGCCAGATTTACCATAGTTATTGAATCTTAATGTGCCATTTATGTTCCTGGGGGGGTGCTTAAGAGTAAAAGCTGTATAACTCAGAGGAGACCTCCACATAGCCTTTAAAGGAATGTGGAGAACTGACCAGGACTTCTGACCTAATGTATAATCCTCACCTTCTCGTGGTGCACTCTGTTGGGTATCTAACTGAATACTGAACGAACGAGGATGGGCTGGCAGTTTGGATTTAGCCGATCAAATTGTATTCTTATTGGCTTAAACTAATATAGAAAATGATGGTTCAACATGACAAAATTTCATGCTGGCTGGGGTGCCACCCGCTTAAACAAGGCTCCTGTTGTTTTCGCCAAGGGAACAAGGGCGAACAGCAAAAAGTCAGCTACTGGAACAAATCTGAAAGCACACCCCAAATCAACATCACCAGAGTTAAAGATCAGTACTATAACATAAGAAACCTGAATGGCAAAGAAATGGAGCTAGCTGAGGAATTAGATAAGTACCAGATCGACATAATAGGGGTGACTGAAACAAAAAACACAAAAACTGGTGAGATCTTTCTGAGCAAGAAATACAAAATGTTATATTCAGGCAGTGACAATCAAGGAAAAGAAGGAGTAGCCATAGTATTCAACACTAAATACGAGGCTAATCTTCTTGAATGGCAGGCAATGTCAAGTAGAGTGATTTGGGCAAATATCAGAATGGGGAATTGGACAATGAGACTTATTTGTGCCTATGATCCCACAGAAGGTTCTACTTAGGTAGAAGTGGAGGAATTTTTTGATGCTTTAGAAAAAGCAACTGACACAATGAAAAAGGAAAAGTTGGTCCTTGTTGGGGATCTAAATAGGAGTAGGAAATGATTGCCAGACATACAAAAATATTTTGGAAAAATTTGGAGAAAAGAGCAAAGCTGATAATAATGGCAAATACCTGTTGGATTTCGGCTCAGGACATGGACTGGTTATTACTAACACCATGTTCCAACATAAAAATGTGCACAAATTCACATGGAGAGAAGAGGCAAGGAATAAGAAAAGTCTCATTGACTATGTTATTGTTGATAGTGATGTTTTCTCCCTGGTGAACGACACCTGAGTGTACAGAGAATTTGAAATTGGAAGCGATCACTATTTAGTCTTGAGCAGGATAAAATTGAATTTCATATTGAAAAAAATGAAATGTAAGAAAGTTTTAAAGCGAATAAAAGTTGAGCAGCTCTCAGATGTGAAGTATAGACTAAAATACACAAACATTATTGAAGGAAAAATGAAAGAGTTTGAGAACAGGAACCAAACCTTGGAGATTCATTGGCAAGCCCTGAAGAAAAAACTGATTGATTCAGCCAGAGAGGCATGTGGTGAGGTTGTTCTGCAAGGATAGAAAAATCAGAACTCCATGTGGACACAGGAAGTTAAAGAGGCAGCGAAGGAAAAGAAGAAAGCATATCAAAAGTTCCTGGCAAATAAGTCAACTTTTGCACTTAGAGAATACAGTGACAAATGTAAGAAAGCAAAACACTGTGTAAAACTAGCTAAACAAAAGTCATGGGAGGACTTTAGCGAGAACATAGAAAATAAATATTGTGAAGGTCGTAAGATATTCTGGAGTTTGTTGAAAAAGTTTAGAAATGGAGGAAAGAGTGCTGTAAAAGGAGTTAGAGATGATAAAGGTGACATGAAAACAGGAGAAAAAGATATTCTTGAAGTATGGAGTAATTACTTCAAGAAATTGCTAAATGACACAAGCAGTGATAGCACAGTGGTAAAAACACTCAACAGGCATACAGTCAGGAATACATATCCATACTTGAAGTAGAAAAAAGCCATCAAAGGGTTGAAATGTGGAAAGGCAGCAGGAGTAGATGATATTTGACCAGAAATGCTGAAGTATGGTGGTATAAAAGTCTTACAGCAGCTGCACTGCATAGTTCAGAAAGCCTGGACAGAGGGACGAATTCCCGATGATTGGAGTAGAGCTCTAATAGTACCCATATATAAGAAGGGGAAATAAAACTGAATGTAAGAATTACAGAGGTATCTCCCTACTGAGTGTTCCTGGCAAGATATATGCAAGTATACTTGAGAAACGGTTGAGAAGAATTGTGGAAGAAAAGCTTGGTGAAGAACAAGCTGGATTGAGGCCAAATAGAGCTGTCAGGATCAGATCTTCACTTTACGTCAAATAGTCGTGAAAGCATGGGAATATAACAAAAATCTATATTTAAGTTTTGTCGATCTGGAAAAGGCATATGACAAGGTGCCAAGAGAGAAGCCATTCGATACGCTACAGTTGTATGGTATCAATGGGGCATTATATCAAGCAATACTTAGTCTTTATGTGAGTTGTAAGTCAGCAGTTAGAATTGAAGGAAGTACAGGAAGATGGTTTAATGTTAAAACTGGTGTGAGACAAGGATGTATATTATCCCCTCTGTTATTCATTATCTATACAGATCACATTATGAAGGAAAGTGTTATTAAACATGATATCAGAATTGGAGATGTTAATGTCAGCTCTTTGCTTTATGCGGATGATGTTATACTTCTAAATAAATCCTCTACAAGTTTGCAAGATTCCCTGACTAAATTGAATAACTGTTGTAATAGATATGGTATGAAGCATTAAAAAGACCAAGACAATGAAAATAGGTAGAATTGTTGAAAATGTCAACTGTGTTGTGAACAAAGTACCTGCAGAACAAGTAAAACATTTCAGCTACTTAGGCACGATTTTAACTGAAGATGATGAATTAAAAATAGAAATAGACAACCGAATCAGAAAGCTGTTATGGTGGGAAGTCAATTGAATAAATTCACATGGAATAAGAGAGAAATTAGTTAGAACACTAAATTAGCTGTATACCAGACGGTGTTCAAACCAGTTTTAACTAATGGATCTGAGAGCTGGGTCAGAAGTAAAACATTTGACCAAAGACTAGAGACCGCAGATATGAGTCCTAAGAAAGATTATAGGCATGAACAGATGGCATCAATGGCAATATCATATTAAAAACGAGGATATTGGGAAAGAACTTGACATTGTCAGCATCCAGGAATGAGTTAGCAGAGCTAATCTCAGGTGGTATGGTCACTTAAACAGAATGGGCGAGGAAAGATTAGCAAAACAAGTGTTCTCTGCCAAGTTGGCAGGAAAATGACCCAGAGGAAGACCAACAGATAGATGGATTGATACAGTACAAAGTGCCTTTGACGATAGAAATATATGATCTGGTAATGTTGGAGTCTTGACAAGTAACGGACTGATTTGAAGGAAAATTGTAGATAGGAAGTTAGTAATGATGTCAATTTTTCATGTAGTAGTGTCATATCCTCTACACCCCTTGAGGGTACATATCAGGAATTTGATGATGATGATGATTTATGTTCCTTTTTTCTGATAGGAATTGCGTGTCCTGTTTCACCTGTATAGGGCAAATTACAGGTACAGTGTATACAATATACTCCAACAGTGGCGCACGTGGGGGGGGGGGGGTAAGATGTGCTCTAAACTCCCCCCAACAAAAAAGGTTTAAAAAACACTAGAAAATTTTCCAAAAATCTTTTCCTAATTAAAATTTATTTTTTAATTTATGTTGTAATATCTCTTCTATTTCTATATTACTAATGATTTAGTGGTCAGATAAGGTGGGAATACCCTATAGCTCTTGGGAATCATGGCCGCTGTGAACACAAGGCAAATGAAGTAGTGCTTGGGCGGACTGAGTACTACTTTGTTTGCTCGAGCCGGGCCAGAGGGGATCATGGGGTATCATATATTAGCGATCACTGCAGATGCTCAGTTATAGGTCGTATGCAATGCATAGTGTGTATTCTGAAATTGTCTACTCAACACGGCATCCCCCCCAAGATTAAATAATGAGTGCTCATCCCCCAGTATTAAATCATTAATACTTGCCATCCTCCCCTGAAGATTAAATCCTGAGTGCGCCACTGTACTCCAGCAGAAGAAGTGGATCCTTGGATGAGTTGAGTAAGTTCTTTAATTTCACAGCAGGTTTAAAGGTGGCATTAAGGTTGTATTTCTGTAGTATTCTGTTTATTTTATCTGATATCCCTTTAATTCAGTGCTTTTTTCTGGCATAACACACAATGGAACGGTGTTCCGGCACCTATTTTTTTTACAGTTTTTTTTTCAGAAGTAATTTTTGAAATAATGTTCACGCATACATAACACATGCACATACTTGTTACCGGGCGTCGCCTGGTAACACTCATGTGCATGCCATTAACATCTACATTTGTGGCTGTATAGACCTATGATTGACAACATGCGAAAGATTTTCGGTAAAACACTTATTTATCTAAAAAATATCTTTATTGAAAACTGACGTCAATTTAACGTCATTATTTTCATATCCTTTTAGCATTTTTTTTTTTTTTACTTTTTAGTGTAAAACTCTGATCCCAAGTTTGAAGATGAAAAAGATTTTCAATTACTTCTCAACCACTGGTCCCATTAATAAAAAGCCCAGAATAATAACGGACACAACATCAAAAAATATGGAAATAATGGTGCCAGTTGATGTTTACGAATCATCTCGAGTTAATCTTGAGGAGCAAATCCAAGCTGAAAATGACTGGCCGAATTGCTGGACATTAGATCAAAAAAAAGATTTTTGCTTGAAAAATGAATGGATGTATATTTGCAAAAAGGAAACTTGGCTATATGCCTTGCAGAAAAGTTAGAACTCTTGGAATTGAAACAAAGATGGGAATGAAAATTTCCAAAGAATGGGTTAACAATGAGATTATATATTCTGGCAAAGATAGGAAGCTATAGATGAGCTCACTTCGAAAAAAAATGTTCGATCACAGAGAATCTGCTGCACACAAAGCAGCATTAAAAATTGTTTTTGAAGCTGAAAAAAAGACCCTTGAAAAGTTTTTTTAAAATCATTTTCTCGTGAAAAAGAAATAATCCCAAAAATTTTTCGAACTGCATATAAAGTAGCAAAGGAAAACCAATCATTCCATAATTTTGAAAGTGAAATTGATCTGCAAGAACTGAACGGAATTGAAATGGGTCGTATTCTTCAATTAACAAATGCATGTATTAATATTGTGAATCATGTAAGTGAAGAAATGAGAAAAAATGTGTTTTAAAGAAATCGTTCAAACCAAAAATATAATTTCATTGATAATTGATGAATCAACAACAACAAGCAATAAAACCACTCTCATAGTGTATGTTCGATGCTGTATCGAAGGTGTTGGAATTAATTCACCGGTAAATTTATTTTTGGACTTGATCAAACTTAAAAATGTAATGGCAAAAAAAGTTTATTTGATTCCTTACTCCAATGTCTTAACTATTATGGGATGACAGAAGATTATTTAAAAAAATATTTAGTTTCTCTAGCATGCGATGGCGCTGCTGTAATGTTAGGCTGTAAAAGTGGAGTGAAAAAATTGCTGTCAGAAAAATTTCCTTCTGTTATAGTTTGGCATTGTGTTAATCACATACTAGAATTATCAGTAAGTGATGCTGTAAAGGAAATTTCAGGAATCAATAGATTCAAATCATTTATCCATAAACTTTATGTCCTATACCATGCTTCATCAAAAAATAGTAAAGAGTTTCATTTATGTGCAGAATCACTGGAGGTTGAGCTGCTGAAAATTGGAAGAATTTTAAGTACTCGATGGATGTCATCTAGTTTCCATTCAGTTTTGGCTTTGTGGAATAATTTTGAATCTCTAGTGAATCATTTTGAAGATGCGATGCATGATCCTGAGAGAGATAAAAATGATAAATGTATTTATGATGGCTTAAGAAGAAAAATAACATCTACAGACTTTTTATTGGATCTAGGATTGATGTGTGATGCTCTCCAAGAATTGTCTGAATTAAGTTTGGACCTGCAAGACAGTGACATGAACCTTTACAAGGCAAATCAAAAAATAAATGCACGTGTACAAGTTTTTGAAGAAAGAAGACAGAATTTTCGACCCTATTATAGATGTGCTGCAGTTGCTGTATGCGATCTGTGCTTTTGTGGAGTTTTACTTCACGAAAAAGCTTCAAAAAATAATACTCTTATTGACCAAAAAACATTTTATACCAAATTGAAAGAATCAGTTGAAAAAAGGTTGCTTGATAGCGAAGATGTTGCGCCAGCACTTTGGGCTTGTGTGCTTGACCATAAACATTGGCCTGAAGATATTGATGCTCAGCTAACATTCGCCGAGGTGGAAATTAGAAATTTGTCAATCAGACTGCAACTAAACGAAAGAGAAATGATTTGTGGATTCCGTGAATACATTCTTGATAGGACATACCCAGAAAAACTGTTGCATTTGGTACATGCTCTGAATACCATTCCCATTTCATCAAGTGAATGTGAATGCAGAATTTCACAGATGAATTTAATTATCATCCCAACAAGAGCTTCGTTGACGGCTAAAACAATTTCGGCACTTTTATACATCAAACTCGTTGGACCACCTTTAAGACTTTTCGATCCTTCAAAGTATGTTGATCTGTGGTTACTTAGAGGACGACATTCGGCCTTAGATATTAAGAGCAAAGAAAGGAGTCAAGACGATTTGTTCGATGAGAATTGGACAAAACTTTGGAAAATACTATGAACTTCTCTTAAATTATATGTTTTTACAAATTTACTTTTATATTTGGTCTTTGGTTGTATATTCTAATTTGTTTGTTTAATTTTATGTTTGATCATGTCTAAAATAAAAAATACTGAAGATAAATTATATTTAATTCATTTATGCAACTCTCTGACAGCAACAGCTGCTTTATATTTCATTTAAATTAAGATTTGAATATCATTTTCTTTAATCAAAAGCTTAACAAGATGTGAGTTCCAGCACCTTTTTTTCTAGATGAAAAGCACTGCTTTAATGTATGGAATGGTTACAGTTTTATTGTAATGTAATTTATTTTTGTTTTTAAGTGAAGTCTTGTGAAGAATTTTATTAATAGTATTTTGACCATAGCCATTTTTCAGGAAGGTATTGTTGATAACTTTTTATTCATCTTTAAGTGCTTGTTCACTGGAGCAAATCTTCAAAGCCCTGTTTTTTAGTGTGTTAATGACACCTAATTTTTGTGTTGGATGATGGTAGGAGTTTGTGTATATATATTGGCCAGTATGTATAGGCTTTCAGCAAACAGTGAAGGATAGCCTGCCAGAAGGAAGACATGTGACAATCATGTCTTCCTTCTTTTCAAGCGTATCTAGAAAAGGAAGTTTGTTCTGGCTTTCAATCTCAGTTATGAATTGCGTTTCTGTTGTTTGTTTAGGTGGCTGAGGAGTGTCTGATGTCGGGTGGCCATGGGACCAGATAGCAAAAACATTGTAAACATATCTAAGCCAGACTTTAGGTTTTCAAGTACAGGAATCTAGAGCATATTGAATAAAAGCTTCCATATAAAAGTTAGTAATTGGTGGGGAGATAACAGCGAGCCCATTGCTGCCTTCTTTTTGTAGGTAGAAAGTGTTTTGCCACACAAAATAGCCAGAACTTAGTACATGTGCAAAGAGTGCTATGATATCCAGAGGGAATTTGTCCTGTAAAAGAAGAATTATATCATTGATTGGATCATTTGTGAAGAGGACAGAAACATCAAAACTGACTAATAAATCCCTTTTTTCTAGTGTGATGGCTATAATTTTGTTTACAAAGTGTTGTGTTTTTAATATAGGAGGGGGGAATGACCTACCAACTCCTTGAGTGTTGGCATTAGTTTCTTGGCTAAATGATAATTGGGGCCGTTTATATCTTCAACTATTGGCTGGCTACATTTGCAATAGTGTAAAATTTTGCTGCACAATAATGCATTTCATTTTGTAATGGTTGCAAAAGATTACATGAAACACCTATTTCAGGTATACATCTGGCAACAAACTTTTTGATCAGTTCCCATGGAATATTTTTGTCTGTAAAAATTTTGAAATTTTCTGTTTGATATATGGTTATACAGTTGCAAAATGTTATAACGCAGTTTTTTTCCCCCAACTAGATGTGCCAGAGAAATAATTGACTCATATCCACATTTGCTGCATTCTCAAGATATGAAATTTGGTGGTACACCACTTCACTGGGCAAAATCTCATGTAGTAAGTACAATGCATGTGCACGTGTGTGTGTGTGTGTGTGTGTGTGTGAAATATGTTTGAAGCAAGCCTATGTAGTCTGTATTAATGCAGTTTGTGCATTGTGTCATGCACAGAAAATTAAATACAAGTATAGACAAACATTGCATTATATTATATTTAACAATAACTTACATTCTTATTTACCTTGTGTAAGCAAATAAAAGTTTACACAGATAGTATTTTATGATCTAGCTAATTGTGCATGATAGGTTATCCTATGATGTGCTTTGTAGAAATTGTAGAAATTCTGTTGTCTTACATTATATAATGAATTATTACCCCAGACCATTTTTGAGAGATCACATCAGTGAGAAGCTAAACCTGTGGAGATATTGGAGCAGATGCAATAGCATAAGTCATTATTATCAAATTCTTGATATGTCAGCACATGAGGGGAGGGTGCAATTGTGTTACTATGGTAGCACTACATCAAGAGTTTAATACTAACTTCCTGTATACAATTTCCTTCCAAATTAGAATGTTATCTGTCAGAACCCCAGTATTGTCAGATCTTATATTTTGGTCTTCTAAATAGCATCTAGAATCAGATCTTAGTCTTCTTATGGGTCACTTTCTTGAATGTGACCCATAAGAATCTTTTCATGAATCATCTGTTTTGCTAACCTTACCCATTCTGTTAGTGACCATAAAGCTGAGATTAACTCTGCTCACACATTCCTGAATGCTAACAAAGTTTTATTCCTGATGTCATAATTTTTAATATGATTCTGCCATTGATGCTATTTCTTCACACTCTGTCTCACTCTCTCTTTTTTTGTAAGAAAGTGAAGCAATATCTTTATGCTAGTTCAGGACAGAAGAAGGTATTTGTAATAGGAAGTGTTATCTTTTATTTTTTAGCAGGATAAAAATGAATATCATATTTCATATTGAAGAAAAAAATATGTACAGAACTCTTAAAAAGAATCAGTCAAGCAGCTTTCAGAAGTGAATATAATGGGTAAGATAAACTCAAATATAGAAATATTTTTCAAGAAAAATATACAAACTTGAAACAAACTTCGGAGACTCAGAAGCAAAATCAAAAATAAGCAGGGAGGCATGTTATGAATTTAGTTGCAAGAACAAAAAAATCTGAATTCCATGGTGAACTCATGAAAGAGACAGTATGAAAAAAGAAAGCTTATGGAAAATTCCTAGTAATCAAGCATATCCTCTGAGGGAATACTGAAAAAAAAAAAAAAAACCTAAAACAACTGAGTAAAAATAGATAGACAGAACTCATTAGAAGACACAGGTAAGAATTTAGATAATATAATTATCTTTTCTGCTAGCAAAATGTTCTAGAATATATTGAGAAAGCTTAGAAATAGAGAAAAGAGAATAGAGTTAAAGGAATCAGAGATAATGATGGTGATATTAAAACTGAAAAGATCCTGGATAATTGGAATAATTACTATGAAACATTGTTATATGAAACAGGCAGTGACAGAACAGTGGTACAAAATATCATCATCTTCATCCTTTCAGGGAATTAGCCCATTGGTCTGTTCCAGTCTCATTCCATCTTTTCCCTGGTTGTCCCTGATTTCTATTTTTTCTATATTTTAAAATTTCTATATCCCCCAACTGGGTGGTATCAGAGTATTTTTTTTCGGTAGTTGAACTGTTCATTCTTTCGATGTGTTCAATCACTTCTTTTGGTTCATATACTTTGTCCAATACTAAATCTCTTTTTAGGTCTTTATATATTTCTGTACTTCTTTTTTTGTCCCAGAAAGTATAGCCTGCTGCCCTTCATAGGAATTTCATCTCTCCAGTTTCTATTCTTTTTTTTTTTTTTTTGCAGTTTTTATGGTCCATAATTCACTTTTGTATGGTAGAAAAGATCTTGCCAAAACTTTATAAACTCTTATTCTTGTATGCTTTTGAACTTGGTTTAGTTTGAAAATATTATTGATCATTCCTGTTATCCTTAGAGAGTTTGAAATTTTGATGTCAATGTCAGCTTTTTTTGTATATGATACAGGACATCCAAGGTATTTGAAGCATTAATTTGTTCTAAAATTTTATATTCAATCATGATTTTAATACTGGCTGGAGATGGTCCTTTAAAAGCCATGATTTTTGTTTTGTCTATTGATATTTGCATTCCAATTTTTTAGCAATAATGTTAAATTATTGCTAAAAAATAATTTTTTTTAGCAATAATCACTTCTTGCTATGATTATGTGGCCATCTGCAAACAGATCTTTATTAAGTATAGTTCCATGATCCAGTTTAAATGCTGGTTTTATATTATTCTTCCATTTCTTTACTGTTTCATCTATATGAATAAGAGTGGTGACATTGGGCATCTTTGACAGACCCCTCTGTTTATTGATTTCCATTCTGTAACTTTTCATTGATTCTTACAGCTGTTTGGTTATTTTGATACATGTTAGTTGTTGTAGCAAGGAGCTGATTTGGAATCTCTTGAGTACAGTTCACAGTTTGTTCCTAAAGACCCTGCCAAAGGCTTTCTGGTAATCCACAAATGCTATGTTTGTATGTGTTTCTATTTTGAATTCATAATGTTTTTCCATTAAGATTTTTAATGTAAAATCTGGGTCAATGCATGATTGTCCTTTTTGGGAAACCATTTGTTCTTCACAAAGTTTAATTACTTAAAGGAATCAGAGATAATAAAGGTGATATTAAAACTAAAAAGATCCTGGTTAACTGGAATAATTACTATGAAACATTGTTATACAGAACATGAAACAGAACAGTGGTACAAAATATCCAAGGGGAATACAGTTAGGAATACATATCATGTTGTAGAAAAGCAATCAGAAACCTTTGAATATGGAAAAGCAGCTGAGGTACATAATAATCAGCCATAAATTCTCAATGGAGTTATGTAAGTTTTACAGTGGTTATACTGTATAACTTAGATGGTATAGTCATCATCAAAAGTTCAAATTCCAGATTGGAGCAGAGTTCTCATAGCAGCCATCTATGATCAGGCAATGTGAGGTTGATAGAGGAATTTCATACTGAATATGTCAAGTAACTTGTGAATGCTGGGGAATGTATTCCCGTAAGCTCTCTGGTCAATTTACCTTACGAAATTTTCATAGTTTCTACGTTCGGCTTTGAAATAATGCTGGATCTAATATCCACTTGATTATTATAATTTTACATTGCCAAACTGAAGCCTTTTAGCTCTTTATTTTAGTAAATGCCAAGTAAGATTTATGCATTCAAACATGAGAAGACCCTAATAAAAATTCAAGAGAAACTTGGGGAAGAACAAGCTAGGATTTGGATTTAGGCCAAGTAAGGTTATAGGTATCAGATTGTAAAAGAAACAGTTGAGAAATTGGGCTAGCAAAGATCTGTATTTAAGTTTTGTAGATTTTAAAATGGCTTATGACAAGCAAAAGGTGTAAAGAGAAAAACTTCAAAAGTCTATAGTTATATGGTGTAGCTATAGCATTAATATGGATTTCACTACTCAAGATTCACAGCTTATCTGCGAGCTACTGCCCATGGTTTTGGAGAAACTTAAGGGGTCACTCTGTACAATTCCAGGAAATTGTATTGGGTCAGGAAGAGAACTTGCTCACCAAACTACCATGTTATTGCCTGCTTTCTGTCCTCAGTTGGGACATGATTCCTCTTTGATCATTCACTACAGTCAAGAATAGATGAACTTTCTCTACTCAGATTTCTCCACCAATGTCAGAGTTCCCCTATGGCTTTCATTCATACTCTCTTCATTTTGTACATAAATGACTTTCTCTTAATGACTTTTGTAGTTCATTTAGAGCTAAAAGCTTTTCCATAATCAGTATCTTACATACTGATCTCCTTACCATTCTTAGTGGAGTAAGGATAATCTTGTGAACTTTGATGCTATCAAAATGCAGTCCTGTAGAAAGTTTATTTCACTTCTCCTTACCTTTGATAATACCCAGATTTCCAGACTGGATGTTTTTCTTCTTAGGCTGATCCCACCTTCTTAGCTTTTCATGGCATAAACACATTGAATCCACAGTGTTTCCAGCCTCCAAAAACTTTGATCTTTTCCATTCAAACTGCTCTGTCTCACCTGTGCAACTGTTAACACTATATGAATCCCAAATCCATCTAACCATGAAATACTGTTCATACATTTAGGATGATACACTAACACCTTCCTTACAAATCTTTGATGAAAGAGGATAATCCAGATAACTGATGATATCTCCCACAGATTCACTTCAATTGTGTCATCGGTATTCTGTTTCTCTTTTGAAGATATTTTCCTGTGCAATATTTCACTATTCTGGTAGTCTATTCACTGTCCACTTCAGACTTATTGAACCAATGTCTACTCTTATCTTCTCCATTCTTTGGAACAGTCTCTCTGTCCAGTCTTCCTTCAAAGAATACAACCTCCAGCTGTTCAACAAACATATCAGCTAATTTTACAACATCTTTGCATCCTATCTAGATTGCAAACAATCTTTATAAGGACTTTCACCTGAAGGTAAGTAAACATGTCCTATACAGAAGTGGTAGAGTATTTCTGTCTAGAAATTTGGGTTTTTCCTCTTGCAAAACTGACAAACTATCAAAAGAACACAAGCAATTAGATAAAAAATACTTTTTTTTTCTAGTGGAGATCAATGAGTGTAGTGTGGAATGGCCACACAGAGTGGATTAGTGTAGCATAATATGGAATAGTATAGCATGAAGTGGCTTCCCCCTTTCATGATAAGTCCTAAGTATCCCATGGAAGTACCATGTAATAAAGTTCTATTTTGATATGAATATTCACTACTAAGAAAAATTGCTAATTATTTAAGACTTCTGTTAAGGATGAAAACATCATCCACATAGCATACGCAACTGATGGTTGTGCTGAAGAGAATAAGAGGTCATCTAATATTCCTGGAAGAAATTAACTATGGCAGAACCTTCAACTTGTAGAGTATGTTTTTACAGAAGTAGCCCAAGTAAATGACAAGATCAAACAGTTTCACTATATCTGAGGGAACGTCCTGTGATAACAGTTGAGGAATGTCAGAGAGGTACAACCGAAAATAATGACTGAATGTCAGAACCGATCATGTTTGAGTAGGCCACAAGAATAAGTATTTAATTTTTCTTCAGTAATTCCAATGAATTTTTCAAAGAATAGTTGGCAGTGACCTGCATCAGCACTTAAGAGGCAAGTTGGAACTCTGCTAGGTGACAGGTAAGAGCATCAGTATAGCCCTTATGGGTCTAACGTGAAATGGAAAGAGGATTTCTTTCAAAATGAGACTTCAGGTATTTGAAAGAATACAGTTTGTTGATTTGACTATCATTAGGGTATGATCAGCCTCTTGCTATATAGTTCTTTTATGCAAAAGAAGGGACATTTTCCTGTTACGTGGGCTGTTCAATAAGTAATAAGACTAATTTTACTGTGGCGAAACCAATCATCACAATATTAATTTCTGTGGAATAAAGAAATGTTGCTGTATGTATTAACAAAAGTGGTTGATAGATGGCATATACGGGCTAATGTACCAGAGTGTCTAAACGCAAGTGCTCATCGGCGTGCCTACGAAGTGTGACCAGTCTTCGAAATGGAAGCGTCCTTGGAACAGCTTTATGCGATTAAATTTTGTGTGCGTTTGCAAAAATCGGCATCAGACACTTTTAACATGATACGCGAAGCTTTCCATGATGAAGCAATGTCGAGGGCAAGTGTTTTTCGCTGGCATAAAACTTTCAAGAAAGGAAGGCAAAATGTGGAAGATCTTGAACGTGAGGGAAGACCTTCAATGTCCATCACAGAGACAATGATCAACAGCAGCGATTATCATCAAGCACGTCAAAAGGAAGCGTCCATTGCTGAAGAATGGCTTCTTATTGCACCATGATAATACAAGGCCACATATTGCTGGTTGTGTAGTGGACGTTTTGCAGAACAACAACACAGATCTCCATACAGTCCTGATCTCGCACCGTGCAATTTCTGGCTGTTTCCTCAGCTCAAGAAACCACTAAGAGGCTGCCATTTCGAAAGCAACAAAGCATGTGTAAAAGCTGCGGAGGCGGTTTTGAAAGAACTCTCAAAAAACGGACTCTCACATGTGTTTAAGAAATGGATGCAGCGTTGGGACAAATGCATCACGTCTCACAGTAGTTACTTCGAAAAAGACCATGTAAATGACGACGATTAAAGGTAATCTGTTTTCTGTATAAATATAGTCTTATTACTTATTGAACAGCCTACGTACAATTAGAAGTGTCCATAACCACAACAGCTTTGTTTGCTCTTGTAACAGTTAAAAGACTGTTTCATCTCAAAGATTTTAGGGCTTCAAACTCAAGTGAGGAAAGTTTGAAGGGAAAAGTTTATTTTCAGTGGTGTGGAAGAAACTTCAAGACAGCCTATTGTATCATCGCTTGAGACAGTGGACAAGTTTCAGTGTTATGAAGAAAATCCAGATATGGGAGTTCTTAGACACTATGGCAAAACAAAGTCCTTTGAAAAGAATCAGTCTTTCCTTGGGTACCATGTACCATGATGACATAATTGGTGCTCGGGGCGGGGTGTGGAGAAGGTGAGATTCTTTTAAATAACTAGATGTTACATTCAGGCAATAATGATCAGCTAAAAGAAGAATCAGTCAAGCATCCCAAACTTTTGGATGACTTAATAAAATATGGAAGTCAAGAGACATCAAACAAGTAACAAAAGTAAGAATCTATGAAACAATGGTCCTCCCAATACTCCTCTATGGAAGTGAATGCTGGAATAACAAAAAGGCTGAAGAGAAAAAATTATTAGTTACTGAATTGGGTTGGCTACAGTGGCATAGCTAGTGGGGTGTGGTAGGGGTGGTTCATCCCGGGCGGCACTTTGAACCTTTTTGAACTTTTGCAGTTAATTCTAAAATACAGTCTCGAGAACTCATTTCCAAATATTGTAATACCACTGTGAATTTTTCTCACAATTACTGTAAGTGTTGCTAGTTGTGAGAGGAGTTCTTCTAAATAAAATAGATTAAGAATTACCTAGGTTATTATGAAATAGCCTTCGGCATTGTCATCGACAATTTTGCTAACAGTAAAGCAAGAAAAATAACATTTTAGAATGTTGAAATTAAAGTTTAACTTCAAAAATAAACATAGTGTTTTAATTTATTTCCCTATATGTCATTTTGACTTTTTGTAGTATTTTTGGTGTGTGTTGAGAGGGGCGGCAAAGGCTCTAGCTATGCCACTGGTTGGCTAAGAAGATTACTTGGAGTATCTCTGCTGGAGTGACTAAGAACCGAAGACATAAGGAAATGACTAAAACAAGAAATAACAATAATAGACAAAATCCAAGCGATGGTTTCGCCATGTGACCAGAATGGGAACAGAAAGACTACCATCTAAAGCCCTGAATACAACGATGGAAGGTAAAAAGATACAAAGGATGGCCCAGAATTAGATGGATAGACAAAATAAAAGATGACCTGGAAACCAAATTCAATTCAATGGAAACTATTCAATTTATGGCAGTCATTATGATTAAGGTTTGATTAATGAAGCCCTACTTCATCAACCAAACCTTAATCATAATGACTGCCTTGCCATTCCAAAAGTTTGGGAAATTAATATATTCAGTTATGTTAAATAGATAGTATTATTAATAATCTAACATAATCATCATCTTCAGCCTAATAGTTTTTAACTTAACAAACATATAACTACGTTTATTATTATTATTATTATTACCCCAAGACCTGATGGAGTCAAAGACTCATCTGGGAGGTCCTTTTATCACACACACACATCTCATCATACCGTGTCTTAAACACACTCAAACTCCTTGCAGACACCACACTCTCAGGTAAGGCATTCCAATCATTCACAACTCTGCACGAAAAAAACCTGCCTCTCACTCCCCCTACTCACACCCTCTTTATACAGTTTCCAGGGATGACCTCTGGTTCTCCCCTGATCTCCCACTATTATCTGTAGAACTTCTCTATCATTGATCCTATAACAACCCCTTACCAATTTGTAGGTCTCTATCATATCTCACCCTCTTCCTCCTATCCACCAGACTCTGCAAATTACAACATTCTCAATCTTTCCTCATACTCAACATTCCAGAGGTCAGAAACTACCTTAGTCAGTCGCCTACCAAGTACAATGAAAATAGGCAGAAGCTTTGAAAATATCAACTGCATTGTGAATGGAGAACTTATAGAACAAGTAAAACATTTCAGCTACTTAGGCACGATTTTTAATGAAGATGGTAAATTAAATATGGAAATAGACAAAAGAATCAACAAAGCTGGTATGATAGGAAGTCAACTGAATAAATTTATATGGAATAAGATGTATTAAGATGGAATAAGAGAGAAATTAGTCAAAACACTAAGTTAGCTGTATATAAGACTGTTCAAACCAGTTTTAACTTATGGATCTGAGAGTTGGGTTGGAAATAAAACACTTGACCAAAGACTAGAGGCTGCAGACATGAGAGTCCTGAGAAGGATTAGGGGCATGAACAGATGGCAATATCGTATTAAAAACAAGGATATTAGGAAAGTACTTGACATTGTTAGCATCCAGGAATGTGTTAGCAGAGCTAATTTCAGGTGGTATAGTCACTTAAACAGAATAGGAAGGAAAGATTAGCAAAAAAAAGTGTTCTCTGTTGGGTTCAGGAAAAAGTCTCAGAGGAAGACCAAGATACAGGTGGATTGATACAGTAAAATGTGCCTTAGAAGATTCTTGACAGGTAACAGATTGATTTGAAGGAAAATTATAGATAGGAAGTTAGTAATGATGTAAGTTTCATGTAATACTATCATATCCTGTACATCCCTTGAGGGTACTCAGGAATTTGTTGATGATGATAAAATATATAAAATATATTGTATGTGGTTTAGTCTGTTCTGAGTTCTCTATTTGAAAATACAGTTATATTGTAAGGAAATTTGTGTTTTTTTTTTCAGTGTCACTGGCTCAGAGATGCAGCTATGAATAGTAAACCAATATATGCTATAAATAGTAAAAATTGTAAACCAATGTTCATCCACCCCTTCTGTTAGAATGGAATGAATAAATATACACTAGTGTCCAAAATCTAGGGACAAACATTATTTAGATTACAACTGCAAATTCAGAAGAATCAGCTTGTGGTAATTTGTATAACTGATGATTTCGAGTAAAAAGCGGATATACATTCAGATTTTTAAATCACAAGCAAAGGGATCACGTGATAGCACTCAACAGAATGAAAGGCAAAAAGTTGCACTAAGCGAATTGTGTTTGAAGAAAGCTCTTTATGTGAAGGAATAAATTTGCAAACATTGATGTCTTGTAATGTCTCAAAAGTATCATCTAGATGATTTCACACAGGGAAGAATTATTGGAAAGCTTGAAAAAGGCCACAGAATTACTGATATTCCCTGAGAGTTTGTCATCTCACGTAGCATTGTATCCTGGCTCTGGGCAGCGTTTCAGACCAATGGAATGTGTTCCAGATGTTTGCTAAGAGGTCATCCTTGCTCTACCATGGAGCATGAAGACAGATTTTTGGTTATAACAGCAAAATGTAATTGATGCATCATGTTAGGTCAGTTTGCATGTCGGTTCCATTGAAGCACAGGTGTGCAGATATCTCAACAAACTGTGGCAAGACGTCTGTAACAAATAGGCCTATACACACGAAGAAAGCCTGTAATCTGCATCTCTTTATCCACAACTCATAATTAAGCACATTTTCAGTGTATGCATTAAAATTGGACAAGAAAACATGGGCAAATGTACTCTTTACAGATGACAGTTTTTGTCTTTCCTCTGATTCTAGTTGCCACTTGATCATGTGTGAAAGTGATGCTGCTTACAATCATGAGAATGTTCTTGAAAGGAATAGATATAGTGGAGAAGGGGTCATGGTGTGCGGAGGCATTACCCTTAATGGATGCACCAAGCTACAAGGCTGCAAAAAAGGGACTATGACTGGTGAACAATATTGTAATGAAGTTCTTCTATATCATGTTTGACTGTTCTGTAGTGCTGTTGGCAAAGAATTCATTTTTATGGATGACAATATCAAACCATATGGTACTCAAGCAGTGGGGATAGGCGTGGAGATCATGAATATTAATTGAATAGAGTTGCCAGCATGCTCCCCAGATCCCAACTCCACAGGACATGTTTGGTATGCAATAGGAAGATGCATTGCTGCTCAAAATTCCCCTCCAGAAAACAAACGAAAAAGAAAGAAAAAAAAAAGGCCTATCCTTGCTCTGAAGGAGGAGTGGACCAGTTTGCCTCAAGCACTCCTGAATCACTTGGTGCTAAGCATTGTATGACGTGAGAGCTGCATCACAGTTCAGGTGGACCACATGGAAATGTCTCTTTGTATTGTTTTCTACAAGCATTGTACATTAATTCCTTAACTAAATCTTTAGGAAATTTGTAACATTTGCCAAAAACATATCATTATCATCATCAAATTCCTGCCATTTACCGTCAAGGGGTGTACAGGATATGATAGTACTACATGAAAAATTTACATCATTACTAACTTCCTATCTACAATTTTCCTCCAAATCCGTCTGTTACTTGTCAAGACTCCAACATTACCAGATCTTATATTTCTATCGTCTAAGGCACTTTGTAGCATATCAATCCACCTATATCTTAGTCTTCCTCTGGGTCGTTTTCCTGTCAACTTTTGCTAATCTTTCCTCGCCCATCCTGTTTAAGTGACCGTACCACCTGAGATTAGCTCTGCTAACGCATTCCTGGATGCTGACAATGTCAAGTTCTTTACTGATATAATCGTTTTTAATATGATATTGCCATTGATGCCATCTGTTCACGCCTCTAATCTTTCTCAGGACTCTCATATCTGCAGTCTCTAGTCTTTGGTCAAGTGTTTTACTTCTGACCCAGCTTTCAGATCCATAAGTTAAAACTGGTTTGAACACTGTCATGTTTGAATGCAGCTAATTTAGTATTTCTGACTAATTTCTCTCTTATTCCATATGAATTTATTCAATTGACTTCCTACCATACCAGCTTTGTTGATTCTGTTTTCTATTTCCATATTTAATTTACCATCTTCACTAAAAATCGTGCCTAAGTAGCTGAAATGTTTTACTTGTTCTATAGGTTCTCTATTCACAACACAGTTGATATTTTCAACAATTCTACCTATTTTCATTGTCTTTGTCTTTTTATTGCTGACCTTCATACCATATCTATTACAACAGTTATTCAATTTAGACAAGGAATCTTGCAGACTCGTAGCAGATTTATTGATAAGTATAACATCGTCCGCATAAAGTTTAATACCACTTTCCTTCATAATGTGATCCATATAGATAATGAATAACATTTGGGATAATGTACATCCTTGTCTCACACCAGATTTAACATTAAATCATCTTCCTGTACTTCCTTCAATTCTAACTGCTGACTTACAACTCAAATAAAGACTAAGTATTGCTTGATATAATGCCCCATTGACACCATATAACTGTAGTGTATTGAATAGCTTCTCTCTTGGCACCTTGTCATATGTCTTTTCCAAATCGACAAAACTTAAATACAGATCTCTGTTATATTCCCATGATTTCTCCGCTATTTGTTGTAAAGTGAAGATCTGATTCTGACAGCCTCTATTTGACCTGAATCCAGCTTGTTCTTCACCAAGCTTTTCTTCCACAATTCTTCTCAACCATTTCTCAAGTATACTTGCATATATATTAGCAGGAACACTCAGTAGGGAAATACCTCTGTAATTCTCACATTCAGTTTTATTTCCCTTTTTATATATGGGTACTATGAGAGCTCTACTCCAATCATCGGGAATTCGTCCCTCTGTCCAGGCATTCTGAACTATGCAGTTGAGCCACTGTAAGACTTTTATACCACCTTACTTCTGCATTTCTGGTGAAATATCATATACTCCTGCTGCTTTTCCACATTTCAAGCCTTTGATGGCTTTTTCTACTTCAAGTATGGATATGTATTCCTGACTGCATGCCTGGTCAGTGTTTTTTATCACTCTACTGTCATCACTGCTTGTTTCATTTAGCAAATTTTCAAAGTTATTACTCCATACTTCAAGGATATCCTTTTCTCCCATTTTCATGTCACCTTTATCACCTCTAACTCCTTTTACAGCACTCTTTCCTCCATTCCTAAGCTGCTTCAACAACCTCCAGAATATTTTGCCACCTTCTTGATATTTATTTTCTATGTTCTTGCCAAAGTCCTCCATTGACTTTTGTTTAACTAGTTTTACACACTGTTTAACTTTCTTACATTTGTCTCTGTATTCTCTAAGAGCAGAGGCTGACTTATTTGTCAGGAACTATTGATATGTTTTCTTCTTTTTCTTCACTGCCTCTTTAACTTCCTTTGTCCACATGGAGTTTTATTCGCTTTAAAACTTTCTTACATGTCATTCTTTTCAATATGGAATTCAATTTTATCCTGCTCAAGACTAAATAGTGATCACTTCCAATTTTAAATCCTCTGTACACTCTGGTGTCCTGCACCAGGGAGAAAACATCATTATCAACAATAACATAGTCAATGAGACTTTTCTTATTCCTTGCCTCTTCTCTCCATGTGAATTTGTGCACATTTTTATGTTGGAACATGGTGTTAGTAATAACCAGTCCATGTCCTGAGCAGAAATCCAACAGGTATTTGCCATTATTATTAGCTTTGCTCTTTTCTCCAAATTTTCCCAAAACAGTTTTGTGTGTCTAACAATCACTTCCTACTCTGCTATTTAGATCCCCAACAAGGACCAACTTTTCCTTTTTCATTGTGTCAGTAGCTTTCTCTAGAGCTTCAAAAAATTCCTCCACTTCTACCTTAGTAGTACCTTCTGTGTGACCATATGCACAAATAAGTCTCATTGTCCAGTTCTCCATTCTGATATTTGCCCAAAAATCACTTTACTTGACACTGCCTGCCATTCAAGAAGATGAGCCTCGTATTTTGTGTTGAATACTATGACTACTCCTTCTTTTCCTTGATATGACAATGCCTGAAAATCACATTTTGTATTTATTGCTCAGAAAGATCTTACCAGTTTTTGTCTTTTTTTGTTTCAGTCACCCCTATTATGTCGATCTGGTACTTATCTAATTCCTCCGCTAGCACCATTTCTTTGTCATTCAGGTTTCTTATGTTGATAATACCGATTTTTAACTCTGGTGATGTTGAGTTGGGGTGTGTTTTCACTTTTGTTCCAGTAACTGACTTTTCGCTGTTCGTCCTGGTTCCCTGGTGAAAACAACGGGGCCTTGTTTAACCGGGTGACGCCCCAGCCGGCATGAAATTTTGTCATGTTGTACCATCATTTTGTATTTTGGTTTAACCAATAGGAATACAATTTTGTCGGCTAAATTCCAAATTGCCAGCCCATCCTCGTTTGTTCAGTATCTATGTAGATACCCAACAAGGTGCACCATGAGAAGGTGAGGATTGGACATTAGGTCAGAAGCCGTGGTCGGTTCTCCACATTCCTTTAAAGTCTATGTGGAGGTCTCCTCTCATTTATACAGCTTTGACCCTTAAGTACCCCCTGCTAAAAACTTATAGCAATTTAATTTGTTCAAAATTTTAAACTCATTTTTTATGTAATTTAATTCATTTGTATACTGGCAATAAATTTATGTCAACATTTAGCTGTAGTCGTGAAAAATTTTCATATATATATAGTAAAAATGTAGTTCAACGTTAGCTTTTGGACACCAATCTAGTGAGATTATTAGTGAATTCAACCATATGTTCAAATATGCATTAGAGCTTAAAAATTCTGTGTTAAAAGTACTGTATACTAATATTGAACAAATTTCATCAAGTTCCTTCATTATAGAAAATCAGGCCTCTTTGACCAAGCACTTCAAAGAGCCACAGAATTATTTTGAAAGGCATCCAGTCCTTACATCAGACCATTATATGGTATGAAAGTAACTTTAAGGAACTCTGAGACGTTCTAATATGCATAATCTCAACAAAAACTATTGATTAAAGGTCCGAAGGATTTGGATTGTTCACCTGCAACCCATAATAGCATCCAGAAAATCTCAACAGTTTTTCAATCTGGAATAACCCACGCATTGGATACCAGGAGGTAAAGAAATTTAATCTGATAATGATCCAGCGACTCTTAGACAACCAACAGAACTTAAAACAAGACTATAGGAAACTTGAACTACTGATGGTTTACCAATGTATTTATGGCTTTTTTTGTCACAGGCTATGGTATGGGTCATTGGTTGACTAAAGCAGTTATACTATCCCACTGTAGTGTGAATCAGTGGAGTTTGTGATCCGTTGTATTAAATGTATTTCTGAGACGTCAAATTTAATTTTATTCTAATTCAAGTAAGTTCTCTATTATAGTAGTGTGTCTCCATATTATATATAATGAATGTTTATCATCGTTTAACCCTGAAAGAAAGAATTGAACAAATTTATATCTTACTTGACTGCAAAATACTGCAGTGGAACAAAATTTCATTATTGTTATTTTATTTTAAATAAATGAAGAAACAAATTTGTTAAAACTAGCTTGATTTAAAAAAAATAATCTAATCACTATTTGATACTGAACAACGACTATGTAGAGCAGAACAGACAAAGATGTACTGATGGTTTATGCA
Source organism: Typopeltis vanoorti (assembly GCF_054136105.1). NCBI lineage: Eukaryota > Metazoa > Arthropoda > Arachnida > Uropygi > Thelyphonidae > Typopeltis > Typopeltis vanoorti. Next base: position 33,547,213 of record NC_143565.1, read on the forward strand.
ATCACATGCCTCTGCCACTCCCAACATAATCCACCATGTCAAAGTGTGTGAATGGAAAGAGTGGTTTTCCAAGTCCAAAATTTCAATCATCATCACATCATCAAATTCTGATATGCACCCTCTTGGGGGGGGGGGGGAGTTACAGGATAATTATGATAGTACTACATAAAAAAATTATACCATTACTGACTTCCAATCAACAATTTTCTTCCAAATTAATTTGTTATCTGTGAAGATTCCAATATTATCTGATCTTATATTTCTGTCTTCTAAGGCACTTTTTGCTGCATCAATTGATCTACATCTTGGTCTTCCTCTGAATCCTTTCCCTGACTAAGAACACTTGTTTTGCTAATCTTTCCTCTCCCATTCTTTTCAAGTGACCATACCACCTGAGATTAGCTATACTAACACATTCCTGAATGCTAACAGTGGCAAGTGATTTCCTAATATCCTCATTTTTAATGTGATACCGCCATTAATGCTATCTGTTTACTCCACTAATCTTTCTCAGAGGTCTCCAGTCTTCTATCACGTGTTTTATTTCTAACCCAACTCTCAGATCCATAAGTTAAAATTGGTTCAAACACTATCTTGTATATAGCTAATTTAGTATTTTGACTAATTTCTTTCTTATTCCATATAAATTTATTCAACTAATACTACTAATTTTACTAATTCCAACTTTACTAATTCCATTGTCTATTTCTGGATTTAATTTACCATCTTCACTAAAAATTGTGCCTAAATAGCAGAAATGTTTTACTTGATCTATAGGTTCATCATTCAGGATACAGTTGATGTTTTCAATATTTCTTTCTATTTTCATTATTTTTTCTTTTTTAGTGCTGATTTTCATACCAAAATTATTACAACAGTTATTCAATTTAGTCAGAGAATCTTTCAGACTTGTATGGATTTATTCAGATGTATAACATTGGATGGGGATATTCAGTTGTTTGCAGATTATGCAAAGTTGGGACAAACTATGAAGAGTAGAGATGTTGTGGCCCTACAAGAAGACTTGAATAGATTAATTAAATGGTCATGGGAATGGGTATTGATGCAAGTTTAATGTTGCAAAATGTAAGGTTTTAAAATTTGGGAAACAAAGATGGGATGTAGAATTTACACTTGGTCGGGGATATATTGTTCGAGGTGGTGGAAATAAGAGAACTTGGGATGATAGTGGATAAGGATCTGAAATTTAGGGGACACATTGTCAAAATTGTGATGACAACACAAAGAATTCTGGGAATGATGCAGAGGATACTGACTTGTAGAAGTAAGGAGATTCTTGTTCCATTGTACAAGGCTTTGATTAGGCCATGCATGGACTTCTGTGCCCAGCTTTGGTCACCTGATTTTCAAAAGGATGAAGAGACACATTGGAAAGGATTGAGATGCAACTGACTAAAGTAGTTCTGATTTCTGAATGTCGAATACAAGGAAAGGTTGAGAAGATGCAATTTAGTCTAGTGGCTAGGAGGAAGAGGGGTGATATGATAGAGACCTATAAATTAATAAGGGGTTGTTATAGGATCAATGTTGGAGAGGTTTTACAGAAAACGGTGGCAGATTAGTGAAGAACCAAAGGTCATTCCTGGAAGCTGTATAAGTAGGGTGTGAGCAGGGGAGTGAGAAGCAGGTTTTCTGCATGCAGAGCTGTGAATGATTAGAGTGCCTTGCCTGAGAGTGTAGTGTGTTTAAGGCATGGTATGATAAGCTGTGTGTATGACAAAAGGACCTTCTAGATGATATTTGACTCCAATGAGTCTTGGGATAATAATAATAATATAATATCATTTTCATATAGTAAAGAGCTAAGATTAACATCACCAATTTTTATATGAGATTTAACACTTTTCTTCATAATGGAATTCATATTGATAATGAATAACAGTGGAGATATAATGTACACCCTTGTCATACACCTGATTTTGCCTCAAACCATCTTCCTGTATATCTTTCAAGTCTAACTGTTTACTTAAATTTTAAATTACTATGCATTGCTTGATCTAATGTCCTATTTAGATCAAGCATTGATCTAAATGGGATACACCATATAACTGAAATGTTTTTTGAACAGGATTCCTCTTAGCACCTTGTCATATGCCTTTTCCAAATCTACAAAACTCAAGTACTCGTACATTTAAAATATCTTTAGTTTTCCTGCCACCTTCATCATCTTTGGTTCCTTTTACAGTGCTCTTTTCCCCATTTTTAAACTTTTTCAACAGCCCTCAAAATATTTTGCTGCTCTCTTCTTGATATTTACCTTCTGTTTTCTTGCTGAAGTCTTTATATGATGACTTTAGTTTAGCTACTTTTACACATATCTTTACTCTCTTATACTTTTCTCTGGGTGACATGGCTTATACAATTGACTATGCATGACTTTTTTTTATTTTTATTTTTTTAAGGAAATTACAATATAGAATAACATATTAACTAAAATAAATTAATTAATACTTAGTTTCATTAATTTCATTTCATTAATATATAATTAATACTTAATATTTCATTAATATTAAGTATTTCAACAAAGCCATCCAAGAACAAAGCACTAGTCTAGCCAAAAATAATACTGTGACAACTTGAACAGGTCATAAACCTTTAATTTATCAGTAAATCATAATCATTTATAGCTTTCATCACATACATACCACATGTATAACATGCACATAGCAGCACTCAATGTTCAAAATGTATCCTATTTTGCCTTCCCGCATGCCCGAAGTCTGTGAGGCTACATGTTGGTGTCAGCATACACAACATTCAACAGAAATACTACAGCTCACTCCACATCGAACTTCAGTCTGGCAATGCTGGGATGTCGTTTCTTGCAGGCTTTTTCTCAAGTTCTGACCAACAATTTAAAATCCAGTGGATTCAGATCAGGACTTCCAGACAGTCAATTAGATGGTTATACGTGGGTAGGCACATATCACCATCTAATATGTGACTTTATGTGGCTGATATTTATGACTAGTCATAAATAATACTGTTACCATGTGAACAGCACATAAAGCTCTCATCTATCAGAAAATCATTTACAGCGTTCAACACATACAAACCACATGTATAACAGCATTCAATATTTGAAATGTTCCTCTTGTGCATTCACACACATTCCCGAAGTCTGTGAGGCCACATGTCGATGGCATCTCACACACACAATATCCAACAGAAAAGCTGCCACTGCTCACTTCAAATCCATCTTCAGGCTGGTGATTCTGGGATGTGTCATTTCTTGCAGGCCACTTAGTAAAGCCCCAACCACAATTTGAAATAGAACAGATTCAAATCAGGATTTTCAGATGTCCAATCAGATGGTAAAACGTGTTTGGGCATAATTGCCTCTAACCGCTGTTGTGTGTTCCTTGCCCTGTGGGCAGGGGCTGAGTCCTATTGGAAGGGCCACTGCCTATTGTGAAACAAGGTGTTATTCATGGGCCTTACCACGAATTCCAGCACACTGTCTTGATGCACTATTGAAGGCTTTTATCCCTTTCTCACAGAAATGTAACTTGGATATCCCCCTGATACATCACCTCCTACCAAACCTTCACTGACTTGGAATGATGATCTCTCTGAATCCTGGGTGCCGTGACATGTGCTAAGGGACCATCAAGGCATATACCTGATTGTTTTGGCAGTTAAATGATTCTTCATGAAAATCTTTTCACCCATGAAGAGGATATCTCTGTGTTTGTTATTTGTGTACTGCCAAAGAAGTGCCTTTGATTTTATCACCCTCTTTTGCATAAGTTGTGATATTAGAACGTGTCCAGTAGAACGACAATAGGCTCTCATCCCCAGGTCATCAGTCAGTACATGTGAAGTTGTTGTTCTCTGAGAATATTCATCTCTGGCGACATCGCTTTTTGTGTTCTCGCAAGATTACGGTAGGGATGTGCCTTCACATTGCTTACAACTGCTGTGTCCTAACGCAGTGTGATCAACCTGTTCTTTGGCAATCAGATACGTCTTCTGTATTGTCATAATGATTAATAGTCTGATACACAAATATCCTACTGCTCCCAAATGTTTTTAGTGTGTTAAAAAATAACAGGTGGCTGTATTCCAACATTGTGAAGTGTATTACAGCTACATGGTTCTCATAATCTTCCTACTGCATGTTAACTCATACAGCTACACTACTCTCTCTCTCTCTCTCTCTCTCTCAATTTACTGATAAATATGCAAATGTTGGCTGTGTAAAGCACCACAGTGCAGGGTATTTCCAGAAGTTGTAACAGCATTTATGGCAAGACTGTGTATAATAAGATATGTGCATGCAGGAGGCACTACACTAAGTAATGAAAATGAAGTATGTTAACTGAAAGTATGCCTAAAGTCTGAAATAGTGCCCTCCTAGTAGGATAAATGGGCTGTCAAGTTGAAGTATGGAGGATGAAATCTTACCAAATATGGGATAGTTTCATGCAACCAAATTTGTTGAAGTTAGGGTGGTTTGTTAAGGCAGAAGCAGATTCAAGGAAAGGTCTTTAATATTTATATTTACTATGATATGAGTTGTGGCATTTTTCTTGCGTATTCTATTGTGGGTGTCCAATATAAATATAAGTACATATAAATAATATAAATATAATATAATAATATCAATAATAATATAAAGCAAATATACATACGAAAGAGTTTTCCTAGAATCTGCTTCTGCCTTAAGAAATTACACTAACTTAACAAATTTGGCTTCATAAAACTGTCCCAAATTTGATGATCTCTCATCCTCTGTACTTCAGCCAAGGATTCTCCATTTATCCCAGTATGGGGGCACTATTTTGAAATTCAGGCATACTCTCAATTGACATGCTTCATCTTCATTACGTAGTGTAGTGACTGCATGCACATTTCTTATTATGTTTTGTTCCATGATGATATCAATTTGACTTTGCCGAAATCTTGGAAGTATTAATTAAATTTATTTTACTTAATATATAATAATAACATAATACTTAATAGTTCTGCCAAATTAGCACCAGGTCTCAATTTGTTCTCTCCTTCATTTCTAGGAGAGAATGTTTTATTTTTTATTTATTTATTTTATTTATATTATTTATTATTATTAAGAGAGACCTCCAGGGAGTCAGAAACTCATCAAGGAAGACTATACTATTCGCACCGACTGTCATACCTGTTCTTCAATTCATTCATGCTACTCGCACACATGACATTCAAAGGCAATCCATTTTAATGACACACTACTTTATCAGAGAAAAATCTAGCCCTAACCCCCTTCTTGACAGCATTCATTCTCAACTTCCATGGATGCCCTCGTGTCCTTTCCCCACCTTCCATAAAATGAAAAATCCATCTACTGAAATTCTGTATAACCCTTTCAGAAGTTTGTAAGTCTCAATCATATCATCCCTCTTTCTTCTGTTTGCTAGTGTCTGCAGCCTACAAATTCTCAATCCGTGTTCATAATCTGTATTCCACAATCCTGATATCATTTTTGACACACTCCTATGCACTCTCTCCACTGCATCAGAATTGCAGTGGAAACCAGGAGACCAGACCTGTGTACAATAGTCCAAGTGAGGTGTTATTAATGCCTTGTAAAGAGACAAAATGATTTCCTTATCTTTACATGTCAAGGTTTGTTTCAGCATTGCCAAATTCTTCTCTGAGTTGTATTTACAATTTTTACTCTATGACCCTTTAACTTCAACTTCCTGTCTATTAAAACTCCAAGATTCTAGCCTCATCAGTTTCTTCAAGCATAATCCCACCAATATAATATGACATTGAATCTAATAACACCAAAGTGCAAGACTTTACATTTATTAACATTGAAATGACACCCATTTTCACATGCCTGCCATTCCATCCTTTTCAAATAATTTTGTAAGTACTGCATATCATCAGCACTCCTGATTGCATATCTTTGCATCACCAGCAAATGGCTGTATGTCACATGTCAAATCCTTCCCAATGTTATTCATGTGCTGATTGAATAACAATGGATCAAGGACTAATCCTTGAGGCACACCATTGGCTACTTTGAATCTTACAGATTCACCCCCCCCCCAATTTACCACTTTTTGATATCTGTCAGTCAGCCATTGTTTTATCCATGTCAGTAGTTTATAATCTAATCCCATAATCTCCAATTTATGCAATAGTAGTCCATGCTGTAATCTGACCAAAGCCTTAGCAAAATCCAAAAGTATCACGGTGTCCATCCCCTTGTCTAACTCCATGGTAACATTATTATAGAATGTGAGCAAGTTGCTAAAACATGACCTTCCTTTAGTAAACCCATGCTGTTTATTGCAAAGTAGAGATTATCTGTCAACTTATTTCTGAATATGAGCACTAACCAACTTTTCCAAAATCTTCACCACCACTCCTGAGAATGCTGATTGGTCGATAGTTAGATACATTGGTCTTTTCACCACCCTTGTGCAATGGGATTACCATACATTCTTTCCACTCCTGTGGAATATTTCCTGTTGTGAGACACAACTTATATAGCCTGGACAAGTGAATAGCCAGTTCAGCTGAACACTCTTTTAACATCCATGCTGATATCCCATCACTTCCTATTGCAAAATTCTTATTCAGTTTGTGCAACAGCTCTAGTACTTCTTCCTCATACAGTGAAAATGCAGTGGTGAGTTCAGTGTTGCATATAACGGATTGATAGCTTTTAGCAAAATGGCTGCTCATTAGTTGAACAATCACTTCTGCATCAGTCACCTGCGTACCATCTGCATTCAGTACAGTTATTCTTTCAGATTCATTCTTTTTTTTTTTACTTGTAGCATAACGATAGAATTCCTTTGGGTTGTCTTTAACTTGTAGAGCCAGTTTCTTTTCATACTCAGGCTTAGTTTTCCGTACAACACTTGTGACTTTTCTAGCTTGCTGCTTATAATTATCATAACTGACATCATCCTTATGTACATGATATTCCTTCCACATAATTTTCTTACAAATCTCTTGTTTAACCCTTTAATTGCTACGGGCGAGTTAACTCGAGTGTGGAAAAATATGGCGACCTTGCTACAATCGAGTTAACTCGATTGATGAAAAATTGATTTAACTTGATTTTTCATCCTGCATGCAGACAAATCGACTCTTCAGAACACATGCAATTTACAGACAAAAAATACTAGTTGTGGTGTATTGTGGAGGGCGGTAGATGGCGTTAATGTGGATGATTGGTAGTAGATGTTCAGGTGGAGACTGAGAGTTGTACAGTAGGTGTCCTCCCACAATGAGTCGCCGGACTCCTTGGAGGTGTCACGAATAATAATAATAATATGCAGCACGATGCATAAACCACGTGACAGCAAGGATTTCCGTGATGTCACAATATGGCATCTACCAGTAAATATCTGCGTTATCTTACTGATGATCAAATTGATCAATTGTTAACAACAAATGAGTCGGGAGAAGAATTGTCCGAGTTAAGTGAATTGTGTACTTCAGATGAAGAATATCCTGATGATACTACATAAATTAATGTGTGTAATTTCCTTAATCAAATGGACACCCCTTGATTATGCAAATTTTATAAAAGAGTATTATTGCCATTTTTGTGAGTGAACAAGTGTATATCAAGAATGTATGATGCTGTCCAGACTTCTTACTTCAGTAAGAATACATACATTTCCAAGGCCCATCTTTCCAAATTAGGTTGTGGGGGCAACAGCTGCAAGAGGAACTTCCAATGGTCATGATCCTCTGCCACCAAGCTCAGGTGTTTTGGTGGGATTCCCAAATGTGTCCACCCAAGGTTTTGGATATAATCTATCCAGCGAGTCCTTGGCCTTCCACACTCTGGCTTGGCAAGGAGGGCCTGCTGAGGGAGCCTCTCTTGTGGCATTCTGACCAGGTTCCCGTACCAACGTAACTGTGATCTCTCAACACGGAGAAGCAGCGGTTGAGTATTAAGGGTTTCCCGAATTGCAGAGCTTCTGACTCTGTCGAGTCTTGTCAGCCCTGCAACCCCCCTCGAAGGATCCTCATTTCAGCCGCTTGGATTCGTGTCCACATTCTTTCGGTCATTACCCAACTCTCATGACCATAGGTGAGGATGGGGACATAGACTGTATTGAAGACAGCCAGCTTTGCCTTCCGGCTTAACTCCCACTTCAATACTACTGAACGGCCAAGCTCCTGCAATATTGAGCTTGCTAAGCCAATTCGAGTATCTAGCTCTACGTCCCATTTTCCATCATTCGTGAATATGGACCCAAGGTATTTAAACTTCTCCACCTGCCTCATTGGGACTCCACTTACATTTAGAGTGCAATGGGATGGTTGTCTTGAGACCACAAATGTTTCAGTTTTGGCCACACTGATCTTCATTCCAGCGCCTGCACAAACAGCTACAAACCTATCCAGGGTCTGCTGGAGGTCATCTGTGGAAGAACTAAGCAGAACTAGGTCATCTGCAAAAAGCAGACATCCAATGCTACATCTTCCAATTCTGACACACTCACTGCCTCGGCTGTGCCTATCAATCCAGTCCATAAATATTATGAAAAGGAGGGGTGACAGAACACACCCTTGGCGGAGGCCAATGGAGACTGTGAAAGGTTCAGACTTTGTGCTGTTTACCCTGACGCAAAACTCGGGGCATTCATACAGGGACTTGATGGCAGCTAATAGTTGGCCATCCACTCCATACTCCTGTACTACTTGCCAAAGCTTATCCCGAGGAACCCGGTCATATGCCTTCTCCAAGTCCACAAAACATGTGTAGACATTCTTGGCATATTCCCAAGATTTCTCAAAGACTTGCCTTAAAGTGAAGATTTGGTCAGTTGTGCTTCTACCAGGATGAAAGCCACATTATTCTTCCTGGAACTTTGACTCAACTATGCTCCTGCACCGTCTTTCCAAGCACTTAGCATACACTTTCCCAGGCAGGCTGAGCAGAGAGAGAGAGATGCCACGATAGTTACTGCAGTCCTTCTGGTCTCCCTTCTTAAAGACTGGTATTATTATGCCTGTCTGCCATTGCTTTGGTGCTCGTCCAGATATCAAAGCAGCCTGACACACTCGGGTCAGCCAGAGAACATCATCTCAATTTAAGGCTTTTAGCATTTCGGGCCGAATTTCATCATCACCAGTAGCCTTGCCCGATTTTAGCGATTTTATTGCTAAATGGACCTCTTCTGCTGTGAGACTAGTCATTGCCCGATCTACACCTCTTGGATGTCCACAACTGCTGGGTCACCTGGGTTAAGAAGGCTCTCAAAGTATTCCCTCCATCTGTGGAGGATATCCTTCTCGGTTGTTAAAAGTGCACCATCAGAGGCCTTAATTGCCCTTGCTGTGCGCGATTTCCTCCCTAGAAGGCGGTGGATGGTCTGCCTGAATACTTTGTTTGCATAGAATGAGTCTAATCTTTCTCCAAATTTCCCAAGCCTTCTGCTTTGTTGTCTTTACTGCCTCAGCATACTGCAAACGCATCTCAGGTGACCTGACTCTAAGCCATGTTACGTAGAACTTCTTTTTTGCCCGGACAGTTTTTTGGACTTTTTTTGGACAAGCGTATATCAAGAATGTATGATACTGTCCAGACTTCTTACTTCAGTAAGAATTTTAATTGATTTTGTTTATAAATTTTTTGCAAAATTAATTCAGCACATGGGACAATGTCAGTATAATATAAATTCAGCAGTTAAAAGGTTAATTAGATTACACATCCATTTCACTCCTGCTCTATTTGTTCTTTGAACTCTAGAGACCTTCTGATATCTCATCATTTAGGCATTTTTTAACACTTCCCATGCACTGTCGATATCCTTTCCATCCAACTGATACCATGGTACAGAACCCAGCATACTCCCTTAGGTGGTCATAATTTCCTGCTTTGTAGTTCAGCATTTAACCTTTTCAGAATGGATCATTCATAAACTTATCCACTTCCCAAGTGTGTACTGCATGATCACTGTTATCAACCAGAGGCAGAATAGTTATGTCTTTAACTGAACCCCCCCCCCTCGATACTAGAATTGGATCTAAACTCTTTGACCTTGAGTTCCTTCTGTCACATTCTGCTTGAGGAAGTTGTCTCACAACAGCTCAATAAATTCAATTTCATTCTTGTCATGCGATTTCATAGCTACCCAATCAATGTTTGGATAATTAAAGTCCTCCATTATGATTACTTTTTTTTGCACCCATCATATTTATTTGTTGATGCATTTCTTCATCACTAGGAACTGATGCACCAGGTCTGTAACACCCCACTTGTTTATTTATTCCTTGTTAGGCTCTACCTCACATCAGATGACTTCAAACTCACTGCCACAGGAAAAATTGCTACTAGTATTTCAGTCATTGGTCTCAACTTTGACTGGATTCAAGACATTTGATATCATTAGCAGTATGCCCCCCCCCTCCTCTCCTATCCTGTATATCCTTTCTAAAAATCTATACTCTTTGTGCTCGATACCAGTTAGTACATCTGCTTCTGATAGCCAGGTCTCACCAATGCCTAGAACATGAGTTCCCAGTATATGAACAAGGCAAGAAACTTTATTCCTTTACTTCTGATACTCCTAGTATTCATGAACAGATATAATAAATTACCTCCATGCCATTTTGAATACACTTGTTTTTGATCTGCATGACATAATTTGACAACTTGCAGATCTATGTTCTCATTTAGTCCCTTACTTATGTAGACATCATTATACATGCTTGATAGATCCAAACTGGATGAACACAGAATCGTTCTCTATTCATAATCATTTCCATAATAATAACCATTCCCATCATTAACAGTTACCTAACACTGTTGCTCCTACACACAGATTCCCATGATTCATCCCATCTGAATTCAGTTTCCCTGACTCTGTGTTAGGTCTTATATCTTTTTTATTTATTCTTATAAATCTTACTTATAATAAATAAATATCTTATATCTTATTGAGCTTGTTATATCTTATTTATTTATTTTTTCCAGATTTGATTCGTAAGCCAGCTTCATGGCTGTTAATGGGAATTTATTGCTTCACATTACCTCTGAATCAACAAATTCATATTGCTTTTAGTTTGCTAGGTTATAGGTGATGCAAACTAGATCATTCATTCATCAGTCTGTCTGTAATTATTAGAAACATGCAACACTTTGTAAATGAAATTAAAGGCATCACACTGGAAAAAAGTGATTTATTAGTCAGTTTTGATGTCTCTGCCCTCTTCATTGTCATTGATATCCCAATCAATGACACAGTTCTTTTACAGGACAAATTGCCTCCTGATATAACAGTGCTCTTTGCACATGTAATACGTTCTGGCTATTTTGTGTGGCATAACACTTTCTACCCACAAAAAGAAGTCACAGAAGTGGGCGTACCATTATCTATCCCAAATTGTTAACTTTTATATGGAAGCTTTTGAGCAATGTGCTCTAGATTCCTCTACTCCAATAACCAAAGTCTGACTTAGATACATTGACGATGTTTTCACTATCTGGTCCCATGGCCTCCAGACATTAGACACTTTCCTCAGCCAGCTAAACAAACAACAGAAATGCATACAATTCACAATTAAAATTGAAAGTCAGAACACACTTCCTTTTCTAGATGCACATGTCACACGTCTTATTTCTGGCAGTCTTTCCTTCACTGTTTGCCGGAAGCCTACACGTACTGGCCAATATGTACACATAAATTCCTGCCACCACCCAACACAAAAACTGGGTGTCATTAACACACTAAAAAACAAAGCTTTGAAGATTTGCTCCAATTAACAAGCTCTTAGAGATGAATTAAAAGTTATCAGCAATATCTTCCTGAAAAATAGCTATAGCCAAAACACTATCAACAAAATTCTTCACAATACTTTATTTTAAAACAAAAATTAACTAGATTACAATAAAACTATAACCATTCCCATATAAACAAATCAGCCCTTCAGAACATATGCAATTTATGGACAAAAAATACTAGTGGTGGTGATGGGCAGTAGATGATGATGGTAGTAGAGGTTTGATATAGTGGTGGAGATATATATAGAGTTGTAGTGTAGGTGTTCTCCTTGGAGGTGTCACGAAATAATAAATAGTAAAGGTATATTAGTTAAATAAACAGAATACTACAGAAATATAACCTTAATGCCACCTTTAACCCTCCTGTAAAATTAAAGAACTTACTCAACTCATCCAAGGATCCACTTCCTTCTCTTGCTCACCCTGGAGTATACTGTATTCATTGCACCTATAATTTGCCCTCTATAGATGAAACAGAATGCACAATTCCTATCCAAACATAAATGCCACATTAACTTTAATAACTATGATAAATATGGCCTTTCTGATCATGCCCTGAATACTCTATAGAATTGACTCGAAAGGCACCTATTGTTTATATTGTTATGTTGTTACTTTCTCCTATATTTTACTTTTATTACTCCTTTTATCACCATTTTTCTATTCTACAATCAAACCTAAGAATTATCTATTTTGGAGCTTGTCTCCTTTTCAAATATTGACAAATTTATATTTTTAAGCCAATATCCTATAATAGAAGGCACTCTTATTCAGAGAGACATTCCCAGAATTTCATGCATATGCTTATTAACAAAACTCTTTACTACGGCCAAGTAGATTTCAACTAGCAGTCATGACCTCTAACTCTATAAACTTTCAATTCCCTCCCGCTTAGGTTCTGATTTTATGAGTGGTAGTTTGATTCTCATATTCAGGCAAAACTCAGGTATAAAAACAAAACATGTTTATTTGGATCTTAATACACATACAACTATAATATATCACACACTCAATGGACTCAAGGTCATGTATAATCAATTCATACTAAGCAAAATCAATTCATACTAAGTTAATTCTAAAGTCATACTAAACAATACTAGACAAAGGAAATAAGCACAGTACTATATAAGCAATAATTTTCTTCCATAAATTATACATTAATATACTTGAATTTAACGTCAAAGAAATTCCAATCAGATTCTATCTGCTACACTTTTCTCATATATTGAATTCTATCTCACTCATATATATTCGTTCCAAGACAATTTGTCTGATTGACACCAGCTATTACAAATTAGAATAATCACTTGGAGTTCTCTAGTAAACTGTCCAAATTCAATCATTACACAATTACTTTCTTTCCTCTAATGCAACAGAATAACATATAACAAAATTTCTGTACTTTACCAACTCTATGCCGGAAATCAGGTCTGTCAGATCTGTCTACCTTTTTGTTAAGCATGATTCGGTACTTCCATCTCGTCCACATGTAGAGCCTAGTTGCCGTCTGAATAGGCTATGCTTCGCGCCTGGCGTTGTTTCTGCATTGTCCTTGATTGGGTGCCAGACATACTTGTATCTGCTGTCGTTTCTAAAGTTTCTATTCCTTTCCGATGGGATATTTAGCAAAGGCTCGTAACTGCTGATGCCAACATCTCACGCTCGGCTCCGTCTGAAATCTATCAAACATCTTTAGGAATAGGCTCACTGTTCAACATCGCTGCCCTGTCTCACATCTGTCTCAAACCAAAATGACCAGAATCCCAGGAGTAAAAAGCCTTGAAAACTGGCATGCATCGCCTTTTATTCCTACTTCCTGCGCCCTCTTTTTCCTTGTGTTTTTTCACATGGCACCTCTCGATGTTGCCCCCAGGTTGATCCCATATTCACCTTCTGCTATAGGAGTACTCTTTTCCTGGAAAGCGAACTACAGTTACCTTTAGCGTATGCCATTGCCTTGGGCCCTACGCTCAATCTGCATGGCTCGCACGCGACCTTTGCACTACTGTTTATAACTAACTCAGTGACTTACTGTATACAAAATTGTCTTAATGAAAGTAATATTTACACACAAATTCTCTACTTAACATTGAACAGACAACATTGAATCATAATAATTTACATAAAAGGAACATATATTCTTACACACACTTATTAATTTCTTTTAGTTTCTGCTGGAGTGCAAGTTTCTCCTTAATATTTTATATTAAACTTGTTAAATCCTGAATGAATAGTTTCCTTTTCCAAGTTCTTCATTCAGGATCTAACAACATCACACCAAAATGTGGTGTGATGTTGTTACCTTTGATGTATGAACATAAATTTAAGGTGGCCTGTGAAATTCTTATCAACCGTCCTAATCTTAACAGTAATGATGGTCTAAAAATCCCAGAAAATAAGAAAGGCACATATTTTACTCATATAACCTTTCTGTCTAAGAGTTAATTATATATACAACTGTACGTAATCCAGGTTCTTAACTCTAATATAACAACTGTCATGTTAAACTAGGACAACACTTTTGCTGTAATAAAATTATGTGAAATTATTCTCTGATGATGTTATAAACAGCAAGGTAATGATTTCACATAGATAGTTTTATTACAGCAAAAATGGTGTCCTAGTTTAACATGACAGTTGTCAAGTTTAACATGGCCTGAACTCTAGTGAAAAAAAAACAAAAACAATTAAAGTAATTATTTTTAACACGGTTGTAGTCTCCATAATTTATCTGAAATTAATTCTGTCTTAATATTTTGGACTACTAGGCTTTCCTTCTGCAAACTTTAATAAGCAAAAAATATATATATACAGAAAAACCCCGTTTTTACATTCCCACAATTTATGTTTTCCTGCCATTTACTTAATTTTCCATTGGTTCCGTCTTAAGGCTTATTCTTACGATATATTGTTTTCCTGCCATTAACAACTTGATGTGAGTGTTTTTTCCACGGGTGACAATACTGATTTTTGAATTGATTTCTACAGAAATCTGAGCATTTTTATTCCCAGATGGCGATGCTTTCGGCTGTAGTTTCGTTTCCGCCATCACGGTGACTTGCACACTTGCAGCAGTAATGTAGTGATGAGCGATACCCTGATTTTTCAATCACAGTACGAATTGATATTGCAGAATTTCTGCTACATAATTCAGCATGTGAAAGTTGCTTTCAAGTTGCGATGGCAGATTATCCATGTTAGTAACATGGAGAAAAAATGTTATTTCGGTAGAACAAAAGATGGCAATTCTGCGACATGTAGATTGGCATGCCGGAACATGTGTGCATTTAGCAAAAGATCTTTGACTTTCCATGTCCACTCTTTGAACACGATAGTAAAAAACAGGTCAAGCACTGAACTCAAAGCAAAGCAATCTGGTGCTATGTCAAAAAAAAAAAAAAAAGCAAAAACAATCAACAATTAAAGATTTTTTTAAATAGATAAATGTAAGTAATTGTAAATTCATTTATTCTCTGTTATTAAATTTTGTAATCGAGTATGTAGACTCACATATACTAGCAGTAAGTCATCTTTTAGCCTTTTTTAAAATTTTTTTTGTTTCCTGCTATTTACACTTTTTTCCATCAGTCCCCTGAAAAGTGTAAAACAGGGTTTTACTGTATATCTCATCTGTCATTTTCATTCTTTTCACATTTTCTTAACATAGCCATTATCAAAATATATCATCATCATCATCAAATTCCTCATATGTACCCTCAAGGGGTGTACAGGATATGATAGTACTACATGAAAAATTTACACCATTACTAACTTCCTATCTACAATTTTCCTCCAAATCAGTCTGTTACTTGTCAAGATACCAATATTATCAGATCTTATATTTCTATCGTCTAAGGCACTTTGTACCGTATCAATCCACCTATATCTTGGTCTTCCTCTGGGTCGTTTTTCTGCCAACCTGGCAGAGAACACTTGTTTTGCTAATCTTTCCTCGCCCATTCTGTTTAAGTGACCATACCACCTGAGATTAGCTCTGCTAACGCATTCCTGGATGCTGACAATGTCAAGTTCTTTACTAATATCCTCGTTTTTAATATGATATTGCCATTGATGCCATCTGTTCACGCCTATAATCTTTCTCAGGACTCTCATATCTGCGGCCTCTAGTCTTTGGTCAAGTGTTTTACTTCTGACCCAGCTCTCAGATCCATAGGTTAAAACTGATTTGAACACAGTCTTGTATACAGCTAATTTAGTATTCCGACTAATTTCTCTCTTATTCCATATGAATTCTTATTCCTATGGAATAATTCTTATTCTAATTCTTATTCTAATTCTTATTCCATATAAAAATAAAGACTAACTATTGCTTGATTTAATGCCCCATTGACACCATATAACTGTAGCATATTGAATAGCTTCTCTCTTGGCACCTTGTCATATGCCTTTTCCAAATCGACAAAACTTAAATACAGATTTCTGTTATATTCCCATGCTTTTTCGACTATTTGTCGTAAAGTGAAGATTCGATCCTGACAGCCTCTATTTGGCCTGAATCCAGCTTGTTCTTCACCAAGCTTTTCTTCCACAATTCTTCTCAACCGTTTCTCAAGTATACTTGCATAGATCTTGCCAGGAACACTCAGTAGGGAAATACCTCTGTAATTCTCACATTCAGTTTTATTTCCCTTTTTTATATATGGGTACTATGAGAGCTCTACTCCAATCATCGGGAATTCGTCCCTCTGTCCAGGCTTTCTGAACTATGCAGTGCAGCCACCGTAAGATTCTTATTCCACCATACTTCAGCATTTCTGGTCGAATATCATCTACTCCTGCTGCCTTTACATATTTCAGGCTTTTGATGGCTTTTTCTACTTCAAGTATGGATATGTATTCCTGACTGCATGCCTGGTCAGTGTTTTTTACCACTGTGCTGTCATCACTGCTTGTTTCATTTAGCAGTTTTTCAAAGTAATTACTCCATACTTCAAGGGTATCTTTTTCTCCCATTTTCATGTCACCTATATCATCTCTAACTCCTTTTACAGCACTCTTTCTTCCATTTCTAAGCTTCTTCAACAACCTCCAGAATATCTTACTGCCTTCTTGATATTTATTTTCTATGTTCTTGTCAAAGTCTTCCCATGACTTTTATTTAGCTAGTTTTACACAGTGTTTAGCTTTCTTACATTTGTTTCTGCATTCTCTAAGAACACAAGCTGACTTATTTGCCAGGAACTTTTGATATGCTTTCTTCTTTTCCTTCACTGCCTCTTTAACTTCCTGTGTCCACCATGGAGTTTTGATTTTTCTATCCTTGCAGACAACCTCACCACATGCCTCTCTGGCTGAATCAATCAGTGTTTTCTTCAAGGTTTGCTACCAAATCTCCAAGGTTTGGTTCTTGTTCTCAAACTCTTTCATTTTTTTCTTCAATAATCTTCGTGTATTTTAGAGTACAGCTCACATCTGAGAGCTGCTCAACTTTTATTCGCTTTAAAACTTTCTTATATGTCATTCTTTTCAGTATGAAATTCAATTTTATCCTGCTCAAGACTAAATAGTGATCACTTCCAATTTCAAATCCTCTGTACACTCAGGTGTCGTTCACCAGGGAGAAAACATCACTATCAATAATAACAATGTATATCATATATTCTATATATAATATAGTATATATATAATTAAATAATTATATTTATAATTAAATAAATTTTATAATTAAATAAAAGATCAAAAATTTTTGTTTCACACAGAAAATGAAAAATTATTCATTTTAGGTGTTAGAATCACTTATTGATTTGGGATGTCACATTGATGCAAAGAATTTTCAAGGAGATACAGCTCTTCATCTGATGGTTTCTCATAAGCGAATTTCCTGTGTTATTACCTTGTTGAGCTATGGAGCCTGTGTTAATGTGCCAGGAGCTGATGATCATACTCCTCTTCATTTAGCTGTCAAAGTAAGTTTCTTTATAGAATGGTTTAATGTTTTTATTTGTTACAAGATTTGGCAAACATCTGTGGTTTTTAGCCAGTGAATATATCAAATACTAATTGTGAAAATAGTCTATTATGTAAAATGTTTGCTCAGCACCAGTCTATATTCCTATACACACACACAGTTCATCTCCCTATATATTGATCCAACTTTTCATTTTCTTCCTCTATTCAACCTACGTCTGTTCTTTGGATTAGCCATCCTCCGTTATGCTTTTCCCAATGAATACAGTCTTATCTTTTCAAAACACTTCTTGATTGAGTCCTTCTTTCTCCTTACCACTTGCCCACACATGGCACTGTTTGTTTATAGGCTTTGGGACCTCTTGTGTTTGGAGTCAATATTTAAAAAAAAAATAAGCAATTATGTATATTATTTCTGGGAAAACTCCCATGTTACTCCTCATTATAAACTATTATAATACAGCTATATCGCCTGCTTCAGTTTAGGAGTACCCCTGTATAAATGTCATTGGCTATTTACTCATGGGTTCTTAGGGCATTATGAGTGTAGATGTACTAAAAAGTATATGTAGCTTAAGGAATAGAAATTGCACATACCTTTTTCTGGGTGTTGTGGCTTTTCCTCTGTCTGCGATGTCGAGAACTGCAGAGTGTGTGTGTGGGGGGTAGGCAGTTTGGTAGAATAAGTTAGAAAAACCCGGGTTTTTTTCGTAATATGTAGAAACATATACTTTTATATAGGGTGGGGAAAAAAGTGAAAGGGTTAATTTTTTAAAATAGGGAGGGGGAAGGGGAAAGGTGGTTGACGGGGTGTGGACCGTTTCGACTATTCGTGGTCATCATCGGAACATATTGGGAAAGTGGAAGCTATGTCAGGTCGGGTGGGTGCTTCAGAGGTGTTTGTGTTGTCTCCTATTGGTCGGGATTGTGACCTCAATTTAATGTTGTGAAGCTTCCAAACCTCGGAGATTATGTAGGGCCTGTGTACGTTGATCGAGTTCGCGTCACACTTTATAGCTATTGTTTCCGATATTCTGAGCATTGTTTCATTGTCTTGTCTGTCTATTATGATGGCCTTGTCTATCTGCGGGGTGTGTTTTTGTTCAAGGGCGTGAACAGCTATTTCCGTTTTTCCTGTGCTTTGTATACGATTTTTCTTTTTAATGTTGCGTTTTTTAGTGTTTAAATGTTCTGGAATAGGGATGTTACAGTCACGGAAGTGTTCTTGTAGTCTTGCCCATAAAGACCTGATGGTGGAACCTGTGTAGGTGATGTCACAGTCTTTTTGGCAGGGAAATTTATAGACTACATTGTGCTGTTCAAATATATCTTTTTGTGTGTGAGGTTTGGTGGATTTTAGGAGGTTAGCCAGTTTTTGGCTTGTGGTGAATACCAGTTTGTAGTCAGTATGTTTGAAGATGTATTTATAGGCTTTGTGTGTGTTTTGGGTGTATGGTAGTTTGATAATTTTTTGTGTAGGGAAGTTCGTTTTGGTACTTGGGTTGTTTTGGCGGTTTTTTGCCGTCTTGTTTGCGTAGTTAATCAGTTGTGTAGGATAGTTACGATTTAAGAAGATCTGTGTTAGTTTTTTTATTTCAGCGTTTAGACTATTTTGATTGGTTGAAAATTTGTGAGCATTTATGAATTGTGATAAGATGACGGATTTTTTAACAGAATACGAATGGTATGAGTGAAAATGGAGGTAGTTTCCGATGTGTGAGAGTTTGTGGTATATTTTCGTGGCTATTTTGTTGTGTGTTCTGGTTAATGTCAAGTTTAAGAAGTTGATGGATTTGTTCTGTTCGGTTTCTGTGGTGAATTTTAACCTGTTGCTGTAGCTGTTTAGGGATGTTTTTAAGGTGGTGATGTGTGTGGGATTACCAATGCACAGAATATCGTCCACGTATCTGCCATAGAAGGTGATGCCGGGGGGAAGGGAAGGGTGGAGTAGAAGTGATTCTATATGTGCCAGGAATAATTCCGCTAGTTGTCCACTGATGTTTTGGCCCATGGGGAGTCCGAAGATTTGTATGTACATGTTGTTGTTGAACTTGAAGAAGTTTGCCGAGATTACTAGTTTTATTAAGTTAATAATGTCAATGGGCGTTAGTTTAGTACGAGAGTGTAGGGTGTGGTCTTCTGTGAGTAGTGTGTGTACGATGTCTAAAGTTCTGGGGACGTCCACGTTAGTGTATAAAGAGGCCGCATCTAAAGAAGTGAGGATATCTTTTTGGGATAGGGTTAGGTCTTTTATTTTATTGAAAAGGTCGTCCGTGTTTTTTATCATGAAGTTTGACGTTGTGGTTAGTGGTTTGAGGAGTTTCGCTACGAATTTTGATAAAGGGGCTGTGGTGGTATTTTTGTAGGAGACTATTGGTCTCATCGGGTACCCGTCTTTGTGGGTTTTTATTTGTCCGAACATACAAGGGGTGCGTGTGGTGCGGGGGATTGTGTTTTTCAGTGTGGTTTTGTCAATTTTATTTTCATTTTTTAGGATGTGTAGGGTATCGTTGATTTGTTTTATGAGGTCGGAGGTGGGGTCAATTTGTATTTTTCGGTAGGTGTGTGGGTCGGTTAAGATGGCTGTTATCTTGTTGTGGTAATCGGCTTGGTTTGTGATGACTACGGTGTCCCCTTTGTCCGCTTTATTGATAATAATGTTCGGGTTCTTCTTTAGGGATAGAAGGGCTTCTTGTAGGTTGGGGGTGATGTTGGGTTTAATTATTATTTTACTGTTTATGATGTTGTTAATTTTGTGGAATATAGTTTCTTTGTTAGGGTCATACTCTAATTTCGCTTGCATTTCGGTAATGATGTCTCTGTTTTGTATGTATTTTGGGGAAACACCAAAGTTTAATCCTTTGTTCAGGATGGTGATTTCGTCGGGCGTGAGATTGTAGTGTGATAGATTGATAATGGAATTGTTTTTTGTGTGTTCTAAGGCGGAAATATCCGAAGGGTTGGAAGCAGCGCGATTGTTGTATTGGGTGTTTGTTAGTGTGTACCATTTCTTTGCGTGTCGATCTTCTAATAATAGCGTGTAGTCGTTGATGTGCGATTGGGTATTATCCCAAAAAACTGCCCATTCGTTAGTGGTTAGTAGCTTTTTCAATCTGTTTTTTGTTTTGTGAATGTATGAATATGCTTGTTGTTTCTTTTTAAATGTTGTTTATGGCTTGTTTTATGAGGGCACGGGATGCTCGGTAGCAGATTTGTTTGTTTCCGTGAATTGTGCTGTTGCCGCGTACCGTCGCGAATTTTGGTGTGATGTTGTGATCGAGGCATTTTTTGAGGAAAGTTATGTGTATTTTTTGAGGAAAGTTATGTGTATTTTTTGAGCGGTGTATGTTAGGATGGTTTTTTGGTATGTACTTTTTGTAAAGTTTATGCATTCATTGAACATGTGACGTGCGACCATGACATAAGCTTATGTTGGTATGTGCGTTAGGTGAAGGCTAATTTTAATGGTGTTTGTGATCGAGGGTGGGGGGGTTGGGGGTTGGTGGGGGAATTATGAGTAGAGAGCCAATGTTAGGGGTTGTATGGTTATAAGACACAAGAAAATTATGTATATTATTTCTGGGAAAACTCCCATGTTACTCCTCATTATAAACTATTATAATACAGCTATATCGCCTGCTTCAGTTTAGGAGTACCCCTGTATAAATGTCATTGGCTATTTACTCATGGGTTCTTAGGGCATTATGAGTGTAGATGTACTAAAAAGTATATGTAGCTTAAGGAATAGAAATTGCACATACCTTTTTCTGGGTGTTGTGGCTTTTCCTCTGTCTGCGATGTCGAGAACTGCAGAGTGTGTGTGGGGGGTAGGCAGTTTGGTAGAATAAGTTAGAAAAACCCGGGTTTTTTTCGTAATATGTAGAAACATATACTTTTATATAGGGTGGGGAAAAAAGTGAAAGGGTTAATTTTTTAAAATAGGGAGGGGGAAGGGGAAAGGTGGTTGACGGGGTGTGGACCGTTTCGACTATTCGTGGTCATCATCGGAACATATTGGGAAAGTGGAAGCTATGTCAGGTCGGGTGGGTGCTTCAGAGGTGTTTGTGTTGTCTCCTATTGGTCGGGATTGTGACCTCAATTTAATGTTGTGAAGCTTCCAAACCTCGGAGAGTATGTAGGGCCTGTGTACGTTGATCGAGTTCGCGTCACACTTTATAGCTATTGTTTCCGATATTCTGAGCATTGTTTCATTGTCTTGTCTGTCTGTTATGATGGCCTTGTCTATCTGCGGGGTGTGTTTTTGTTCAAGGGCGTGAACAGCTATTTCCGTTTTTCCTATACAATCGTATACAAAGCACAGGAAAAACGGAAATAGCTGTTCACGCCCTTGAACAAAAACAGAAAAAAAGAGAAATCCTAGTCTTTTGGAAGCTGAGGATGCAATAGTTGTAATGTGTGTATTCCAGGAGAGGCCTGATGTCAGGGTAATTCCAAGAAGAGAAATCTCATCTCGTCTGGAAATTTCAGTGTTATCAAAAATAAAACTGGGGGAAAATTGTTCTTTTTTTGAGAAATAAGACAGAACTGGGTTTTACTAGCATTGAAGTTGACGAGGTTATCTGAGTCCTTGGAGGATGGCTTGGAGGTCAGAATTGAGGGCAGTAGTGATTGATGTTCTGTAGGCTGAAGTGAGTTGTATAGAGTAAGGTTTGTCAAATGAAAGGGAGGAGTGCAATGTGCTGTCATCTGCAAAACTGTGTATTGGGTTGGAGATAAACTGAAGTAGATCATTGATATACAGAAGGAAGAGGGTTGGTGAGAGAACAGAATCCTGGCATTAGTTGAATGATGAGAGGATAAGGAACTATTTACCATCACACATAGTGTGCATCCAGATGGAAAGCTGGCATTCCAACTGCAGAAGTCATGACACAGTCCAAATGATAGCTGTTTGCTTAGTAAGCCTTTGTGCCAGATCCAGTCAAAAGCTTTAGAGATATCAAGTGCAACCACTTGAGATTCTCCAAATTTCCCCATGGCATTTGTCCAGAGATGGGTGATAAATGAGAGTAGATCTGCTGTTGATCGGCAGCAACAGAATTCATTCTGGTGGTTGCTTATTAGGTGGGTGCCTTCAAGATAGTGTAAGAGTTGAGAATTGATGGTTTTCTCTATCACTTTAGATAGGACTGAGGTGAGTGAGTGAGATAGGATGGTAGTTAGATGGCAGTGATTTTTTGCCCTTAATAGCTTCTTAGGAATGGGTTGAATATAGGCCAGTTTCCAGGCTTTGGAATATATACCAGTGGAGTGAGAGTACGTACAGGGTGTTCGGGATAAATTTGACAGTTTCGTAAGGAAAAAGAAAATCTTCTTTGTATGTATTAAATTTAATGAATTGACAAAAAAACATTACAGGCAGAGTTAATTACAATACTATCAACAAGATTTACTCAAAATAACCACCATTAGCATCGATCATAGCTTCAATTCTGCTTCGGAACCTCGAACAAGCTGATGCTACAGTCTCCCTGGGAAGGGCCGCAAAAACTGTTTTAATTTTATCCATTAACTGGGCTTTTGTATTACTGGAAGTGCGATTGGTGTCTTTTTCAACTGCGCCCCATACAAAATAATCCATGGGGTTAAGGTCTGGGGAGTTTGGAGGCCAAACATTTGGACTGGTGAAGTCGTAGAAATTTTCAGACAACTATTTTTGACTTTTCCCAGAGGTGTGGCAAGGGGCCGAATCCTGCTGCCATACATACGGCCTACCATTGGCTACCCTTGTTATCCAGGGCTTGACTACAGTTAGCAACTCCACGAACAAAGCCCGAATTCCAATGCCAGGGTTCTTCAACACCTGTTCCTGCAGATTTGCGAGGAATTCTGCTGTACGAACGCAATCAGATCATCTGCTAGGGATCTTTCTTCTTGCTACATCCTCGTAGTCACCATTGCAAGTCTCTAGTTCATGCCTGATTGTTTTTACTGTATTCAGGGAGCATTGGGCAGCAGTTGTAATATCCTTATTTTGATGGCGGGCACGAATCATCATGATACAAGTTATTCTCTTCCATGATTCAGGTGGGTTCCAGCTATCCATCCTTTCTGACATCTTGTATATGAATGAAGAAGGGTCCAAACTTTTAAATGAAGAGAAGTGTGTGTTAATACATGTAACTTACGGAAAAATATAATTAATTATAAATATGTCAAATTTATCCCGAACACCCTGTATAAGCAGCATAGGATAGGAGTCAGTTCTGGTGCACAGGCCATCAGGGCCAGGAAACTTTTTTTGTGTCTAATTTAGACAAAATGTATGTTGGGCAATTGGAATGACTGGGGGCATTTGCCATTGTCAGTTATGTGTGCATTGGAGGCAAAGTGTGAAGCCAGGAGATTAGCTTTTTTTTGTGGGTGATGATGCAATAGAGCCATCTGGTATGATAGGGGTGGGAATAGTGTTGGACCAATTGCTTTGGCAAGAGACCAAAAGCATGGCTGCTATTTGGTAAGCTACATGTTTCCTACTTTTGCTGTTCAGATCTGTTTTGGAAGCATTGATAGTTTTTTTGCCATCTATTTCGGGCTTTAGTATAAGCATGGAAGGTGGATGGAGTTCTTGATTTGAGCCAGTTGCGGTCTTGTACAGTCTTGGCACATCTTTTGGAGAACCTGGATTTAGATAGGGGACGGCAATTTAGAGAAGTTTGGAAAGTGTATGTTTCCATGCCAGTGAGGATTACTATGGTAATATGTGCAGTGCACATGTTTGGATTGGAAGATCGTAAACAATAGTCCAACCATGGAAATGAAGCATAGTAGTCTCAGAGGCTGTCCCACTTGGAACTGTTATAATGCCAAACTACTCTTGTGTGGTAGTGACTGTGTAAGCATTGTTGCATGGGGAGGAGATGAGCACTAGATTGTGGTCAGAATTATAATTGCATATTTGGAAGGATCATTGGTAAGGAAGAGATCTAGGGTATTTGGGAAGTGGTTCGGATTATCTGGTTTTCTAGTTTGGCATGTAAATAATTTCTGTAAGGTTGTTAGTGATGGCAAATGTTTGGGCAACTCTGTCTGCAAGATCTGTACAACTGGAGGAGGAATGCCAGCTGGTGTTATGGACATTAAAATCTCCTAGGGTGATGATTCTAAACTACACGCTGTTTAACTCCTTTTGACCTAAGGGTCGAAAGGAGTTAAACTTGTGTAGTTTGGAAGATTGAGATGGTTAGTGCTGGGGAGAGGTGAGATTTGAGTTTCTGCTAAAAAGAGTAAATAGGGTTTGGTGGACTGCAGATGGTAGTGGACACTATGAAGGTTGGAGTTGAGGCCATGGATGTTGAAGTGGATATGCAAGGTTCTTTGAGGCATGTATTTGACCTCAAGGTTCTTGCACGTTTCCTATGCAGTATACTGGTCTCCTTGGTGGCTACTAGTGGTGTCACTTGATTTTTATACTAGTTTGATTTTTTTGTAGTCTATGATCTTTAACTTGTTATTTATTGCCACTATTAATTTGGATGTGCTTATCAATATGTCACAGGTCACTTTCAGGAGAGATGGAAAGTTTGTTCCTTCTTTTCTTTTGCTAATGGGTCTGAAACAGTGGCATTTGATGATGTTTCTGGGATCAAAGTTCCATTCTCCTGATAATTTTCTGATGTCTTCTTTTAATGAGTTACCATTTTCTGTCAGAAAGTTCAGAATAATGGCATTGGGTCTCTTGTTTTTGGCCTCAATAGATTTGTGTACCATTGATGCAATTAGGTCGCTGAGTTTGTTAGTGGGCAAGGGTGCACTTGCGATTTGGCACTGGTCGTCGAGTAGTTTGAGCTTTGTTTCCAGCACTCAAGCTACTTTTATATAGAGGTTAATGACTTCACATCAATCGTCTTAGTATTTCAATAATGCAAAGCTCACTCTCTTTCAGACATATATACTGCTATATGTTATGATAGGCCCACTACATAGACCCAGTGCCGGATTAAGTAGCAGGCTGACCGAGCAGCTGCCCGGGGCACCAAAACTAAGACCAGCAATAGAGCCTTATATCTATGCAACTTTGAAAATGCAAAGTAGGGTCTTATTTCTTATTAAAAGTCCATAGGGAGAGTGAAGAATGCATTGATAGCAACAATAAATGGTGACAGTAAAATAAACCACCACTAGATAGCAGGGACTTCATTTTATAACAGTCATCATCACTATTCAGGATAGGATGGATCACAAAGAAATTAAATTAAAAATACCATTTATACTATAAAGTTGTTTTAATTGAAGCTCGAATTATAAAAGTTTAGTAAACAAATCAAAAATGTACATAATATTCAGTGAGCGAGGTGGAAGCATGCGCAAAAGGTTGAATATTGGTATGACACGGCGCATTTGCATTGGCTAAAGCAATTAACTAATTTCAAACTCAAATGGCTCATTGGCATTGGCTAAACCAATTAACTAATTTAAAACTCTCTCGGAAAAGTTGTCAAACAAAGGCTTTCTCCATATTGATTCTAATTTTAGGTGTTAGTTCATTAAATTAGAATTATACAAGATCATTTTTGTCCATTCTGTGTTTTTGTATGTGTTATGTGCTTTGAAATTATTAAGTATTTCTTTTTGTTTTATTTTGCCTGTCCTTGAAATTTATAATAATACTGGTGATTTAGTGGTAAGTTTTACATTTTATTATTTTTACTGTTAATCCCCTTTTATTGTTAATTCAATTTTTTTTTTTTTTATCATAGAAATTTGGAATTTCTAACCCTTGAAAATGTCTTCTAAAAAATTATCTGGAGCAGAAAACCATAAAAGAAAATTAGAAAAAGAAAGAAATATTTCTAAAAGTGCAAAATATTTAACTACCTTCCTAAAATCAACAAATTCATCTTCACCTGACTCTACTTCTTTTAACATTTCAATAAAAGAAGATGCATCACGTGATGAAAATTCTAGAGAATTAAACTCTGATGATATAAGTCTAAATGAAAAAGATCAAAAAAATGAAACTAATGATTTGCAAATTTCAAATTCAAAAGAGACAAATTTCAAAGAAAACCCGCAGAACATTTCTGAAAATACTTTTCAGTATAACGATCCTGCTACATGGCCTTTCCCATTAAACTCTGCAGTTTGCGATTATATTTTATCTTCAGATTTATTGGAATGTACCAGAGATGAAAGCACGGATTTTGTTTATTCCATAGACACAGAAAATCGATGTTTTTCAGCGTCGGTGCATTATAGATCAACTCGAATTGGTGAAAAATATTTATGAAAATCGCTTATTTATTCAATGAGTGCCAACAAAATATTTTGTATTTGCTGCAAATTATTATTTTCTAATAAAGTAACTTCAGCCTTAGGATCAATTGGTCATTGCAAGTGGAAACATATAAATGATTACTTAAAGAGTCATGAAAATTCACTAAAACATATAAAAAATTATTTCAAATTGGGTTGAAACAAATACGAGATTTCAAAAAAGTAAAACAATAGATGAAGAAATGCAGTCAGTCATTGTTAAAGAACGAGAGCATTGGAAAAATGTATTGAAAAGGCTGTGTGATATTATATTATTTTTATCAACCCATAATTTGGCTTTCCACGGTTCATCAGATCGGTTGTATACTCTAAATAATGGCAACTTTTTGGGTTTGATAGAATTATTGAGTAAATATGATGTCATTATGCACAAACATGTATATCGCATTTTGTCGAAGGAAACCTATGCAACATATTGCAGCGAAACTATTCAAAATGAATTAATTTCTCTTTTGGCTTCAGCTGTTTGCAATGACATTGTTAAGCGTGCCAAAGAAGCAAAATACTTTTCAATTATTTTAGATTGCACCCCCAAATATTAGTCATAAAGAACAACTTTCTTTTACTTTACGATTCATAGATTTAACAGAGTTTTTAGTTATTCAAGAACGTTTTGTTTCATTCTATGAAATCAATGAATTTACAGGAGAATCATTATATGATAAGATCATTAAGTTGCTTTTAGATTTAAAATTAAATATTAATGATATTGGATGACAGGGCTATGGCAATGAGTCCAATATGCGAGGGAAAAATAAAGGTGTTCAAGCTCGTTTACAGCAAGTAAATCCCTGAGCATTTTACATACCTTGTGGCTGCCATTCTTTAAATTTAGTTATAGGAGATGCAACAATGTCTTGCCCACAATCTGTTTCATTTTTTGGTGTTATTCAACGGCTTTATACATTATTTTCAGCATCCGTTGCTAGATGGAAAATTTTAACTGATAATGTACCAAATTTCACTGTTAAAGCAGTATGTGAAACTCGTTGGGAGAGTCGTATTGAATGCATAAAGTCAGTTAGGTATCAGATTGTACTGATAATACTTAGTGAAAATTCAACCGATGCAGCCACCAAATCTGAATCTTTAACACTAGCAGAAAAACTTTGCGATTATTCCTTTTTTTAGTTATGTTAGTAATGTGGTATGACATACTTCATCGGATTAACATAATTAGCAAATTAATGCAAACAAAAAGTATGGATTTAAAAACGGTTATAAATTTATTAAAATAATGTATGGAATTCATTAGACAATACCGTACACTAGAATTTGAAAATGCGTTGATTCAAGCTGAGGAATTAGCAAAGCTTTTAGGAACGGAGCCAATATTTACTGAAAAAATAATAATTCGTAGGAAGAAATTATTTAGTCATGAATCTGAAGACACTCTTGTTACTGTTGATGAGAGAACAAAGTTTAGAATAACGATATTCAACATCATTTTGGACACAAATGATTAACATCTCTTGAAGAAAGATTTGAACAAATAAAAATACGAGAGAAATTGGGGTTTTCTTTTTAATATAACTAAAATAGGCGATTTAAATGAATTAAAAAAACAATGTATGAATTTGCATTTAATTCTTCATCATGAAAAAGATAGTGACATTGACGGGAATGAGCTCTTTGAAGAAATTAAATCTCTAAACAGTTTACTTCTGGAAAACATCAATTTGCCATTGGAAACTTTGCAATTTTTAAAAGCAAATAATTTGTAGAATATAATTCCAAATAAATGGGTTGCATTGAGAATTCTGCTGACAATTCCTATTACAATAGCAACAGCTGAGAGAAGTTTCAGCAAATTGATTTTCACAGATTTAAAATCAAGAAAAATATATATGTAAATCATAATTGATAAAATCAAAATCCATAATATTTTTAATAATTACTAAACCAATGATTTAGTAATTTTTTTTGTATGTACTATTTTATTTTTTTGTTAGTGAATAGAAATGATAAGTAGAAATCTTGAAGTTATGAAATTATTAATCATTTGAGAAAACCTATACCTACTTACAATCAGGAAGTATTAAATATTAAAAAAAAAAAAAAAAAAAAAAAAACCTTGGGATGCCAAAGAAGGAGTTTGCCTGGAGTGCAAAATTGTCTTAGTCCGGCCATGCGCAGACCAGTTTTTACCTTTCAACTGTTAAACTTACATGCTAGTTTGAACTCATTTTAAAGTATAATGGAATAAATACAGCACATACATGAAATATAGGAGTGATAAAACAACATGTTTAATCACTCCTTCCTATATTTCATCTGAGTTACTGAGACATCACCAGGGAAACAATATTAAAATTGCAAAAACACACACACAGATTTGCACAAAACAGTAAGTGGAAAAGATTATACTGAAAAGTCTAAAAGTCCTAGGAGGTGTGCACTCTACGGGACTGGTTGGCTAGCCTTAACTGTGTTGGGCTCGAATAAGAATTAAAGTTTCCCAAATCTTGAGAAGTTTAATACAACCATATTTATTAAAATTCAGTTGAATTTGTGTATGGAGGAAGAATGGCAGGAGGAAACTTTCCTCCGGCATTCACCAACAACATCAGGCTTGACATAGCAAACATCCTTTCATAGTCTTTGCTGTCTAGAAGAAATCTCTCTAATAGCCAACTCCTCTCTGTCCATAAATTATGCAAAGACAGTAGCATAATAATTACTAAAGCTGACAAAGGTAATTCTAGTGTGGTCATCAATGCCAGTGAATATAATTGGAAAATGAAGGTTTTCTAGATGCTCAGAGCTAGTGTTGCCAAATGAAAATGACTAAAAACAGCTAAATCTTAAAAAAAAGAGCTAAAAAGAAGTTAAAAATTAAAAATTTGAAGCTAAAAGTTTAAAAGTAGTAGCTGATACATTTAAGTTACTTACTTTAGTCAAGTTGAAGTGATATACTTCCATATAAGTGGCTAAATACATCTTCCATGTGGTCTTCTGCACTTAATTCATCCACATTTTCACTTAGATTTTCAGCTTTATTATATGTAGCCATCATTTCAATATTACTCAGTGTAGATGGTGGTAAATGATAGTCTGTACAGCACTTGTTGTTACGCCTGAGGCCATACTTGACTGACAAAATAGCTGTCAGCATTGGCAACTCCATCTTGTTTCTTAATTTAGTTTTAACTATATTCATGGAACTAAAATTTCGTTCAATTTTCACATTAGAATTTGGTAGTATTAATAAATTTATTGCACACTGAGCAATTTCTTTAAATGAATTCATTCCAGATGCATCTTTATATTCTCGTACTTCAGTCCAGAATATAGTGTTTTCAGTGTTTTTCTATATTTGTCCATTTATTTAAGTGGATAGTATTGTACTGGTATTCAGCAGCAGGCAGATCTTTTTCTATTTTCAGCATTATTTTTAAGATGGGAGTATCAGATTCTTTTATATGTTTTAGGGTATTGTCAACAGAAAAAGAAGACATCGTTCTTAAAACATTCAAGTTTTCAGGCAACCTTTGCTTAAGCTGTTTGAAGAGACCAAGAAGAAACTATCTTACTCTACTTCTAAGATTTCGCTCATCATTTTGCGTTATTTTCTTTTTTATCATCAACTCTGAAATTTTTCTTTTAAATCTGTACCAAGATTTGGATTAAGAACCAAATAGTCATCAATCTCTGACTCTAGAGCGGGCGACTGTGGATGATGGTAGCACTAACATATTAGCAATAGAGCAAATCAAATGAGAAAGGTCTTCAAATAATCTCATCTTATCTGTACTGTTCGATTCGAAAATTTGTTAACTCACTGATCTTGAACTAGAACAGGATGCAAAAATAAAAGGTGCAATAGATTCCTTTCATCTTTGTACATCTCCCACAAAATTTGAGCTTTGTAACATTTTTCAGTCACACTCACAACTTCGAAGTGAGTTTTTAATTCCAACCACTGGCTGAGAATTCTGTCTACTGCAGGTTCAATGGAGGGCCTCCTTGTTGCACAATTACTTACAATTTTTGGAGGAGCATCATTTTCATTGATAGTTTGATACAGCTTTTTGTATGCTGCTTGTCTTGAAGAAGAATGTGAAACCACTTAACGTTTTGACAACTAAAAATTCTAATTTTCTTGGGAGAGATTCTGCACAAGTGTGAGATATTGCCAGTTGTAATGAATGGCATACACATCTAATTAAAATTAAATTAGACCTAATTAAATTAAATTAGAAGTGCAGGTTCAATGGAGGGCCTCCTTGTTGCACAATTACTTACAATTTTCAGAGGAGCATCATTTTCATTGATAGTTTGATACAGCTTTTTGTATGCTGCTTGTCTTGAAGAAGAACGTGAAACCACTTATACGTTTTGACAACTAAAAATTCTAATTTTCTTGGGAGAGATTCTGCACAAGTGTGAGATATTGCCAGTTGTAATGAATGGCATACACATCTAATTAAAATTAAATTAGACCTAATTAAATTAGAAGTGCAAAGTCCAACTCTACCTCCCTGTGGTGCACCCTGGGGTGTTGGGAATCCTAACCACTATCGGACCTGGACCCAACATCACTAACAGAGCTCTGGCAAACACTTCAGAACCCTGGTCAGGAGAAGTGTATATGCGACCACAGCAAAGATGCCACTACAACAACAGAAATAGCCCCGAGTCCTGCGCGGCCCACACTCACCTTTCTGCAGCGGTGGTAAGGCACAGAGTGTGGCCAGGGGTGCTAAGAATCTCGCAGATGAAAACAGGCTGCCTCTTAAATCTATGAAAATGGCAATCGGCACCCTCAATACTCGAACTTTGGCAAGAGACTACAGAATAGATTTATTAATCAAAGAACTAACTAATATCAACTTGGATATCCTGCTAGTGAATGAAACAAAAAGATTGAAAGAACTGACAGCAAGATGGTACAATGGCTCACAGATACTCCTCGGAGCATCCTCAAACAATGGCAAACAAGGCAGAGTGGGTTTCATTGTTAAATCTAAGCTCACCAAGTCGATCCTTTCTTGTAACATCATATCTGAAAGAATAGGTGTACTCGTAATTGGAATAGAGAACAATATAACAATAAAATTAATATCCTGCTATGCTCTAACATCTGTAGCTGATAATCAAGAAATAGAAAATTTTTACATGAATCTTGAACAGGCATTAAATTATAAGTCAACATACACATTCGTTGGTGGTGACTTTAATGCCAAAATAGGATGTGGAAAAGAAGATGAAAAGTTTATAGGACCACATGGCCTAGGAGAAAGAAATAGAAGAGGAGTGAGATTAGCTGAATTTGCTGCAGCTGAGCAACTCTTTATCATGAACACTTTTTTCAACAAATGCCTAGGAAGAAGATGGACTTGGCAATCACCAAATGGAGACACAAAAAATGAAATTTACTACATTTTAACAGACTGTACAAAATGTTGGTACAACAGGCGAAACATACTTCAACATAGATTCTGACCACGGACTCCTCAGAGCCATTATAAGAATAGACCACAAAAAAGAACAACATATCAGGGCAACATCAAACCATAAAAGACAACCCAAACAAATAGACTACCACAAGTTCAGGAAGTACATAGAAGAGACCAAATGGACTATTAAAAACTGTTACATAAATGATGACTACATCGACTTTATTAATAAATTCAACGAGTGCAAGAAAAAATCAGAAATGCCTGTGAAACAAAAAAAAAAAGAGAACGACTCTCACCTCAAACTCTAGAACTACTGAAAAAGAGAAAAGAACTGAAGAAATCTGAAGAAAATTTTCTAGAATACAAAATTATCTGTAAATTACTAAGGAAAAGAATTCCAGAAGACTACAAAGCTTTCAGGATACAAAAATTAAGAGAAGCAGTGCAGGCAAAAACCAGCTTGAAAAAAATAGAGAAAGACTTAAATTTTAAACAGTCAATTCCATCTGCTTTACAGGATCAAAATGGAGAAAAACATACTAATAGAAAAAGGATAGAAGAAATTGTCCAGAATTTTTATAATGATCTCTATGCAACTAAGTGCCAAGTTTCAGAACCTATCATTCCAAAACCAAGCAATATACCAGATGTACTTCCAGAAGAAATAGAACATGCCCTTAAGAAAATGAGTTAAGGAAAAGCCTCAGGACTTGATCATGTTAAGGCTGAAGAAATCCAACAAGGTGGACCAATTATTTTCAAAGCCTTGGCTGCCAGATTCACGTAGTAATTCAAAGAAAGAAAGATTCCAGAGGAATGGAAAACCTCAAAAACCATACTTCTATTCAGAAAAGGGAACAAGGAAGACATAAAAAAACTATCGTCCAATCTGTCTACTCTCTCACATATGTAAGATCATGAACAGAGTAATACTGAACAGAATCCAAAACACTCTAGAAGACAACTCTAGCAGAGAGCAGGCAGGATTCAGAAGAGACTTCTCCACAATCGATCATAGCCAGGTCATTTCACAACTAACAGAAAAATGCAGAGAATACTGAATCCCTCTATGTTTCCTCTTTATTGATTTTAAAAAAGCATTTGATACCATAGAACACAATGCAGTCATCAGTGCCTTACTGGAAATAAATGTGGATTCCTGCTTATATCCACATGATAAAAGAAATTAACAAACATCAGACCACACAAATAATCCTATTTGATCAACCTATCTTCTTCTGGTTCCCATCTGCCATACGGCCGTGGGAGGGTAGCTAAATGCTACCATTCTAGGGAGAGATGATTATGAGCAAGGTGGTTTCCCGTTGCCTTCCTTGCCGTAAGTATTTATGACTGTAATCTGTGTGTTCACGGGGCCGGTTTGCCTGCTTGCGGGATGAAAAACCCCAGATAAACTGGTGGAAAAAACCCTGCTGCCCACGCCCAAGACCGGCTAACTTGGTTATGGCTGAGGAAGATCCTTAAGCTCCTCATGTCGTGGACGGGGATCAACCTATAAATATAGATATAAAGAGAGGGGTCTGCCAAGGCGATGTGATCTCCCCAAATCTATTTACCAGCACTTTAGAATACATTCTGAAAAAAATAGACCTAAACGGAGAAATAAGCATAGATGGTGAAAAGCTACAAATTCTTATGTTTGCCAATGATCTAGCACTGATATCCCATAACCCAAAAGACCTAGAAGAAATAGGTGAAAAAGTATACACAAACAGTAGTAAGATAGGCTTAGAAATGAATCTAGAAAAAACAAAATGGATCAAAACACAAGCGACAGTCACCTATGTATTGATAACATCCCTATAGAACAAGTTCACTCATGCAAGTACTTAGGACAAACAATAAAAACGAATAACGATTTATCTGAAGAACTAGCAAAAAGAAAGAAAGCTGCATGGCTACCATTCAACAGACTAAAAGAAACACTTGCTGATCCAAATCTTGACATCTCTCCGAAGGCAAAACTTTTTAATAGTGATATTCTACCATCACTCACATATGGATCAGAAACATGGAACACGACAAGAAAAGAAGAAGAGACTCTCAGAATAACTCAGCGTGCAATAGAATGCAGGATTTGTAACATCAGCAGAATGGAACATGTTAGAAACACGGAACTAAGAAAGAGATCAGGCATAAAAGATGTAGTAACTGCAGTATATGAAAGTAAGATGAGATGGGTAGGTCACATAGCCAGACTCAGGGATAACAGATGGACATATAGAATACTCAACTGGCTACCAAGAATAAAGAGAAAACCAGGAAAACTACCTACAAGATGGGAAGATCCACTAGTGAAATCTATGGGTATAACATGGAAGAGAGAGGTTCAAGATCGAGATCGTTGGAGGCATCTTTGTGACCTGCACTCATGGAGAAATCCTGAGTGAAACACGGGGTCCATCAAGGTAATATATGTCTTCAGTTATTCATAAACGCTATTATTGACACCAACCATAACACTGGTGTTGTCTGTACCAATTGCAATGAGATTTTTAATGTCCAGTTTCTTGCCCAAGAGCTCTTTTTTCAGTGCAGCCACAATACCACTAGCGTCACACTTTTCTAGAACCACCATGCTCAGAAATGTATGCATAATTTTGTTGAATTTCTTGCTATAATAAATGATGGCCATTCCTAAAATATTATTCACTGTGATATCATTCGATTCGTCTATTAACAAGCTGAAATTTTCATCTCCAATATCTTCAATTAGATGCTCACTTAGAATATTCTTTACAATTGTAGAGCACTTAGTTCGGTGCATTTTTACCTTCGGCATAATTTGATTGTCTGGGATGATATATTTGCAAAAATCTCCTAGATGATTGCAACTGTTGAATGATGAGTGACAACAAAGAAATAATGCTAACCTACCTTCAAAGTTCGCGGTCTGATCAGACTTTTTCACAAGCATATTTGTAATAGGAACAGCTTATATGGAACTGCAGGGAGATGTTTCTTAGTTTCGATATGCTTTACAAGCTGACAATATTTAGCAGCTATATCACATCTGCAAAACTTACAGTGGCCTTTTGTAGCATCACCAGGAACTTCACACAACCATTTACTAAACATTCCCATTTGCAACCACTCCCTCCTAAATTTTTGCTTGTAAGTTTTATTTTTCTCTTTGCTCATTTTTGAAGAAGGTTATACAACTCTTTGCTGCAACGAATTAAGATCGGTCTTTGAAAATTTCCTGCTCGCTATCATAACTACCAATCAGAACACTGTGCAAAGACTAACTTGCAGCGGTGTTATCAACTTTAAGGCACAAAATGGCAGACTGTTGGGCCACGTGACTGACTGACAGCATCATGTGTTAGAAACGTGTACGATGCTCACACCAAACGTACAATACAATTCCTTATCAAATGCGAACATCTGGAAAACTTTTAAAACAATTTCTTTAACAGTTAGTTATAAAAAAAAGTAAAAAGAGCTGAAACTAGTTCTGAAGGAGCTAGATTTGGAGCTAGGTGCTAGATTAAAATTTTTGTAGCTAGGAAAGAAAAAAAAGAGCTAGATCTAGCTCCAAAAGAGCTAAATTGGCAACACTGCTCAGAGTCTGTACTACATATAAACCACTGAATTATGATCCCACTAATTTCATAAGAAAACATTAAAAAGGCTTCTTAATAATCTTACATCTTAGCCTCCTGAAATGATTAAAAAAAAACCCAAACCTTTTAAGTTCTTCACCATCATATATAAGAATTGCCAAAAATTCATAAACCCAACCCTCTCCATCCCATAGTGGATACTACTGACTCCCACTCTTTTAAGTTAGCCAAACAGCTAACTCCTTAACTCCCCACCTCACCCCATCCCACTTACAGGTCATTCATCTTCTTTTATTAAAAATTCTACACATTTCAAATCTTTAATCCAGAATTAAGTTTATGGATAATAAGCTTTGATGTTGCCTCTCTTTTTACCAATATCCTTTTTTCTGAAAACTTTAAATTTATTAAAAAAAATTTTCTCCCTGATATCATTGAACTTTTTAATTTTACCATTCATTCTGGCTACTTAACAAGGCCTTATAAAGAGGCAAAATGACTTCCTTATCCTTACATGTTAAGGTTCACTTCAACTTCACAAGTTGAAGTGAACCTATTATGAAGATACCAAAGAAACTGTCAAATTTAATAAAATAAAAACAGACAAATTCAAAGTAGAAAAAGGAATCATGCAGGGTTGTCCACTCTCACCAAAATCATTTATTATCTATCTCGAAGAAATATGCAGCCATAGCTGAAGAACCAGGTGTACAAATATCAATCACATCAAATGTGCAGATGATATTATTATTCTTGCAAAATCTAAAGGACAGTTAAAAAAAAAAAACTAACAATTTTAAATAAAGAATGCAAAACTTTTGGAATGAAAATCAATCCATGCAAAACTAAAATAATGAAAATAGGAAGCGTTGAGAGGAAAAAATTTCAATTAACTTAGAAAATCACATACTTGAATAAGTAAAGGAATTTACATATCTTTGCAGTCTCATTACTCAACCTCAACAACACTGAAACAGTAAAATACAGACTTAACAAAGAATAGTCTAATATGCATAAATTAAACAAAATATGGAAAAATAACAGCATTTCTTAAAGACTCAAAGTAAAACCTAAAAATCCATTATTATACCTACAGCAATGTATGGAGATGAGACTTGAACATGCGATCAGAAAGAAATGCAGAAAATCAGAGCATTCAAAATGAAATGCTTAAGAAAAATAAGACTAACTGGTTAGAACATGAAACAAATGAGTAAGTCAAACACAAATTAAACTATAGAGAAATATCATAGATATATTTCTTAAACAGCAATTAAGATGATTTGGACACCTCCAGAGAATGTCCTTTCAAAGATTACCAAATATAGTCTTAAATGGAATCGTTGGAGGAAGACAATTAACAGGTAGTTCAAAAATAATTTGGCTGCAGGCTTTGAAGGAAAGGTTGCAATTATCAAGCTTCAGAGAGATGATAGAAATGTCCAGAAATAGAACCAGATGGCAAAGATTTGCACATAGGGGATTCAACCCATCCTTTGACAGATGAGAAAGAAGAACTCTTCTAATTCTTATTCTCATGATATTCTTTCCACATTAACTTCTTCTTGTGGATCTCTTGCTTAATAATGTTGCACATACGTTTCACTCCCAACCTGTTTATTCTTCAAACGTTGGGATACTTTCAGATACTGCTTCATTTAAGCACTTTTTCAAAGATTCCCATGCATTGCTGACATTATTCCCATTTAGTAACTGATACCATAGGACCAAAGATAGTATCCTCCTAAGTTGATCATAATTTCCAGCTTTGTAGTTCAGCATGTAACCTGTTCTAATGGGAACATCAATATAATTAGTTACTTCTCAAGAAATAATCTGTCACCAACTGGTGGTAAAATAGTCATATTCTTAATAGCGCTCCCTTTTGATGCTGTGAACAAATCTAACACTCTTTGACCTCGAGTTCCTTCTTTCACATGCTTCTTGAGAAAGTTGTCTCACAACAATTCAATAAATTCCTCTTCATTCTTATGAGATTTCTCTTCTATCCAATCAATGTTTGGATAATTAAAGTTGCCCATAATGATCACTCATTTAGTATCCATAATTGAGGGATGCATTTCTTTGTCCCCTGCAACTGAGCCTCCAGGTCTGTAGCAACACCCCACCATATATCTTATTCTGTTAGTCTCCACTTCGTCAGATAGCCCCAAACTCACCACTACACAAGGCATTGTTTTCTTGTATTTCTACCCTAATTGGACTTAAGTTGTCTGATATTAGTAGTACTCCCCTCCTCTCCTATTCCTTCTGCCATTCCTAAAAATAGTATACCCATTACACTCAATCCCAGTTACTATATCTGATTCATATATCCAGGTTTCACTAATGTCAATAATCTTAGGCAGCATCACATTCGATAAAGCAACAAACTCATCAGACAGTATCCTATAACACAATCGAGAAGTTTATAAACCTCTATCATATCACTTCTCTTTTCCTGTTAACCAGAGTTTGTAATCCACATACTTCAATCTGTCCTTATAATCTAAATATTATGTTTGACTATATTATTATTATTATTTCTGATACCTCCAAGGAGTCCGAAGATTCATCGCGGGAGGACACCTACAACTGTCTCAACCATTACACTGAACCTCTACTACGAATAATCTCCATCAACGTAGATGGCGTTGATGGAGATTATTCATAGCCCACCTCCACCACCACTACAACTAGTATTTTTGTCTGTAAATTGCGTGTGTTCTGAAGGGCCGATTTGTCTGTATGCAGGGTGAAAAACCCGAGTTTCCGGGAGAAAAAACCCTGCTAAAAAAAAAAAATCCTATTATGGTCAAACTGAGAGATCTGCTAACATCTACCTAGAAGAACATAAAAACTACATCTGTTGCCATAAGTATGGTCAGTCAGGGATTTCTGACCATGCCTTGAATACCTTGCACAGAATCAAATGAAAAGAAAAAACAACAACTTCTATGCTTCACCACAAAAATACAAATTTGAAAGACTTTTTTTAAAATCATCATCATATTAAAAAAAAAAAAAAAAATCAACCATCATAGGACTTTAGACTTTCAATCTAATCTTTTCCACTTATTTTGTGCACATTTATATGTATTTTTGCAATTTTAATATTATTTCCCTTATGATGATGTCTCAGTGACTGAGATGAAATATAGGAGTGATTAAATGTATGAAGAGCCAAAGGCTTCAATTCAGCGACGTCAAATTATTTAAATTAAGGGATGTTACATCCCATATTGTTTCCCAGCCGAAAAAGAAACTCAAAGAGTTTCATGCCGAATATAGATACTATATAAAGTTCGACGAGTCCAAGCGTAAGCAAATACCTGGATAGTGCAACACATAACCCATTTGGTAGTGCAACACTGAGGCAACGCACAGTAAGGGTGGAGCAAGCTCCGATCACTATTCTTGGTATTTACCCATAATGTGAAACCCATCTCCTATGAGCTGTATTACTGTTCCACATTATGAGAGGGTCACTACCCAGACCGGTTTCAACCTTTATTGAGATCTCATCAGTGAGTAGCTAGATGTAGCATCAGTGAGTAGCCATAATGTGAAACCCAGCTCCTAGAAGCTAGGTTTCACATTATGGGTAAATACCAAGAATAGTGATTGGAGCTTGCTCCACTCTTATTATGAGTTGCCTCAGTGTTGCACTACCAAATGGGTTATGTGTTGCACTATCCAGGTATTTGCTTACGCTTGGACTCGCCGAACTTTATATAGTTTTTATATTCGGCATGAAACTCTTTGAGTTTCTTTTTCAGCTGTGAAACAATATGAGATGCAATATCCCTTAATTTAAATAAAGTGATTAAATGTGTTGTGTAATTATTTATATATGCTATATTTATTCCATTAAACCTTAAAATGAGTTTTGACCTTTATTGACATATGTTAAAGTGCAGGGATACCTCTCCAAAAACTGAGTGATCTACAAGATCACTTTAAATCTCACTGAGTGACCCTAAAGGATCACTACAAAATTCATCACTCTTGAATTGACCTGAATCACTCCAGGACAGGAAACTCAGCAGAGGCTTCACTCAGTGACAAGGAAGAATCTGACACAAAGCAGAGTCTCTCTACTTCTCAGGAAGCAAACCCAATGACCAACATTATTGAACGTTATCAGTGAGAGCGCCAGATCCAGAAGAGATACCAAGGTTAAATAAATGCAGAAATTATATATATCCCTTACACAAGTAGTAAAAAGGTGTATTACTTTATTATTAAAATACTCTGGATCAGGCATAGATGTTGAACATTTTTTCATTTGGCTATAATATAAATTAAAGTTGTACAAACAAAGTGTGTACATGAAGTACCTTCACTACTGGCTACTTATATATAGAGGCTAATAACTTCATATCAGTTGCCTTAGTATCCAATAATACCAAGGTGACCCTCCCACTTCTCTTTCAGTGTATAATGCTATACATTATGCAATGGGCCACTACCCGGAGTGATTTTGACCTTCTTTGAAATCTCATTAGTATGGGATGCTAAGGCAGTTGACGTGAAGTCATTATTGTCAATATAGAGTGAAGAAGATCCTTCACATGCACTTGGATAAAGGATTGAATGAGAATATAATTTCTTGACAACTTTAAAATATATTATAACTAAGTAAAAAAAACTTTTGACATCTATCTCTAATCCAGAGTATTTTAGTAATAAGATGATATACTATTTCACTTCTTGTATATGGGATATATACAGGGAGTCCCAAAATTCACGCAAGAAGTAATTTTGATAGAAAACACAGGTTTTTAATTAAAAATT
The DNA here is from genome assembly GCF_054136105.1 of Typopeltis vanoorti. Classification (NCBI taxonomy): domain Eukaryota; kingdom Metazoa; phylum Arthropoda; class Arachnida; order Uropygi; family Thelyphonidae; genus Typopeltis; species Typopeltis vanoorti. The sequence continues at coordinate 33,587,985 of NC_143565.1, forward strand.
GTAATTTCTTATTGATTCATAAAGTATACAGTATAGGGTTATGCATGGAATAGCATATCGGGTAAATGGCCTCCACGGCTTTGCTGGCACATACACACTCTTTTGTCGAAATTTTCCATGACCGTTTTGCATAAATGTGGCTGAATTTCATTGATACAGCTCTCAATTTCCTCCTTCAAGGCGTGGGTGGTTGTGGGCTTGTTGGCATAAACCTTAGACTTCAAAAAACCCCAAAGAAAAAAGTCCAACGGCATTAAGTCACATCATCTGGACGGCCAATTCTGATCACCAAAACGGGAAATTACACGACCATGAAATGACTTATGCAGTAATTGAATTGTTTCTCAGGCTGTATGGCATGTGGCACCGTCTTGTTGAAACCACAAGTCGCCCACATCCATATCTTGCAATTTAGGCACAAAAAACTGGATTATCATGTCACGATAGCGAGCACCATTAACTGTTATTGCCTTACCAGCTGCATTTTCGAAGAAGAATGGACCGATGATGCCTCCAGCCCAAAATCTGCACCAAACAGTGACACGTTGTGGATGCATTTGTTTCTCAACAATCACTTGTGGATTTTCTGAACCCCAAATGCGACAATTTTGTCGATTAATGAAACCATCAAGATGAAAATGAGCCTCATCGCTGAAGATGATTTTGTTCGAAAAATAAGCATCCACTTGTTGTTCCATAATCCATTCAACAAACTCTCTTCGCTGTGTGTGGTCATTTTTAATAACCCTGAACTGTCAGCTGTCACACTGTCTTTTTTTTTCTCGTTGGCAATACTTTACCGCACAAATGGCACTAAATTTAAATCTTGCGTGAATTTTGGGACACCCTGTATATATGTCTTCTGCATTTGTTAAACCTTGGTTGCGGGTTGATAATTGAAAAGTCCTTAAAGAGACACGGACTCAGTCCATCTCCCAGTTCTTTTAAGAACTTTAAACCTTGGTTTCTCTTCTGGGTCTGGCTCCTACTGATGAGACTTTAGACTTATGATGAACTCCACTTTATCTTTTCACTTCAATAAAGGTCAGATCCAGTCTGGGTAGTAGTATATCCATTGTATGTCTCTGAAAGGGAGTGTACTTATGGGATACTAAGGCAATTTATCTGAAGTCATTAGCCTCTGTGTACATATAGCCCAGTCATGAAGATGCTTCACATGCAAACTTTGTTTTCATGCACTTGGATGAAGAGTTAAACAAGAATATAATTTTATTACTACGTTAAAGAGCCAAGAGGTTATTTTTCTGGTGGTGTAAATTAGGTTAAGAGGATAATAAATCCCTCATTATCTTATTTTAAAGCCGGATATGAAACTCGGAGATCAAAATCTTTCGAAATCTAAGAGTTTCATGTCAAAGAACTATTGGCGAGTCCAGGCGTAGGTGATCACCTGGGTAGTACAACTAGGGCTACTCATTGCAAAGGTGGAGCATGCTCCTTCACTATCCTTAATATTTTCTCATAATGTAAAATGCAGCTCCTTGGAGATGTATTGCTGTTTTACATTATGAGGGGAGGTCACCACCCAGACCAGTTTCGACTTTGATTGAGGTCTCATCAGTGAGCAGGTAGACCTGAAATACCAAGGTTTGAGTGAACCGAACTTACATATACCCCCACTAACAAATTGCCAGGTGACCTCTCCTCATAATGTAAAACAGTAATACATCTTCAAGGAACTGCGTTTTACATTATGAGAAAATATTAAGGATAGTGAAGGATCTTGCTCCACCTTTGCAACGAGTTGCCCTAGTGTTGTACTACCCAGGTGATCACTTACGCCTGGACTCGCCGATAGTTCTTCGGCATGAAACTCTTACATTTCGATAGATTTTGATCTCCGAGTTTCGTATCCGGGCTTTAAAATAAAATAATGAGGGATTTATTATCCTCTTAACCTAAGAATATAATTTCTTGGCAACTTTAATTTTTATTATAACTAAGTGAAAACACTTTTCAAGTCTCACTTGAAATTAACTACCTTCAATCTGCTCCACTAAAGACCAGCTCACCCCCCCCCTCTCTCTCTCTCTCTCAGTTCCTGAAGTATATAAAGTACCCTTTTCCTGCAGGATATGGCTCATAGAATCAATTGGAAAAAGGAGACCATACTCCATTGTAGTAAATTTAGAAGAGAAAGACCTGCTCAGAAATCAGCTTAATTTGAATAATTGTGGTTGCGCTAAACTTTCCAAAATATTTGAAATGCTAATACTTCAGGATCCCGTTTTACATCCTAGGTTGCCGACAGGTGCCCACAGAAAGCACCCCACCTAGTTAGGACTCTAGTTGTTCGTCCATGTGTTTCACTTACTTTTGCGTTGCCTTTGTGTGTGTGTCACAAGTCTCATATTATACTCTCTGATGATGATGATGTCTCAGTGACCGAGCGATATATTGGAAGAATTATATATTACTTTTAATCCTTTCTCAGTTCTATTTTACTCCATTAAGCCTTTGACTTTAATGTAATTATAAGTCTCCTGAAACAACAAGAAGGATTTTGATGAACCTCTCCAGTTATGTTGAGACCTACTGATTTTTCAAGCTTCTCCCATTCACTTTATAGAAATCACATGCAGAATCATTTGAATCTGTATAATACAATTTTACTAAAAGAAAGTGAGTAAGAGGAAGAGACTGCCTTCAGGAATTGTAATTATGCTCAATGGCTGTAAGTATTCTAACTTTTATACTCTCTGATGATGATGATGAGGGATTTATTATCCTCTTAACCTAAGAATATAATTTCTTGGCAACTTTAATTTTTATAAGTTTTCATCTTAACTTAAATGCTAATATTTCGCAAACTAGCGAAATATTAGCATTTAAGTTAAAAAAAAAAAACATCAATAGCGTTAAAATCCAATCAAATGTTGATTGAATTTTAACGCTATTGATGCAAACACACGTTGATAAGAAAATAACTATTTATTAACTTAAATGCTAATATTTCGCTGGTATTATATCCAGTATCTTCAGAGCACATGAACAAAGTTTGTTACAGTAGCGAGAAAACTGCAATCCGGTGTAACAGTGGGACTAGTATAAGTAATTGTAGCATGCAACACAAAGACTAAAGTCCTAATTAGGTGCCATTTAAGTTAAAAAAAACAAACAAAAAAAAAAAAAACAGTAGTCCAAAGTTTTGAAAAAAAACATATTCATTTGGTCTTAGGATGACTGTCTCCCAAATCTTTGGTAGATTTATACAGCCATACTTGTTGAGGTTTGGCGTATGTTTCAAGGCTTCTGTTGATTCCAGAAACAACCCCCTCTGACTTGTAAAAGCTTCTGTGCAGTACTTTTGTTTTTTTTCAATTGATCCTGTGTGCTGGGGGTATCCAAAGCATGGTCTGCCAGACCTGACTTGCCGTAGCTGCACTTTTGCTAAGACTACTATTTGGACTACTATTTTTCAAAACTTTGGACTACTGTTTTTTTTTTTTTTTATTTTTTATTTATTTTTTTTTTTTTATTTTTAAATTTAGATGGCACCTAATTAGGATTTTAGTCTTTGTGTTGCAAGTTACAATTATTTATACTAGTTCCACTGTTACACCGGATTGCGGTTGTCTTGCTACTGTAACAAACTTTGTTTGTGTGCTCTGAAGTTGCTGGGTATAATACCAGCAAAATATTAGCATTTAAGTCAATAAATAGTTATTTTCTTATCAATATGTGTTTGCATCAATACCATTAAAATCAAGTCAACATGTAAATATTCTAGTTTCTCCTTCTTTTTGAAGTTGAGATCAGTTAACTATGAACACAAAATGATATATCTAAATACAGTGGAAAAGTAAATAAATGGGATAAAATAGTAATTATGAAAGGTAGATAAATTATGTACAATAAAAATGAACACTGTTTGATAGACAGATTTTGGTAATTATACAATTACAATTGATTGGGCACAAAAATTGGTTTAAAATTCCCTGTAGACATCTGGTATGTTTAAAGCATATGCTTGATCCCAAAGAATCTGTATGGTGTGTTTGCTGTTTTGAGTAGGCAGTCATCCTCAGAAAAAAAATTATGGAGGGTGTACGAGAATATAGATGGTATTGTTCTTTGCATAGATGGCAACAAAGATTAGAATTTGTTTTGGTTATTTGTAAGCTTTTGATTGAATTTTACTTGCTTTAATTGCTAATTAGCTGATATAATGTAGTGTTGATGGACATTTCTAGCTTTACAGTTCTAATGACCAGGTTTCTGGCATGTGAGTTTTATTTCATTATTTGGAAATCAAATATGAAAACTTCTCAATTTTTTGTACATGATTTTGTTTTATAACACACCTACTCATCTGTTCTTTTTTAGTATATAGGACCCACTCACATAGGCAGATACATGTGCTAGGACAACTATTGTTTAATTTGTACATAAATGATATAGGAAATAACCTGAAATAAATATTCAGTTATTATTATTATTATTATTCTGGGCAACTCCAAGGAGTTGACAGACTCATCGAGTGAGGCCCTAACATCATGTCAAGGACAACTATTCAACATTCACACAGTATCTATCATACCTTGCCTTGAACTCATTCACGGTCGTAGCACCCACCACAGACTCTGGCAGCTTATTCCACTCATTCACCATTCTCCAAGTAAAAAACCTAGCTCTAACACCCTTGTTAATCACATTCTTGCCCAGCTTCCATGCATGGCCCCTAGTCCTCCCACCACCAGTCCTATTATCAAAAATATCTCCTGGATTAATCTTATAGTAACCCTTCAGTAATTTGAATGTCTCAATCATATCACCCCTTTTCTGCATATCGACCAATTTTTGCAACCGACAAATCTTCAACCTATTCTCATAAGGTTCATTCCACAGACCTGCTATCATCTTGGTCACTCGTCAATGGATCCTCTCCATTTCCTCCCCATCACGAAGAAACCCTTGTGCCCATAACTGGGGCACAGTAGTTTAGATGGGGTCTTATCAAAGCTCGATACAGAGGTACAGTAACTTGTTTGTCTCTGCATATTAAAGTATTTTTCAGAAGTCAAGTGATTTGATGAGCTGATTTAGCCACTTTTGCAATGTGCCCCCCTAAACCCCCTAAACTAAACCCCTAAACATTGTTTGCTGATGATGTAAAATTAGTAGAGTAAGAATGAATCAAGTGATGTGGAGAGCTTGCAGGATAATTTAAATAGGCTCTCAGCATGGGCAAAAGATAATGGGTGTCTGCTTAATGTGGAGGAATGTAGTTATGCATTTTGGGATAAATGTCACATTGATGGAACTGTACTTCAGGAAATAGATGAAGCTAGGGGTTTAGGAATGGTTGTAGACAGAGAGTTGAATTTTAGAGGACATATTGTTAAAGTAGTTTATAAGATTACTTGCCTGTTGAATAATATATGAATGAAGAGATAAGGAGGTTGTTATTCCTCTTTATAAGGCCTTGATACATCCACATCTGGATTACTGTTCTCAGATCTGGTCTCCTTGGTGTTTCTTGGGGATTAGGAAGGGAGTGGAGAGGATTTAGAAGCAAGCATCCAAGGTGATGAGTGGTCTGTGGAATGCTCCCTATGAGAATAGATTGAGGGATTATGGATTGCAAAAGTTGGTGTATAGGTGGAAAATAGTGGATATAATAGAAACATTTAAGTTACTTATATTTTTTCAGTGGAAATATTTCAGCACTTGGCTAGAGAGTCAATCAGAACAAGAAGTCATCTCTGGAAGTTGAGTAAAAGTGTAATTATTAAGGGTGTGTGGTCTAAATTTTTTGGTTGGAGAGTTGTGAACGAATGGAATTGGTTGCTAGAGTCAGCTGTTAGTGCTTTGCATGTTGATGGGTTCGAGGAGAGTTTGGGTCTCTTGCAATGAGTCTTCAGACTCCATGGAGGTGCCTGTACAAACAATAATGATAATATGAAATGTGATTTCAGTTGTTTGGGTTTTTCAGACTTAATTTATTCTTTTTACTGGCTTTATGTAGTTTGTTTGGAATTGGGGGTATTGCAATTTCTGAAGTGTACATATAGTTAGAAACCGTAGCAATGTAATAGTGGATCCAATGTAAACTGAATCAGTCAGGTTGCCAAGGAAGGCACTAGAGCATATCATGTAATAAATATGCCATTTTCAGTGTCCGGAGAGTTTACCGAAAGACAATTCATCGAACGACAATTTATCGAAAAAGCAATTTACCGAATAATCAATTCATCGAAAATCATTTCATCGAACAACAATTAATCATAAAAGCCATTCACCGATCAGCAGTTAATCGAAAACACAATTCATCAAAACGCAATTCATCGAAAACGACAATTCATTGAAAATTCAGTTCACCGAAAAATGAATTATAAGGCATGTGGGGTGAAGATGTGTGTGCAATTTTTTTTTTTGAATTGTTTTGTGAGGGATATATCTTTCAGGTCACTTATATATGGTAAACTACTATTTATCCGAATCCTTTCTTTTAAGCTTACACAGTGATCCGAATGCATTTTTTAAAATTATGGAGACAACTACCATGTTTGAATAAAAACTTTAGTTTAATATAACTAAAATCTGCATTCGACGTTTCCACCTTTATGTCAAGGTCATCTTCTAGAGCATACAACTATACACAGAAAATAAGCTACACTACAATCAAACTGGTTTGTTAAAGACACTGACCAATCGCTACAACAATTGTTGGCCTGACCTCTGGTTAAAAAAAAAATATATATACATCAACGCTAGAGTCCTATTATTAGTGTTATCTGTTGGTTGCAGAAATACATTGGGCACAACAACAAGTATCTATCTATATACATATATTAACATCATGTACATTCCAGACAGTTGGTATGAAATGTTTTATAATACTAGCTGAAGATTGGCTAGAGTCCTGACTTATGCTGGATCTTATATATTACGTAGGCTGGATGTGTGCCATCCAGATCCTTGGAATTTTCATGCCATCTTTGTTGTTGATATTTGGATGGTTTATCAAGATTTCGCAGGCTTCCTTGAATTTCCTTTCATACCAGGTTTTTGTGCGGTGTAAAGAGCGGGTGCTTTTCCAGTTGATTTGGTGTAAGGTGTTGAGTGCGTGGTTTGAGAGGCCTGCTTCACCATAATGGTTATATTTAATGTGTCTAATGTGTTCTTTCTTGTGTATAGGTATTGTCCGTCCTGTTTCACCAATGTACGGTAAGTTACAGGTGCAGCGGATGCAATAGACTCCAGGATGTGCTAATGGGAGGAGAGGATCCTTAGAGGAGTTGAATATGGTTTGAAGTTTAGTGGGTGGTTTAAAGGTGGCATTGAGGTTATAATGTTGTAGGATTCTGTTGATTTTTTCTGATAACCCTTTAATGTATGAGATGGCTATGGTTTTACTGTAATCTAGATTCATTTTTGTTGTTGTTTTTATGGAGTATTTTATTAATAGTATTTTTGTTATAGCCATTATTTATGAATGTGTCGCTGATGATTTTTAGTTCCTGTTTCAGGGCTTGCTGGTTAGAACAAATTGTTGTAGCTCTGTTTTTAAGGGTGTTAATGACTCCATATTTTTATGATGGGTGGTGGTATGAATTAGCATGTATGTATTGGCCAGTGTGTGTCAGTTTTCGGTAGACAGTGAAGGATAGACTGCCTGAAGGAAGACGTGTGACTAGTGTGTCTAGGAACGGGAGCGAATTTTGGTTTTCGATTTCGATGGTAAATTGTATGCGTTCGTGTTGTTTGTTCAGGTGGCTAATGAATGTGTTTAGCATTTGTCGCCCGTGCGGCCAGATCGCGAACACGTTGTCAGCGTATCTAAGCCAGACTGTTGGTCTTAGCATGGCGGAATCAAGAGCCCTTTGCTCAAAGGTTCCATGTAGAAGTTAGCAATTAGAGGGGGATAGTGGTAAGCCCATGTCTGTACCTTCTTTCTGTAGGTAAAATTTGTTTTGCCACACGAAGTAACTGGACTGTAGTACGTGGGCAGAGAGGGCCGTAATGTTGGGCAGAAATTTGTTCTGTAGTAGGAGAATTGTGTCATTGATGGGGACATTAGTGAAAAGGGCAGAAACGTTGAAACTGACTAATAAGTCGTCTTTGTCGAGTATTATGTTTTTAATTTTGCTTATAAAGTGTTGTGTGTTTTTTATGTAGGAGGGGGAATGACCTACCAACTCGTTGAGTGTTGCCACTAATTTCTTGGCTAAGTGGTAATTGGGACTGTCTATTCCTTCCATGATTGGTCGAAGGGGCACATTTTGTTTGTGTATTTTCGGGACCCCATATATTCTGGGGGAGGGGGGCTTGTGGGGTTTGAGTTTTTTAACTGTGTCTGGTGGCCAAGAAGTGACGGACTTGAGTAGTTTCTCTGTTTTATCCTTTATCCTTTTTGTTGGGTTATAATTTACCATTTTATGTGTGTTGTTATCGGCTACTAGTTGATTCATTTGAAGTACGTATGTTGACCTGTCAAGGACAACAGTGGCCTGTTGACCTGTCAAGGACAACTATTAATAAAATACTCCATAAAAACAACAACAAAAATGAATCTAGATTACAGTAAAACCATAGCCATCTCATACATTAAAGGGTTATCAGAAAAAATCAACAGAATCCTACAACATTATAACCTCAATGCCACCTTTAAACCACCCACTAAACTTCAAACCATATTCAACTCCTCTAAGGATCCTCTCCTCCCATTAGCACATCCTGGAGTCTATTGCATCCACTGCACCTGTAACTTACTGTACATTGGTGAAACAGGATGGATAATCCCTATACGCAAGAAAGAACACATCAGACACATTAAATATAACCATTATGGTGAAGCAGGCCTCTCAGACCACGCACTCAACTCCTTACACCAAATCAACTGGAAAAGCACCCGCTCTTTACACCGCACAAAAACCTGGTATGAAAGGAAATTTAAGGAAGCCTGCGAAATCCTAATAAACCACCCAAATATCAACAACAAAGATGGCATGAAAATTCCAAGGATCTGGATGGCACACATCCAGCCTACCTAATATATAAGATCCAGCATAAGTCAGGACTCTAGCCAATCTTCAGCTAGTATTAGAAACCATTCCATACCAACTGTCTGGAATGTACATGATGTTAATATATGTATATAGATAGATACTTGTTGTTGTGCCCAATGTATTTCTACAACCAACAGATAACACTAATAATAGGACTCTAGTGTTGATGTATAATTTTTTTTTTTTTTCACCAGAGGTCAGGCCAACAATTGTAGCGGTTGGTCAGTGTCTTTAACAAACCAGTTTGATTGTAGTGTAGCTTGTTTTCTGTGTATAGTTGTATGCTCCAGAAGATGACCTTGACATAAAGGTGGAAACGTCGAATGTAGATTTTAGTTATATTTAACTAAAGTTTTTATTCAAACACGGTAGTTGTCTCCATAATTTTCAAAAATGCATACTATTTATCCGACTTCATTCGGAAAGCGATTTTGTTGCTAGGCATACTGGTCGCGGTGAATGATATCCACTGAAGCGGATATAGTTGAGGTGTTAAATGAACATTTCGTAAATGTATTTCATCCTCATGAAAATAACATCCTGTAGATCTTGAGGTCAGTGGGGAAGGAGGAGGAACACTGATGGTGAGTGAGTTCGAAGTATACATGAGGAATTCAGTAAACTCGATATCAATCAGCATGTAGGACTTGTTGATATATCAACATGTGTCTTTGTGATATCTCAGAAGAGGAAGTCACTAGTGGTGTGGTGAAAGAACCAGTTGAAAGTAACAATCTGTACAAAGGGGGGGGGGATTGAAAAGTTCTGATAAGCACCTAGGATAAAGCATTCTGATATAAACCACAATGAAGACCATATCTTAAAACCTTTTAACAATTATGTTTCCTGAAATAGTAATAATTATTCTTTTTCATTTAGGATATGTAAGAAAACATGTTAGTGGTTTTGAAGAAATTCGAAGACACAGAGGTGCTGGGCGTCAGGTTTTTCATGCTGCAAGAAAAGTCTGCAACTGAAATTCACCAAACATTGCATGAGAATTTAGGGAACTGTGCCTTCCAGTATAACCAACAATTGAAAGCTGGGCATCCTGGGCTGGAGACCTTCCACAGCAATCACACCTGAAAACTTCGATGCAGTGCATGCCATAAACCTTGATGAACAAATACCAGCCAAAAACATCGCAAAGACTCTGACGACATCCAAGAAACAAGTTGGTGTCATTATCTACCAAAATCTGGAAATGCAGATACTCTCAGCAAAGTGTCCCCAAAGGTTTGAATATCAACCAAAAGAGAACACATGTGCTGTCATCTCATGGGATTTTTTATCATTTTGAGAAATCAGATGCAAATTTTTTTTAGCTCGTGTTCTGACCGTTGATGAAACATGGCTTCGTAACTGTGACCCAGAGAACATACAACAGTCAATGGAGTGGAGACACAAAAGTTCTCCATGGCCAAAGAAGTTTCGAACTAAAGAGTCATCAGGGAATGTTCATGCCATTGTCTTTTAGGATATGGATGGTGTAATCCTTACAAGTACCTCAAAAAAGAAGGTGAAACTGTTACAGCAGCTCTGAAGGCATTGAAGGAGGTACTGAAGGAAAAAACATTGCGAGAGACTAAGTAGAGGCTTGTTGCCTTTGCAGGACAATGCACCTGCTTATGAAATCCAACAGACAATATACAACTTGGGATTTCAATGTCTACCTCAAACACCATATTCATCAGACCTGGTCCCAGTGCCAGCCCTATGAATTTTGTCGCCCCATACAGCAACATATTTTGCCACCACTTCCCATTAAAAAAAAAAACTCTTTTTATGACGTCTTAAAAGCCATGCTGTTAAGCTAGGCTACAACATCTCTGATCATAAATTCTAAATACCAGCATTAGCTAATAAAAATTCATAAGTTAATGAAAAATGATCACGAACTATATTTTTTACAGAAAGAGAGAGAGAATTAACCCTTTAACACTACATTCTTTTAATTATTATGATTTTTAAAAATATATACAGTACAATGAAGTTTTATTATGTAAAAATTTAACTAACGACATCCTGAAGTTTGGTTTCAACAGAGAAGGAATAAATGACTTTTTTATGATTTATTTTCCGTATACATTAGGCCAATTTTACCATCCCTCAAAATTGAATGCAAGTTTTTCACCTTCGGTAGAGCCGGCCCTGCCTGGCTCCATCTGACTATTTCCTATTCCCAAATTAAAAAAAAAAAAAAAAACAGAGGAACAAAATCTACAAATTTGAATTCATATCTGCAGCTGAGGACTGGTTTGTACAAAAAGGGAAAGACTTTTTTAACAGAGGATTCAAAATGACAGCGTCATTGTAATAAGTGTATAACAGTTCGTGAGGAATATGTAGAATAATTTGTAAGTTACGAGGTTCTACCTCAGTTCCTTCACGGTGGTTATCAGAAATATTTCACACACCCTCGCAAGATTTAATAGTATGAGAGGAACAGATGGGAAGCAGAATATAGAACGATGGGGAGATATCTTAGAAGACGTAGAGGAAATGCAACATTTCAGACCCTTATAAAATTCACCAATATCGGTGATGTTAGTGGATAAGGATTTGAAATGTTGAAGATGTTTTGCTAAAATTGTGAGGACTGCACAGCGCATTCTGGCACTGATGCCGAGAACACTGATATAGGGGTAAAGATGTAATGACTCCATTCTATAAAACTTTATAGAATAAAGACTGCGTATGGATTACTGTTCATGATTTTGTTACTTGATTTTCAAATGGATGAAGATATGTTGTAAAAGATTCAAAGTCAATTGACTAATGGTGGTTTCTAGTTTCTGGAATGCTGAGCATGAAGACAGATTGAGGGAAGGCCATTGCAGAGTCTAGTGGATAAAGGACAAGGGGGGGGGCGTCATAGGGATAATTATCGGAATAATGAGTATCAGATTTTTTATAGAATGGGTGGAGTCAGGGGAGAACAAGAGGCCATCCCTGGATGTTATATAAGAAGATCGTAAATAAATAATGTTGAGGCTGAGGCTGGTTGGAATGCATTGCCTGGAAGTGTAGTGGGTGTGTGAAGACAGTGAATGCATTCAAGCCACAATATGATGAGCTTTGTGTGTGTGTAATGGAGGGTCTCCCGATATGAGTTGTTGACTCCCGGGAGGTCTAATAATAATAATACACGCATACCTGGTTGTACGACACGTTAGGTTCCAGACCACCTCAGTATAGTGAACCACTGCCTTTTTTTATCAGAATGCATGTAATGGCTAAATAATGTTTGCAGAATGCATGTAATGGCTGAATAACATTTTAGGTAGTCATATATGTGCGTAAATGATGAGAATAAAGCATTTGTCTATGTCAGTTATGCAAAAGAAATGTTTAGAATAATTTTCAGAAACATAAATCTTATTCTGAATCGCATGGCTAAAAGGAACACGCCGACCTATTTACATACCAATCTGCATCATTAAAAGTTTTCTCATTTCGTCAAAAAGACTGTCATGTTTATGGATAACTGTAATATTAACTAGTGGCTTTTTTTTCCCACTTGACTAAGAACTTTATATTTGTTTTTAACAAATCTAACGACAGTAGTGCCAAGAAAGTTTAGCCTACGGCCTCTCTATGACACACCATTCTCAGTAAATTTAATTATTTTATTCTTAGTAGATAATGTAACGTGACTTCTTTTCACTGGAAGCAATAGCAACCATACTTGGAATTTTATCAAAACTGTGACAAGAAAATAATTAGTATAAACAGTTTACAATTCACAGCCAACGAAACACCCAAACCTAAAGAGATGTAATAAGCATTGCTGCACCCAGGGAGAGGGGCCAAGAGGCCCTGTCCCCAAAGAAAAAGGAAAGATGCTCAGTCATCGATCGTATGCAATGCATAGTGTGTATTCTCAGATCGCCTACTCAACTCGCTCCCCCAAGATTAAATCCTGCATGTGCTACTGGTAACGAGCAATGAATGTAAATTAACAGCCATGGAAGCGCACAGCGATTGTTTCACAGGAGCTGCTCGTTTCTAGAAACCATCGTATGAGCTACTGCTGCATTGTATGGTGGGGAGGCTGGAATGTTTTGATAATCACCTAGAACAAAAATGATATTATATTAAAGAAACTGTTATAACCACAAGAAAGAACATATCTTAAAATCCTTTAATCGCATATTTCAAATTTGATAATTTGTTCTTTTCTTTTAATCTAAGAAAATTTTAATCTAAAATGTAAGAAAATTTTAATCTAAGAAAACAAAATTAATTAATTTTTCTTGTGGACGTTCATCAGAATCCCCCCCCCCCAATCGTATAAATGGGTGCTGGTTGTAATTGAAAAGCGTCGTATAAGTGGATCTTCATAAAGCTAAATGTCATAAGACTGGTAATACTATAATGATAATAATAATTTGAAGGATTGGCCCCAAGTCACTAATCTTGAGGCCTATAAATGCTTCTCGCGTTATTGTTAAATTAAAAAACATAATCACTAAAGCTTTTTGGTTATATCAGTTTAAAAAAACATAAAAATAATAAATAAAAAGTAGTAAATAATATTTTCGCCATAATGTCTTTCTTACAAACAAACAAACAAACAAACAAAAGTTAGCTGTTAAAAGATTCCCAAAGCAGGGAAAAATATTTATCAGAACAAACTAAGTATAAACAAAAACGGTAGTTTGACTTGCTGCATTAACCCCCCAACCGACTGAGGTGAATGAAAGTCAGCTCTCCCTAGCTTTTTTCATGGATCAAAACTTTGTCCACATTCTACCTTTTATCATGCCATTACCTTCCCCCCCTGAAGAGACCTCAATAAAGGTCGAAACTAGTCTGGGTAGTGGCCCTTCCCTTAATGCATAACATTAGACATATCCGCAAGGAGATGTGTTTTGCATTATGGGAGATACTGAGATTGGAGTGTTGGTAGCTTGCTACACCTTTGCAAGGAGTCGTCTTGGTGTTGCACTACCTTACCCCAGTCCTGAAGATACTTTCAGCTGCAAACTTTGTTTGCTCACACTTGGATAAAGTGTGAGCAAACTTATTTATTATATTAAATTTATTATATTCTAACCTAGTTTTACAAACTAAATTTATTATATTCTAACCAAGTGAAAAATAAACTTTCAACACCTTCCTCCCCTGTTGACCTCATTACGCTATTCTAAGGCCATTAGTGGATTAACTGTTGCTGAGTGACCTTTGTGTCCCCGTCTTTATGTCTATTGTGTTATATGCGTGGATAGGCTTATCTGTGTTCATATCAAACCGTGAAATCTATTACAAACATGTCTGTTGTGTTGCTTAGAATTTCCTTTACTGTCCTAAGATATCTGACCTTTTTGCTTCTAAAATGATTTTTTGTGTCTCTTCTCAAAAATGGAAACGAATTTCACATGTGCGAAAATAATCAATCCTGAAATGACCATTGATCAGCCTTCGCAATGAATCTATTTAGTAATGGTAAATTTGGTGTATTTTATTCTACAAATCGGTGCACTGGAAGAGTTGCACTGATTGTTCTTTCACTTTACTTATAATATAGAAACAATTTTTTTTTAATTACTGAATTTTCAAATTTTTGCTTTGAAAATATGTCAAATATTTATATTTTTAAATAATATTTATTGAAATAAATATGCCCTTTTTCTTTTTTTCCTAGCCAAATACCATTGTATGGATCATCACATTTCAGTTTTAGAAATGATTTTTTTAAAAAAAAAAATTGTCTTTATGAACAACAAATGTTAAAATGTTAAATTGCATTACTCGGTTTCCGATTGTGAGTCTTTTTGGTATCAAAAATTTATATCCAATGATATTTTAGCAGTGATTCTTTGCCTTCGTCTTTTATTTATTTATTTGTATTATGCACATTACGATAATATCCAGTGCATATCCTTGTAGATATGTTGAAAATATAATATGAAAAATATCATATACGGAATGATTCAAAATTTTTGCTCGTTTTGAAGATTTTCTAATGCTTACCGCTCCCCCCCCCCCTCCTTATCTTCTCTTGGAACTCAGTTGCATAACTACTCTAAATTTCTACAGTTTGAAAGCTTTTCTAGACAGCATTCAAGATCTATTACTTCATTTTATCATTTTTGACAAAAGAAATACGGCAATGAGATTGTTGTACCGTGAAGCTTCTAATTCTGTACCATTTATTTGCAATCTAAAATCAGCTGTTTTACTGTCTGCTGAAATTATTTGAAATTTGAAATTTTAGAAATAATATGCTATATTTTCACGTACAAAATTGTTTATATGCATACCACACAAAAGAAAGTTCAGTAGTATCATTTTTGTTTGTTTTTCTTTAAAAAAAATCTAAATATTACTACTTCTGCTGCTGGTTGCTATTTCTGAAATAATGTACGTCTTAGAAATACTTGATAATATCCTCTTAGCTGGAGGAAAAGCTAAAGGCTTATTACTCTCAGTGCTATCTATTGAGAAAGAAAAGAGAGAACACTTAAGTCACACTAAAGTGCCTCAAGCTGTAGTGCAGAATACATCAAGAATGTCTTGTTTCCTTTTCGATTGTTGATTACAGATATCCTAACAGAAATACTGACATTTCTTTTATATGCTGATACATTATTTATGCCGAAATAATTTCTTAATTTATGATGATCAGTTTCACTTTTATTATCGAAAAATTATAAATTATTTCATACAATTATCTTGAAAAAGAGGATTTGAATTATTTTAAAAGAAAAAGTGCATATGCGTTTCATAATTTTTTTTTTTGGAGGGGAGAGTATAGACCTATTCAATCTGCAGATATTTCAGAGAATTTATTTTATAAATCATTCTCAAGATAACTGTTACAAGTGTAAATCACTTGCCCATTCATTTTAGTGTAAAATAGTAGCCAAGGTTTAGTTATTTTAGTTATCTAACCTGGAAGAAAATGTTATGTCTGCTGATATTAGAAATCTTATGCAAATAATTTTTCTGACATGATTTCTCTATTCATTATAATATAACCAATTTCCAGATTTTTTCCCTCCTTCATTCTCCATGTTATATGCAGTGAGTTCTTCTTTGTACTACAAGAAAAAAAATCGGATAACAGAAGAAAAATATGTAGTATTTTCTTTTTCATTGGCTGAATTTACAATGTTATTTTTTTGTGTTTTGAAGAGAAAGTGCAACTGATTTTTTTTCTTACTATTTTTGCCATTATAACATCTGATATAATTATAAGAGTGACATTTCACTGTTTTTCTGCCGCACAAGAAACAGAAATATGGTAGTAATAATATTATTAATTCTGTCAAACTTCATTGTAGCAGAAATTTATATTACAAAACTTTGTAATATATATATATATATGTATATATATCTCCGAAACAAGAAATTTGGAACCCATATCACATCAATGTTGAGTGTTGGCAAGGTGAAAATGTTCACGTTATTATTTCTATATTTTATTTATTAATTTTATTTTATTATTTTTTTTATTTTTTTGGTGAAATAGTTTACCTTTAATACTCTTTCCAGTTGAAGAGAAACTAGAAAGAGTATTCCAATTCCTCTTATTTTATTCCTTCAAAAATATTATTCTGTGTTATAAAAGAACTTAAAAATTCGCCTTCAAGATGCAATGAAACAGTGCATTCAGGCATCTCTCTATCAATATTTATAGTCCTGAAAAGGATTGTTTTGATGGCCCTGAAAATAAACATTTTTTTATTTCATACTTATTCCTTTTTGCCCAGTAATAAGCTCTAAGCTAACGGAGATTACTAACCCCCACTGAGAAACAGAACAATAGAACATGCACAGTAGGCAGCACACTAAAGAGCCTCGAGCAATATCTGAATATTTTACAGGCAGAAATTCCTTGTTTGGTTTTCCATCTTTCCTTATTCTGATATTGCATTTGAAGGATAACAGTGATTTTAAATATTAATTTTGCCTATTACCGAATATCACATAATTTCCTGATTTATGATAATCAGGAAATAATATGTATATTTTCTGATTTATAATTTGCTAATTTATAGTAATCACCACATAGTTTCTGTATTGAAAAATTAAAGTTATGTGGAAAATTACTAGAAAAAAATAATGAATTAAATAAAAACTGTACCTATGTTTCATAACAGTTTTCGGGTGTGTGATAGTGATGCAACAGGGGAGGTTAAACTATCAAAGTCGAAATAAAGTTCAATTCTATTGTAAAAATATGGAAATGAAATTTCACATTTGATATACATATTTTGAATGATAAAATATAAGCGAATATATCACTTACTTTAAAAATTGGAGAATAAAATATCTGAATTATGCAGAAAATATATACATATAAATTTAAATCACAACTGTTAATTTCATTTTATAATGACCAATTATACAATGAAACCAAGAAAGCGAAAGTACAAAGAACAGTAGATCACTATATAAAGAAAACATTTAGTGATATTAAAGAATTTCATGTTATTCTCTATAAAGCAAAGTCGATCAAGTACATCCTAAAGGAAATCTGTGAAGTATTATTCGATTTCTATGATTTTGAACAAAAATAACATAATCTGGAATGTCGGCAGCCAGTTTTCTTTTTTTTTAAATTATTTTTCAAATAATTATCATGAATTAATTTCTTCGAGAACAAAGAAAATGTTTTGTCGAGTAAGCGACGAGAAAAAAAATTAGTGCAAAAAAAATAAAAATGAAATTGGTTCTCCAAGGTAAGGCAATATTTAAGTGAAGAAATTATGCAAGGATCTTTATTTTGTCCAGACGTTAAAATTGTATTGTACAATAAAAAGAGAAAACAAAAATATAAATAATTCGATATTTTTAGTCTATCCAATATAACTAAGATCCACTTACCCAGCATAGAACAAGAAAGTGCATTTCTTGTTATAGGCAACTGAGAGGCAGCTATGAACTTGATATAATCCGATTAACTGTTCTCTTCAGCGTGATGGTTTATCACACCTTCTAATGGGCATGATGGTCAAATTGCACTGTTTATCCCTGTTCTATCAACAGGTGGGCTGAATCGTATCCAGATTTAGCTGGACGTCTATAGACGTCCTGGCCATTTGGGAGGTTAAGTCTGCTTCTAATGGAAAGACATTGTTTTCTTAAAACTGTACATAACTTACATTCTTTCAATCAAATGGAAAATTCTAAATCCCCTCCCATTCAAAAAATATAAAATAATAAGTAATAATTGTTGTACTGTTTCAGAAAAGAAAATGAAAAAAATTTTAAAAAATGCATTTCAAATTTTAAAAGGAAATGCAATTCAAAATCATCAGAATTAAAATATACTCTGTATGTATGTGTAATAAGTAGATGATAGTGTCTGCTCTGCTATTCTAAAGAGTTAGAGGGGAAAAAAAAAAAAAAAAAAATCACAATAATTTTAAAGGTAACTAAAATGATAAATTCTGGTAAATGAATCACAGGAGTATCGGCAGTTGTTATGTTAGATCCATCTAACTTCCTGTTCACTTTATTTCTATGATGTTTTCTTTTTTCTGGCTATCACCTCAAGCAATTACATGATCTTCTTTTTTCTTTCTTCCCCGCCCCATGCTCTTGGTATAAGCAAATGTGTTTTTGAGCATTCCACTTTTATAAAAACACCATGGCACTTAAAATTGTAAAACCAAACTTCCTTCATGCTGATTATTCATTCGCTGCAATGTATTTACCATGCTGACTTAAGCAGTGTTGTCTGCCGATTTCTTTTTTCAAACGAAGTTCTAATTTAACAATAACTAAAGTCAAGCTACTGTAAGCGAAAGTTGCTTGGCAAATAAATCAATGTTCACCCTTCGTAACAAAATTATTTCATTAACTTGTGTTATATCACACGTACTACCATGAGAAACTTTGACTGTTATAACAGAAACATTTTCCCATTAAGGCTAAGAGATATATCGTTATGCAGAGGTAGGAACACAATGGTTGGGCTGGTGTCAGAAAGGTGCCACTAACACGATATTTTATTGAAAATGGGACACTTAAAGAAGGTGCATAGCTATGAATTTTTCAAAGACTCCAATGATCATGATATTCTACCAATGCACTTCCTTTCTGAAATATCTTAATTTTATAATCCCTGTATATTGCAACAGATAAATAAAATAACTCTTCAAAAATTGCTGATTTTTAGGGCATACTTCTTTAAAAGCATGCTGATGGATGCACTACATTAATAATGAGAAACATGCAAGTTATTCACAGTAATCACTATAGGAAAATAGTTTTTTCTTTTCTTTTTTTTTTTTTCGTTCGGCTGAAATGGTCGCAGATTGCTCTAGATTGTTGGCACTTGAATGAATCCATATGATCTATTATACGTTGGAATAACAAACAAAAAATGAAAAATTTAGAATTATGGCACCTTTTCAAAAGATAAATGAAAAATGTCACAAGCCAAGAAATTGTATAATAAATTACATAGAAATAGTGGCTATTAAAGATACAAAATGAGTTCTAAACGAATATTTCTAGAAACTATGAAAGTTTCCTAAATTTGACCTGAGAACTTACGAAAATACAATCGCCATAAGCTCTGAAGTTATTTTAAGTTCTTTTGAGTAGAGGAAGCTAAGATAACTTTGATCAGTGCTGAAGATTGTATTCTCGTAAGCTCTGTCTGTATAATCAATGTACTGGTCACTTCTATGTATAGCAGAGTTAACTTCTGAAACCTATGATACTGTATTAAAACAACTGCGTTTCAACCACTACCCCCTCCTCCCATTCTCTTCAACCATTAATAGCATTACACAGCACAGCTGAGATAACCACTCATTCAGAATGAATCATTCCAGTAGTTTTGATATTAGATTATCTGAATGTGTGGAACACTTGGCAGCGTATCTAGACTTTTATCTCTCTAGACAAATTCCTAACTATTCATAATATATATATATTTAGACAGTTGCAATGTAACACAGCAGGTCACTGGTACTCTTGGCAACTTCCCCAATGCCAAAGTGGTCCTACGCTGCTGGGAATACAGCTTGACAAAGTTCATAAATCTGACAGATAATCTATACCAAGTTTCGAAAGATTTAAACATATTTACTGCAAAATATTTCATTTTTTTTTTTTTTTTAAAAAAATTCAATGTATTGGGAAAAATCCGAATCTTGATATTTTGTGTTAAACAATAAAGAAATTCTCATATATTTTTTTTTCTTTTCATATTTACATATGAATTTACATATGAATTTACATATGAATGTGTTACACAGTAACACATTCAGGATGTAATTTTGGTGGGGGAAGTTCAGTAGATGATTGAAAATACACACTACACATCGCATACAACCTATGACAGCATCTGCAATAATCGCTAATTCATAAGTAGTATAGAAATAGAAGACATGACACAGCATAAATTTTAAAAAAATTAATTTTAATTAGGAAAAGATTTTTGGAAAATTTTCTAGTGTTTTTTCCTTTTTCTTTGGGGGAGCAGGTTCCCCCCCCATTGGTCCCCCTCTGGGTGTGGCACTGATGAAGAGAATACATACGTGTTATAGAGGAATACAAACACAGGAAAGGCTGTATGGCCTAAGCTTAATTGCTATTGAAAAATACATTGGATGTTGGAACCGAGGTAAAAAATTCATTTTACGATGATGCGCTAACACAATTCCTAAGAAAAAACAGGAGATTGGAACTTGTGCATAAATAAGTAAAATGAATTCTTTCAGCCTTTCTTGCTGGAAATTATTATTTTTCAATCCGGAAAAATAATAATTTCAAGTGATTGCTTTTTCCGATTTCTGTGCATATTATATGGCTGTATTTAAAAATCGTATTAAAAAATTCCAATTATCCTTGTCTCACTGTAGTATTTGCCAATGATAATCTGATCTCATCATGAAGTGTAAACCCTCTGTGTATGCTTTTCGTATTTAAAATTATATTAACACGTCACGTTTGCACCTGGGTGTCTGCCGTTCCTTTTTTCCCTGGCAGGTACTAGCGTTGAGCGGCTGCATTTTCACAAAGTTTTTCGGTATATTAGTTGAAGCTATTTTCGGGAGAATTTTATATCTAAAATTAGCATTTAAGTATCTGGATGACATTCTTCTTCTACAGCTTCTCCCACTTAAGTGGGTCACTGTTTGTTATGAGTCTCCTCCACACCTTCCTGTCTTGGGCTGTCACCACATCCAAGTTCTTCATCTTCAAGTCCTCTTCTACCAGCTCCCTCCATCTCTTCTTTGGCTGCCCACGCTTCTGCTTTCCTTGCACATCCATCTGCATGGCCCTTGTTCCCACATATTCGTCCTCCCTCCTCATCACATGACCAAACCATCTCAACCTTGCCTCCTGTATTTTCGCTCCTAAGTTCGTAACTTTCACTGTTCCCCTGACATAGTCATTTCTCAGATGATCCTTTCTGGTCACACTGCACATCCACCTAAGCATTCTCATCTCTGCTACTTCCATCCTGCTGATGTTATTTTTCCTCAGGGCCACAGTTTCTATAGCATATGTCATAGCTGGCCTCACTACTGTCCTATAAATTTTGCCTTTCAGATTGATCGGCACCCTCTTATCGCATAACACTCCAGCCATCTCCCTCCAGTTCCTCCAACCCGCTTGTATCCTGCATCCCACTTCCTTCTCAGTTCCTCCATCTTCTTCCACTGTTGAACCTAAGTATCCAAAGTCTCTCACCTTCCTGATGACATTTCCTTCCAGCTCCAGATCTGTCTCCTGGACACCGCCCACTGCACAACACATATACTCTGTCTTACTTCTGCTCAGTCTCATACCTCTCTCTTCCAGTACTTTTCTCCATCTTTCCAGTTTAGTTTCCACTTCTTCTCTTGAATCTACACACAGCAAGATGTCATCTGCATACAACATTGTCCAAGGTGCATCTTCTCTCACCTCCTCTGTTACCACCTCCATCACAATATTAAACAGAAACGGACTTAATGCTGACCCTTGATTCAAGCCAACTGTTACTTGAAAACTTTCTGTCTGTCCCAAACAGGTCCGAACACTTGTCTTCACATTTCTGTACATTTCCCGCACCAACCTGACATATTTCTCCGGCACCTTCTTCTCCCTCAGACACCTCCAGACTTCTTGCCTTGGCACTCTATCGTATGCTTTCTCCAGATCAATAAATACCAGATGTAGCTCCCTTTGTTTCTCTCGATATTTTTCCATCATCTGTCGTAACCCAAAGATAGCATCTGTTGTTGATCTACCAGGCATGAAGCCAAATTGTTCCTTTGCAATCTCCACCTCCTCCCTCAATCTACCATCAAGAACCCTTTCTAGGATCTTCATTGTGTGGGACATCAACTTTATTCCTCTGTAATTTTTACAGTCTTGTGCATCCCCTTTACCCTTGTAGATGGGAACAAGAGTACTCTCCCTCCATTCCTCGGGTATATTTTCCTGTTGGCAAACTTTCATGAACAAGTCCCACAGCAGGTCAATTCCCTCTTCCCCCAGTGCCTTCCATGCCTCCACTGGAATTCTGTTGGGGCCCACCGCTTTTCCATTCCTCATCCTCTTCATGGCCTCCGTCACTTCCATTCTACTGATGTTCTGCACCATCCCCTCAGAAGGCTGCCCATCTCCTCTGTGAGTCCTTGCATTTTCCTCATTCAAAAGTCCCGCAAAGTATATTTTCCATCTGTTTCTTATGTCCACATTGAATATCTGAAATGCAATTAAAACCGATTTCAAGTTACACGTTTGCTTTTCATAAACTGAGCGCTTTCTGTATCCAATGATTATTATAAACAGCTGTTACACAATTTTCAGCTGTAACTGAAAATTGAAAGCGTATGTTAGGGCAAATGTTTATTGCTACAATAAACGTGTTCTGTTTGTGTACATGCAGGATATTCTGGGGGGGGGGGTTCCATTAAGTGTGTCGTTCGAGTTGTCTCTAATTACACTAATTGTTCCTAAATATAGTACACAAATGTCTTTTTACTGTATTTAGTATTAAACAAAGCCACCTTTTTTCTGGCTTGTGCACTATAGTATATGTTGAAGTTGGAAAGTTTCTTTAATGGTATATGGGCATTTTCATTGTAGTCTTCGGACAAAACAGAAGTAGCAAAAATTTATCTATTCCGGAATAAAAATGAATACTTCTGTGTATTATAAGAAGTTATTGATCTACAACCTACTAACAATGCTACAATACTAACATGTGATATCTACTACAATACTAACATGTGATGCGTTATATACAATGTGTACCTTAGTTTGTTTGCAACTACAAAACTCCAAACTCTTGGAGAAAAAAACTGGTTATTCCATTTATTTAAAAAAAAAAAGGAAGTAAAGATGACTTAATTGTGGTAGAATTATTCTGCTATATGCTGGAATATTAAAAGTGAAGTTAACCAGTATCATAGTGATCAAACTACCAGAATAACAGAATGGATTCTGGAAGACCGATCGTGCACAGATTCAATTTTTGCTCTAAAAACCTTAATTGAAAATCGAGAAAATTTCTGAACGAAACAGAGACGTGGCCTTCATTGATTATGAAAAACCCTTTGAGAAAATTAATAGAGAAACCTACTTAAGATGTTGTGAATCTGAATATATTGAAAAAGCTTTTACAGCTTATTCACAAAATATACACAGGATATAGAATAGCAGTCAAATTAGAACAAAGAATAAAAAGACATATCAAGAGTATGACAAGAATGTATCCTATCAACTCTGCTTTTTAATATATATATATATTAAAATACGGTTTTGGCATTAAGGGTAAATATTAAGATTAGTGATCAGAGCTTATACCACCTTTACCATGAGTTGCCTTGGTCTTGCACTACCTGTAGGATCAGCTAGACTTGCAACACTTGCAGGCGCAAACTTCACTTGTTTGTCTGTTTGCTTACTTGGGAAATGGAGTAAAACCAGGTTTAAAATTGCTTGGTATCTTTAACATTTACTATACCCAAGGTAAAATACTTTCTACATTTATATCTCCTCCTGAGATTTTTATTTAATAAGGTTAAAACACCTTATGGTAACTTGTTCTGGTAAAATACTTATAAGCTATGTATTACTAAAATCTTGCTATTTCTAGCCTGGCTCCCACTGATGAGACCGCAATAAAGGTAGAAACCGGTCTGGGTAGTGGCCCCCTTGTCTTTAATACAAAACATCATACATCTCCTCTAGGAGATGTGTTTTGGCATTAAGGGTAAATATTAAGATTAGTGATCAGAGCTTATACCACCTTTACCACGAGTTGCCTTGGTCTTGCACTACCTGTAGGATCAGCTAGACTTGCAACACTTGCAGGAGCAAACTTGACTCGTTTGTCTGTTTGCTTACTTGGGAAATGCAGTAAAACCAGGTTTAAAATTGCTTGGTATCTTTAACATTTACTATACCCAAGGTAAAATACTTTCTATATATATATATATATATATATATAAGGATAACCAAGCAATTTTATATGCTTGGTTATTTTAGCTCCTAATCCCAAGTATGCAAACAATTAAGTTTGCGCCTGAAACAAAGTTCAAGTCTAAAGATGGTACAACACCTGTGCAACTCATTGTAAAGGTGGGTAAAGCTCTGATCACTGTTCTTAGTATTTTCCCATAATGTAAAGCACATCTCACTAGAAGATGTATACTGCAATGCATTATGGGTGGGGTCACTACCCAGACCAGTTTCAACCTTTTTTGAGGTCTCCTCAGTGAGTAGCTAGACCCTAAATACCAAGGTTTTAGTAATACAGAGCGTTATCAACTTTACCTATATAAGTTGCAACAAGGTGTATTAAGCTTTAATAAAAATCTCTGGAGGAGATATTGATGGGAATAAATTTTTAACTTGGGTATATTGTATATTAGGATAACCAAGCAATTTTATATGCTTGGTTATTTTAGCTTATTCCCATCAATATCTCCTCCAGAGATTTTTATTAAAGCTTAATACACCTTGTTGCAACTTATATAGGTAAAGTTGATAACGCTCTGTATTACTAAAACCTTGGTATTTAGGGTCTAGCTACTCACTGAGGAGACCTCAAAAAAGGTTGAAACCGGTCTGGGTAGTGACCCCACCCATAATGCATTGCAGTATACATCTTCTAGTGAGATGTGCTTTACATTATGGGAAAATACTAAGAATAGTGATCAGAGCTTTACCCACCTTTACAATGAGTTGCACAGGTGTTGTACCATCTTTAGACTTGAACTTTGTTTCAGGCGCAAACTTAATTGTTTGCATACTTGGGATTAGGAGCTAAAATAACCAAGCATATAAAATTGCTTGGTTATCCTAATATACAATATACCCAAGTTAAAAATTTATTCCCATATATATGTATAGTATGCCCACAGATACGAGACCCTTCGACACTTCTGCACGTCAACAGAAGGAGAATATTTTCTATTTCGATAATACGGTAATCAATCCATATTGTGGGATGAGTTGTTTATTATTACATGTCAGAAAATTAACTTTTCTTTTATGATCATTGTAGTTTTTAAAGTGGTAACTATTTTGCTTGTATAACAGTTGGAAAATTTTATCTATAAAAGCACGTGATTTCACGTGTTGGCGACCAATTCATACATCGCCTTATTTCTTTCTGCCTTTTAGCATGAATCGACTATTCTTGGCACAAGCCAAGTGAAGCTCTAGAAAGTGTGGGCATACTATATATAGAAAGTTTTTTTTTTTTTTACCACGGGTTTATTATACTTTAAAGACACCAAGAAAGTTTATATTTGGTTTATATATTCAGTAGACATGAATTTGGACAGGAGATCCTTAGGATGGACTGGCTGTTTATTGCTGTTGCTCATTTAGCACCACCCAGGGAACATGTATAGCTTAAGGATCACTATGGAAGCGAGCAACAATTTCTCCCTATACTTGGTTTTTAATCTTTTTCTCAAGTAAGCAAAACAAACTTTTGCTTGTGAAATATATTCATGTCTGAGCTACAGGTATAGAGAGGCTAATGACTTCATGTCACTTGCCTTAGTATGTATCCTAATGCAAAGCACCCTCCCCCCCCTTTCAGGCGTGCATAACGGAAAGAGTCACTGCTTGGACCGGTTTCCCTGTTTAGCGACCTAAAGGATGATTTAACTTGGCGGTGCCTCTGCTCAGTGACAGGCTCACCCTACCACCAAGCAGAACAGCTCATATTCCAATGAAAAGCATCAGCCAAGGAAGCCCTAATACAGGCCACCCCAATGGATCCAAATCCGTGGATGCTCAAAGCTCCCCAAGGCAAAAACCTTAAGAGAGCAAAAACTCTGCTCCCCTGGAATCAGGCTACCATCCAGTTTCGACCTTTATTGAGATGTATTTAAGTAAAGACTGCTCTAAAAATTAGGCGATCCCCCAGACCACTCCTGACGAGTGACCAAAGGATTGTCCAACTCAGGGTTGTTCCACTCAGTGACAGGCTCACCCCATCACCAAGAAGAACTACTCAGCATTGGCTCTACCCAGTGGCTGGCTGACCCCACCACCAGACAGAGCCATAATCTCAGACAGGCAAAAACCTACCACTAGCAGAACCTCTCATACCCCAAGGAAAGGGACCACTTCTGCACAAAAGCACATCAGTGGGAGCCAGACCCAGGAGAGATACCAAGGTTTCAACTTCGAACTTAATTGGTTGATGGACTGAGTCCTTGACTCTTTATCCCTTCATCTGGATTTTAGATTGTGGGTGATGAGATTATTGTGGGTAATTTACCTGCTCATTGTGAGCATTGAGGCTGTATCAGCTTTCTCTTGCGATGGAGGATTTCGGTTTTTTATGTTTGAAACGATCTGAGGGCTTATAGTCCGCTGCCCGTCGAACTAGCTGATTTGGGTGATTATCAGTGATTGTGAAGAATTTCTCTGCAATGCTTGTCATGTAGGTTTAATATATTTGGAAGATTGGCTTCTTGATGTAACTGGATGTTTCTGATGAACCATGGGGCATTAAATGCCATTCTTAAGCATTTATTCTGCATTATCTGAAGTCTGTTGATGTTGCTTTTGGTCATGTGACCCCATGTTGGAGAGGTGTGAGTTAGTTGCGGTCTGATTACCGATTTGAAAAGGAGGATTTTGTTGTTTATGCTTTGGAAGCTGTTCTTATTCAAAAGTGGATATAGCTGTCCTATAGTCTGACTTGCCTTAGTGGCAACACTATCCATATGTGACTTGAAGTTTAGACGTCTATCAAGATGAATTCCCAGATATTTGATAGAATTGCGCCAAGGGATGATTTTACCAAACATTTGTATGCTTGTATTCGGCTCTGCTTTACGTCTGGTGAAAAGTACTACAGAGCTTTTGTTTGGATTAATTGCGATACGCCACTTGGTGTACCAATCCTCCAATTCATTGACTGCTCTCTGCAGCTTTATTGTGGCCAGGTGTGGATGGAGGGATCTGGCTATAATGATTGTGTCGTCGGCATACAGAGCGGTGATAGCTGGAGACAGTTTGGGGAGATCTGCCATGTATATGGAGAAGAGTAGGGGAGATAGCAGAGAGCCTTGAGGGACTCCGGCCGTGATTCTCCTCTCTGTGGATCTGATACCGTTGAGTTTTATTTTAAATTTTCTATTCTTTAGATATGATTTGATAAGTAGAACTAGTGGCAATGGAATACCAACTTCGTGTAGTTTAAAAATTAGTCCATGATGCCACACTCTATCAAATGCCTGAGTGATATCTAAGAAAACTGCGCCAGAGTGTTGGTGCCATTCATACCCTTGGGTTATATGTTCGATAACTCTGTAAATTTGTAGTGTTGTGGAGTGATATTTCCTAAAGCCGAATTGTTCATCTTGAATTATATGGTTGATATCTGTTGCCTCTTGAATCCATGTGAGAATAGCACGTTCGGCTATCTTACCTATGCATGAAAGAAGGCTGATTGGTCTGTAATTTTCAGGAAACTGTGTATTTTTTCCAGGTTTGGGAATTAGGAAAACGTCGGCAATTTTCCATTGCTGTGGGAAATAATTTAGCCGGAGGATGGCATTAATGATGGCTACTAGATACATAACCCCGTTGCGAGGAAGTAACTTGAGTGCCTTGTTTGTTATTCTATCTGGACCCGGAGCCTTTTTGTTATTTAGTTTTCTTAAAATCTCATATAGATACCAAGGTTGAAGTAATGCAGAAGTCATATATATCTCATATACAAGTAGACAAAAGGTACTTGATCTTATTAATAAAAAATCTCTGGATGAGAGAGAGATGTAGAAAGTTTTTTTACAATGGGTTTATTATACATTAAAGATACCAAGAAATTTTATACTTGGTTTTAATCCTTTTCCCAAGTAAGCAACACAAAGTTTTGCATGTGAAATATTTTCACGTCTGAGCTACTTGTATATAGAGGCTAATGACTTTAAAGAATCAAATTGTATTAGCTACATCAGAAGATGATCTACAGAGTTTTTAGTATGATCATTAAATGAAATTTCAGAACAGTATAAGTATAGTATAGAATATCCAAGTAAAGACAAAAATAATGGCTTTCTAAGGCGAAAACCCAATAATAAGAACTAAAATAGTGATAGATAAGAAAATATTAGCATCTCAGATACCTGGTATACTAGATATACCAAGTGAGACCATAAAATAAATGAAGAAATTTTTCAATCTCTGAATATAAAATCAATTAAGTTCTATATAAGTAAATATAAACAGAAATTTTTAGAACATATAAATCGAATGGACAATAGTAGATTGCCAAAAATACTATATGGATATAAAATAAATGAAAAAAAAAAAAAAAGAAGAAGAATGGGAAGACAAAGAAAGCGATGGCATTGGTGGGCCCAGAAAAGATGAATTGGTCCAAAATCCATGATACGAAAAGCAAGAATTAATTTGACTTAAAAGTAACCTAATAAGGAATTAAAAAAAAAAAAAAAAAACTGAATTTCAAGAAAGCAAAAACTGTGAACAGATAAGTGATTCGAATACGTACGTTCAGTTTGCCTAGCAGAAGTGTACTGCTAAGAACTTAGAAGCAAAGAGAATAACACTATGGCTACCGGAAATATTGAAAATAAACATTATATCCCCCACTTTGAGTTCTTCTGTAAAAGCAAATGGCAGTGCACATTGTTTATTACCTTCAAGAACGGTTGTAGTTCAGATATGAATTGCAAGTACAAGATGTCTACATTGTTTGTACGGGGAGAACCATAGGCAGTAGTGGTGGCAGAGTAAATCCAGTGCGCCAAACGAATGTCTTACATAATATATAATTAGTTGCGTGACTGAAAATGATAGAAGCACACATTTCAAAACATGGAATGAGTAAAAACAATTCCAATATTCAGCTTTTAAAATTTAACTGTTTGATGGAATGGGCAATGTTTTCTTATAAATGTTTGAATTTAATATAAGTAAACTGTAATTAATATTGGCACAACTTGTAGGAAAATTGCATCAATTACCACCGATACATTTCTGAACGCTTGTACTTTGCACTTAACAATCGCATTTGCCAAAATTCACAGTGCTTGTGCTTACATTTAAACAAATACAGTACATTGAGAAGTAAATCTAAACGAGTTTCATAAAACGACAACCGCTTTTTATGAAATTTTGTTACTGTTGACTGCACTATATTATCACCTAATCGACGTTATTCAGAAGTGGGTAAAATATAGTTTTTGAAATCTTTTATCAGTAAACTCATGATTTTTCTTCCATTATATTATACAGGCATTATTTTATTATTATTATTATTATTATTTCGGGCAACTCCAAGGAGTCGACAGACTCATCGAGGGAGGCCCTAACATCATGTCAAGAAACAACTATTCGATATTCACACAGTTTCTATCATACCTCGCCTTGAACACATTCACAGTCATGGCACCCACAACAGACTCTGGCAGCTTATTCCACACATTTACCACTCTCCAAGTAAAAAACCTAGCTCTAACACCCCTGCTAACCACATTCTTGCCCAGCTTCCATGTATGGCCCCAAGTCCTCCCGCCACCAGTCCTATTCTCAAAAATATCTTCTGGATTAATCTTATAGAAACCCTTCAGTAATTTGAATGTCTCAATCATATCACCCCTTTTCCGCCTATCAACCAATTTTTGCAACCCACAAATCTTCAACCTGTTCTCATAAGGTTCATTCCACAGACCTGCTATCATCTTGGTCACTCGTCTCTGGGTCCTCTCCACCTCCTCCCCTTCAAGAAGAAACCCTGGCACCCATATCTGGGCACAGTAGCCTAGATGGGGTCTTATCAAGGCTCGATATAGAGGAACAATAACTTGTTTGTCTCTGCTTGTTAAAGTATTTTTCATCAACCAAGTGATTTGATGAGCTGATTTAGCCACTTTTGCAATGTGCCGCCTAAACTTCAACTCCCTATCCACCAACACTCCCAAATCCCTGGCCTCATCAATCTCCTGGCTTACGGTTCCACCAATGTGATATACTGCTGCTAATCTTTTCACACCAAAATGCATAACCTTACACTTTGCCACATTAAATTGACATCCATTTTCCCTAGCCCAGTCCTCCAAACTATCCAAATCATCCTGCAAAATTTTGACATCCTGTGCACTCACAATTGCTCTACCCAACTTTGCATCATCAGCAAACAAGTGAACACTTCCTCTCAGATCCTTTCCTATAGCATTAACAAACAAATTGAAAAGTAGTGGTCCAAGAACAGAACCCTGCGGCACACCACTAGTCACAAGCCGTCTTTTGGACTCCACTCCTGAATAAACCACTCTCTGGTATCTCTCCATCAACCACTCTCCTATCCATCTCACCAACCTTATATCCATCCCCGTCTGCTCCAGTTTACTGATTAGAGTAACATGTGGTATCCTGTCAAAGGCCTTGGCAAGGTCCAGTAGTATCACTGTAAACGTATTACCCTTATCCAGTTCAGCCATCGCTGTGTTATAAAACGTGAGCAAGTTACTGAGGCATGATCTACCCTTCACAAAACCATGCTGTCCTCCATACAGTATCCCATTTTCATCTATCCAATCCTGTCCAAGACCTTGACAATGATTCCTGATATGCTAATCGGTCAGGAATCATTGTCAAGTTAAAATTAAACTCAAATTAAAGAAAACGGTCAAGAGTACTGACAATTCTTTAGCCGCGTCATGTACGACACGAGCTGGTATACCATCCAATCCCACAGATGTATTGACATTGAGGTTTTGCAATAGACTACTCACCTCCACCTCATTCACCACAATTCCCATATAATCTATTGGTTCATTCATTTCTTCAATGTCACCACCTGGATGATATACTCTTGCAGAGTGCCCACTCAGTAATTCAGCTATGTCAACTGATTCGGTTACCTCCCTACCATCGGCATTCTTTAAAATCATTCTGCCATATACATTTTTTCTTTTACTTGCAACATATCGAAAAAACCGTTTAGGATTCTCTTTAGCCTGCATGGCCAATGTTCTTTCATAATCCTTTTTTGCTTTTCTTACCACACTCGTTACCCTTCTGGCCTGCGCTTTATACCGTTCATGTGCCTGTAGGTCACCTTTTTCCTTAAATTCCCTCCATAGTTGTTTCGTTTTTTGCAGCTCAAGCTTAATGGTGTTATTTATCCATTTAACCCCTACTTTGTTTATTATTCGGATTCTAGGTATACTGTCAGCCATTGCTTCATGCAAACATTTCTTAACTGCCTCCCATGCACTATCAACTTCTAGCCCTTGTAGTTGTACATGCCATGGCACTGAACCAACCAATCTCCTAAGCTTGTCATACTTACCAGCCCGATAATTCCACATCTACCCTGTCTTAATTGTAAATTCCACACCTTTAGCCACCTGCCATGTCAAGAAAATTTACTTATTTACTTATTATTTTTACTTAACTAATATAATATTTAATATAATAAATAAAAAAATATTTACTTATTAGCAATGTACGTTTCACTTTTCTTTCCACATTTACATGTACTACATACACAACATTTATTATGTGAATGTCTTAATTTCCACACAGTGCTGTTGCTGACAAGGAAGGTCCGAGAACACTGTTATGAGTTAAATTAGTTGTCATAGAGTCCTAACTTTTAGCAAATTCCTAAAACAAACACACTAATGAATTTCGAATGTTTTTATTAGAAGTTCCATTTCTCTAAAAACAAACGCTATTAATTTTTCACTGCTAAAGAGGCAGAACTATAAACAAAATTATCAGTGAGTAAACGGGTTTTATGATATAACTTCGCATTAATAAAAACAGACGACTCTTCTAGGTATGTATTATGCATATACACATTCTTGAATATACGTAAAATACACATGACGGAATTGCGCTTTTCTATAGGAAATGATCTGAGTTCGATTCTCGTCGTGATAGAGGAACTTTATATGAGCTTTTTCAACTAAAGCTGAGTTAGTCCATCTCATACCGTGACTGCAGAGTTTTTCCTTATGGAAACTCGAATTTTTCATCCTGCATACAGACAAAAATAAGTACATGGCATTCTGTGTATTTGGTGAAGACGGTGAGTTGTAGAGCAATGGCCCCTCCTCAATTACTTATACTCTTGAGAGGTCTGGTCCATCGCCAGATTAGATCATGCCCTGAGGCAAACAATTAAATATCGCCCCTGATGGATTATAAGACAAAAATATAAGAAAATCTCCAATTACTATTTTGTTTTTATTACTAGAGAAACATTAATGCAGAATGATTACATAATAATATTAATTAAATGTTTGCTCTGTGGGGATATCACACAATGAAACTGTTTACAAGCTCTTCTAAATTTAAATTATAAGCTATGTCCGCCTCTATTGATATAGTTGCTAGACCAACCAATCTTTCTTGGTTCATTGCTGTTCGCAAATAATTTTTAATTAGTTTAAGCTTGGAAGAACTTCTTTCCGCACTTGCTACGCTAACAGGAATTGTTAGCGTAGCGACAGCGCCTACCGCAATATGGTTGAACGAGTGCCCTTTTTAAGCCGCGCCGTGAGGCAGACTGCCTCTATGCTACACCCTATTGACGGTACTGGGTATAGCATAGAGGAGCCTGCCTTCCATCATAAGAGGATGGACGGTTTTTTCCTTCCCTGAAACTTGGGTTTTTTCTTGCCGAAAAACAAGTGAACTGAATAGGAAAACACACGTAGTGATTTAAGGCCAGTTGCTTCGGCCTTAATTCAAAACAACTCAACCCAATTCCAATTTCCTTTAGCACTGTGTTTTCAAACTGTGGTCTGCTGACCACTGGCATCCTTCAGAAGCCAAATAAGACTTCCAATCGCTGCTCATCTAAATATAATAACAGATGAGTGTGCTTCAAAAAGGTTTATAGATTTATTTTTTTACGACTCTTTATTCATTATTCCTATTTTATTATTTTCCTAGAGAATATTTTAACCTTTTTTTTTTTTAACAAACTGC
The DNA here is from genome assembly GCF_054136105.1 of Typopeltis vanoorti. Taxonomy (NCBI): domain Eukaryota; kingdom Metazoa; phylum Arthropoda; class Arachnida; order Uropygi; family Thelyphonidae; genus Typopeltis; species Typopeltis vanoorti. Next base: position 33,621,422 of record NC_143565.1, read on the forward strand.
ACCGATCACCTCCTAAAAACCCAGAAATATGCCCATGCACGTACTCATCAGTATTCTTAGCCTAATCCTCCCCTTATTAACTGCAATTACTTGCTTTCGAGGTTATTCGGAGATAAGTGCATGTGCCACTCCTGTCATTGAAGAATAACAGAAACAGGAGTAAATAAGTGAAACATGATTGAAAATTCTTCAGGAATGATTTCTTTTTCAAGTTTTCCAATATTTTTACTCCGACCTGTATATTTTGTTATTATATTGTGAAAAATATTTACATCAGAGAATCAATTTATTATTATTATTATTAGTAGTAGTAGTAATAATATTAATGATTAATATTATTTACCTCATCCTCCTCAATATAATGATTGTTAGTATAGCAATGCTACTTTACTAAGGAATAATTATAGAACAATATGGATTCTTATTGTCTTTCTTGTCCAATAAGTGTTTCCTGTCTGTATATATGTGTGTTCATGGGACTGATTTGCCTATTTCTAGGAGTAAAAGCCTAGTCATCTCCGTATTAGGCCTACTAACTTACCTTCAGTTGAAGAGGACTGATAAAAAATTATGCGCCTCGTACATTTATTAATGGACAAATTTTACTCGAATTTGCTATTTGAAACTTTTACAAAAAATTGTCGAACCGTTCTAGTTTTCAGTTCAGCTATATTCAGGACTACAAAGAAAAGTGTCAAAATTATGTATTACAATAACTTGTTGACTTAGCAGAAGCTTTCAGTACAAGAAGCTGTCTGCACGGTTCAGTTCCAAATGGATCACTTTTATCATAACATTTCCTTAAAGAAGGTCCGAAATGATATTAGCAATTCCGCTCTGGCTGGATGAAATTTAATGAAATTTTTAATTTCAGTCTGACTAGAGTTATTGTGACAAAATTCGGTAGAACGAAATGTCTTCTCTACAGATAAATTGCTATCTGCAAATTAATAATTATTACGTTTCAGTGACCACTTCCATATGTTGTCTATATCATGAGTAACGTTCTGTATTGTTACTGAAGATTTTTAAACAATACTTTACAAGAAAAATGACTTTTCAATGAATTATGAAAGAATTCATCAAAAAATTTCAGTGAATTGTTTTTTCAACGAATTGTCGTTCGATGAATTGCCTTTTTGACGAATTGCCATTCGTTAAATTGTCGTTCGATGAATTGTTTATTCAGCGAATTGCTGTTTGATGAATTGTCTTTCGATTAACTGTTTTTCAATGAATTTGCCTGTAATCCCATTTTCTGTTTGTTTAATTGAGATTCTGAAAACATTCACTAAACTTCTGGTTAGTGACTTGAATAGTGACTTTGTAGTTTGCCTGTTTAAAAATATATTTTAAAGCTTTAAGAGATGTGCAGATAGGGAAACTTTAATATTTTGAAGGATAGGATTTCTTTGTTTCTTTTTGTGTGTGTGGGGGGGAGTGAAACTGCATGAAATTTTGCTGAAGTATTAGCATTATCAGTTAACTGCTGTGGATGTGATTGGTTAAAAAAAATTCTTCATTTTTTGATTTTGATCTTTAGGGATTATGGAGGGATATCAAGATTTCTAATAGAAGTACTTTACTATGTTAGTTTATTTATGCTATATTTCAGTGTTAATATGTTTTCTTGATCAGGTTAGCATTAGATTACGGAAATTAATAATTCTCTTGTTCACATTCTGTTGTGAAATGTAACGTGCTGCTGAAGTTATTAGATCAAGTTAATGATGACTGTCTTTTTCCTCATGTACAAGACATTGCCAATATATTAGTCATAAAATGTAATGTCTAAAAATATTTTTTTTGGTGGGGGGGGGGATATATTAAACCCTAAATTAGCCAAGAATAATTCAGCAAGTTGACCAAAGATATTCTTGCTCATCGGAAACCCAAAGATTTAGATATAGATGTCATTTACAAATTTAAAGAAGTTTGCAAAAACTAAAATAACTAAATTTATCAAAGAAAGAATGTTTGGAATTGGGAATTAATTTATTGAGAGAACTTATGAGTAAGAGTGAAGAGTGGATGATGCTGAGTATTTTCAGCATGTCAGTATTAGCTTATGGGGGGAGGTTTCATCAATTGAGGTTAAAATATCATCAGATGATATTGTTCGATTTATCACAAATATGTCTAAATGGCCCAAGAATCTGTTTTGGGGCCAGTGATTGGAAACAGCCTGAATTGTGATATACAGTTGTTTGCAGATGATGCAGAGTTAGGCAGAACACTATGAGGGGTAGAATGAATGTTTTAGCCTTGCAAGTGGGCTTGAATAGACTTTCTGAATGGATGGATGAAAATGGGGCTACTAGTTCAATGTAGCACAAAGTATAAGGTTTTAAAGTTTGTGAAGCATAGATGGGATGCAGAGTATAAGATTGATGGGGATATCTTAGAGGAGATAAGGGATCTGTGGGTGTTTATGGATAAAGACCTGAAATTTCAGGAACATTTTGCTAAAATTGCGAAGATAGCACAGGGCGTTATGGCAATGATGTATAGAACCCTGACATATAGGAGTAGGGATGTTATGATCCTGTTGTATAAGGTTTTGATTAGATGCATATGGATTTCTGTGCATAAAATTGGTCACTTGGTTTTCAAAAGGATGAGGAGATGTTGAATCAGAGACAGTTGACTAAGGTGGTTTCTGGTCCGGAATGTGGAGTATGAATGCAAATTGCAAAGTCTGGTGAATAGAAAGACAAGGGGGGGGGACATCGAGACATAAGTTAGTAAGTGATTATTAGCAGATTAATGCAAATCGGATTTTTCATAGAATGGGTGGAGACAAGAAGAGAACAAGGGGCCATCCTTGGAAGATTTTTTGAATGGAGAGTTGTAGGTGGTTGGAATGCATTGTCTGGAAGTGTGTTGAGTATGGGTACAATGAATGCATTCAAGTCACAGTATGATGAGCTGTGCATGCAATGGAGGACTTCCCATGTTGAGTCATTGATTCCATGGAGGTCTGGTAATAATGGTATTTTTTTTATTACAAACCTAGAATTGGCTTGCATGGGTTTTAGCAGGTTAGATACATATTCGAATAAGCATGTTCTGATAGTGTGTTTTTATGAGATAATAGGACTTATGGTAACCAGATTTAACAATTTTAATTTGGCTGAAATTAGTGGGTAATTTAGCAGGGTGTAATTTTTTCATTACACATGTATTTTTTTCTTGATGAATGTTTTATTTATGTAATTGCAGTACACAATATGTTACGCTCACCAAAAGACAGGAGTCCTTTCAATAAACACCCTGGAGTTTACAAGTTCTTGCAGCCTGAATTACATCGGACAAACTTCTAGAAGGCTAGAAATAAGACAAAGGGAGCACATTGGAGACATAAACAACAGCAGAGAGAACAAAAATAGAAAGCTAAACCAGTTCTGTTTTAGCTTTCCATTTTTCCAACACTAACCACAACATTGAATGGGATAAAAGTACTATGCCATACATAGAAGATGACTACAGCTCCCGCAACATAAAAGAAGCCACAGTAGTTATCTGCTCACAAGGCACCCGGAACAAAAAAACCAAGGGATGATCATTTGTGATATCTGGAAATCACTCATAAGGTCTCTCAACACATCAGAGTTTAACTTCGTAGCCAATTATAGGATGCACCTGTTTAACAATGACTGACCAAGTGCTAGCATCCACATGTTTGTGTAATGGTTCCTATGAATTTGATAATTTTTTATCTTTCAGTTATGTATATTGATTCGTAACCTAAGCTCATTTTGTTTTAAACTGTTGTATGTATATTTATCTATCCCAGAAGAAGTCATCAGTTAACGTGGTGAAACTAGTAGGTTAATAGTTGTTTCAAATTTCGGACCAATTAAAACCCAATTTTTCTGTTATCTTATTTTTTTTCGTGTTTTTTTTTATTTATGTAATGTGTTATCTGTTTGTTTTTTTGGAGATTGGATTAGTGACTGCTTTTTTGATGTGTATTTTAGTATTTTATAATATCTGCTTTTTTTTTCTCGCAATCAGATTTGTTAATATTCACTGTTACATCACGTTTAACTGTTATCATTATGTCTCAGTTATTTTTTTAAGGATTCAGTAGCTCTTAGTTAGTGAGAAGGGAGATTAATTTTTATTTAATAATAATAATAATAATAATAATACAGTTAATAATATTATTAATCTTCTTAAAAATACTTGTTTATCAGGTATAGTTTCTAGTTTTGTTTGAGCTTCAATGATAAGTTCTTTTTGAGGAATATTTCTTGGAGGAATTGTAAAATTTAATCCTTTACTTAGAAGTATTATTTTGTCTTGTGTGTGGGTCTAATTTGATATGTTTATTACTGAAACAAACATGATTATATTGGTTAGATTGTTAAAGAGAAGTACACAGGGGAGGGGGAGGTTAATGGGAAACCTGTAATTTTATGTTGACGAGTTAATGCATCCCATCCTTTATGTTGTACATCTGTTACATAAGTTCTGTTGTTATTATTATTATCAAAGACCTGCAGGGAATCAGGAATTTATCAAGGGAGGCCACATATCACACGCAACTGATGTCATACCTTTTCTTGAATTCATTCACCCTACCTTCACTCATTCTCTTCAAGCATTCCAATCATGCATTTATTGTTATGTGAGAGAAAAATCTAGCCCTCATCCCTTTATTTACTGCATTTATTTTCAACTTCCATAGGTTTTTTCCTCTTATCATCCCCCCCCTCCCATGAAATGAAAAAGTACATCCACTGGTACCTTGTATGGCCTTTCAGAAGTTTGTTGGTCTCTATCATTTCATCCCTCTTTCGCATGTTTGTTAGTGTCTGCATTTTGCACATTCTCAATCTTTCCTTATAATCATCATCATCAAATTCCTGCCATGTACCCTCAAGGGGTGTACAGGATATGATAGTACTGCATGAAAAATTTACATCATTACTAACTTACTATCTACAATTTTCCTCCAGATCAGTCTGTTACTTGTCAAGACTCCAATATTATCAGATCTTATATTTCTGTCGTCTAAGGCACTTTGTACCATATCAATCCACCTATATCTTGGTCTTCCTCTGGGTCATTTTCCTACCAACCTGGCAGAGAACACTGTTTTGCTAATCTTTCCTTGCCCATTCTGTTTATATTACCATACCACCTGAGATTAGCTCTGCTAATGCATTCCTGGATGCTGACAATGTCAAGTTCTTTCCTAATATCCTCGTTTTTAATATGATATTGCCATTGATGCCATCTATTCACACCTCTAATCTTTCTCAGGATTCTCATATCTGCAGTCTCTAGTCTTTGGTCAAGTCATTTACTTCTGACCCAGCTCTCAGACTCATAAGTTAAAACTGGTTTGAACACTGTCTTCTATACAGATTTAGTGTTCCGACTAATTTCTCTCTTATTCCATATGAATTTATTCAATTGACTTCCTACCATACCAGCTTTGTTGATTCTGTTGTCTACTTCCATATTTAATTTACCATCTTCACTAAAAATCGTGCCTAAGTAGGTGAAATATTTTACTTGTTCCACAGGTTCTCCGTTCACAATGCAGTTGACATTTTCAATGATTCTGCCTATTTTCATTGTCTTTGTCTTTTTATTGCTGACCTTCATACCATATCTATTACAACAGTTATTCAATTTAGTCAGGGAATTTTACAGACTTGTAGCAGATTTATTGATAAGAATAACATCGTCTGCATAAAGCAAAGAGCTGACATTAACATCTCCAATTTTGATATCATGTTTAATACTTTCCTTCATAATGTGATCCATATAGATAATGAATAACAGAGGGGATAATGTACATCTTTGTCTCGCACTAGATTTAACATTAAACCATCTTCCTGTACTTCAATTCTGACTGCTGACTTACAACTCAAATAAATACCAAGTATTGCTTGATATAATGCCCCATTGACACCATATAACTGTAGCGTATTGAATAGCTTCTCTCTTGGCACCTTATCATATGACTTTTCCAAATCGACTAAACTTAAATACAGATCTTTGTTATATTCCCATGATTTCTCCTCTATTTGTCGTAAAGTGAAGATCTGATCCTGACAGCCTCTATTTGGCCTGAATCCAGCTTGTTCTTCACCAAGCTTTTCTTCCACAATTCTTCTCAACCGTTTCTCAAGTATACTTGCATAGATCTTGCCAGGAACACTCAGTAGGGAAATACCTGTGTAATTCTCACATTAAGTTTTATTACCTTTTTATATATGCGTACTATAAGAGCTCTACTCCAATCGCTGGGAATTCGTCACTCTGTCCAGGCCTTCTGAACTATGCAGTGCAGCACTGTAAGACTTTTATATCACCATACTTCAGCATTTCTGGTCAAATATCATCTACTCCTGCTGTTATTTCCACATTTCAAGCCTTTGATGGCTTTTCCTACTTCAAGTATGGATATGTATTCCTGACTGTATGCTTGTTAAGTGTTTTTACCACTGTGCTATCGCTGCTTGTTTCATTTAGCAGTTTCTCGAAGTAATTACTCCATACTTCAAGGATATCTTTTTCTTCAGTTTTCATGTCACCTTTATCATCTCTAACTCGTTTTACAGCACTCTTCCCTCCATTTCTAAGCTTCTTCAACACCCTCCATAATATTTTGTCTCCTTCTTGATATTTATTTTCTATGTTCTTGCCAAAGTTCTCCCATGACTTTTGTTTAGCTAGTTTTACACAGTATTTAGCTTTCTTACGTTTGTCTCTGTATTCTCTAAGAGCACAAGCTCACTTATTTCCCAGGAACTTTTGATATGCTTTCTTCTTTTCCTTCACTGCCTCTTTAACTTCCTGTGTCCACCATGGAGTTGTGATTTTTCTATCCTTGCAGACAACCTCACCAAATGCTCTCTGGCTGAATCAATCAAGATTTTCTTCAAGGCTTGTCATTGTATCTCCAAGGTTTGGTTCCTGTTTTCAAACTCTTTCATTTTTCTTCAATAATCTTTGTGTATTTTAGTTTACAGTTCACATCTGAGAGCTGTTCAACTTTTATTCCATTTAAAACTTTCTTGCATGTTATTCTTTTCAATATGTAATTCAATTTCATCTTGCTCAAGACTAAATAGTGATGACTTATAAATTTCAAATCTTCTGTACACTCTGGTGTCCTGCACCAGGAAGAAAACATCATTATCAACAATAACATAGTCAATGAGACTTTTCTTATTTCTTGCCTCTTCTCTCCATGTGAATTTGTGCACATTTTTATGTTGGAACATGGTGTTAATAATAACCAGTCCATGTCCTGAGCAAAAATCCAACAGGTATTTGTCATTATCATTAGCTTTGCTCTTTTCTTCAAATTTTCCCAATATATTTTTGTATGTCTGACAGTCATTTCCTACTCTACTATTTAGATCCCCAACTAGGACCAGTTTTTCCTTTTTCATATTGTGAGCTGCTTTCTCTAAATCCTCAAAAATTCCTCCACTTCTGCCTTAGTAGAACAACGTTCTGTGGGACCATAGGCACAAATAAGTCTCATTGTCCAGTTCCCCATTCTGGTATTTACCTATATCACTCTACTTGAGACTGCCTGCCATTCAAGAAGATTAGCCTTGTATTTAGTTTTGAATACTCTGGCTTCTCCTTCTTTTCCTTGGTTGTCATTTCTTGAATATAATATTTTGTATTTATTGCTCAGAAAGATCTCACCAGTTTTTGTCTTTTTTGTTTCAGTCACCCCTATTATGTCGATCTGGTACTTATCTAATTCCTCAGCTAGCTCCATTTCTTTGTCATTCAGGTTTCTTATGTTGATAGTATGGATCTTTATCTCTGGTGATGTTGAGTTGGGGTGTGTTTTCAGATTTGTTTCAGTAGTTTACTTTTCGATGTTCACCCTACTTCCCTGGTGAAAACAATGGGGGCCTTGTTTAACCGGGTGACGCTCCAGCTGGCATGAAATTTTGTCATGGTGTACAGTCATTTTGTATTTTGGTTGAAGCCAATAAGAATACAATTTGGTTGGATAAACCCCAAATTGCCAGCCCATCCTTGTTTATTCAATATCCAGGTAGATACCCAACAGGGTGCACCACGAGAAAGTGAGGATTGGACATTAGTTCAGACGCCCTGGTCGGTTCTCCGCATTCCTTTAAAGGCTGTTGAAAGGTTATTTTTCACTTGGTTAGACTATAATAAATTTAGTTTAATCCTTTATCCAAGTGTAAGCAAACAAAGTTTTCACCTGAAAATATCTTCAGGAGTGGGGTAGGTTAGTACAACACCGGGCAACTCATAGCAAAGGTGGACCAAGCTAACATCACTCCTATCTCAGTGTCTTTCATAATGCAAAACACATCTCCTTGCGGATATGTATAATGTTATGCATTAAGGGAAGAGCCACTACCCAGACTAGTTTCGACCTTTATTGAGGTCTCTTCAATGGGAGCCAGGCCCAGAAGTGAAGAGACCCCAATAAAGGTCAAAACTAGTCTGGTTAGTGGCCCTTCCCTTAATGCATAACATTATACATATCTGCAAGGAGATGTGTTTTGCATTATGGGAGATACTGAGATAGGAGTGATGTTAGCTTGGTCCACCTTTGCTATGAGTTGCCCGGTGTTCTACTATCTTATCCCAGTCCTGAAGATATTTTCAGGTGCAAACTTTGTTTTCTCCCACTTGGATAAAAGATTAAACTAAATTTGTTATCCTTTAAAGGCTATGTGGAGGTCTCCTCTCAGTTATACAGCTTTGACCCTTAAGCACCCCTTCCTTATAATCTACATCCCAAAATCCTGATATCTTTAAAACTGTGCTTTGCATCCTCTCCACTGTGTTCCCATCTCCTTGGAAATGAGGAGACCAGATCTACACACAGTAGTCCAAGTGAGGTCATTTTAAATCCTTTGTAAAGATGAAAAATGACTTACTTATCCTTATATGAACATGTTGCCATGGACACTAGCAAACTTAGGTATAACATTACATATAAGGCAGTTGTTTAGAAACTGTGTATGTAGCTTCTGAATAAAATAAATCAGCAACATGGCAGTAGTAAAACAGTATTAATATTAATACTGTTTTACTACTGGCATTGTCATGGTAGCAAAAAGATATTAAGTAAGAAAGATACACTGTGTGAAGACATCGAGTGAAATGTCTTCCTCGGTGTAGAGAAGTAGATGATAATAAGATACTACTGTATATGTGTATGACAGGAATGAAATTAAATTAATTTAATACAATTAATTTTAATTTGCATTAATACAAAACAATTTAAGAAGATGTATGATTGACATAGTGATGGCTAGGATTTAACTCTTTTTTTTTTAAATTTCTTTTCTGATCCTATGGCAACCAAACCATCATAATTGTAATAGTACCAAAAATTATATTTAGAATGTTTACAGTAGTCAATTAATTTTCTTTTATTTTCAGTCTGGAGATTTATCACTTGTTCACACAGTTTTAGCCTTTGGAGGTAACATTAATGCTAATAACAGTAAAGGAGAAACCCCACGACATATTGCTGCAACAGAAAAGAAAGGATCCTATAAAGAAATCCTTTTTGCATTGCATGCAGTTGGGGCTTCTAGGTGCGATAAAAGTAATTCATGTGCTGAAGGTTGCAGCAGTGATGGGTCATTTGATGGTATTGCTCCTGAGAAGAATCCTTTATTAAATATACCTAGATGTAAGTTTGTTTTTAGAATTCTTACTTTACTGATGATAATAACACTTATTAAAAAACTGTATTCTGCCTCATTTTGTTCATTTACTTTAAAGGTAATTCATGTATGTTTTTAGAAATAATAATTTCTCTGTGAATGTAGTAGTTCTTATATTCCTGATAAAATTTTAACTTATTGCTTTGGACCTTGGCATAATGGATTTTTTTTTCTCATTACCTAATCATTTTAGGTGCACTTCACAAAAGGTGTATGCACCTACAGATTATTTGTTTTGTTGATTTGTCTATAGCAAGTTCTGGAGTTCTGGCTGGAGTTAATCTTTTTACTAATATTTGGTATTTGGAATCCTTCCAAAAATTTGTTGACCATTTCAGTTTTTATTTCACTCAGGACATTTATAGTAGCACAAAGTGGAAAATTTTGACGAAAAGCTTAATAACATTTGGGATTTAAAATACACATATCTATGTCTGTCACATTTAGTTTTAAGCTTTTTTATTGGCAAAATGATTCAAACTGATTAATAATTCTGCAATGGATGGATGGATGGATTTAATGTAATATAGTATTTTGGATCACTGTTTAAAATTTTCAGATTGTTTCAGTTTTGGTTCAGTCAGACCATTTTAATGCCAAGTTAGACAAAATTAAATTATAAGTCAGAAATGAGTTGAAGTTTTGTAAACTGTGAAAGTCTTGTTGAATTTTTACAATAACATACCATTCAACGCCATTAGAACTCTTTGAATAATGTAAATTTGTGACAAACATCATGATAATTCTTGCAAAAGCAACAGAAATATCAACAATTGCAAACTTAAATCTGAATTATTTCAGACTATATTATATGAAAATAGGTATGCAGCTTCTGTGCATATTTGATCATATGAATACCTTGTAATGTATGTAGCATAGGTAAATTTCATTCTTCAACTGGTTCAAGAGAAGATTTTTCTACTACAGTTTTCTCTCTTTATTGGTAAATTATTTGACATCATAGTTTATTTATTTTTCATAGTAATTGAATTTTGTTCTTGTCAAATCCGTGCAAAATGGTAATAATAATTCTTTTCTGGTTTAATGGCATTCTGTGAATTTTGGGATACTATCAGAAAGACTATTTTAATAGCAGAATTAGACCAAACAAAATTGTCTCTCTTTTTTTTTTTTAATTTATATTATTTAATTAATTTATTTTTTGCTCCCACCCATGAAAGGATATTTGTAACCCTATAGTGTATTTGGTACTGTGATGGTCTAAGAATTTTTTTTTCTATTTTTTTTAAATGAATTATATATATATATATATATATATATTTGTATTTCTTAATTAATTAAGTTATTTATTTTTATTTTTATTTTTTGATAGTCCGGAAACACTGCCCTGGAGACCAAACATGGAACTTTTTTCAATCTACTTCAAGCCTCCAAGAAACGGAATGGTGGTCTCTCCTCAGATGATGAAATTCATCTCCCACCTAATATCTATAGTATCTATAATACATGTGCAAAAATGGCTCTAGGTTCAGTTGTAATAATGGATCTTGTCACTATATCAGAATGTTATTATGAAATGCACATTTTTTTTAAACAATTGTCACTATCATTTCCTGACTTAATGGGTGTCTTTTCAAAATGGTAAGCACTTATTTGATTTTTGATTTGTTGCTTGTCTGTTCATACAACAAATTTTTATTAAAATTTTGTTGTACGAACAGACAAGCGACATCTATGCACTTAGGTTTCTGTGGTTAAGCAGTTCTATAGGAAGTTTTTGTTATTGAGACCACATTGTAATATAAATAGGGAGTTTATTAAAAATAAGTGATAAAATACTCACCAATGTTTAATGCATAATTTTTCTAGTTTGTAACTTGAGACCATAGGTACACACTGTGAGCTTTCAGATGTTGGGTTTTGTTGGGTTTTTATTACTTTTTTATTTTTATTACAATGTGGTCTCAATACTGAAAACTTCCTAACAGAGCAACAACATTATTAACACAGCAATAGCACACTCACTTGTAATTTAAATTGTGCTCTTTTTAATGGTTTAGTTTAAACTGAGGTATTGAAATGATACAAAAATAGATGTCATAAAGGGCCATATACTTGAATATAGAGGCTAATGACTTCACAACACTTGTGCTAGTATCCCACAATACAATGCACATATCCTTATGAACATGTATAATGCATTCCATAAGGCCATCTTGGAAAGATGTCAAGACACCCCAGCATAGGCCAGGTGCACTGTGCCATGTAATGAGTCACATGTTTGTAGCTAGTATTAATTGGAGGAATATGATACTTCTAATCTGCTTAACTCCTAATGCTTTATAAGTGCAAAATTTCTCCAACACTAGAATAAGTGCTCTCTCCATCCTGATAGTATAATAATATTATAGTGTCAAGAAGGACCCTGATTGATTCATCTAGAGAGGCATATGGTGAAGTTGTCTGCAAGGATAGAAAAATTAGAATTCCATGGTGGACACATGAAGTTAAAGAGGCAGTGAAGGAAAAGAAGAAAGCATATCAAAAGTTCCTGGCAAATAAATCAGCTTGTGCTCTTAGAGAATACCGAGACAAATGTAAAAAAGCTAAATACTGTGTAAAACTAGCTAAACAAAAGTCATGGGAGGACTTTGGCAAGAACATAGAAAATAAATATCAAGAAGGAGGCAAAATATTATGGAGGGTGTTGAAGAAGCTTAGAAATGGAGGAAAGAGTGCTGTAAAACTAGTTAGTGATGATAAAGATGACATGAAAACTGGAGAAAAAGATAATCCTTGAAGTATGGAGTAATTACTTCGAGAGATTGCTAAATGAAACAAGCAGCGATAGCACAGTGGTAAAAAATACTCAACAGGCATACAGTTAGGAATACATATCCATACTTGAAGTAGAAAAAGCCATCAAAGGCTTGAAATGTGGAAAGGCAGCAGGGGTAGATGATATTTGACCAGAAATGCTGAAGTATGGTGATATAAAAGTCTTACAGTGGCTGCACTGTATAGTTCAGAATGCCTGGAAAGAGAGACGAATTCCCAATAATTGGAGTAGAGCTCTCATAGTATGCATATATAAAAAGGGAAATAAAACTGAATGTGAGAATTACAGAGGTATATCCCTATCGAGTGTTCCTGGTAAGATATATGCAAATATACTTGAGAAACAGTTGAGAAGAATTGTGGAAAAAAGCTTGGTGAAGAACAAGCTGGATTCAGATCAAATAGAGGCTGTCAGGATCAGATCCTCACTTTACGACAAATAGAGGAGAAATCGTGGGAATATAACAAAGATCTGTATTTAAGTTTTGTCGATCTGGAAAAGGCATATGACAAGGTGCCAAGAGAGAAGCTATTCAATACGTTACAGTTATATGGTGTCAATGGGGCATTATATCAACCAATACTTGGTCTTTATTTGAGTTGTAAGTCAGAATTGAAGGAAGTACAGGAAGATGGTTTAATGTTAAATCTAGTGTGAGACAAAGATGTACATTATCCCCTCTGTTATACATTATCTATATGAATCACATTATGAAGGAAAGTGGTATTAAACATGATATCAAAATTGGAGATGTTAATGTCAGCTCTTTGCTTTATTCAGACGATGTTATACTTATCAATAAATCTGCCACAAGTCTGTAAAATTCCCTACCTAAAGGGAATAACTGTTGTAATAGATATGGTATTGAAGGTCAGCAATAAAAAGACAAAGACAATAGGCAGAATCGTTGAAAATGTCAACTGCATGTGAAAATGTGAACGGAGAACCTGTGGAACAAGTAAAATATTTTACCTACTTAGGCACGATTTTTAGTGAAGATGGTAAATTAAATATGGAAATAGACAACAGAATCAACAAAGCTGGTATGGTAGGAAGTCAATTGAATAAATTCATATGGAATAAGAGAGAAATTAGTCGGAACACTAAATCTGTATACAAGACAGTGTTCAAACCAGTTTTAACTTATGGATCTGAGAGCTGGGTCAGGAGTAAAAGACTTGACCAAAGACTAGAGACCGTAGATATGAGAGTCCTGAGAAAGATTAGAGGTGTGAACAGATGGCATCAATGGCAATATCATATTAAAAACGAGAATATTAGGAAAGAACTTGACATTGTCAGCATCCAAGAATGCGTTAGCAGAGCTAATCTCAGGTGGTATGGTCACTTAAAGAATGGGCGAGGAAAGATTAGCAAAACAAGTGTTCTCTGCCAAGTTGGCAGGAAAACGACCCAGAGGAAAACCAAGATATAGGCGGATTGATACATTACAAAGTGCCTTAGATGATAGAAATATAAGATCTGGTAATGTTGTAGTCTTGACAAGTAACAGATGGATTTGGAGGAAAATTGTAGATAGTAAGTTAGTAATGATGTAAATTTTTCATGCAGTACTATCATATCCTGTACACCCTGCCCTTGAAGGTACATGGCAGGAATTTGATGATGATGATGATGTCAGGAAGTAGAAGAAATTTAAGTATGAAAACCAAATGTAGCATACTATAATCTTTAATCATAAATATTAAACAACACTCACCCCTTTAGATACTGGACATCCTTGATAAAGCTCATATGTACCCAGTTTCTCAGCTAGTTCACAACTGGCTTCCAAAGCTGCGAGAAGGGAACTGACAGAGTTTGAAAAAGGCATTGTGATAGATGCCATATTACGGGCCTGTCTGTTCGGCAAATTGTTGAAAATTTCAGCTATCCCAGTGCAAATCAGTGGTATCACACTGAGATAGAAGTGCAGAAAGTGAACTTTGTTGAAAGTGTTTTCACTTGGTTCTGTTATAAATTAAAGATTCCAAGAAATTATATTGTTCGCTTCATCCTTTATCCAAGTATAAGCAGATGAAGTTTGTGCTTGAAGTAACTTCATGACTGGACTACTTATATATAGAGGCTAATGACTTCACATCACTTGTGCTAGTATCCCACAATGCAATGCATATATCCTTATGAACATGTATAATGCATCCCATAATGCATAGCATTATGGGATAGGCCACTACCCAGACACATTTCGATCTTTGTTGAGGTCTCATCAGTGGCAGCCAGACCCAGAAGCGATACCAAGGCTGAAGTAATGTAGTTCATATTTCCATATACAAATAGTCGAAAGATGTCACATCTTTTGTCAACTGCAAGTGCCACCCAGAGTGCATGACTCCACTGCACTCACCAAATGTGACTGTAAGGTATTATGAAATAACATGTAAAAAGCACCATCCTTCAGCCAGCATGTTGAAGGTGGAATTCTGGCATTGACTGGAACATGAATCTGCACAAAAATGTTCAGAACCAAGGCTCACAGTATGGGTTTCCATGGTAGGACTGCAATAAGAAAGAATCACATTACCTGAACCAACATGTAGGATTGTCTTCAGTGGTACAAAGTAGTGTACAGTGGGATGTGGAAACTTGGAAATGTGTGTTATGGAGCAATGAATCATGCTACACCCTCTACCAGGCAGATGGATAAGTGTGGCAGATGCCCAATGAATGTCTCTCACAAGAGTTCATAACTCCTGCTGTGAAATTCCAAGGTGGTAATGTGATGGTATGGTTTTGTTCTTCCTGGTTTGGCCTCGGACCTCTGTTTGTGGTACCATGAAAGGGATATGCTGAACTGACTAGGGCTTCTCACCCAGCGGCCACACTTCACCCTGTACCCTGTTATTAAATATTTATTTAATGAACAAGAATGGGCTAGTAATAATTTATGAATCAGCCAACAAATTGTATTCTGGATTTTTTTAATTTTTTTATTTTATCTCAAACATGAGTGATAGAATGACCTGTGATTCATCATTGCCTTGTATAAAGTGTAGATGAAAATCGAGAAAGAATAACTCTGTTAACAGTTTTCTTGAAGAGTTGAAGGTTTTAGTTGTTAGGAAACATCTCATGAGGAAGGCTGTTCAAGAGGAACAGCCTTCCTCTGTGTTTGCAGTTGTACCAAAAAAGCAATGTTGAGCAGCTGCTGTTCTTGTTTTAACAGGCCCAGAAGAAAGGAGAGAAATTATAGCTCCTAGTTCTCTGGAGCAGTGACCATGGAAACACCTGATCTCACAGTGGCTGTGAGAGAAGACCATTTGTGAGCTGAATTTCTCTCCTCTGGACTGTATTGAAAATTTTTAGGGAGGTTTTATGTCCACAACTTCAAACATGTGAACAGCATTTTAAGGATGAGTGAATTTGGGATTTGTATAGTGCATGTAACCTGTCATATGAAAACTAGCATCTTGAGTTTGAAGAGAATGCCTCATTTTTTAGAAACAAAGTATGTTATTGATGTAATATGTTTATGCAAGGCAAAGCTGGAGATAAATGTCAGTCCAAGGAGAGAGAGATAGAGTGAGATCTGATCCTGTCTGGTTATTTGTGTATTACCGAGGATAAAGGTAGGTGAGTTGAGAGATCCCTTTTGTGAAAGGTAAGACTACATTTTGGTAGCATCGAAGGCGACCTGTTTCTCCTCACCTCATTGAAGACTATGAAGATCAGTGTTTAAAGTATTGGTTGTAGATGATCTTGAAGCTTGGGATGACTGAGCACTTCATGGTTTATTTAAAAGCGAGGATGTCATCACCAAGCTGTGGATAGAATTAGCAGTAATTGAGAGTAGGTTATTTATGTTTAAAGATGGGTAGGCAATTAAACAGAGCCCTGAGGCACTCCTGCATTGGTGATAAAACTTGAAGAAAGGGTTCCATCCACTATAACATGCACAGCAAATGACCAGAGAGAGAGAGAGAGACTATCCAATTACAGAGAGTGGAATAAAACAAAGGAAGACAGTTTTTTTTAGCAAACCTTGATGCTAAACACAATCAAAAGCCCTGGAAATTTCAAACACGACAGCATGTTTCTATGAACTTTTCCTTACCACGTTGAGCAGTGGACGATGTACAGCAGTAAACAAATTAATCCGAGCACTCAGATTTTGAAGAAAAATTTAATTTTGCAAGAAAATAAGTACAAAAATTAAACTCCAACTTTTCCTAAGAATTTATATATGCTCCTCTGTTCCTAATAAGTTCATTAATTTACTTAGCCATGGACTCTTCCAATGTAGAACACATTTATTTTATTTCTGCATCTCAAAACCATACTTTTATAATGGATTGTATTAAATTATCCTTTGTATTACAATTTAATCTTCCAAGTCTAGTTTTCGCTATGGCCCACTAATTTTCTGTTGAGTTAATGGCAGGAGAGTTACCTGGACATTGAAGCAATTGGATGTGATTTTTGATGAACTTTTTCACTTTTTTTGAAAGTGAAAAAAGTTCATCTTATGTATTGGTCACTTTTCATCATACTGTCAATAGGCACACATTTATGGACTGTTATGTGTAAAATAATATTTTTTTAGTTGAGTGTTTAAGAACTTGTTGAAGGTGAGCAATAGAAGTAGAAGGCAGTAGGATGTCATGTTGCAGGCATATTTGTTCAGCAAATTGTTGACAGATTGGGCCATCACATGTCAACAATCAACAGTACCATACTAACCTTGGAAGCACATGGAGTCAACTGCTAGTGATACCTGCAGTGGACAGCCCATCATGCTCACTGAAGGATAATATGTAAAATCTGCCATTCGTCGGCCAAATGAGTATCAACTGGAATATTGAATCTGCACAGAAACATTCAGAAATAAGGCTCAAAACATGGGTTTCCATGGTAGGACCACAACATGCAAGTCCCACATTACCCAAACCAACATGCAGCATCATCTTCGTTGGTGCAAAAGATATTAAGGAGAGAAACAATCAAGCTCGTGTCTCACCACCCCCTTGGATAAATGAGTTTGTGTGTGCACAGAAATGATTATTATTATTATTAACATGAAATCAGAGACTCATCATGGAAGGTACATACTGTCATACACAGGCTCATCCAACAGTGCATTAAATTGATTCAATGTGTCTACATTCACAACACACTCAGGCAATGCATTCCACTCACCAACCACTCTCTGTGCAATGAATCTGTTCCTCACTCCTCTGCTTATTCTTTTCTCCCATTCTATGAAAAATTTCTCCCATGTCAACCTGTTAACAACTCCCTGATTAACTCATATGTCTCAATCATCTCTCACCTCCTCCTCCTATTAACAAAGCTTTGCAATATACATTTTTTCAACTTGTCTTCATAATCCATATTCCGAAACCACTGATTGGGCCCTTTCTAACATATTCTCATCACCAATGAAATCATGGTAGCCAAATCTTTGCATAATTATCCATATGAGGCCTTATGAAGGCCTTATACATTGGAATCATAACCTTTTTCTTTCTGCACAATCAGGGTCCTCCATTTCATTGCCATTATCTGATGTGATGATTTCACAACTTGTGCAATGTGACCACTGAATTTCAGGTCCTTGTCCACTGCCACTTCCAGGTCTCTCATCTCCTCTACCTCCTGTAAAGTTTCCCCACCAAGTGTATATTTTGCATCCCATCATTCCTTACTAAATTTCAAAACCTTACACTGTGCAGCACTGAACCGATAGTTCCACTTACCGGCCCATTCATACAATCTGTTCAAGTCCACCTGTAAGGCCATAACATCTGCTTGGCTCTGTATTGCTCTCCCCCAGTTTTGTGCCAATTGCAAACAGCTGCATATATAACCTTTTATACCCATCCCAATATCATTAATATATAAACTGAACAACAACAACAGTCCCAGTGCATGTCAGAATCGAAGTAGATAAACAGGAGGGATTCAGTGTATTGAAAAGTATCACTGTGAATATAGCAGTAGGACTGGATGGCATGCCAACCCGTGTACTATGTGAATATGCAAGAGAATTAACATTGCTTCTGATCAAGTTGTTTAACCTAAAACTCAGCTCTGGCAAGGTTCCAAGGTGGTGGAAAAAGGATAGGATAATTACATTACATTAAGTGGCTGACTCCAAGACAGAAGTAGCAAACTATAGACCAATTAATACCTTAGGAGCAGTTGTTAAAGTGTTGGAAAAGTTGGTAAAAGATAAAATCCAACAGTGGGTGGATAGGGATAGATTACTCGATAATACGCATCACACTTTTGTAAAGGGTAGGTCCTGTCTCAGTAATTTATTCATATTTTATAATAAAGTGACAGCAGAATTGGATAAAGGAAATAGCTATACCATGATACAGCTGGGTTTCAAAAAGGCATTTGTCAGAATATCAAGGTGGAAAACTAACACAAAAGTTGGAGTCAGTGGGTCTGGATGAGGGAGAGGGCTGACAGATAGACCAACACCAGAGAGTAGTATATGTTGGAATGGAATCAAGGAGAATGAGGGTGACTAGTGGAGTACCTCAAGGTTCTGTACTAGGGCCAGTACTCTTTAATTTGTATATCAGGGAGGGCAATAGTTGATAATAGTATTAGATATTCTGTAAGATGATTTAAATAAATTGACAAAGGATAATCATTGTCAATTTAATTTTAATGTTGCAAAATCTAAGGTTATGCACTTCGAGTTGAAAAAGTTACATGCTGTGTATGACATTGATGGTACTGGATTGCAGGAAATCCAGTACCATCCAGTAAAATATTGCAATAGTTGGAAAATAGCTCAAATGATTATTTGGATGTTGAAAAGCACACTAAAAAGTAAAGATGGGAAGTTATTATCCCTGTTTATAAGGCTATGATTCAGCTTCATCTTGATTAATGTACACAGATTTGGTTACCTGGGTTTGTTGGGGATCAGGAGGTGGTAGAGAGGATTCAGAGACAAATGAACAAGCTGATGGCAGGTCTGTGGAATACTCTCTATGAGGATAGTATGAATATTTGTGGGTTACAAAGTTTAGTTGATAAGCAGAAAAGAGAGGACGTGGTAGAAACTTATAAGGTATTAAAAGAGTTTTATGAAATTGATACAAAGGAAATTTTTCAATATTAGACAACTAGTCAGAGAACCTGGGGTTATTTATCTAAGTTATGTAAGAGTGTGGTTAGTAAGGGTGTGTGGACTAGATTTTTTTGCATGGAGAGTGAGTGGTGAATGAGTGGAATGGGTTTCCAGAATTCGTTGTGTGTGTGTGTGTGTGTCCTAACAGTGAATGAGTTTAAGGAGAGGTATGCTAAGTTTTTTGTGTATGAAAGTTATTGAGTGTACCATGATGAATCTCCAGACTCCATTGAGATACTATACAATAGTAATAATAATTAATTTTGTTATTTATTTAGATTTATCTTTTTTTTTTTTTTTTGTATCATCCAGAACCTC
This sequence comes from Typopeltis vanoorti, assembly GCF_054136105.1. Classification (NCBI taxonomy): domain Eukaryota; kingdom Metazoa; phylum Arthropoda; class Arachnida; order Uropygi; family Thelyphonidae; genus Typopeltis; species Typopeltis vanoorti. Next base: position 33,641,355 of record NC_143565.1, read on the forward strand.
ATGACTTAACTAAGCTGGTCAGTGGTCTCACACACCAACCATTGAAATTCATCTCCTATCTGACATTCTCATGTCCACACTGAGATTCAAACCTGCAGTATATTGGTTAGAGTGGGTATATCAACCAGTTGGCCAGGATTATTGATTGATTGATTATAAATTAGATTATAGATTAATGTACAGAAAGTGTAGAAATTTTTAAACATGTTATTTCTTGGCCAGAAGATATCACAAGTGGATATTATTGTTATACCACTCAGAAAATATGTGTCCCAAAAATTCATAAATACCCTTTGTCTAGTATTGATAGTATTGACTGTCTCACTTATAAACTTTGTTGACTAAATCATTGCCTCTTCTATATGCAAGTTTTGTGATAATTTTAAAAATTGATTATGAAACTTCCTTAAATATTTAAATATGATCAATACAAATACAAACAAAACATACTCTGTTTTGTTTGTATAGATTTTATTTGTAATTAGTACTTGGGACCTTTACCAAAATTTATTAGGCCATCTCAATTTTTGTTTGATTCAGACCAATTTTTAATGAAATAAGATTTGTCATAATATTTTGAAATAGCACAAAGTAAGACCTATTTAGGCACCTACTTTACTGCAGATGGAAAGCAAGATAAAGAAATAAAATAAGAACAGCCATAGCTAAAGATGCATTCTGGAAAAATAAAGATCTACTCAGAAGTTCTGTGAGTATCGAGACAAAGAAAAGAATGATAAGAAATTAGTGTGGCCAATTTTCACATATGGAAGTGAGACCTGGTTATTCAAGAAGAGAGTAAAGACAGATAATGGCCTTTGAAATGTGGTGCTATAGGCGAGCTCTGAAAATCCCATGGACAGAACATGTGACAAATACAGATGTCCTACAGAGAATGAGAACACAGAGATCTTTATTACAGGAAATTATCCAGAGAAAGATGAGATTGGCAGGACATGTACTGAGAAGTTCAGCAGGACAGAGGATACTAACAGTTTTAGAAGGAAAAATTATGGGAAAAGGATCAAGAGGCAAAAAATTAAGGACATGGCTTGAAGATATAAGATCATGGACAGGATCACATGGCTATGCAGAAACAAAAAGGAAGCCACCAACAGAGAGAACTGAAAGGACATGGTGCTGTACCCTCTCACTGAGGAAGCTACATGAAGAAGAAGAATAAGACCTATTTGTTGGTAAGATGAAATTTGGTTCTTAGATCACCACTAAAATTTGTCAACTTGGTTTTGGATACATTCAAACTATTTTTACTTGGAAATGATTTCGAATGATAGTAATAATTCCACTCTGGTCAGATGGAATTTAATGAAATTTGGTATTTAGGGTCACTGTTAAACTTTTATGAATCGTGTCAGATTTGGTTTTAATCGAAAAAATTAAGCAACAAAAAATTTTACAAAAATAAAAGTACAGTTAATTCTCCAATAGCAAACATTATTTTAACAAACTCAATATTTCACTAACTCTAATAAACTACTGAAAAGTTCTCACTGCTCCATAAATCCAATGCTTTTCCAAGGAAAATTCATTTACCTTTGAAAATATATATAATTTTCGAAGGAAATTTATATATATATATATATATATATATACATACACACACACACACACACACACACACACATACATACACTCTGCTTGAAAAGAAGTCAATGGACACCATAGTGTGAGGGCCATACAGCCATAGCACACATCGTAATAAGATGTAAGACCTCCTTTCACTATGATGACTGCAGCAATCCTACAGGGCATACTTTCCACAAATGTATGACACCAGTCAGTGGGAATTTTGGAACATTATTCCTGTAGGCATGTAATGAGGTCTTGGACTGTTGTGCAGCAGACGTCCCTTGATCTCACCCAATGCTCTAGCTCATCCTACAGATCTTCAGTAGGGTTGAGATTAGGGCTCTGTGGAGGCAAGTCAAGTCTGGTGACATTCATGATCACAAGCTATGCAGTTACAGCAGGAGCCTTATGACTTGGTGCATTCTCTTGCTGAAAGAGATGGTCAGTTATGTAGAAACACCACAAGTATGCAATGCTTCCGTAGGAAGCATTGTATTGTCCAGAATGTTCAGATAACTCTTGGAATTCAGTGTTTGTTGCATCACAAACAGGGGTCCAAGGCCAAAGTATAAAAATCAGGACCATATTGTAACACTGCCACCTCCAAATTTAATAGTTGGAGTTACGCATTCTGGTAAGAGATGTTCACCGGGCATCTGCCACACCTGCACCTGTCCATCTGTTCTGAGGGTGTGGTGTGATTCAGTGCTCCATAGCACAGCTTTTCAAGCTTCCATTTCCCACTGCATACACTCTTTTCATCACTGAAGATGATACTCATGTTATTATTATTATCACGGGCAACTCCAAGGAGTCGACAGACTCATCGAGGGAGGCCCTAACATCATGTCAAGAGCAACTATTCGACATTCACACGGTATCTATCATACCTCACCTTGAACTCATTCACGGTCATAGCACCCACAACAAACAGATTCTGACAGCTTATTCCACTCTTTCACCACTCTCCAAGTAAAAAACCTAGTTCTAACACCCCTGCTAACCACACTCTTGCCCAGCTTCCATGTATGGCCCCTAGTCCTCCCACCACCAATCCTATTCTCAAAAATATCTTCTGGATTAATCCTATAGAAACCCTTCAGTAATTTCATTGTTTCAATCATATCACCCCTCTTCTGCCTATCAATCAATTTCTGCAACCCACAAATCTTCAACCTGTTTTCTCATAAGGTTCATTCCATAGACCTGCTATCATCTTGGTCACTCGTCTCTGGATCCTCTCCACCTCCTCTCCATCAAGAAGATATCCTGGTGCTAAAATCTGGGCACAGTAGTCTAGATGGGGTCTTATCAAGGCTCAATATAGAGGAACAATAACTTGTTTCTCTCTGCTTGTTAAAGTATTTTTCAGCAACCAAGTGATTTGATGAGCTGTTTTGGCCACTTTTGCAATGTGTCCCCTAAACTTCAACTCCCTGTCCACCAACACTCCCAAATCCCTGGCATCATCAATCTTCTGGAGTAAGGTTCCGCCAATGTGATATACTGCTGCTAATCTTTTCACTCCAAAATGCATAACCTTACACTTTGCCACATTAAATTGACATCCATTTTCCTTAGCCCAGTCCTCCAAACTATCCAAATCATCCTGCAAAATTTTTTACATCTTGTGCACTCACAATTGCTCTACCCAACTTTGCATCATCAGCAAACAAGTGAACACTCCCTCTCAGATCCTTTCCTATATCGTTAACGAACAAATTAAAAAGTAGTGGTCCAAGAACAGAACCCTGCGGCACACCACTAGTCACAAGTCGTCTTTTGGACTCCACTCCTGAATAAACCACTCTCTGATATCTCTCCATCAACCACCCTCCTATCCATCTCACCAGCCTGTATCCATCCCCATCTGCTCCAGTTTACTGATTAGAGTAACATGTGGTATCCTGTCAAAGGCCTTGGCAAGGTCCAGTAGAATCACTGTAAACCCATTACCCTTATCCAGTTCAGCCGTCACTGTGTTATAAAACGTGAGCAAGTTACTGAGGCTTGATCTACCCTTCACAAAACCATGTTGTCCCCCATACAGTATCCCATTTTCATCTATCCAGTCCTGTATTCTTCTCTTGACTAACTTCTCCAAGACCATGACAACGATTCCTGATATGCTAATCGGTCGGTAATTTACAACAGCAGTCTTGGAACCTCCTTTATGCAGTGGAACTATTTTTCCCTCTTTCCACCCCCTGGGGACTAACCCAGACCTGAGACTTAAATTAAACAAAATGGTCAAGGGTACTGACAGTTCTTTAGCCGCTTCACATACGACACGAGTCGGTATACCATCCAATCCCACAGATGTATTGACATTGATGTTTTGTAATAGACTACTCACCTCCACTTCATTCACCACAATTCCCGTGTAATCTATTGGTTCATTCATTTCTGCAATGTATCTTCCACCTGGAAGATATATTCTTGCAAAGTGCTCGCTCAGCATTCTTTAAAATCATTCTGCCATATACATTTTTTCTTTTACTTGCATCATATCGAAAAAACTGTTTAGGATTCTCTTTAGCCTGCATGGCCAATGGACATGCAGGCTGAAGAGAATTAGCCTGCATGTTCATTGGATTATTCTTTCATAGAAAGTGTATGCAAAGTGAGGAGTCGAAGTATGTGTCAGGTTGTGAGACAGTTATGGTTGAAGAAAGCCAGAATGCGAGTGAAAATAGTGGCTCGATAGGGAATTGCGGTGTACAAGATGGCAATGTGAGCGGTGATCTAAGAAAGAGTGAGAGCAATTATACAGAAAGAGAAAATGGTTTGAATGATAAAAAAAATGAGGAATTATTTGTAGGAAGTGAGATCGCTAGGCTGCGCGCAGTGATACAAGATGCACAGCGGCAATTAGAGCACCTGCAAAACTCTTTCCAGAGTGATTCGGCTAACAGAAATAAACAGCGTGGGCGAGTTTCTGAAATGAAGGAGAGAGTATTGTATGGTGACTCGTTATTAAGAGGAGTAATAGATGGGAGTGTAACTAAATCGTACTTGCCGGGTGCGAAATTTAAGGATGTAAGTGAGAGCATTAGAATGCAAAAACAGAGGGTGAAAGAAATAACAATTGTGGCTGGTACGAATGAATTGAAAGGTGATAAATTTTTTATGAGAGAGGACTTGAAAGTATTGTTAAAGGTAGCGAAAGAAAAGAGTGACAGAGTTAGAATGGTGAGTCTGTTACCGCGGTATGACAGAGAGGAGTTTAGAAGGAGGGCCATAATCGCAAATGATATTATGCGCAGGTTATGCGGACGGTGTGGTGTGGAATTTGTGGACGTGTGGAATGAGTTTGATGGGCGAAAGGACTTATACAAGATGGATGGACTGCATTTGAATGGACTTGGTGTGCGAAGACTGGAAAAAGTGTTGCTGAATGAAGTGAAAATGGATGTGCAGAACCAGGGAAACTAGAACTACCAAGGAGGGGGGGAAGTGGATATCCAGACATCAGTGAGACAGTTGAGTGTAAAAATGTATATAATGTACCTGAGCCAGCAATAAGAACAAAAAATGGGATTGGGATATTTAGAATAACGCATCAAGATAGGGGTGGGACAAAGGGAACACTGCAATTCATGTATACTAATGCCAGGAGTATTAGGAACAAGAAGGAAGAATTTTTGGCCTTGATTGGCTCTTCCTGGCCACAGGTTATTGGCATTAGTGAAACATGGCTGACGGAAGATGAAATAGTTAGTGGGATAGAATGTGTAGGTTATAGTATGTTTAGGAGGGACAGAGAGAATAAAATTGGGGGAGGGGTGTTATTGATGATAGCTGATGAACTGCAGCCAAGGAGAATTGAAGTATTGCAGGATAGTGAAAGGAGCTCATTTGAGGCTATTTGGTGTGAGATTGATACTGGCAGAATAAAATATACAGTTGGGTGCTGCTATAGACCAGGTGATGGAATAGATGGTGGAGATGGTATGCATAAACAAATTGATGAAATGAGTGGAAGGAGGGTAATTATTATGGGGGATTTCAACTATGGTAACATTGATTGGAAGGAGGAGAGGACACATGTGAGGAAGGAAATGGATTTTATTCAATTATTAAAGGATAACTATCTGAAACAGCATGTAATTGAAAATACTAGGGGTGTGAGAGTGCTTGACCTGGTAATAGTATCTGAGAATTTGACTGTAATGAATATGACCATGTTGCCACCTATTGGTGAGAGTGATCATAAGGTCTTGACCTGGGAAGTGGCTAAAGGTGTGAAATTTGTGATTAAGACAGGGTATATGTGGAATTACCGTGCTGGCAAGTATGACAAGCTTAGGAGATTGCTTGGATCAGTGCCATGGCATGTACAACTGCAAGGGCTGGACGTCGATAGAGCATGGGAAGTGATCAAAGAGCATTTACAAGAGGTTATGGCTGATTGTATACCTAAGGTCCGAATAGTGAAACAAGGAGGGGTTAAATGGATGAATAACACCATTAAGCTTGAGCTGCAAAAAAAGAAACAACTATGGAGAGAATTTAAAGAAAGGGGTGACCTGCAGGCACACGAACGGTATAAAGTACAGGCTAGAAGGGTAACGAGTGTGGTAAAAACAGCAAAAGCCGATTATGAAAGGAAACTAGCTATGCAAGCAAAAGAGAATCCCAAACAGTTCTTTCAATATGCTGCAAGCAAGAAAAAAACTGTACATGGCAAAATGATTTTAAGGAATGACGATGGTAAAGAGTTCACTGAACCAGTCGATATAGTGGAGTTACTGAGCGCGCACTTTGCAAAAGTATATCATCCAGGTGGTGACGTTGAAAAAATGAAGGAACCATTAGTTTATATGGGAATTGTGATGAATGAAGTGGAGGTGAATAGTCTATTACAGAACCTTAATGTGAATACATCTGTGGGATTGGATGGTATACCGGCACGGGTCTTGCATGAAGCGGCTAATGAATTATCAGTGCCCTTGACCATGTTGTTTAATCTGAGTCTCAGGTCTGGCTTAGTCCCGAAGGCGTGGAAAGAGGGGAAAATAGTTCCACTGCATAAAGGAGGATCCAAGACTATGGTTGCAAATTACCGACCGATCAGCATATCAGGAGTCGTTGTCAAGGTCTTGGAGAAAGTAGTCAAGGGAAAAATACAGGAATGGATTGATGAAAATGAGATACTGTACAGAGGACAGCATGGCTTTGTGAAGGGTAGATCATGCCTCAGTAACTTGCTCAAGTTTTATAACAGGGTGACGGCTGAACTGGATAAGGGAAATGGGTTTACAGTGATACTGCTGGACCTGGCAAAGGCGTTTGACAGGATACCACATGGAATTCTAATTCGTAAACTACAACATATGGGAATGGATATAGGGTTGGTGAGATGGATAGCTGGGTGGTTGATGGAGAGATATCAAAGAGTAGTTTTTTCAGGAGTAGAGTCCAAAAAACGGCCTGTGACTAGTGGTGTGCCACAGGGTTCTGTTCTTGGACCACTGCTGTTTAATCTGTTCATTAACGATATAGGGAATGGTCTAAGTGGGATAGTTCATTTGTTCGCTGATGATGCAAAGTTGGGTAGGGCGATAGTGAATGCAGAAGATGTCAAAGTCTTGCAAGATGACTTAGATAGATTGGAGTTCTGGACTAAGGAGAATGGATGTCAATTTAATGTGACAAAATGTAAGGTTATGCATTTTGGGGTGAAAAGATTAGCAGCAGTATACCACATTGGTGGAACTGTACTCCAAGAGATTGATGAGGCCAGGGACTTGGGAGTATTGGTGGATAGGGAGATGAAGTTTAGGGGGCACATTGCGAAAGTAGCTAAATCAGCTCATCAACTCACTTGGTTGTTGAAAAATACCTTGACGAGCAGAGAAAAACAAGTTATTGTACCTCTGTACCGAGCCCTGATAAGACCTCATCTCGACTACTGTGCCCAGATTTGGTCACCTCGGTTCCTTCTTGATGGGGAGGAGGTTGAAAGGATCCAGAGGCGAGTGACTAAGATGATAGCAGGTCTATGGAATGCACCATATGAGAACAGGTTGAAGATTTGTGGGTTGCAGAAACTAGTTGATAGGCGAAAAAGGGGAGATATGATTGAGACATTTAAATTGCTAAAAGGATTCTATAGGATTAATTCAATGATATTTTTGAGATCAGGACTGGTGGTGGGAGAACTAGGGGACACCCATGGAAGCTGGGCAAGAGCGTGGTTGGCAGGGGTGTTAGAGCTGGGTTCTTTACTTTTAGAGTGGTAAATGAGTGGAATAAGCTGCCAGAGTCTGTTGTGGGTGCTATGACAGTGAGCGAGTTCAAGGCAAGGTATGATAGATACTGTGAGAATGCTGAACAGCTGTGTGAACATGATGTTTAGGGCCTCCCTCGATGAGTCTAAGGACTCCTGGAGTAGCCCGTGGTAATAATAATCCTTTTTTGCTTTTCTTACCACACTCGTTACCCTTCTGGCCTGCGCTTTATACCGTTCATGTGCCTGTAGGTCACCTTTCTCCTTAAATTCCATAGTTGTTTCTTTTTTTGCAGATCAAGCTTAATGGTGTTATTCATCCATTTAACCCCTACTTGATTTATTATTCAGACTCTAGGTATACAGTCAGCCATTGCTTCATGCAAACACTTCTTTACTGCCTCCCATGCACTATCAACTTCTAGCCTTTGCAGTTGTACATGCCATGGCACTGAACCAATGAATCTCCTAAGCTTGTCATACTTACCAGCCTGATAATTCCACATGTACCCCGTCTTAATTGTAAAATCCACACCTTTAGCCACCTCCCAAGTCAAGACCCTATGATCACTCTCACCAATTGGTGGCGACGTGGTCATATTCGTTACAGTCAAATGTTTAGATGCAATTTCCAGGTTAAGCACTCTCTGAACCCTAGTATTTTCCATTACATGCTGTCGCAGATAGTTATCCCTTAATAACCTCATAAAATCCAATTCCTTCCTCCCATGTGTCCTCTCCTTCTTCCAATCAATGTTACCATAGTTGAAATCTCCCATAATAATTACCCTCCTTCCACTCATTTCTTCTATTTGCTTATGCATACTATCTCCACCATCTATTCCATCACCTGGTCTATAGCAGTACCCAACTGTATATTTAGTTCTGCTAATTTCAATCTCACACCAAATAGCCTCAAATGTGCTCTTTTCTCTGTCCTGCAGTTCCACTGCTATTCTTCTTGGCTGTAGCTCATCAGCTATCATCAATAACACTCCGCCCCCCATTTTATTCTCCCTGTCACTCCTGAACACACCATACCCCTCACATTCAATCCCACTAGCTGTGTGATCTTCTGTCAGCCATGTTTCACTAATGCCAATAACCTGTGGTCTGGAAGTGCCAACCAAGGCCAAAAATTCTTCCCTCTTGTTCCTAATACTTCTGGCATTTGTATACATGAAATGAAGAAGCCGATTTGTCCCATCCCTATTTTGATGCCTAATACTAACTATTGCATTCTGATTCGTGGTCTTTCCTACTTGCTTTGGCATATTACACACATTCACACACTCTACTGTTTCCCTAAAATCTGCAAATCTACTCCCTCTCCCCCTTAATAACTCTAGTTTCCCTGGTTCTGTAACTTCACTTCCACCACATTCGACAAAACCTTTTCAAGTCTCTGCATACCAAATCCATTCAGATGTAATCTATCCATTTTATATAAATCCTTTCGCCCATCGAACTCATTCCACACATCCACAAATTCCACACCATTCATCAAACATAATTCATGCATAAAGTCATTAGCAATTATGGCCCTCCTTCTATACTCTTCACTGTCATGCTGTGGCAACAGACTCACCATCCTAACTCTCTCACTCTTTTCTTTTGCTGCCTCAAGCCATTCCTTCACATCCTCAATCATAGCCTTTTTATTTCTTTTCAAATCATTTGTACCCACTACCACTATCAATTCCTTCACCCGCTGTTTTTGCATCCTAATTGACTCGCTTACATTCTTTACAGTCACACCGATTTGTCGTGCGTTTAACAAAATCGATTTGTACGATTTTGTTAAACTCTCAACTAACACACTTCTTACTAGGGAATCTCCATACAATACACGCTCTTTCATTTAGTTTATACTCACTATCATACCCTTATTTTTTCTATCATACTTTTGCAATTATTAGTTGGTACGCTTGTTAAAGATTTTTGCCAACGTTCCAGTTGCTGGTTTACACTATGTATCATTCTGTGTAATAAAGCTGTTTCACTCATTGCATCAGTGTCGTCATTTTTATTTTCCAATGATTCATTCAATCGTTCTGTATGCTTAATTTCATTCACTCTATCAACGCCACTCTCACAGCTATTGGGTACTACCTCGCAAATATCCTCATTCATACCTCAAATATCACTGTTATTCAGATTTTCACTTTCGACAATATCATTCACATGACCTGAAACATTCTTTAAATCCTCTTATTCTTTACACTTTTTGCACACATTCACTCCACAATCGTTGTTTAACCAGACTCCAACCACTCTCCTCGATGCATACATTTTGCAAATGGAACACTGAATCAAGTCTTTTAAATTAAGATTTTCTGACAAATATGGTGACCTGGATGCCATCTTTATGTTCCTCTTTATGGGAGCCATGAGCACAGATAATCGATCTATCAGTTTACTGTTAAATATTCAAAAAACACATAGGCACGTTAAACTACTAAAGGAAACAATATTATGTACTATGTAATACTTAATATATACTTAATTATTCCTAGAATAACTTATCTCAATCAGGAGCTCTTCTTAGACACGTCTACAACGCTTCTTTTCTCACTAGCCATGTTGATTCGGGTAATGTGGGGGCTTGCATATTGCAGTCTTAGCATGGAAACCCATGTTGTGATCCTTGGTTCCGAATGCTTTTGTACAGATTCGTGTTCCAGTCGATGCCTGGAACTGCATTCAACACCCACATCCATCAATCTTCTCAGTAGAGGGTGTAGTGCGATTTGTTACTCCATAGCACAGATTTCCAAGCTTTCAGATCCCATTGTACACGATCTTTGCATTGCTGGTTCAGGTAACGTAGGGCTTGCATATTGCAGTCCTACCATGGAAACCCATGTTGTGAGCCTTGGTTTTGAATATTTTTGTGCAGATTCATGTTCCATTCGATGCCCGGAACTCCATCTTCAACATGCTGGCTGAAGAATGGTGTTTTTTACATATTATCCTTCATAGCACCTTATGCCCACATTCGGTGAGTGTTGTTGGTCGTCCACTCAACAGGATAGCACTTGCTGTTGACTCCCTGCACTTCCATCTCAGTATGGTATCACTGATGGTATCAACAGTTTGTGGAACAAATAGGCCTGCATCATGACTTCCTATCACAATACCTATTTCAAACTCCATCAGGTCACTTCTTGCAGCCATTTCACTTGGATACAGTTGCACTGACTTGGGAGCATCATATTCCTACAATTTATACTAGCTATAAACACGACTCATTACTTGGTATGCACCTTACTCATGGGGGGGGGTGTCTCTTGACTTTCCAAGCAGTGTGTGTGTCTGTGTATACAGTATATATACACATACAGCACATAAGCCAATGATGGTGTGTGTGCGGCAGATTTATTTGTTATAATGAAGAATGCCACTGCCAAGAATTTTGTTATGAAATACAAATTATGGATGTGTATTTCTATAATTGTCTGATTATTTATATACTGTTTCTAATATTTGTATTTAACCGTACCTGTTAATAGTGCTTTTTTCACAAACTTGAAATATTGTAATCAAATTAAATTATTACATTAAAATTATTTTTAGACAATTATTTTCTTCCCTTAAGTAATAAAATGATTCTGACAGAACATTTATATATGTATTAAATATCCTGATCTTCTGAAGAACAAAATATTGCAGTCTTTTGTGATCTTCATTCATCAAGAATTTAGATTAATTATTCATAATAATTATAATATCACTGATTATAACACAGCACTATCAACACCGGATTTTGCAAATATCTCTTGATACAACATGGGGAACTTGCAGTTGTGATTCTTTTACAAAGTAGCCCATTACATTTGCAATTTTTTTTTGTTTCTCTCTAAAATTAGGTAAATCCTTTTAGGAAATGGTTTATCTCTTAATTATGAGTTCATTGATACTCTGAATGTGATCCATTTCTGAGTTGATTAAAGCTATAGACTTAATGTACTTATTCATAAGAGTATGTGTTGAGTTTCCCTTCTTTCTTTAATGTACATAGTGATTAGCATTGTTATAATACTAATCACTATGTTATAATGAAGTTCTTAACAAACAGTTATCATGTTAGAGTAATTTACTTCAATTTAATATAACCAGAATTATTACCTGACATTTCGACCTTCATATCAAGGTTATCATCTGGAGCGCACGTGTGCACACACCCACACAGTAATGCTCTGCCTTGTAATGTTTCACTTTACAATGATTCACTCATTCAATACCTTTCGATTACCAGTGCTCAGTTATATGATACTTCATTCCCTCATACGATGGTTTTTTAGCAATTTGATTCTTCATATTGCTTCACATTCTGTGTGTATCTGTGTTTTAGAGTTTCATTGTGAATTATTAGCTGTTTATAACTGTTGTTTTATTTTAGTTTTGTTAATAATTGCAGATAAAAATCAATCATTATCAGCTATCAGCTAAGATTAAAATTATTAAATTTAGTGACAATGGTGTATCATTGAAATAGGATGCAGGCTAAACTTACTTCACACTGCTGTTGTTACAGTTGTTTAAAACAAATCAGTGCTACACTAGTTAATACTGCAGATTTCCTTAAACATGACAATCTCATTGCTGAAATGGAAAAACTTTTTCATTTTGGCAACAGTTATTCTATTTTTTATTTGTGTATTTTTAGTTTGTGTAACTGACATAAATGCTTTATTTTATGTCTGTTACACATATGACTGCTTAAAAATATTATTAAGTCCATCTACAAGTGAAAAAAAAAAAGAGAAGTAATTATTCAATATATAACAGTGGCCTGGAGCCTAACATGTCATATGAACCTGAATGTGCTTGTATATATAAAAAGCCCAGCTTAATACAGTACACATCAGTATACATTAATTTGGTCAACTGCTTGCTACCCTTGTTGAAAAAAAAGGAAACCCTACTACATCAAAGCAAGAGTCCTATTATCTATTGGGCTAAAGATTACAAATAATTAAAACAGAATAAAAAAAACTGTATTGGTGGTGGCCAGTATATGAAATAAGAGTGGAAATTATTGCTTACAGTCCTGTAGTGAGAATTTTCTGGACAACTTGTGGGCTGAATGTGTTAATCTATATTCTTGGGATTTTTAGGCTATTGATTAAAATTTCATGCACTTCTTTAAATTTGCATTCATACCAAGTTTTTGTGTGATGTAAGGAACCAGGTCCTTACATCAGACAAATCCAGTTCAATGCTTTCCAATCAGTTCAGTGTGTAGAATGTTAAACATATGATCAGAGAGGCCTGATTTACCAAAATTGTTAAATTTGATGTGTTTTCCCCCATATTGGAATTGTGCATCTGATTTCACCAACATAAGGTAAGTTTCAGGTACAGGTAACCCTCGTATAATGCGGTACTTATACAATGCTGTTTCAATATAACGTGGTCTACAAACTGTAGTAACTCTTGTTCAACACAGTACTTATACAACACGGTTTTGACAAAAACACAGTCTAGAAATTGTAGTAACCCTTTTTTCATATATTTTTCACCGCACGACTTAAAAATCAAATTTTATCTTCGTTAAATTTGTGTCTGCCCGTATCGCGCAGGTAGATATAAGTAGTGAATTTATATTAGGGGAAACATCTTTTAGCACGCATGTACGTCAATTGTATACCACATAAAGTGTTTATTGTTGAAAATTGTCTTCGTTTTTTGCCAGGAAAGTGCATTAAAAGTCATAAGTGTGTTATCTCAAGCTGAGCAATTTATTTTCTGGTGAATTACAGACATAATTAATATGTAATGCTCTTTTATGTAAAAAAATTATTTTTATAGTAATAACCACAAATTGCATTGAAAGGGAAAACATGAATATTGAAAATAAAATTTGTCTCGAAGAAAAAAAAATTAAAATCATGGATCGATTGAAAAATTGAGAAAAACTAGTTGCTGTAAGGACTTTGAATTTAAATGAATCAATAATTCAAACAATCAAACACAATGAACATAAAATCCGAGAAAGTGTTTATTGCTGGGTCAATGGTAAGTGCAAACTCGTTGCTTGTACGCAATTTTCTAAGAGAAAAATGAAGCAATCTCTAATGATTTGGAAAGAAGATGCGCTCAAAAGAAAATTCCTTTGGATGGAAATCTTATTAAACAAAAAACTCTCAAAGTTTATAAACATTTATAATACAGACCAGGTGTTCAGTGCTGATGAATCCGGGTTATATTGGAAAAAAAATGCCAAAATGCACCTATATTTTGATAAACGAAAGATCAGCTCCTGAATTCAAAATTTCCAAAGACAGAATTATCTACTGTTTTGTAGTAATGCATCAGGTGATTACATTACAAAACTAATGTTTATTAACCGATCCTCAAATCCTCGTGCTATGAAAGATTAAAATATGCATGCACTTATTTTTATTTCAGTGATAGCAAAATTACTATCACTGAATCTATGCATTACGTGCAATGAAGCTTAATTACAATTTGTAATTTTTATAATTTTATACTATGTATTTGTGTCATAGTTTATATGTTTTCTTAACTTACATGAATACCTGAATTAAATAAAAATATTTTTTTGTTGGATATGTCATTGTTGTTTGTGTAATTTAAAAAAAAAAAACGATTTTGGAACATAACCCTACTTTTTGTATGTGATCTGAGTCTCGCATAACGCGATTTATACAATGCGGCATTTCTATGGAACCTAACATCCGCGTAATACGAAGGTTACTTGTAATTAGGTTGGCTTAGGATTATGGCTGAAGCAACTCAGGCTATCAGGCTAGTGTATTATATCTGTTAATCATGTGTGTTCTTGTGGCCAGTTTATTTTATCTGTTTTGTGGGATGAAGTTTCCTGGAGGAAAAACCCTGCCACTTTCATGTGAGACTAGTTAAGTCACCTTCAGTTGGACATCCCTAATAAAGGTTTTTCGCATCCTAGACAGGATTTGAACCCAGATCTTTCCAATCAAAGGGTCAAAACCAGCTATGATCTCTGGAGGCTCTAGTTACAAGTTAGATTCTGTATACCCCAGGATGGGCTGGGGGAGTGGAGTATGTTTTTCAACTAAATAACATATTCACTTCCATTTTTTGGATAAACTTGTCACACATCTTCCCTCAGGCAGTCTATCTTCACCATCTACCACAAGTCCACACATACTGGCCAGTGTAATTCATGCTTGAGAGCTTGCTCTTATGACTATACTCTTAAACATGTATTGCAAATTATTAGCAATGCTGAAATGAATAAAAGCCAAAGAAAACAGTGGCTATAACAAAAATACTATCGCTGAAATTCTTCACAAAACTACATCTAAAAATAGAAATAATATAGATTACAGTAAACCTGTAGGCATCCATACATTAAAGGAATATCAGAAAAATAAATAGAATGCTACACGATTACAACCTTAATGCTACCTTTAAGCCAGCTACAAAATTGAAAAAAAAAAAAAAAAAATTCTGCTCCTACAGGGATCTTCCAGAGAGTGGTAATCGATCGTACTGAAAATACATGTCAAGTGAATCTTTTATGAATAAAGAACTGTTTTTACCTAAGTAATGTCTTTTTATTGATTTTCTTAATTCATCTTATCTCATTTCATACACTGAATATATTTACAGTATTTGAACTCCAGCAATAGACAGAATCACTCTTTATGGTATTAGATATAATTTCATCCTAACTGAATGAAACAGTACACGCAAACCCATCATACTGAGAATTAGCCCTTCATTGTGTTTGTCAAAAATCCCTGTTTACACTAACTTTAGTTGAAGATTATTTTCTTTACCTAACATTATATCTTTTATTTGGTTTTCTAGTATACAATGAACTGATTGGATCTGCAGCAGTATCACATGCAATAAACAAAAAGAAGCTAAAGGATTTTAGCCTGCTCAAAAAATTTTTGGAAAAAGATGAAAGAGATAGAGATACACATACATGTAGAGTGCTCTGCTTGGATGGAGGTGGCATTCGTGGACTTGTTCTAATTCAAATACTTTCAGAACTCGAGAATATAGTAGGGTTACCCATCATTAAATGCTTTGATTGGATTGCTGGTACTAGCACTGGTGGAATACTAGCATTAGCTCTAGCATCAGGTACATTCATTTTTTTAGAATACATTTTAATTATTAGAATTATAAAACTATTTTATCTCATAATAAAGTTATTTTTTTAAAAAAAAAAGAAAGAAAGAAACTGTAAAATCTACAAAAAAAAAAAAAAAAAACATTTAAAGAATTGTAAATTATTGCCAGCTGATTTTTGATCACCATGCTTCTTCTCCTCTCTCTATTACATGGGAAACATTTAATCGGTAAAAATCTTCGTGCTTCTCCCAATGAAGTAGTGTTAAATCTTGAATGAAGAGATTTCATTGTGAAATATCTCATTTAGGATTTAAGAAGCATCAAATCACTGAGAGAAATAAGTAGAGATGTTAATTGCTTCAAAAATATTTAAATAAACGCTTTTAATATTGGACTATTCTATGTAAGATAATATTACCTGTTCTTGTAAATTTAACAATGGAAGAAAAATTGATGAGGATTATGTTAGTATCTAAAAGTGAGTTCAAAGTTCGCAAACGAGACATTTGGATTAGTAACATGCCCCATGGCAGTCACATACGCATGGAGCAAGTTAAACGCAGGAGTTTCCCGGGAGACGCGAGGAGAAGGACCAGAACACGTGCAAAGGAGTAGTACCGAGCGGAAAGGTATGACAGTGTAGGAGCACTGCTCATGGTACGATATAAAAAGCTTGACACTGCTAGCTTGCTCTCTCTCGTAGGCTCTTACTCTCAATGCTCTTCAGTTGGGTTGCTTCTCTCTCAACTTTGGCGCATGTCACTCGAGGGACCCAGCTCGAGTTATTCCGTGAGATGAATACGTGAGAGCGGTCAACAGAACGATGTTTAGACACGGGTATGCAGCCAAGTAGCGAGCCAAGTGCGGGCATTTCATCAGTAAAGCGGGAAGAATCAACGCAAGCTGACAGTCATGCTAGACCACGTGGACCAACTTAAGCAGAGCTGTTCTCGTCTACATCAGAGAGGATAAGTCATGATTATGAGTTCCAGGCTGGCCCATCAGAAAGACAATTGTAAGGAAGAAGGAATGAGCTGTGGAAAGAATTGTAAGGATTGAGAGATAGTGTTAGATCTTGAATGAAGAGTTTTCATTCTAGAAAATTTTCATTCAGTATTTAACAAGTATAATAAATCTACAAAGAGATGCTTGTGCTTAAGTAAAGAAGCAGACTGAAAAAGTGCTATAAATTGGAATTTATTTAATCTAAGTAATATGATCTGTTTTGTAAACTGTAACAATTAAGAGGTATTCTATATGAAATATTTGTCGTGAGATAAAATCAAAAGTTCAAAGTCCACTGACAAAACTTTCAGGTGAACGCTTGGCCTAAGGCAGTGGCACTTGCATGGAGAACAGCACGTGCTTGTATTTCTCGGAAGATGCGGAGGAGAGGGTCATCCCGTGTGCACAAGGAGATGCGGTATAGGGTGCAAGATAAAAGGCGTCTGCTCCCCTTCGAGAGGGCTTTTTTTGTTCTTTGTGGATGTCGGGTCTCTCTCTCACCTCTTCATGGATTCCGGACTGTCTTAGGTAGTTGGATGTCGACAACCGTCATTCCAAAGTCCTGGCTCGGTACATTTTTGGAAAGGAATAATTGAGTACGGCAGTCGAGTAGACAATGTGGACGACGACAAATGGCAATGGGACTAGTCAAGAGTGGGCACAATGACAGCCTATCGAGATAGCCAGATCGAAGGACTGCCATGAATGACCATGTGGGTCAAAGCCAGGCTGAGACGTTCTAGTTACATTAGAGAAAAAAGGACCGAGCAGTGCAAACTGAATTAAGAACTAAGTAATGGACCTGTTGAACATCCTGAAAATTGGTAATGTACAGTTTTTAGTTTTCCTTTTCCTTTTGAAGAGAAGAAATGTTATAAGATAGTTTGCAAGGACATTTAGTGTAGAACTATTAAGTGATTATTGTGGATAGCAACTGCTTAACTCCAATGAACGTTTCTTTAGAGAATGTTAAATAGATGCATTGTGTCAATAATGTTATGTGAAGTGATTAACGAAATTAAGTAGAATAATTGTATGGATGCAAGATTTTGTCAGTATATTGTATGGAGGGAATGTTTAATCTTGGAGAGAGAGAGATCTCATGATAGAATCCAGTCGAGTTGAAATTTAGTTGTCCTAAATCGAACTTAGAATGATATTAATTTAGTAAAGTGTATGTATGTGAACTTGCAATCTCATGATCTCAATAAATGGGCTTTGTATATAAATGTGTTTTGCCTGAGATTGAATTCAATGCACCACTCATTTAATCTAGAACCAGAGCAGGATAGAATAGTATATCAATAACCACAACTGCAAACGACAATTGACAAAGGTGATATAGATAATGCTAAGTATTAATGGTAGACTGATCATCGCTATATGTTTATCTGAGGGTTTTTCTTGGTTAAGGAAACCTTCTAACCTAATGATATTGGCTGGCACAGCAAAACAAATAAATTTGCCAGTATCTAGTTGGGAAATATCTCCAGACAGTAATAACAAAGGATTTGTCTCCATTCTGAGGTAAAACCCTTTGTCTAAGTAGTTAATGCATGTGATCAATCTAGGGATCGGCCAGATTGTATAGATAACTTCTATATCTAGCACCAAAGCTCGTATTAAAGTTAGGGTCTTAGACGTAGATAAATAAGAGAAAAGGTCTATAAAATATAAATGAATAAACAACGAACAAAGGGACATAACAATAGATCCGA
This sequence comes from Typopeltis vanoorti, assembly GCF_054136105.1. NCBI lineage: Eukaryota > Metazoa > Arthropoda > Arachnida > Uropygi > Thelyphonidae > Typopeltis > Typopeltis vanoorti. Next base: position 33,659,997 of record NC_143565.1, read on the forward strand.
TGAAGTCCGATGGTCCTGGTAACATACGAATCTTTTAGTAGCCTTTGTGTGTATAAAAGAACTTTGTGTGTATTAATGTGCAAGAAATATTAGTGGGACCTAAATAAGATATGAAACAGGACTTTAGGGCTTAGCCTGATACCAGAATGTTTTTAATCTCTGAGAGTGAATTCTGATGTAGTGTGGTGATAATTTGTATATAGTATGTTATAGTTTAGTAATGCTTGAAGTTTAATAAGTTAAACATTGAGAGAAATTGTAGATGCGATTGTTAGAAATCAGTGAATTGATTCATAATTAATATTGTCTCTTGGTAGAATTCAACTAGGAATACTGAAGTGTTGTATAGTTAAGTCTGTTAACTTAGGAGAAAGATTTACTTTAGTCATATGACAAGTCTTGTAATTTTGTATTGTGATAGTTTGATGAATAAACCCTTTTTTTTTACCTAACAAATTGCCTTATGAATAAATCCAATGCACCACTCATCAAGTAGAACCCTGAGCAGAACTAATCAATTGGGGAAGACCACGACTGCAATAAGAGTTTAAAATAAGGGATTTAGCTAACTTGGAAACTGTTATCATATAAATTGTATAACCGTGTGTCACTCTGAGAGTTCACTCCTTGATTAAGAAGCTTTTCTGATCTAAGGGTTCTGTATGGCGCAGCATTAACAAACAAATTTTCCAGACCCCAACAGAGACAGCTCCAGATTTTCAATAAAGGAATTGGCTCTATCTAGGGGCAGTTTCTTTGTTTATCGAATTCGCACATGTGAGCAATCTAAGTGACGGCCACAGAATTGATAGGTAGTTTGAGTATCGATAGGGCATATAAAGGGGAACCAGAGAGTAATGTCCCCTACCTAAATAATGCATCATAAATCATAATAAATTAAGGAAACAACATTTATAACATTAGCAAGATAAATTATTACAGAGTAAAAATGTTGGATTAATTAGTGCATTTAAGATATTCTTATATGTTTGATTTCTTTTCATTTGGTAGCTTTGTAAATTCCATAAAGAAAAAAAAAAGGGAACTATAGTATTAAGTGCCAATTTATATTAATTAATAACCTGATAATTGTGAATAAATAATCAGCTGGTTTCATATAAATACTTGCTAATAAAGTTGTAAATCTTATTTCATCAGTTATGATAATCTTGGGTTTAATTGCCAGTACAACTGAAATGATTAACATCAATGAAAACCCAAGATTATCAGAATTGATGAAATAAGATTTACAAGATTGACTTTTTATAGCTGATAGGCTTTTAGCTTTAGACCATTAAAATATATCATCAGGTCATTTAATGCTGACTTCTTCATTTGATTAGACAGATCAAATGAAGATTTGATTTATCTTCATTAAAGATTATTTATATATTAATTTTCACACTGTTTAAAGCAAAGGTAACTCATATTAATACAGGTAGGTATTCAAAAAGCTGGCAACCTCTGGACCTGAAGGGTGCCGGATTTTTGAAAATGCCGGATTTTGGATGATTATATATGCTGTATATTTTTAACAGAAAATGACTACCTGTACAGTCCTTTAAAGAAAGAAAATTAAACACAAAATGGAAAAGCTTATGAAATTTTAGGTTCACCAACTAAATATAATGGTTCTACAGAATTTTAGTTCAACTGAATAAAATAGTTCCTCAGAATTTTAATTAATAAAATATTGATAGTGACCGCACATCTGGTTGACTTGAATTTAATAGTAGTGGATTATCAAGTGTGGACGCCACTACTGCTTCTTCCTGCTTCCTAGCTATTTTTTGAATATATCGTGCAGTGTCTGCTGACATTTGACTTCCTTACAAACATTTGCTTTTTTGATACACTTTCAGAAAAGAACTTGCACAGTTTTTTTAATATCGTACACTGTTGAAGAGCCAATGTCATATGTTTCACAAATGGTTTGCACAGACATGCCGCTGTCAAGTTTTTTTAGCACTTCCACTCTCTCTGCGATCGACAATGCACAATGTTTGTGTTTTACACCACCTCTTTTCTTTACTGAATCCATAATGGGGCTATACAGCGGCAAATAAATGATAAAATGAGAAGGAATAAGCAGGTTATCGCAATGCTTATCGACTACAGCGCCATCAAAACATAAACAGAAAACAGTGGCGCGTCAACACGGAAAATTTGAAAATGCATGCTCTGAAATCCATGCCGGAGATCTGAAGGAACCGGATTATCGATGGCCAGATTTTTGATGGCCTACCTGTATTTCATATGAAATATTAATTTATTATTATTAAAAAAAAAAACCATGCTGATTAAAATTCCAGGAATTTTGGCTTACAAAACTCTGGAATAACTTTATTGAGGAGATCTTGAATTATGGGACATTTAGTGACCCCAGTGTGTTATAAGCAATCCCAAAGTAAATATTATTTGTTGGTATAACTGACTATAAACAAACAAAAACTTTACCGCCACTTGCGATCTACAACTGATCTTGCTTTCACCACCCACCTATGGACTCAGACTATGGAGAGATTTGGAGAAATTCACATGGTTGCCCTCGACATTTCAAAGGCATTTGATCAGATTTGGCACAGAGGCCCACTCACCAAACTGCCATTCTATGTCTGCCTTTCCCATTCTGCAACTGGATCGCTAGCTTTCTCACTGGTCACTCACTACATGTCATGGTGGGTTAATCGACCATGTCAGTTTAATGTGGTAAAGGGTAAAGTTATGTGTTTTGGGAGTGAAAAGATTACCAGCTGTATACCTCATTGATGCAACTGTATATAAGCGATGTATATAAGCGACCTGCTCTCACAGACTTCCAATCCTATACATAACTTTGCTGATGACAGTACACTCTATTCCTCCTTTTCATTTGACAAATCTGTTAGTGCTCAAATATTAGAATCCTCGAGATCTACGATGATCAGGGACCTGAACTTAGATCTCCTAGATATATCCCAGTTGGGCAGTGACAACCCTGTAAACTTTAATGCCATCAAAACTCAGTTCTTTCTGATCTCTCACAAAAAAGGACTCGTATCCCCCCCCCCCTTACCTCCAGTAATACTGAGATATTGAAATAAGATCAGATTTCCTAGGACTGACTTGCACCTCTGATCTTTCCTGGCACAACCATATTTCAACTATAGCTTCTGCAGCTGCCAAAAAACTTGGTGTACTTTTTGCACAAGACACTACACTACTTCACACATTCACAGCTGCTAACTCTATACAAAGCCCAAATCTGCCCAGCCATAGAATATTGCTCCCATATTTGGGGTGTTGCACCAAAATCCTCTCTAAGATTGATCGATTCTATCCAAAAGAGTGCAATCTGACTAACAATTTTCCCTCTCTCACAAACTCACTTCAATCCCTCTCTCATAGATGTTCAGTTTCTGCCTTGTGCTTCTTCTACAGATATGTTCATGGACAGTGTTCTGCTGATTTGGCCAATATTATTCCTTCACTTTCCTCCAAAATCATCCAAAACAGGTATAGTGTGTTCAGGGAAGATAGAGAGAAAACAATGGGGGAGGAATGTTATTGATGACAGCTGATGAACTGCAACCAAAGAAAGTAGAAGTTCAACTGCAGGCCATTGAAAATAGCACATTTGAGGTTATCTTGTGTGAGATAGAGACCAACAGAACAAAATATAGTTGGATGCAGTTGAGTTTATTTGCTGATGGGGATAGTATGCATCGGCAAATAAACTCAATGAGTGGATGGCAGGTAATTATTATGGGGAACTTCAACTATGAGAATAGATTGAAAGGATACATGGAAGGAAGGGAGGAAATGGAATTTATGCAGTTACTAAAAATAATTATTCCAGCAGCATGTGATGGAATGTACTAGGGTTTTTGAGAGTACTCAATCTAGTAATTGCATCTGAGAATTTGTCCATAACCAGTATGACTGCATTGCTGCCAATTAGTGAGAGTAATCATATGGTCTTGACCTGATAGGTGGATAAATGTGTGGAATTTTCAGTTAAGAGAAAGTATATGTGGAATTACAGGGCTGGTAAGTATGACAAGCTTAGGAAATTGCTTGGATCAATGCCATAGCATGTGAAACTACATGGGCTTGATGTTGATAGCGCATGGGAAGTGGTAAAGGAGTGTTTGAGAGAAGTAATGGCAGTCTGCATGCTAGAGTCAGGAGAGTAAATCAAGTGGAAGTAAAATGGATGAATATCATCATTAAGCTGGAGCTGCAAAAAAAAGAAAAAAATGCAGAGGAATTTCAAGGAGGAAGGTTATTAGCAGGAACATGAGCAGTACACAAGCCAGAGGAATAACCAGTATGGTAAAAAAGGCAAAAGCAGAGTGAAAGTAAATTAGCAGTGCAGGCCAAAAACAATCCTAAACAGTTCTTATGATATGCTTCAAATAAAAGGAAGAATGTTTATGGCAGAATGATTTTAATGAATGCCTATGATAAGGAGATAACTGAAATCAGTCGAAATAGTAGAACTTTGCAAGAGTATATCATCCAGGTAGAGATATTGCAGCAACAAGAGATGCAAAGACTTATATGGGAACTGAGTTAAATGAAATAGAGGTGCATAGCATATTACAGAACCTTATGTGAATATAGCTATGAGAATAAATTCTATACCAGCTCAAATTTTATGTGAAGGTGCTAGGAATTGTCAGTGCCTTTGACCACTGTTTAATCTAAGTGTCAGCTGTGGGTTAGTCCTTGGGGGGGGGGGGCAGAAAGAAGAGGAGAAAATAGTTTCATTGCATAAAGGAGGCTCCAAGACTGATGTAGAAAATTACTAACTGATCAGCATATAGGAGTTTGTTGTCAAGGTACTGGAGAAGTTGGAATGGATAGATTTCCATGGGATACTGTATGGGAGGGGTAGGTGGTATGGTTTTGGGAAGGGTATGTCATGCCTCAGTAATTTGCTCACATTTTATAATTCAGTTACAGCTGAGGTGGATAAAGGTAATGGGTTTACAGTGATACTTCTGGACTTTGCAGCCTTTGACAGGATATAATATGGAATTCTAATCAGTAAACTGCAGCACATAGGGATGGATATAGGATTGGTGAGGTGGATTGAGAGTGTTGATGGAGAGACATCAGAAAGTTGTTTATTCAGGAATGCAGTCCAGAAGAAGGCCTGTAACTAGTGGTGTGCCACAGGGCTTGGTTCTTGGACTTCTACTGTTTAATTTGTACATTAATGATATAGGAAAGGATCTGAGAGGAACTGTTCAGTTGTTTGCTGATGATGCAAAGTTGGGTAGAGCATTAGTCAATACAGAAGATGTTACAATTTTGCAGGATGATTTGGATAGACTGACACTCTGGGCAAAGGAGAATGGATGTCAGTTTAATGTGGTAAGGTTATGTGCTTTGGGGTGAAAAGATTACCAGCTGTATACCATATTGATGCAACTGTACTCCAGGAAATTGACTAAGCCAGAGATTTGGAAGTGTTAGTGGATAGGGAGTTAAAGTTTAATGGCACATAGCAAAAGCGGCTAAAGCAGCTCATCAGATTACTTGGTTACTGAAGAATATTTTGAGGAACAGAGACAAGCAGGTTGCACCTGTTTGGAAACTCGTATAGCAGAGTATAAGTTCTTTTCGCTATACACTTTGGTATTAACTGGGTCTAGCTACTCACTGATGAAGCCTCAAAAAAAGGCTGAAACCGGTCTGGGTAGTGACCTCCCCACCATAATGTAATAACAGCATACATTTCCTAGGAAATGTGTTTTTACTTTATGGAAAATACCTAAGAATAGTGATCAGAACTTTACCGACTTTGCTGCGAGATTTCCGGTATTGCACTACGTGCTAGGGTCACTTGCATTTAGCGGACGCTTAGTGATCGCCGATACTTTATAGTTTACTATACTATATTCGGCAAGAAACTCTCTGATTCCAATCTTTGAGTTTCTTATTCGGTTTTAAAACAATGTGGGATTTAATATCCCCTTAATTTAAATAATGTTTTTGTTGCCGAAATGAAGCTTATTAGCTCTTTATATTTAAGTAAAAATTCCCTCTCATGTTCAAAGCATGAATTATCTTACTCATTCTCCGTCCTGGATAGCAGACCTTATGGCCTCTCTCATTAACCGGTCCGCTAACAATGCTGTCTTGAGTCATTCATCACCTCCTTTTCTCTTTTGCACTCTTTCATTTGTTTCCACTAAATATCTAATATCATTCCTCATATTCCTAATTTCATTTTTAATTTTGAACAACTCTTTCTTCAAATCTTACATTCTGGCAGTTTCACTCTTTGTTGCTTCCATAGTCTTGCTCCCTATCGTTCTGCTGCACTTTTCTTCTCTTTCATGCCTACTTTCGTATGCTTCCATATCACCTACCTTTAGTTTCTTCATTTTTGCGTTTTTCACTCCCTCAGTCTCACTAGTTTTTGTTCCATTTCTTTCATTTATGCTAACTTTCATTCCTCGAGTCGGTTTCACATTCACTGATAACTCTTAGTCTAATGAAATGTCACACTTTCTTTAAATCCATACCTTCTCTCATGTCCTGTGAATCTCTCCACAAACACATCTTTTACATTTCGGCATGCATACATGTTGTACTCACAACATTGAACCAATTATGAAATGTCTACGTTGTTTATAGCATTTAATGTTGTTTGTACAATCATTTGGTTCAGTTCAAGGCAAGATTCAAAAATTTAATATATTTTTGGATCTAGTCAGTGGTAAATCCACAAAGCCAACATGCAAGTATGTTAAGCTATCAAAACTAAGTATTATTATACTAAAATGCAAGCAATATCCAATTATTATACTACATACCACTTGTCTTTTCTGGAGCTTTTTACTATTGACATGGACATCTCTCTCTCTAGTGGCTGTTATAATGCTTTTTCTTTGCTATTCTTCGCTTTTTCTCCTTAAACTACTCGCACTCATTCTATGAAGTATTACATTATGCAAAATCACTTATAGCAGAGTCAAATAACAGAACCTTTTTCATAATTGTACCAACACATTCTAGCATTGCTAATCAAAAAACAATGTGAAGTTTATATTCAGTTTTTATTTGTATTTACTCCACACCCATTACATAATTATTTTTGAGAGTTTGCAATAAACAACTAACAAATAGCACAAATAATTATATTAGAAATAATTTTTATATTTAGTGCAATGCAAACAGACTTCTAATCACTATTGCATGAACAATGTGTGTGTTACTATTTTATGATATCACTAACTTTTTTGGTATGCATCCCAGGTGTATTTTGATCTAGTATTGTATGAACCTCAAGGATATAATTTTTAGAAAAGGGGGGGGGGGGGCGAGGATGATTTTACAAAATATAGAACAATTTAAACTTTGAACATGTGTGTATTAAGTGTGTATTCAACTTTCCAAGGTGGAAAATTAGTTTCAGCCTTGGAAAGCTGACTACTGAAGATTGTTGAAATAACTAGGTTTCAAGATATTTCTTAATTTTTATTCAGAAAAGCAACTAAAATTCAGCCATTTTTGCAGAAGTAAATAAAATGTGATGTACTTTTTTTTTTATTTCTTTACAAAAATATAAAAGTTTATTGTTTAATCTTTATTTTTTATTTATTTATTTATATTTGATGTCATTTCCCAAACTCTCAAAAGATAATAGATTAATAATAGTGTGATTAATAGATTAATACTGTGAGTGGGTTAAGGATTTGTTTTCAATTTTTATTTATTTATTTTTTTTATTTTATGTTATTATTTTTTTACATTTTAATTGATTTTTCACAATCAGAAAACTCTGCTTTGGAGACCAAACATGAAACTTTTTTAATCCATTTCAGGCATGATAATAAGCTGGATGATGGTCTCACACCACATGCTGATGATGTGGATGGGATATGAATATGAAAGTCCTTAAGTAATTATTAAAAATAAATGAAAAAGTATGAACTGTTTAATAAAGGAGTTAAAAAAAAATAATTATTATTATTATTATTATTATTATGTGACACCTCCAGGGAGTCTAAAGACTCATCGAGGAAGAGTGTGCCAACAGCATCGAACAATTGAACCCCTTCCAACTACTAACCACGCTCAAAGTTGCTTAACTTTTTGCGAGCCATATTGCCACTCTAGATTCAGCAGACCTGGCATACATCAACTGACTCTGGACACATGACGTGAAGGGATTCGAAGCAAACCTTGTGCAGTTGCTGTTAAAATTTCTTCGACATTTCATCAGTCAAGTCTGGCATTTGTGGCCTATTCACAAATTGCCATCCTTTTTGTTTGTTTTTATTCTCTCTCTCTCTCTCTCTTTCTCTAATTGTGTAGCCAGATTTCTCTCTGGTTCCTTTCTTTGGACTTCAAAGATATGCATCACCCATATTTATTGAGCTTGTGAAAATCAGTGCTGGTGTCGCTATATTATTCTCTAGTTGCTGCACTATTTGAAATACCAAATTGAGAACTGTGGTCACTCCTCTACACCATCTCTGAAACTGCTGCAGCTATAGAATTTGAAAGTCAGAAACCATCATTTCAAAACTTTCAACAGTGAAACATATCCTAACTGCAGCTGCAACAAGATCACATAGTAGTGAACTCATTGTTGTAGCTACCTATAGAAGATGCTGTCAGTGCCATCAGCCAAAGGCATAATTTTGTCATCACATCCAGATAAGTATGCTACCCGTTTTAGAAATCATAACTAGTGTCATATATGTGGTATTCTACAATCTGTAATGACTAACAATATTTGTTTAGATGTGGCTGGAATTCTGACAGAATCCAAACCTCCCTGGAGCAGCATTCTTCCTGAAGAAATATATTAACCCTCGAAACTTGTCGAACACAAACATTCACACATAAATCTATTATAAGTGCTGATTCTGTTTGATTAGAGGATTTGTTATATAAAATTCTCAGTAGAATAAAACCAGAGAATGACAAGTGGAAAGTGATGAAATGCATGAATACTCTGAAGAAGTTTGGTTATTGTGTTTCAGAAGGAATACTGGAACTGTCTGAGACAAATGCAGTAGATCATTCAGTCACTTTAAATCTGACAAACCAGTTATGTTAAGTGTATGTTATTAGTACCATACACCTCTTAAATTGTGATTGACTGAGTTATTTAGTTTGTAAGTAAATATATTTTTTATTTAAATATGATATTGTCAGTATAGCACCAATGCTGAATGGTGGCAATGATGTTATTGTTGGGTGATTTGAATTTATATGATTTTGTAGAGTGCAGTGTGTGTGTGTGAGAGAGATGTATTCATCATGAAATGTAAAAGATTTATAGAAGGAGAATCAAGTATTTTGACAGTGGGTGCCAGTTAGGTGGTGAGAAGAACAAAACAAATGTTAGTAGAGTAGGTGGTTTTGACGGTAAAAGGGAAATTGTTAATGTCAGAATTAATATTGAACATGCAATTGTGGAAATACAGAAGGACAAAATAGACCTAAATAATAAATACCATACTTGCTTGTTATCCTTCACAGGACAAAGTGCAAAATAGAAAAGTTGCAGAAGTAGCAAGAGATTAGCAGGACTGAGATGAGAAAGAAGCAGGTGGTCCAAGGTAAAAATCGAGATCATGGGAACAAATGAGAACAACAAGGTATGGAGAAAATTATGTACAGAGACTCTATGATCAGAGGAGTACTTAACAAAAGAATAACAAAATCATGTTTCCCTTGCACAAAAATTAATATTAGTCATGCCATCTTGTTAGAAAAAGGTAAGGCAAATAAGTAATTATCTTGGTTGACACTAATGATCTGAGGTGAGAAGTATTCTGTGAGAGAGGATGTGAAGGAGTTGTTGGATGAAGCAAAAATGAAGAGCAAGAAGGTGACGATTGTAAATCTCTTGTCACACTGTGATAAAGGCGAATTGAGGAGGAGGAGAAGCATATGCATTGATGACAAATAAATTAATACATAGGTTGTGCAAAAGGAATGATATTGAGTTTATTGACTTATGACCTGAGTTTGATGGAAAGAGAGATTTATATAATGCTGACGGACTGCATCTAAATGGTTTTGGTCTCTAGAGAGCTTCATTCACCAAGCATGCTGAAGTGCAAATTCTGTAAACTTAAGCAATTAGGGTGGATGCAGGTGAATATGTGTGAAGGCACCCATGAGACAAGTGACTATGAGAATGACCAACAAGTGCAGAATCTAGTCTCTCAAGGAAAAATATTGAATAGTAAGTAATGACCCCTCCAAATACACAGTGAAAGTAGTGAGTCCCCTGGGTAATTCTGACCACAGTGTAGTGCTCATATCCTCCCCCATGCAGCAACGCTCACACAGGCACTCCCATACAAGAGTAGTTTGGCATTATAACAGTGCCAAGTGGGACAGCCTCTGCAACTTCTATGCCACATTCCCATGGTTGGACTATTGCTTCTGGCCTTCCAACCACAAAAATATGCACCGAACTTATTACCAAAGTAATCCTCGCCAGCATGGAAACATACATTCCACACAGTACTCTGAACTGCCATTCCCTAACTAACTGGTTCTCCAAAAGATATGCTAAGGCTGTACAGATGAAACACCAGTTTACAGTGATACTGCTGGACCTGTCTAAGGCCTTTGACAGGATACCACATGGAATTCTAATTCGTAAACTGCAACATATGGGAATGGATATAGGGTTGGTGAGATGGATAGATCGGTGGTTGATGGAGAGATATCAGAGAGTAGTTTATTGAGGAGTAGAGTCCCAAAGATGGCCTGTGACTAGTGGTGTGCCTCAGGGTTCTGTTCTTGGACCACTGCTGTTTATTTTGTTCATTAACGATATAGGGAAGGATCTAAGAGGAACAGTTCATTTGTTTGCTGATGATGCAAAGTTGGGTAGGGCAATAGTCAATGCAGAAGATGTCAAAATCTTGCAGAATGATTTGGATAGATTGGAGTTCTGGGCTAAGAAGAATGGATGTCAATTTAATGTGACAAAATGTAAGGTTATGCATTTTGGGGTGAAAAGATTAACAGCAGTATACCACATTGGTGGAAAGTATTGGTGGATAGGGAGATGAAGTTCAGGGGACACATTGCAAAAGTGGCTAAATCAGCTCATCAATTCACTTGGTTGTTGATAAATACTTTGACGAGCAGAGACAAGCAAGTTATTGTCCCACTGTATCGAGCCTTGATAAGACCTCATCTCGACTACCGTCTTGTTATCCAAGATTTGGTCACCTAGGTTTCTTCTTGATGGGGAGGAGGTGGAGAGGATCCAGAGGAGAGTGACCAAGATGATAGCAGGTCTATGGAATGACCCTTATGAGAGCAGGTTGAAGATTTGTGGGTTGCAGAAATTGGTTGATAGGCAGAAAAGGGGAGAGATATGATTGAGACATTCAAATTGCTGAAGGGTTTCTATAGGATTAATTCAGAGGATATTTTTGAGATTAGGACTGGTGGTGTTGGGAGGACTAGGGGCCATCCATGGAAACTGGGCAAGGGGTGTTAGATCTGGGTTCTTTACTTTTAGAGTGGTAAATGAGTGGAATAAGCTGCCAGAGTCTGTTGTGGGTGCTATGACAGTGAGTGAGTTCAAGGCAAGGTATGATAGATACTGTGTGAATATCGAATAGTTGTGTGGACATAATGTTTAGGGACTCCCTGGAGTCACCCGTAATAATAATAATACCATAACTGGATGAAATCAAGAACCTCATCCTCCTTTAGAGCTTATACCGAAGCCCAAAATAGATGCAAAAAAACGATCAATGCTTCCAAAACAGAGTTTGAAAGAGCAAAAAGCAGGAACCAAGCAGCATGTCCAAACGGTAGCCAAGCCTTTTGGTCTCTCGCCAAAGTAATTGGCCATAACTTCTGCATAACACTATTCCCACTCTTATCATACCCAGATGGCTCTATTGCATCATCACCCACAGAAAAAGCCAATCTTCTGGTTTCACACTTTGCTTCCAATGCATGCATAACTGACAATGGTAAATGTCCCCCAACCATTCCAGACACCCAACATACAATGCCTTCGATATCCTTTTGCCAGGATGAGATCAGAAAAATACTGTCCAAATTAGACACAAAAAAAGTCTCCTGGCCCTGGTGGCATTCCACTAGTTGTCCTGAAAGATTATGCACCAGAATTGACTCCTATCCTATGTTGCCTCTATATACTCTCTTACTCCACTGGAATCTATCCCACAAACTTAAAATTGGCCTATATTCAGCCCATTCCCAATAAGGGTGACAAGTCACTTCTGTCCAATCACCACCCCATCTCGCTTATCTCAGTCCTGTCAAAAGTAATGGAAAAAATCATCAATTCCCAACTCCTACACTACCTTGAAGATGCTCACCTAATAAACGACCGCCAGTATGGATTCCGTTGCTGCCAATCAACAGGAGATCTGTTCACATATGTCACCCATCTCTGGACAAATGCCATGGAGAAGTTTGGCGAATCTCAAGTGATTGCACTTGATATGTCCAAAGCCTTTGATCGGGTCTGGCACAAAGGCTTATTAAGCAAACTACCATCATTCAGTCTGACCCAGGACTTCTGTAGTTGAATTGCCAGCTTTCTGTCTGGATGCACAATGTGTGTGATGGTGGATGGCTCCCTATCCTCTTACCATTCAATTAATCCTGGGGTTCTACAAGATTCTGTCCTCTCACCAGCCCTCTTCCCGCTATATATCAGCGAGCTACTTCAGTTGACCTCCAACCCAATACACAGTTTTGCAGATGACAGCACACTACGCTCCTTGCTTTCATTTGATAAACCTTACCCTACACAACTCACCTCAACCCACAGAACATCAACCACCACCCTCAATTCTGATCTCCAAGCCATCCTACAATGGGGTTCGGATAACCTCATCAATTTCAATGCTAATAAAACCCAGTTTTGTTCTATTTTCCATAAAAAAGAACCATTTTTTTCCCAGTAACCTCTTTGACGATACCCAAATTTCCAGACAGTTTGAGATCTCTCTTCTCAGAATTACCCTCACATCAAACCTCTCCTGGCATAAACACATTACAACCATTGCATCCTCAGCTTAAAAAAAAACTAGGATTTCTCTTCAACTCAAGACATTACTTCACCCTTGAGCAGCTGTTAACATTATACAAATCATAAATCTGCCCAGCAATTGAATATTGCTCCCACATATGGAGTGGAGCCCCTAAAAGCTCTCTCAAAATGTTTGACTCAATACAGAGGAGAGCAATTAGACTTATTAATGACCCATCTCTTACCAACTCTCTCCTCCCACTTTTGCACAGACTTTTGGTTTCTGCAGTATGTATATTCTACAAATATTTCCATGGGAAATGCTTATCTGAAATAACATCAATAATTCCTTCACTCAGTTCTAAGCTCCTTGGAACAAGTGCAGCTGCTGCTCAACATCCCTTCACAGTACACCTAGAAACAAACAGAACAAGTTTCTTTTCCTCATTCTTCATCCCTGCAACTGCTGCCCTGTGGAACAGTTTCCCACCTGCTGTATTTCCCAAGGAATACAATTTATAGTCATTTAAATCAAATGTAAACAAGTTCTTCCTTTCCCAACCCACTACCCATACACTGTATGGGTAGTGGGTTGGGAAAGGTAGGTTGATCAACCAACCCCATGTGTTCATGTTGGAGGTTTAATGGATTATTATCAGCATTGAAAAAGGATTAAAACTAATTTTAATACTTCCAATATTTTGTTTCCGTCACAGAGACATCTTCAGGGATTACAAAAAAACATTTTGTAACAATACACGCGTGCACACACACACACACACACACACACACACACACACACACACACACACACACACACACACACACACACACACACACACACAAATTCAATACAATAGTGAGTGAAACTAAAGTCCTATCTAGGTGGTGCACCCTCTATAGGCATTTGCAGGTGGCCTAGGATGTAAAGAGGGATCTCTGATAATGTTTTCCAAATTTTGGAAAGTTTAATGCAACCATATTTGTTTAAATTAGGTTGATTCCTGAGTGCAGATGAAGATTCAAAGAACAGTCTTTCTTTTTTGAATTTACTATGGTGGAACATGGTGGTTTTTTTCCCCAGGAGATCCTGTGGGTTGTATCCAAAGCATGGTCTGCAAAGCCAGATTGACCATAATCATGATTGCCGATGTATGACCTGTGTTCTTCTAACTGGATGGTTGCTGATTTGCCTGTCTGTTCAAAGTAAGCCAGTTTACAGGCACAAGGTACTCTATATACTCCAGGCACTGAGAGGGGAGGGAGCTTACTTCAGACAGACAGGCAGATCACTTATATCAATGAATGGGTTATATCATTAAGCATGAGCTGCAGAAGAAAAAAATACTGTGGAAGGTATATAAGGAGAGAGGTGACCAGAAAACTCATGAATACTATAAGATGCTGTCAGGCATATTTACATTAGCTACTTAGGTGGCATCTTTTGGAATTGTCAGTTATTGTTCTATCAGCTTTGTATTGAAGATGCCTGTGATACTCATGCGAAAATTATACTAATAAATAATACTTTACGTGAGTTAATTCCGCTATTATTGTATAATTATTTAAATATGCCTACTCACAGTAGTTCCTTATTGAAACACATTCTGTCAGGCAAGAAAGGTAACCAGCATGGTAAGTAAGGAAAAATCAGATTACAAGAAGAATCCAGCTGAGTAGACCAAAGGAAATCCCAGAGTTCTTTCATTAAGTTGCAAGTATGAGGAGGAATGACTATGGAAGATTAACCTGAATCCATGCTGATGGCCATGAGGTGACAGAAGCAGATAAAATAGTTGAGTTATTGAGTGACCACTTTGCAAGGTTATGTCATACAAGTGAGATTAATGCTGACATATGAAACAAAGACTTACCTGGGAACTGGGATGGATGAATTGGAGATTAATAGGATATTACAAAATTTCAATGTAAGTACAGTTGTGGGATTAGATGGGATATCAGCTTGTATTTTGTGGGAATGTGAAATGGAACTGGTAATGCCTCTGACTGGGCTGTTTAATTTAATTCTCAGCTATGGTAGGATTCCGAATGGAAAGTGGGCAAAATAATTCCCTTGAACATGGGAGGTTCTAAGACTTCAGTTGCAAACTACAGTACTGGTAAAAAATTAGTCAAAAAGAGATTCAAGAATTGGGTGGAAAAGAATATGATACTCTGAGTGACAATATGGTTTTGTGAAGGATCGGTCATACCTTAGTAATTAAGTTTTTATAATAGAGTGACAGCTGAGTTGATTAAAGGAAATGGCTATGTGATTTTTCTGGATTTTGGAAAGGCATTTGACTGAATACCACATGGAACTTTGTAACTCAAATTAGAACAAATTGGGATGGATATGATATTTGTTATGTGGATAAGAGGGTGGCTTTTAGACAGATATCAAAAGTGGTATATGAAAGGACAGAATTAAGGCAAAAAAACAGGTGACTAAGTGGTGTGCTGCACAGTTCAGTGCTAGGAACACCATTGTTTTAATATGTGCATATATGATATAGGAAATAACCTGAAAGGAAATATTCTGTTGTTTGCTGATGATGCATAATTAGGTAGAGTAATAGTGTAGAGTAAATGGGTGAATAGATTACTGTGAATCAAGGCGATGTGGAGAGCTTGTGGATGATTTAAATGAGCTATCAGTATGAGCAAAAGATAATAGGTGTCAAATTAAATTAAGGGGATAAAAATCCCTTATTATTTTAAAATAAAATAATAAGGGATTTTTATCCCTTTAATTTAATTAACTTCACCAGAAAAAATAGCCGTTTGGCTTTTTATAACAGGTGTCTGTTTAATGTGGGGCAATGTAAAGTAATACAGTTTGAGATAAACAGATTGCAAGCTGTGTACCATGTTGATGGAACCTTTCTCCATGAAATAGATGAAGCTAGGAATTTTAGGAGTGGTGGTAGACATATTTCTAAGGTTGCCAAGGTAGCTCATAAGAGTACTTGGCTATTGAAGAACACACTAAGAAGTAGAGATAAGGAGGTTGTTATTACTCTTTATAAGGTCTTGACATGTTCACATATAGAATACTGTGCTCATTTCTAGTCTCCTGGGTTTCTTGTGATTGAGGAAGCAGTGGAGAGGATTCAGAGGTGACTAACAAGATGGTGAGCGGGCTGTTGAATGATTCCTATGAGGTTTTGTGTGGGCTTAATAAATGGATTGATAGCCAAAAAAGAGGGGAATATGATAGAAACATGTAAGTTAGTTGAAGAGTTTTATACAATTGATTCAAGGGAAATGTCTTAGCACTTGGCTAGAGGGTCAGAACAAGAGGTCAATTAAGTTGAGTAAAAGTGTGGTTAGTAGGAGCATGAGGACTAGATTTTTCACTTGGAGAGTTGTGAATGAATGGAATGGGTTGTCAGAGTCGGTTGTTAGTGTTTTATCTGTTAATGGGTTTAAGGTGATGTACGACAGATTATGTGGATAGTTTGGATCTCCTGTGATGAATCTTTGGACTTCATAGAGGTGCCCATACAATAATAATAAAATATGCAAATATGAAGAAGTTGTTACAACAATATTTAGAAGGTGAGATTATTGAAACCTTGTAGATTTCTCCTATTTTGGAGAAGCTAAATAGTGATCTTAGATTTGCCCTTGATCTAAAAGCAGTAAATTAGATTAGCACCTATTGATTACACTTTACACAACAAGAAACTTTTACTCAGATCGTGCTGAAGTGTGTCTCAAACTTGATCTTCACAGTGTCTTCTATCAGATACCTTTAAAACAGGAAGATCAACAATATTTTGCTATTATTGTCCAATAGCAGAAGTTCCAGTTCATTATATTTCCTCCAGGCACAAGAAACTCTGCACAAAGTTTTCAAGCATTTATGAATTTGGTGCTATCAGATGTACTAGATTCCAAGTTTTTTTTTTTTTTTTCACGATGATTTATTGACTTTATATGATTTATTCTTTATATGTAAATTTATATTTATATCATATTCATAAATTTATATATAAAGCTTAATAACAACTCAACGTGCAATAGAAAGAAGAATATGCAAATATAAACAAAATAGACCATGTAAGACACACAGAAATCAGGAAGAAGTCTGGACTCATGGATATAATAAAAGCAATTTACAACAGCAAAAGAAGATGGGTAGGACATCTTGCCAGAATGAGAGACAACAGATGGACAGTCAGAGTTACAAACTGGTATTCGAGAGATACCAAAAAGGAAACCTAGAAGACCAGTCTTAAGGTAGGAAGACCCAATGATTAAGAAAGTTGGAAGAAAATGGAGAAGAAAGGCCCAAGACAGGAATAGCTGGACTCTTTATGACCTGCAGTCATGGAGAAATCCTGACTGAAATCACAGGTCCATCAAGGTAATATAAATTCATATAACAAACTACTCAAGTAAGTCCTGAAGTTAAATGAAGCAAAACTCAGGTTAAAGGCTTCAAAATTTAAATTTTTCTCGAGTGTGATTTTATATATAGGTCTTCTTATTCAACAGGAAGAAATAAAATCTGACACAGATAATATCCACAAGCATCTTTGTTTTTTATTCCAAGGACTTAAAGAAGCCAAATGCTTTGTAGGAATGTTAAACTTTTATCAAAAGTTTATTTCTGTTTGTTCTCTTTATTTGAACATTCTCACCAGCCTTGCAAAAAAAAAAAAAAAAAAAAAAAAAAATCCTTCAGTTCATTGGCTTGTAAACATGCTATGGCCAAGTAACTAGGTTTTCATAAATATTTGGTAAGGCATATTAATCCCCTTTCTCCTTAGGATTAATTAATTAATTAATTTCTCCTTAGAATTAATGTCTATTGCATATGTTCTCCTTCCAGTTTGTCTGTTTTCAGGTGGTAAAAATTCCCAAATTTCTACTTCCATTTGAGACTAATCAATTCATTCATTGAAAATGACCCTATATATGTTTTTCATGTTTAAGCTAGATCTTTCTGTGTTATTCTTCCTGCTGCACTGTAGGGGCATTTACTGGAATTAGTTTAATATGTATATATTTAATTATAATTTATAATTAATTAATTTTTTATTTTTAAATTATTTAATAATTTTCATTAATAATTGTTATTTGGAAATTTACAGGAAAATCTCTACAAGAGTGTCGTTGCCTTTACTTTAGATTAAAGGATAAAGTCTTTATTGGCAACAGGCCCTATAATGCTGAACTTTTAGAGAAGTTTCTACAGAAGGAAATGGGAGATACTAGAGTTATGGGAGAGATTAAATATCCAAGGTTCGATAAATGTTTTAAATTTCTGACATATATTCTATACAGATATATATTTTACCTCAAAAATACTGTCATATAACTTAGACTGTGATTCCCGTCTTCTACTTCAACAGTGATGTATGATGTATATTCATACATCACTCCATGCTGCATGAAACTTTGACTGTTCTCTCTTAATCTTTGAAATAAATTGTGCATTCACAATCATCTATGAAATAAACAGGGCTTAGTTAATAACAACAGTGCCTTGGGTTAACAAGACTTCAGACTTCAGTATGAATCACATCATGAATAGAAAGAACCATTATAAGGCCTTTTCAACAGAAGATGAGACATCATCTCTTATGGAGGTGGCAGGGGTTTTTCTCCTTGAAACTCCAATTATTCATCATGCAAACTGAAAGACTGGTTTTTTTTGATAGACTGAACTCTGCATATCTACAGACATTATCTATCCTTAGGAGACGTATGAGTGTTGTGTCTGTAGACCATGCAGCAAGCATTTTTAATGCCAGTTGTATTCAAAATGCCTGGTGACTCCTTACCATGGGACTGAACTCATCCTGGGACAGAGAGAGAGAGCAAGAGATGACAGAAATGGTAAACTATAGTAGAATATCAATATTTTTACACTGACTATATCAATATTATACACTGATTATATATTAGTTTTGTAGACTCTGTAATTTGCTCCATTAGAGAATTAGCTACATCATTCCATATTTTAAAAAAAAATGTTCCTGTCTGACATTATATATATTTAGACTGTTGTTGTGTTTCATTAGAAGGTTCTCATATGTTTGTACTTACAAACATATCAGAACCTTCAAAATATACGAGAAATATTCAATATTATTATTATTATCTGAGACCTCTCCAGGGAGTCAAGGACTCATCGAGGGAGGCTGTAAATTACCCAACCCAGCTATCATACCTTCCCTTAAATTCATTTACACTAGATGCACTCACTACTCCTAAGGGCAAATTATTCCACTCACTCACTGTTCTCTGGGAGAAAAACTTAGCTCTTACCCCTTTTTTGACTGTGAACAAACTTAACTTCCATGGATGTCCCCATGTTCTCTCCCCGCTTTCCATATAACAAAAAATTTCATCATTTGAAATGTTATAATACCCATTCAAAAGTTTATAGACTCTATCATATTACCCCTCTTTCTCCTGTTAACCACAGTCTGCAATCCACATCCTCGCAATCTGTCCACATAATTTAAATCCCGTAATCCAGATATAATCTTTGTAACCCCATCTTCTCAAGTTGTGGCCTGAAACTCCACCAATATATGTATATGTTTATTTTGGAATATTTGAAATAAACATATGAGAAACATATGAAATATTGAGGCCTCCATGGAGTCCAGAGCCTCATCTTGGGAGGTCCTTTTTTAGGAAACACAAAGTGTATCATACCACTCCTTGAACTCATTGACCATCCTTGCTCTCACCACTCTATCAGGCAATGCATTCCATTGTGTAAAATATATAAAAAATCTTTATTAAAATTTCTGCCTTACTCAAGTCATAAGAATAGATTTTTTTATAAGCCCATTCAAACCATATGTGCTAGTCCCCCCCCCCCCATATTTGATCTTTATAAGACAGGAATCTCCTTCAAAATTCCATGTGCTTGTGGTTTGCCTTACATAACTCAGAAATACAGAAGTTTTGAAACAATAAAGAAGGAACATCTTGGTGATGTTATACAGAAAAGAGGAAAAATCAGGACTTGCTCATCATTCACCCAGCAAAAAATCACATCATTGAGAGGGATTTTATTATGTCCTTCAAGAAAACTTCTTTCAGGTTGAATCAAATAATCCACTACTGTGATTCACTTGCAAGGTTCTCTCAACAAATCAGGGGCTCATCTTAAGTGATGTGAGGAAGCCCTATAGTGGTTAGGCCACCACAGATGGAGATAAACAATACACTGCCTCTCCAAGTCAAGTCAACCCCATCTTCTCAAGTTGTGACCTCAAATTCCACCTGCAATAGCAGTGAGCATTCCCACTGCAAAACAGTCCAGCTGTTTGCTGAAGATACTACAGCTGTTGACAATAATTAATAAAAGCAATATAGAATCCTGGAGGATTATTTAAGCAGAATCACAGCATGAACAAGGGATAATGTTTGCCAGTTCAGTATGGCAAAGTGTAAGGTTATGTATAGTATGGCACAAAAAAAATAAAAAAAAAAAAATAAATAAAAACAGTACTGAATAACTACAACAATATGTGTTATGGAGTAAGCAGATTTATTAACAAAACATATATATGTTTATACATGATGATATGCACATCCACAACTATTGGTAGAATATGTTTTAATAAGGAAATACCTTGAGCAGACATATGAATTAAAAATTATAATAACGGAATAACTCACATAAAATATTATTTAATACTAAAATTTTCACCTGTGTATCACAGGCATCTTCAGTACATTTATAAAGCTAATTGAGCAATAACTGACAATTCCAAAGGACACCACCTAAGTAGCTAATGTAAGATAACTAAAAAGGTCAATAAATTTCCTAACTAAAAAAATGTATATACAGGAATACCTCAATTATCACGGCTTCGATTATCGTGATTCTCGATTTATTGCGGTTTATAATTTGATACCAAAATTCCAATTATTGAGCTCCAAATTCAAATTATCGTGGCCGCGAGATGTAGCCCACTACATATGCAACCAGTTTGAGTCACCACTCTCCAGGTATCGCTCTCTTGTAGTGCTTCGTTTTTATCCGACGGCACCTTCTCACCACTTACCAGTAACTATCCGCCCTTGCCTGAAGTACATGTGGATATTTGTTTCTCTTGTTATTTACCCCTACAATGAATGCTAAAAGAAACAAAGATGATTTCAAGTCTACAGCTATCAAGAAGAAAGTAGAGTGATCAGCTTAGAAGATAAGTTGCATATGAAAAATAAGTATGAAGCAGGCATAACCAAAGCCAAAATTGCAAGAGAGTGCGGTCTAAATGAATCAACTCTTCGCCATATTTTAGACCACGCTGCAAATCTAGGGCTTTGATCTAGGACTAAAAGAAATTGAAAAAGGTGATGTTCAGGACCTGCTTCGGTCACATGATAAGAAGCTGGATGATGAAGACCTAATTAACCTCGAGAGAGAATGTGCTTACGATGCCCAAATCGATGATAATTTTGAACAAATCGGCACCGAAGGAATTTATCCTCAAAGAAATGGACGAAATATTTAGAATTGCTGAAAATTTTAAAGAAAAAATCTTGAATGGCAATCCTAATCTTGAGCGATCACTGAAAATTCGTCAGGAAGTTGAAAATTCCATGCGTTGCTACCGAGTTTTATACGAAGAAAAAAGAAAGAAAAAATTCCACCAGTCAACTCTACACCAATTTTTATCCAAGAAAGAATAATTGTATGTACTGTATGTCCTTCTTATATATAAATAAAGATTAAAGAATAATCTTGTTTTTCTTAATGAACCTTCATTTTTTACGTAACACGTTTAACACATTTCTTTTTTACTTGATATATAAAATTTAATTAATAGATTTGACAAATCCTTGGCATTGATCATCCATTTTACATGCATTATTTATCCCAATTATTGTGGTATTTTTCGTGGTAATAATAACTGCGATAATCGATATATTCCTGTATATATATACTATCCCCTCCCCAAGTTCCGGACTGGTAGGCCGGTTCTCCTTGAATTCTGATGACTCGAATTTTGAAGACTTGAAAGGGGGGGGAACCCCCCCCTTTCGTGAATTTTCTGGTCAGCTGGTCCACGAAATATTTCTCCTATTTTCCCTGGTCTGCTGGTGTAAAAAGGTTGAAGAACGCTGTTCTACACCACCACATACCAAACACATCTTGGTCACTTTCCTGTCTACCACTTCATTCCTATGAAATTAAGACATGAAATCTAAACATATTAATTCAAATCCTATTTGCTATCAATTCCTTATAAAGAGGGATAATAAATCTTTATTCCTACTCACCAATGTATTTTTCAACATCCTGGTGACCCTCCAAGCTATTCTTTTCTCACTTCCATATCATGAATTTGCTTGCAATCCGGTTCCATCAATGTTAATGCACAGTTTATAATTTTAGTATGGTATGGCGCAAAAAAAAAAAAAAACTATGCACATTAATAGAAGAGCATTTGTAGAGTCCATGTGATTACATTCAACTGTAGCAATGGTATTGATATTGGAAGAAAATATATTTATTGTTGAGCATTATTTTCATTCATACAGAGTTGGCAGAGCAAATAGTCCAAACCTACAAATGTTTGTGACCAGGACAGAACAACCTGTCACACATCACATTGTTCTAGAGACTATTTATCAGAACACTTACCCTGGAGGCTCATTTCAAGGTTCACAGAATTCCCCTACCCTTCACATTCTCCTGATCTCACATCACTTGATGACTTCGTTTGAGCTATGTTGAAGGAATGGGTATTCCACCATGACCAGCCTTCAAACCTTGATGAACTAAGGGATAAAATTACATGATGTGTAATTTTATCCCTTAGTTCATCTGTATCCAGCAGATGTTCCAACCATTGTTCTCCAATATGACAGAGAACCTTGACATGTGCTATGAAACCTGTCTTGAAAGACAAAGTGCCATTACGTAATCTACCATCTTTAATGCTGTATTCGACTAAGATTCCACCAATAAATTCAAAATTATAATAACGGAATAACTCACATAAAATATTATTTAATAGTAAAATTTTCACTTGCGTATCGCAGGCATCTTCATGAATCACTGAAGAATAATAAGAATTTAATTATTACGAAAGCTGACAAAGGGAAGGCTGTAGTTATTAAAGATAGGAAGGAATATGAGAGAAAAATGTCTCTATTACTCTGCAACTATTCAACTTATAGGCCCCTTACATCAGAATCCTACCGGGAGTCAATTGAAGAGACTTAATTCTCTTATAGATAATGTATCTACATGGGATGAAGATCAAAAGAAAAAACTTAAAACCTTCTTCAGTCCTCCTCCTTCTTTCTTATGTAATAATTTTTTTCAATGTAAGACATGTTTGTTTTTTGCCAGAGTACATTATGGCTAGTGGAAGTTGTATGGTATGCTAGGCCTGATTTGTGTTCTCTTCTTTTTTGCACACCTTTTTGGTGTTCGTTCATGCAAATTTCCCCTGATCTTCCAGTCTGGCCTACGTAGCAGATGCCACTGGAACTTCAGTCGTCCACCGAGATTGTGTGGTCTTCCAAAAGTTCATAAACCAGATATTCCTTTGAGGCCAGTTGTGGATTGTATAGGTTGTCTCACTTATAAAATTTCTAAATTTTTATCAAATTTAGTCATTTCTTCAACTAGAAAAACTGATACTTTTATAAAAAATACTTTGGATTTCAAAAATAAAATTTCAGATCTTCAATTGGACATTTTGGATATTATGATCAGTTTAGATGTTGTTTCTTTATTTACAAATGTTCCTTTATCTGAAAGCATTGAATTACTGTAACAAAACTTTCGTTCAGACATTGTAAAAATATTTGATTTTGTAATACATTCTGGCTATTTTTCTTTTAAAAACAAGTTGTATCAACAAATTGAAGGAACAATAATTTGTATGCTAAAATAACTTGTAATGCTAAAAATAGGACATCATTGTTACTGAAAAAAAACTATCTATAAGAAAGAATGTTTGCTCATGTTATCATAAATAGAATTTAGCTTGATGTAGTTTCTAAATAATTAATTAATTTGTAATTTTTTATTTTTTTTTTCACTAGAGGTCATGCCAGTAGAATAACCCGTGATCAAATCATTGTTTCTCTAGCTTACTGTATGTAATGTAACTCAGCTTGTCCTGTATATTTGTATATGCTCTAGATGATGATCTAATATGAAGATCAAACCGTTGGGAAATTAAAAGAGTTATTTATAACACGGTTGTAAAGTCCATAATTTCTAAAATGAATGCTGATCACCGTGCAGCACTAAAAGAAAGGATTAAGATGTCTTGTTACAGTTTGTTGAAATATCCACGTATCTGCAAGCTGACCTGGCATGGTCTGTATCGATTATGTTTTGCTGTTATAACCAAAAATCTGTCTTTATGCTCCATGGTAGAGCAAGGGCATCCTCTTAGCTAACGTCTGGAATATGTTCCAATGGTTTGAAACACTGCCCAGAACCTGGATGCTATGTGAGATTCCAACTCTGGTAATATCAGTAATTCTGCAGCCTTCTTCATGCTTTTTAATAATTCTTTCCCCTCATGAAATCATCTAGATGATGTCTTTGAGACAACAAGACATCCAACTTTGCAACTTTATTCCTTCATGAAAAGCACTTCCTTCAAACACAATTTGAAGGAAGTGCTTTTAATGCAATTCAACTTTTGTGTGCATCATTCATTTAAGCGCATTCAATGCAATTAGCCTTTTGCATTTTATTCCATTGAGTGATCCCTTTGCAAGTGTTAAATCAGTGGCTTTTAACAGGCACTTTAAGTGCTCATGGCCTTCCAAGTATCCTTGGATTTTTTAACTGTAATACGAGGATAAGGTGGTTACTCCTATGCCTCTAAGTATTATATAAGTGGTTACTCCTATGCCTCATGTGTTCTACTGGCTAGTTTGTCTGTTTTGAGGGATGAAAACCCAAGTTTCTAGGAGAAAAAACCCTCTACTTCCGTATGAGACCAGCTGATTCGCCTTTCAGCGAAAGAAACCAGATAAAGGTTCCTCGTGTCACTGATGGGGAATCGAACTGAGGTCTTTCCAACCAAAGGGCTTCGTCTATACTGACTGAGCTATGGAGGCTCCTACTTGAAAACATCAGTTATATAAATTGCCACAAGCTGATTTGTCTGAATTTGCAGTTGTAATCTTCGGAAATAGTGTTTGTCCCCGGGCTTTGGACACCAGTGTAAGTTATCATAAATAAATAAATTTGCAGAAAAAAACGATTTTTCTGCAAATTACTCTGTATCTGTTTGGATTCTAATATTTTCAATCTCAAAGTGAAATCGTGCATTAAAAGAGTAGGCCTAAGGACCTCATCAAAAAAATAAAACCTGTTCATGTTAAACCAAACCATATTTATGGATTACCAAAAATCCAAAAATCTAATATCTCCCTACACCCTATAGTCAGTAGCATAGATAGTCCCACTTATAAACTTGCCTAACGTTAGCTAAGTTGCTTGTCCCCCCCTCCCCCTTTACTGGCAACTCCTCTACTTTTGTAAAAAATTCAGTCTGTTTCAAATAATTAGTTAAAAACTAATTATTTGAAATTAGTTTTTAACTAAATTCAGATCCTTAAAAATTCAGACATAATGGTTAGTTTTGATGTCACGTCATTATTTACCAATGTACCACTAATAGACACTCCTGATTTGATGAAATCTAAATTTTTTCCTAATATCCTTGAATTATTCAAATTTACTACGTATGCATTTTAATTTACACGGGGAACAGATTAATGACACTGCTGTGGGTCCTCCTGCTTCTCACCCCCTTTAGCAAATATTTGCATGGAACACTTTGAAAACAAAATACTTACCACAGCTACATACATGCCCATTGTGTAGTTACATTTTGATGATGTGTTTGCCATTTGGCCCCATGGACAAGACACTTTGGATTTTGTAACCCTAAACAACAAACACCCTAAAATCCACTTTACAATAGAAAAAGAATCTAATAACTGTTTACCTTTTCTTGACACAGTAATCACTTGCATTTTAGATGGATCACTATCTAGTGTGTGTGTGTTGACAGAAAGTCAACACACACACACACACACACACACGAAGATATCTATATAAACAATTGCTTCATCAACCAGCCCGACAGTATGATATTTTAAAAACACTTACACACTGGCACAACCATATTTAATTATAGCTTCTGAAGCCGCCAAAAAACTTGGTATACTTTTTCGTACAAACACTACTTCACAGCTGCTACAAAGCCCAAATCCTCCCAGCCATGGAATATTGCTCCCATGTTTGGGGTTGTGCACCAAAATTCTCTCTCTCCAAGATTGCTAGATTCTATCCAGAAGAAGGCAATTTGGCTAATTAATGATCCCTCTCTCACTAACCCACTTCAATCCCTCTCTCACAAACATTCAGTTTCTGTCTTGTGCCTCTTCTCCAAATACTTTCATGGACAGTGCTCTACTGAATTAACCACTATTATTCCTTTATTCTTCTCCAAAATCATTAAAACAAGAGCCACTGCTAACCTACACTTTTTTACAGTTCACCTTAAAACTCATTGAACCAACTTCACTGTCTCCTCTTTTATTCCATCTACTTCTGTCCTTCAGAACAGTCTTTCCCACTCTGCCTTCCCTCAAAGATTACAACCCTCAGCTGTTCAAGCAAAATGTGAACAGACTCCTCCTTTCTTCTATTCCTCTTGCTCACACATTGCACTAGTGTGTGTGCTATAGATCTTGTGGCCTTCTGTGTGTGGTTCAGATATAAAAAGAAAAAAAAAAGCAGAACCATTTGTTCTAAGGAGATACAGCTCTATCTAAAGAACTCAAATATCTATGCCATACTTGCAATTCCAACAGCTGCAATTCCTACAAAATAGATAAAATACTACATAGCCCTATTACTTCTCGCTCCTCTTATACACAGGAACACAACATTACCATTCCTATTCCCTGTGTCAGAGGTACATCAGGAAAAGATCCAAAGTACTAATAAAACATGGCCTTCGCACCACAATCAAACCTAATATTAAATTAGCAACTGTAATCTGCTCTCCTAAGGATAAACTTCACCCTCTAGCTTACCTTGGAGTGTGTGAAATTCTTTGTGACTGTGACTTGAGCATCTGTGAGCATCTGCCTGGAAGAACATAAAAAATACATTCACTACCATTACTATGGTAAGTCAGGACTGGCAGACCATGCTTTGGACATCCCTTCACACAGGATTAGATGGAAGGAAACTAATGTGCTATTCAGAAGTCGTTACAGATCCAAAAGATTATTTTTTGTGTCAGCCATGGCTATGAAGAATTCTCCTAATCTGAACAAATATAGTTGCATTAATTTGCCAAAAATTTGGGAGACTGTTATCTTAAGAGCCACGCTCACATAGATGTAATGCTTTTTTTTTTACAGCATTAGAGGGCACCAAATTAGGACTTTAGATCTTTTATCCATTACAGTTGGTATTGTTTCACTTACTCGCTGTCATGTATACATGCTGTGTTGTGCACTGAAGATGCTGATTTGAAATTCAGCGAAATATAAGCAAGTTAATAAACATCTTTTTTTTTTTATAAACTAGTTCATTTGGTGTTGTTAATACTATTAAAAATAAGTTACGAATAACCTTCGGCACCTAAGCTTATTTGTCAGACTGAACATTTTAATATTAAGACAAGATTAAAGCAAGTAGGTACCCTTTTTCTTTTTAATTTAGCCTTGGAAAATCTAAAGATAACACAAACAGAACATTAATATTGGGATATGAAGATGATATATGCCTGGTTGGAGAAAATGCTGAAAACATTTGAACAACATTTAGAAAACTCAAAATTGCTTCGAAAAACTAGGATTAAAAATCAACCAGGATAAAGCTGAATATTTAAATGATGCAGAAAATGACCAGTTTATTACCATTGATAATCTGAAATTTAAAAGTGCACCTCTTTGAAATATCTTGGAACATTGATTACTTGAGATGATAAAATTAGCACAGAGATAAAAGCTAGAATACATAATGCCAATAGATGTTATTATTCACTACATCATTTGCTATCTTCTAAAATTCTGTCAAGCAGAGTTAAAACAGAAATATACAAGATGATCATTAGACCTATTGTTCTATATGGAGCAGAAATCTAGGGCATAACAGACCATGATGCAAAAGTGTTGCCAATTTTTTGAAAATAAAATCCTCAGAAAAGTCTGTTGACCTGTAAGAGATAACAGATGAATGGAGAAGAAGACATAAAACAAGAACTATATGAACTATATAGATCCCCACGTCTAGTTGATGAAATTAGAGCATGCAGATTACTGCAATTTCATGGCTTGAACATTTGGAAAGAATGAGTGAGGGGAGAATAGCTAAACAAGCATTCAAAATGAAGCCTTATGGAATGTGACTTAGACTGCAGAAAAATCAGAAGGATAATATCCAAAGAGACTTAGCTGAGATGGGAATTCAGAAATGGAATGAAAAATCTCAAGACAGAAAGGAATGGAAGAAGCTGATACATGCCGCAAAGAATCTTACAGGTTCAACAAGCTGATGAAGAAAAAGAAGATTCTTGCCCAAGTCTTCCCATGATGTTTGTTTATCTTCTTTGCTTCACTTTTCGGTTCTTTTAAGAACAAAAACGAAAAGAAAAAAAAAAAAAGGTAATCCATGTAACTGTGGCCTCTCCTACCTCAGTTCAGGGAAAGGATTTCCTGTCATGAACTTAGTCACATCAGCGAGATATTTATTATTATTATTATTTCAGGCAACTCCAAGGGGTCGACGGACTCATCGAGGGAGGCCCTAACATCATGTCAAGAACAACTATTCAACATTCACACAGTATCTATCATACCTCGCCTTGAACTCATTCACGGTCATAGCACCCACAACAGACTCTGGCAGCTTATTCCACTCTTTCACCACTCTCCAAGTAAAAAAACCTAGTTCTAACACCCCTGCTAACCACACTCTTGCCCAGCTTCCATGTATGGCCCCTAGTCCTCCCACCACCAGTCCTATTAGATCTTGTGGCCTTCTGTGTGTGGTTCAGATAAAAAAAAAAAAAAGCAGAACCATTTGTTCTAAGGATACAGCTCTATCCAAAGAACTCAAATATCTGTGCTTTTCCATCCTGGAAAATTATTATTTCCATCCTGGAAACGTGATTTGCAAAACGTCACTAATGTCATAATGTAACCTTTGCAGCATTGCTTTGTGCAAGGTGAGATCTTGACTAAAAAGTTCTGGGTAACGTTGAAATGATCAAGCAGGTCATTATGGATAATAAATATACACTAATATTCCAGCAGTACTGGCCCATAATGATAATTAGAACTATAGTAAAGTTAATGGCTTTAAATAAATGTTGTGCACTTTTATTTGTAACAAGATTTTAGCAAATGTATTTAAAAGGCTTACATGCTTTGAATTTTGCATAAAAATCCACTTGGTGTTCATTCATTTAATTTATATATTATACTGATTTCAGGCTGCACACCATAATTTATTTAATGTTTTGCAGATAACCAAGAAATGTGTCTTTCATGACTTACTGCTGCAGTGCATGAAAATTATATGTTCAGATGACATGAAATTGAGATTTAGTAGTATCAAGATGATTGTCAGTTTTAATCTATTCATTATTTAATCTACATTATTTTTACTTTTATGAACTATAGAAATTATATATTAACGTACATTTATCATAACTGTATAAAAACTTTTAAGTTTGTATTTTTTTTACAGAGTTATGGTAACTGGTGTGTTGGCTGATAGACATCCAGCTGATCTTCATCTCTTTCGTAATTATGAGTCACCAGAGGACATTATTGAAAGGATAAGAGGAGAAGTGGTGGAAGAGGAGAAAGATGTAACTCTTGCAAACAAAAAACCTCTTCCCAAACCTGAAGGTATTAAGAATTGTGTTGTACTTCTAGTAACAGTTATGTAATATGTAATAACTCCATGGAACGGAGACTCATCATGAGAGACTCACAATAACTTTTGTGCACATGGCACCTGCCATACCTCTCCTTAAAAGAGAACTCGCAACTAATTCTGGAAATCTATTCCATTAATTCATCACTTTCCATGCAAAAACCTGGTATGCCCCCCTTACTAACTACACTCTTACACAGCTTCCATGGTAGACATTTCTCCAATATTGCTGCCAAACTCAAGACAAGAAATAACCTGCTGTATAAATTTGCTGGAACAACTTATGGAGGCTTGTGCTCCCACATTAAGGACATCTACTCTGAGCCTTGTTTACTCAACTGCTGAATACTGCTCAGCAGTTTGGATGAATAGTGCACATGTCAAATTAATCGATATCATCCTGAATCAGATAATGCATATCATTTCTGGAACAATAAAGACTACTCCATCATACTGGCTACCAGTTCTGAGCCACATACAACTGCCACAACTAAGACACCAAGGCAACTTGATTCGCAAATATAACAATTTGCTGGAATCTACTGCTTCCTATACACTCTGATATTGATAGCTTTACATTACAGAGGCTTAAGTCAAGGCACCTGCCTATTATAATGGCACAATGACTTGTCACTGAGGGCTATGATGCAACAATAGTATGGCACACGGAATGGACTGCCCAAGTCCCAGTAATCTGGCAGACTGTCTTTAACCCAAACAGCCATCCATCAAGGTTTGACCTACCTTGAAAAACTTGGACCTCCCTAAATAGGGTTTGCACCAACCATGGTAGATGTAGAGCTTTCTTGGTTACTTGGGGGGATAAGACCAAATGCATTTTGTGACTGTGGCGAGGATAACCAAACTATACAACATATCGTGTCTTACTGAGTCCCATATAGGCTCCTCACAAAGCCTATATGGGATCTGTAACTGACTTTATAGAAGCTTCTATAGCTGCTGTTGATTGACTGTTGAACTTAGACATTCAGTTTTAATTTTATGTTTATAAAATTAACTTGTATATTTTTATATGTATATATGACTATAGTGTCACCTCACACTATTGTATCCTTTTATACATCTCTTATTAGAGTTGCCAGATTTTGAAAAACCAAATACGGGACATGGGTGACCTAAAGAATGATGATGCTTTATGTCATGAAATGCCATAGTTATTTCGGCAGCAATAACTTTTCTTTCATTGCTGGTATTTGGTTTTGCAAAATAAGTATGAATGCTTTTGGAAGTGGAACTCAAAATGCTCAATTTGTGTTTCTGAGTGTTAATGTGTATTATCTGATCATCCCCTATGTGCAATACTAAATGTTTGTCTACAGATTTTGCATTCAACTTCGTCGTTATATTTTCCTTTTGCAATAAAATTCCATTCTTTCAAATAATCATCGTTAAAAACATACTTCCATTTTGGCATTGTTAAGGGCTTATGGAAAAAAAACAAAATTTAATATATCTTTGTATAATTAATAAAGAAAATTAATTTACCTTTAATTACCGTATATATTTTATGTATTAACCAAATATCGTACATTTGAAAAAGGCAAGATATTATTTTTTAATAATTATTGAAATAACATTCACATACTGTATCGATACCGCACTATGTCCAAATATGAATTGTTTGGAAATAAGCAACTGTATTATATCTGTACCGAATTATAAATAAAATGCTTATACTAAATAAAAAGCGACCAGAATGAAAGGAACCATCACCGCCATGCCGCCGCCGTAAACTGTAAACGCAATTAATTTCCTCAAATTTTTGGTTTTTATGGCCTACAAATCAATTTGAGTTGGATTTTTCAAAAAGAATATTCAAAATTATAATTGCTTAAGATAATATTTATAATTTTATCTTTTCATTAAAAGTACGGGCCATTAGGCTGTCCCTACAAGAGAATACAAGACATCAAAATTCGATGTAAAATACAGGATAGTCCTGTACATACAGGACATCTGGCAAACTTAATCTCTTATATACTTTATTCTCTTGTATGTCCTTCTTTTGTGTGTGTGTGGTGGCATATGCATGTATTCTTCTTAGCCAAACACTAAATAAATAAAAAAATCCCAATTATTCCCATATTCTAATTTTATATCACCTCTGTGATCTTTGATTCCTCTTTTGGGATATTCTTTTCTTGTTTTTTATGTTTTCTTAATAGCTTCTAAAACGTTTTCTTACCGTCATGATATATAGTTCATTCTCACTATAGCAAAACTTCTAAGGACCACAGGAATACTTTTAGTGAATAGCTTGTTACAGTAAATTTCCATTGGCATAGCATTATGATTTCGAGATTTGTTTGGAACTTTTCAGTAATGAGTTTATAATGGTCTTTGCTGTTTCTTCAGCCGTTTATGTACATTTCATTCCTAAGGTAGGATCTACCTTTAAAAAGCCATACTACCCATCATCATATTGCTATCCACCCATTTCTGAATTCTACCTTTTACCAACTTTTGTGATACAATACCTTAACCGTTACTCCCAAGTTACTAACATCTTTTCTGTAATTTGCTACTTTTGTCGGAGCCTCCTTTATGTAATGGAACTATCTTGCCCTGTTTCCACTCCCTCAGAACCTTGCCAGAGCTGAGACAGATTGAGTAACTTGTTCAGGGACACTGCCAGTTCTCTTGCACATGCTTGTAACACACTGGCCAATATGCCATCCAGTCCTCCTGCTGTTTTCACTTTTGACATTTTTCAGAATGCTGAGCACATCTAGCTCGTTCACCTCAGTTCTCACATAAGTGTCTTTTACATTAGCAACTGCAATATCACTACTTGGATGATACATATTTGCAAAGTGATCACTTAGTAACTTGACAGAAGCAGAGGAATGGCTTCTGCTTCTGTCACTTTCCTACCATTGGCAGTGATTAAAATTATTTTTCCATGATCTATTTCCTCTTACTTGCTATGTAGCAAAAAGAAAACTTGAGGATTTTCTCTGGCCTGCTTAACTAATTTTCTCTCATAATCAGATTTAGCTTTTCTTATCATGCTAGTGACCCTTCTTGCTTGTGCTTTGTGTTGCTCATGAGCACAGGGACCACCTTTTTCTTTATATTCCTAATAGAATGTTTTCATTTTGTTTATGCTCCTGCTTTGTATTGCTTTTCATCCATTTAACTCTCACTTTGGTTTATCTTCCTGACCCCACATATGCAATCTGGTACTGCTACCCTCGAACAATTCCTGACCTTTTCTCATTGAAAAATTTTCCCCTGTAACTTCTTATGCCATGGCACTACTCTAAGTTGCATCTTAAGTTTTTCTTAATCACCACCTTTTTAATTTTATACCTGAGGATTCCACAAATTTTGCAGCTTCCAAAAACAAGACCGCATAAGGTAATAGCATCAATGATAGCATTGATAAGGCTATCATTGATGCTATTACACTCTCAAAAAAGCCCCCCCCCCCCTTCACATGCTGTTTCAGGCAATTATCCATTTAGAAACTATAAATTCCATTTCCATCTTGCCATGGGCTTCTTTTCTTTTCCTCTAATCTGTGTCTTCGTAGTTGAAGTCCCCCATAATAATTGCT
The DNA here is from genome assembly GCF_054136105.1 of Typopeltis vanoorti. NCBI lineage: Eukaryota > Metazoa > Arthropoda > Arachnida > Uropygi > Thelyphonidae > Typopeltis > Typopeltis vanoorti. The sequence continues at coordinate 33,693,501 of NC_143565.1, forward strand.
TCACCTGCACTCTTTTTGCTAACCTGCCAATACATGGCATCCCCATTTGTGTATCCCTGGTCTATAGCAGCAACCAACAATATATTTTGTCTGATTCTTTCTTTCAACCAGATAGCCTCAAATGAACTGTCTTCCTCAGATCTGTAATCTTCCTTAACTTCTGTTTTTGTGTTGAAGCTCTTCAGCCATAATAGTGCTTCTATCCTATACCCTCTGTCCTCTCACAAAATTTAAAAAAAAAATAAAAATAAAAATCTTATATCATTTTCTGTCAACTAGGTATTACTGATACATAATTTTAGCAAGTTGGAAGTTAAACTTTCCCAAGGCCCACAATTTTTCTTGCATAATATTAATACTAATTCATTTAGATTTAAAACTTGTGAAATTGTACTTGGCATTTCATGAGTATTTCTGCATTCACAGTCATTTGTCCCAGGGTTGGCTAGACTCATGCTTAACTGCATTTTCCCATTTCCTCTAGCCCTGGTTTTGCACTATCATGCAAGATGAAGCCTTGGTTTTTGTGTATACTACAGTGCAATCATATAACCTCACCAGATTCTTTGAGAATCTAAGACAGGTATCAAGACATTGAAACCAATGACTAATCCATATCATAGTGTTTTGTGAATACATGGGATGTGCAGTCTCTGTTCTGGCTTATGTAAACTTTTTGCAAGAACAGGAGATCTTGTAAATACTCAGATATTTTTGAAAAGGAACAGTCTTTAGTTTTGTTTCTTCAAATGGAAAGGAAAGCCCTGTATCCAGAAATATAGTGCGGGTTCTCTGGTATCTTGCAAATCCATGTTTGAAAAAGAGTGAAAAGACAAATTTATCACAAGCCAGTTCGAAACTATCTACAGTTGTCTCTTACTGTAGCAAATGGCACTATAATAAACTCGCTATAACAAGCCTGTGAAAATCTAGGCCAAAAGCTCATAGATATAACACTATGTTAAAAGAAGTTAACTGTAAGAAATTATTCCTGTGTTCCCTACATATTTGTTATAAGTGAGAATTGACTGTGCATGGTGGCATCACATGAATGGTGTGTTCATTATTAGGAAACACAACCTAGATGACTTTAGCAATTTTGTGTGTTTTCTAGATAGTGTCCATCCTAAAATGTCTTTATATCTTTTGTATCTTTTAAAATACTTAAAATTTATTTTTTATCTTTACAATAAAAACATCTTTGCAGGCTACAGTGATATTGATTGATTGATTTGATGCCTTATCTTGATAGTAACCTCCTATCCTGAATTATTATTATTATTATTTTTTTAATTCAGAATCTCTTACCAGTCCATGTAGCATATCATGCCTCTTCTATGCTACTAATCATCTACAAGAGCCATGCATAATGCTTTTATTTGTTTATTTCTAGTTATTGCTTAAGAGTCATAGCTATATAAGCTATATAACTGACTGCAGAACTGGCCAGAACCTCTGACTTAATGCCCAATACTCACGTTATCTTGATGCATCTCATTAGTAAATATCGTTCTGAATACTGAAAGAACAAGGATGGGCTGGCAATATGAGGTTTAACTAACCAGATATTGTTATGCTGGTAGTGTGGCACCTGGTTAAACAAAGCTACCACAATAATATCAGGGAACCAGAGTGAACAGTGAAAGTGAGACACTGAAATACTTCAACTCACCCTTACAAGAATTAAGATAGGCACCATCAGCATAAGAAATATTAATGATAAATAGGTGGATCTGGCAGAATAATTAGAAAAGTACCACATCGACATCATTGGCATTACCAAAATGAAGAAGAAAACAACAGGTGAGATTTTTCTCAATTTAACCTACAAGATGTTGTATTCAGGCAGTAATGATCAGGGAAAGGAAGGGGTAGTTATAATATTTAGTCTTAAACCTTCAAGTAAAATCCTTTCTTTTAGTGTTGCATGGTGATCAGCATTCATTTTAGAAATTATGGACTTTACAACCGTGTTATAAATAACTCTTTTAATTTCCCGACGTTTCGATCTTCATATTAAGATCATCGTCTGGAGCATATACAGATATACAGGACAAGCTGAGTTACATTACATACAGTAAGATAGTATGTGATATGTGATAGACAGATGATATTCGACCAGAAATGCTCATAAATGGAGTATAAAATTGTGCAGTGGTTACACCGCATAATTCACAGAACCTGGTCAGAAGGTCAAATTCCAGATGATTGGAGTGGAGCTCTCATAGTTCCCATCTATAAAAGAGGGAATGAAGTTGAATCTGATAATTTTTTCAGTAGAATTTCTCTAGTAAGTGTTCCAGGTATGATTTATTCAAGCATACTTGAAAAGAGATTGACAAAATTTGTTGAAGAGACACTTCGAGAAGAACAAGCTAGGTTCAGGCCAAATAGTGGTTGTCAAGATCAGATTTTGACATTACGACAAATAGTAGAGAAATCATGGAAATAATACAAGGAGCTGTACTTAAGTTTTGTAGATCTGGAAAAGGTATATGACAAGGTGTCCAGAGAAAATCTTTTCAAAATACTGTAATTTTATGGGTTAAATGAAACATTATACAGAACAATACATATTCTATATTTAAGTTGAAATCATCAATCAGAATTGAAGGAAATACAGGAAGATGGTTTGATGAAACCTCAGGTAAGGCACATTATCTCCACTTTTATTCATCATCTATATGGATTGCATTATTAAAGAAGTGTCATTAAATCTGATATTAGAATTGAAGATTTAAAACTTAGTTCTTTGCTTTATGCAGATAATTTTTTACTCTTAAATGCATCTAGTGCAAGCCTCCAGGGTTCTCTAACTAAATTGAATGACAGCTGTAATATATGTTGCAATGAAACAGCAAAACTCTAAAAGTGGGCAGCACATCGAAAACTTCAGCTGCATTCTCAATGGAGAATATATAGAACAAGTAAAATATTTCACCTATTTTGACACAGCTTTTAATGAAGATAGCAAATTAAATTTGGAAATAGACAACAAAATATGCATTCCTGTATGGTGGGAAGCCAGTTGAATAAATTTATATGGAATTAGAGAGAAATTAGCCAAAACACTAAACTAGCAGTATACAAGACAGTGTGTTCAAACCAATGTTATGTTATGGATCTGATGGATCTGAGGTTATTAAAAATATTTTAGCAAAGATTAGAGACTACAGATATGAGAGTTCTTAGAAAAATGAAGGGCCTAAACTGAAGTCATCAGGGGCAGAATCATATGAAAAATTAAGACTTTGTGAAGGAACTTGACATTGTTTGCATTTAAGAATGTGTGAGCAGAGTTAATCTGAAGTAGTTTGGTGACTTAAACAGAATGGGAAAGAAAAGGTTAGCAAAACAGGTGTTTGCTAAGATGGCAGGAAAAAGAAAGACCATTGGTGGATTGATTCAGTCAAAATGCTTTAGGACAAAATGTTAGATGCAACATATTGGAGGACTGACAAATAATAGATTATAAATTATATATTTAGTTTAATCCTTTATCCAAGTGTAAGCAAACAAAGTTTGCACCTGAAGTATCTTCAGGACTGGAGTATTTCGTGGTTAAAATTGTTTATAGTTTATAGTAACCAATCATACAGTTATCCAAGAAAAACAGAAGGAAAATATTCTGGAGGTGATTCAAAGAGCTTAGAAATGGAAGAAAAGAGTACTGTAAAAGGAAACCAAGATGATAATGCTGACATGAAAAATTAAGATAAAGATATTCTAGATGTCTGGGGTAATTATTTTGAAAGATTGCTGAATGAAACAGAAGTGTCAACATGGTGATAGAAAACTCCGACCAGAAATTATTCAGGAATATATATCAATACTTGAAGTAGAAAAAGCCATCAGAAACCTGAAATGGGCAAGGCAGCTGGAGTAGATGAAATTTGGCAAGAAATGCTCAAATATTATTATTATTATTATTTCCCAAGACCTCATGGAGTCAAAGACTCATCTGGGAGGTCCTTTTATCACACACACATCTCATCATACCGTGCCTTAAACACACTCAAACTCCTTGCAGACACCACACTCTCAGGCAAGGCATTCCAATCATTCACAACTCTGCATGAAAAAAACCTGCCTCTCACTCCCCTACTCTCACACCCTGATATGAAGTTATAAAAGTTTTATAGTGACTGCACTGCATAATTCAGAAGGCCTGATCAAAGAGTCAAGTTCTGGATGATTGGAGTAGAGCTGTCCTAGTAATCATCTATAAAAAAAAAAAGGGAAATTAAACTGAATTTGATAATTACAGAGGTATTTCCCTACTCAGTGTTCCTGGTAAGATTTATGCAAGTAAACTTGAGAAATATCTAAATAAATGTGTGGAAAAATTTGTAAATGAAGCACATGTCTGCGAGATTCCCTGACTAAATTGAATAACTGTTGTAATAAATTTGGAAAAAAATCAACAATATTGATGGAAGGCAACAGTTGCTTTAATAATGTGTGTTTTAATGTCATATTTAGACAGCCATTTATGTGTCGTATGCTTCTCAAATAGGTGAATTTTTCTACTTTTCCAATTTTTCCTCATTAACTGAAATTTTCATAGAGTTATTATCAAATGCTTGAGTAAGGTCCTGAAGATACTTTCAGGTGCAAACTTTGTTTGCTCACACTTGGATAAAGAATTAAACTAAACTTATTATAGTCTAACCAAGTGAAAAATAAACTCTCATTATCAAATGCTTCTTGCTTAAGATGCCAAACATGTATCCGATGATGACCATGGGATACACAAAATATACTTCCATTTCTAAAAATACCTTTTTCCAGTCCTCTTGACTCCACAACAAACAGTTTTTGCTTACACCATAATACTCTAGCTGTCTTTTGCTTAGAAGTCATAAATGACTTTGTCTTAGGCAAACATGATTTTAAACCCAATTTGTGAATGTCGTAGATTTAGACACATTCACACCTAGTTCTTTCCATCTCCTGTGCAAATAGTTACACTTCAGAAGCAGTTTTTCTTCAATCTCCTCTCATCTCTTGATGTAGTTATTACCTTATGACTGCTATTGCAACAATTATTTTGAAAACTCTGGTTATTAGAATACTGTCTCAATACTCTACTCAAGCTTGCTTGAGAACATTTCAATTCCTTAGCTGTTGAGTTTGGCCTTCTTTGTGTAGAGACACCATATGAAACTTCTTAGCTTCCAGTGTCACTCATTCAATCCATGTTTAACAAATGATTAACTAAATTCCATGCGCAAACAATTCCTCAAACGAGTCAGTCCTGCAGCTACTGAATATATTCTATTTCTATGCTCTCCTCAAAACTAATCAGAAATATTTGGAATATTCTAATATTTTGAACCACGTTAAAAATTATTCTAATTTTTTGATGATGATTATAAATGATGATTCTAATTCCTATTTGATAATAATTATTTTCTTTGCAATAAATTAGAATTGAAAATCATTCAACACATTTTCATTGATTATTCTAATTTTTTGATTCGGAGGTGTATACCATTGTGCTGGTTTCCTACAAACCAGCTTCTCTCTTTATACAGGTCTTTCAACTTTTTTCTTTTGAGGAAAGCCTCTTAATTTCTCCATTCAGTCATATTCTGTTTTAGTGCTTGTTTCAATTTTAACCACATATCCCAATTTGAACAGCAGATGGTCTGGAATTTGGTTGAAAAGATCGATGGAAAATTTGGTGGAAGTCTCCATGTTCCATTATTGATCTCTACTTTTTCAATGCAGCAGGATTTAAGCAGAACTGGATTATGATCTGACATGTTGATGTCATGTTGTTTTATCTGAATTATCCTATTTATCCTAAGGGAAGAAGAGATATACATCTGACCAAGACCTGTACCAATACCTTGATTTGTGTACGTGTAAGCCTGGAGATTAGGATTTCAAATCCTCCATGTCTACTAGTTGAGCATTGTTGAGACATTTTTAACTGTGCATATCCCACTTTTCCCTCCTGGGGATGTCTTCCTATTTTGTCTAATGTGGGGTTTTGAATACAATTCCAGTCTCCAGCTGCTATGATGTAATGGGCACCACATAAATACTGCTGCAATTCCTGGAAGAATTTTCATCTGTTTCATTGGATGGAGAATAAACATTTATAAACCTTATTACACATCCACAGTATTTTTAGTCTATTGTCAAGATTCTTCCCATCCCTGTGGATATTACAGAATGACCTGGAGAGGGGGAGGGGGGCAAGAATAAGAACCCCTATTTCAGCCCTGTTAAATCTTCCAAAGCTCCAATAAGAAAGAAGAGGATAGCTATCTGTTCAAGTTTTTATAACTTTACCTGCAGAAGTATGCTTCTTGGAGAAACAAAAACCTAATATTATGGCTAGCATAAGTTTCCACATAGCTTCTTGTTTAACTTGCCTGAGGAATCCTTGTACATTTAATGATGCAATGCAGAAAGGAGATGCTATGATAAATGAAGTGTTACTGGTAAGTCTTTAACTTCTAAATTTTGGATGACCTTATGAGGTCTTCAATCTGTTAAAGAACAGTTGTGTAGCCTGCTTCTTGTAAACTGTTTTCCAGTTGCCATTATTTCAAATTCATGCCTATCATTCTTGATTTGGAAGATAATTATTTTCTTTAATGTAGATCAGTAGTTCTTAACTGTTTTACTGGCCCGCACCCCCAGTGAACTTCAATTTACATTCTTGCATCCCCTTGAAAAATGTGTTTTTTATTTGTTAGAAAAGAGAATTTATTGCAAAACAATTTATTGAAAAATACATATGCATATATGTATTAAAATCAAAATAACATATCAACTTTTAGTGACTAATTTGTTGTTGCTTTTTCATAATATTTTGAAAGCGAGGTTCCTTTTTCGAAAGGGCTACATGCATATCATCGCTTGCATTTAAGCTATTTCAGGTTTTTGTTTTTATGTGCAAAAGTGATGAAAATCCCATTTTGGAAAGATAGGTGGTAGCAAATGGTAGAAGTGTCTGCAATTCTGCCTTCACCATTGTGGAAATGGTTCTGAGTACACCAGAATTGTTCAAAATCCAATTTTTCAAATTCCATTTGAATATGTGCACTGGTTCGCATTTCAATAAGATCATCTTTTATTAAATTATCGTCATTTATAAAATTAAGATAAAAAAGAAATAGATCCAGTATCCACCTCTGCTCTTTGCTAATATCTCCTGTGGAAAAAGATCCATGAAAAGAATCAATCAGATGTTGCAAATGTATCCCAATTTCAGGTAAAATTGGGATTTTTTTCGTTTTACAGAATAATTTCATCAATCAAGGGAAAGTATGCAAAATTACCATTTTCAAGTTGACGTATCCAAATTTTTAGTTTTTCAATAAAAGCAAATAATTTTTCAATACATGTTATGTTCTTACCCGTTGCATTGATATATTTAATTCATTTAGGTGAGCGAAAATATCTGCTAAGTAGGCCAATCAAATTACTGCATCTCTTCTTTCATAGTCTTGAATTAAATTACAATTCTGGTTAGTAAGAAACTGAATAATCTCCTCGTGTCAAAAACCCTGCTAAGCATCTGTCCCTTGGGGAGCCATCTTACGTCATCTTGTAAAACGCTGGTTACTTTTCTCTCATAGTTAGTCTTATCCATGATCACTCCGATCGAGTGCTGAAATCCATGGACTGACTTCATTAAGAAAAAATAATGAAATATCTACTTCAAAAGCCGAAACGCTGTTGTGATCATGGATAAGACTGACTATGAGAGAAAAGTAACCAGCCTTTTACAAGATACCTCCACCTATCAAGAAATCAATATAATCCTAAAAATTTGCAAATTAAACAATTAAATAAGTTGCTCAATGAAGTTATTAGTTGGGATCAAAACTTCGTGGATAAACTGTGCACTCATTTTGGAAGAGCTCCTCGCTTATATGGCCTCCCAAAAATCCATAAAGAAGGCTATCCAGTAAGACCCATCGTGAATTGTATTTAAATCGAAATGACTGTCTCTCTCTCTCTCCCAAAAGTTTGGGAGACTCCAGGTCAAAATTTCTATAGGAGTTGATGAAATTCTTCATCTTTTAGTTAATAAGAGCCACTGAAATAATTATCTTTAAAGAATTATTTAATAATATTTTAGTAATTAATCTTCTGGCACACGGCAACAATTTATTTGGTGATCCACCGACTGTTCTATACTTTGTATTCCATTCCTTTAATTGTTTCTTCTACACTGAGGATGTACTGTTACTTTCAGTATGAAATATTTGTACCTTTATTTATTTAATTAAAGTTATCACTGTGGTCTATACGTGTTCCATTATTAATAAATGTTGAAATTTTTTTTCATGTAGGTAGACTAAAAATTAAAGGTTCCAAGAAATAATATTCTTGGTTTTATTCCTTTATCCACGTGTTTAAGCAAAGTTTGTGCTTGAAGTATCTTCTTGACTAGTTGTATATAGAGACTAATAACTTCACATCAATTGCATTACTATCCTATAAGGCAAGGCACACCCGCTTTCAAACATATATAATGCTATGCATTATGGGAAGGACCACTACTCAGACTAGTTCCGACTTTTATTGAGATCTCGTTAGCAGGAGCCAGATATTGTAATATCTTTAGCATTTTCTCCAATAAGGTATATATCATCTGCTTTGATATATACTTTTTTATATATAAAATGATGATATATACTTTTTATGTTTCTTGAATACATTTTTCTAATGCTAAATTAAAAAAGGATGGACAAAATGGCATCTCTTTGCTTCAATCCTGTCATAATAATAACAATTATGATTATTACTGGCAACTCTAAGGGGTCCTTAGACTCATCGAGGGAGTCCTAAACATCATATCAAGAACAGCTATTCGGAATTTGCACAGTATCCATCATTCTTTGCTTTGAACTCATTTACAGTCATGGCACCCACAACAAACTCTGGCAGCTTATTCCACTCATTCACCACTCTCCAAGTAAAAAACTCTAACACCCTTTTAACTCAGTTTCCATGGATGTTCCTTATGACATCCATGGAAACTGGATGTCATAGGTCCAGTTTCCATTCCCACCAGACCTGTTCTGAAAAATTTCCAATGAATTAATCTTGTAAAAATCATTCAGTAATTTGTATGTCTCAATCATATCAACCCTTTTTCGCCCAACAACCAGTTTCTGTAAACCAAAGATCTTCAACCTGTTCTTGTAAGGTTCATTCCATAGACCAGCTATCATCTTGGTCACTCGCCTCTGGATCCTCTCAACCTCCTCCTCATCACCAAGAAACCCTGGCACCTAGGTCTGTGCCAGGGTTTCTTGGTGATGAGGAGCAACAGTAGTCAAGATGGGATCTTATCAAAGCTCGATAAGCAGAGACAAGCAGGTTATCTCTGCTCATCAAAATATTCTTCAGTGACAAGTGATCTGATGAGCTGATTTAGTACTTTTGCTATGTGCCCCCTAAACTTCAACTCCCTATCCACCAACACACCCAAATCTCTGGCTTTGTCAGTCTCCTGGAGTACAGTTTCACCAGTGTAATATATTGCTGCTAATTTTTTCACTTCAAAATGCATAACCTTACACTTTGCTACATTAAACTGACATCCATTCTCATTAGCCCAGACTGCCAATCTATCCAAATCATCCTGCAAAATTTTGACATCATCTGCATTCACTATTGCTCTACCCAACTTTGCATCATCAGCAAATAAATGAACCGTTCCTCTCAGATCCTTCCCTATATCATTAATGAACAAACTAAATAGCAGTGGTCCAAGAACAGAACTCTGTAGCAAACCACTAGTAACAGGCTTTCTTTGGACTCCACTCCTGAATAAACTACTCTTTGATACCTGTTCATCAACCACCCTCCTATCCAACTCACCAACCCTATATCCATCCCCATGTGCTGCAGTTTACTGATTAGAATTCCATGTGGTATCCTGTCAAAGGCCTTAGGAAAGTCCAGCAGTATCACTGTAAATCCATTACCCATATCCAGTTCAGCCGTCACTGCATTATAAAACGTAAACAAGTTACTGAGGCATGATCTGCCCTTCACAAAACCATGCTGTCCTTCATACATTATCCCATTCTCATCTACCCATTCCTGTATTTTGCTCTTGACTAATATCTCCAAAACCTGGACAACAATTCCTGCCATCAGCATTCCTTAGAATCAGTTTGCTGTATACATTTTTCTTTTACTTGCAGCATATCGAAATAACTGTTTGGGATTCACTTTAGCTTGCATTGCTAATTTCCTTTCATAATCCTCTTGCTTTTCTTACCACACTAGTTACCCTTCTGGCCTGTGCTTTGTACTGTTCATGTGCCTGCAGGTCACTTTCTCCTTAAATTTCATCCACAATTGTTTCTTTTTTTGCAGCTCAAGCTTAATGGTGTTATTCATCCATTTAACTCCCACTTGATTTACTCTCCAGATTCTAGGTATGCAGTCAGCCATTACCTCCCTCAAACTCTCCTTAATCACTTCCCATGCACTGTCAACATCCAACCCTTGCAGTTTAACATGCCATGTCACTGATCCAAGCAATCTCTTAAGCTGGTCTTACTTACCAGTCTGGTAATTCCACATGTACCCTGCCTTAAGTGAAAATTCCACTAGTAACAGGCCTTCTTTTTGAGCTTCCCATTTGACCTTATGATCACTCTCAACAATTGGGGGCAATATGGTCATGTTCATAATAGTCACTTTCTTAGATGCATTTACTAGGTCAAGCACTCTCGAACCCCTAGTATACTCCATTACATGCTGTCTCAGGTACTTATCCCTTAGTAACTGCATAAAATTCATTTCCTTCCTCCCATTGGTCCTCTCCTCCCTTCAATCAGTGTTACCATATTTGAAATCCCCTATAATAATTACCTGTCCTCTACTTATTGATTTGTGTGGTGATTCAATTGTTAACGGTGTGCTGGATGAGAGGATGCATAAAGTATGTTTTATTAGAGATAGAATGAGTAGTGATTGAGGCATTATATACAAGAAGTAAGTGAATTATATAATGAGAAGTAAGTGAGCAAAAGAGTTGGTAGTTGTAATAGGTACAAATAACGGACTGCAAACAAAGACCACATCAAATTGGATATCAGGTGGTTGTTGAGACGGATAAAAGAATATAGTGTGATAGGAAAGGTAGTAAGCGCGTTGCTCAAGTATGACGGTGAGATAAGGGGAAAAGCAGGGATTTTGAATGATATGTTAGCAGAAATGTGTGAGGAGAAAGGAGTGCAGTTTGTTAATGTATGGATGAGTTTGAAGGATGAAGTGAACCGTATAGGAGCGATGGACTGCACTCGAATGGTTTTGGTGTGAGTCGCTAAGAGAGACTGCTGCCGAAAGGTAGAGAAGTGAGTACAGAGAATGAATCTGATCAAGTGGGAAGTGATGTGGAAGAGCAGGAGAGATTGAAGAAGTGGTTATGCATGAAGAAGTGAGTGGCATGAGTATAGAGAATGAGAAAACAGGTGTGCAAGATAGAGAGGGAAACAGGGAGACTCAGGGTGGACAGAGGATCACAGCATGAGAAAGGTAGATGTTCCAAGAGGATGTGAATGCATGTGTAGATGCAAATGGGAGGGAATGACCTGGGATCAAGAGAAAACAGTTGGATCTGAAGAAGGTTCTAAGATGAATAAGGAGAAAAAGAAATGGCTCAAGTTAAGCATGGAGAAGTTACATCAAATAAGTGGTGTCAGTGTAACTAGCAATAGTCCAGGAATAAGCTGCTATGTTTGTGTGCAAACATAGAAGTATAAGAAATAAGACAAATGAAATGGTTGTATTAATTGAGTCTGTTCACCCAAGAAATGTTGAAATAAGTGAGACATGGTTAGATCAGGATTAAACCCTCCAGTTGGTGAGAGTGACCATAAAACTGTCTAGTAGAGGCAATGTTTAAATGGATGAATGAAAAGATTAAGCATGCGATAGATTATGGAGGTAGCATAAGAAAAGTGGTAATAACCATTTCTATGAGGATTACAAAGACCAAGCAAGAAGGGTGACTTGGGTGGTAAGGGTAGCAAAAGTGAAGCATAATGGAGGAGCAATTAGCTAATGAATCCAAAAAAAAAAATAATAAATAAATAAATATTATTTAAATTAAGGGGATATTAAATCCCACATTGTTTCAAAACCGAATAAGAAACTCAAAGAGTTTCATGTCGAATATAGTAAACTATAAAAGTATCGGCAGATACTATTATAAGCTAAAGCACAGAGTACAAACTAGGACAACTCGTAGCAAAAGTGGGTAAAGCTCTGATCACTATTCTTAGTATTTCCCATAATGTAAAAACACATCTCCTAGGAGATGTATGATGTTATACATTATGGTGGTGTTATACACTACCCAGACCAGTTTCAACCTTTATTGAGGCCTCATCAGTGAGTAGGTAGACCAAATTAATACTGAGGATATAGCGAAAAGAATTTATATACTCTGCTATATGAGTTGTCAAACAGGTGCACCCATTAAATTACTTAAATAAAGAGCCAATAGGCTTCATTTCGGTGATATAACATTATTTAGATTACGGGGATATTAAATCCCACATTTATTTAAATTAAGGGGGATATTAAATCCCACATACTATGTGCTTTTAGCTTATGCTAGTATCTGCCGATACTTTTATAATTTACTATATTCGCCATGAAACTCTTTGATTCCAATCTTTGAGTTTCTTATTCGGTTTTGAAACAATGTGGGATTTAATATCCCCTTAATTTAAATAATGTTACATCGCTGAAATGAAGCCTATTGGCTCTTTATTTAAGTAATAAATGAATACATCCTAGGGAGTTATTTCAATATGTAGTCAGCGAAAAAAAGAATGATTATTGAAAGATGCCATTGATTGGAGAAAATGGTATAAGGACACTGCAGAAGATGTCGTGGAGATATTTAATGATCAGTTCGTAAAGGTCTTTCAATCTTGTGAATATGACATAATGGAGAGATTGAGAGTAGTTGATGAGGGGGAAGAGAGACTGATTGTAAGTGTGCAAGAGGTGTATATAGGGAATTGAACAAACTTGTTGTTAATAAGTCTGTCAGACTTGATAATATATCACCACATATTCTGAAGGAATATGCCAGGGAGTTGACATCTGCCTTGACATATTTTTTTAATATGAGTCTTGCCCTCGGTCAAGTTCTAAAGGAGTGGAAGGAGGGCAAGATTGTGCTGCTTTATAAGGGAGGTGATATAACTAAAGCAGCAAATTATAGGCCTATCCGTGTGTCAGGTGTTGTGGTTAAGTTGTTGGAGAAATTAGGATCCATAATTGGATCCTAATATAGTACCATTGTTGATGACAATGGTACTATCTTTGATGGACAACATGGAGTTGCTAAAGGGAAGTCATGTTTTGGTAATCTACTCCCTTATCACAGTAGTATACTTAGATTTTGCAAAGGCTTTTGATAGATAATTTGATAATCAAACTAGAGTAGATGGGGGTTGGATATTAGATCAGTGCATTGGATCGGAGACTTTGCTATCTGATAGGTATCAGCAAGTTGTGTATGAGGAGCAATATCCAGAAAGAGGAAAGTCGCTAGTTGTGTGCCTCAGGGATCTATTTCAGGCCATTGCTGTTTAACCTGTGTGTTAATGATGTTGCCAAAGATTTGGATGGGGATATTCAGTCGTTAGCAGATGATGCAAAGTTGGGACGAACCATGAAGAGTAGAGAAGATGTTGTGGTCTTACAAGACGACTTATAAATTGAGTGATCAGGTACAGGAATGGGGATGTGAGTTCAATGTTGCAAAATGTAATGTTTTAAAATTTGGGAAACAAGGATGGGATGTAGAATTTATGCTTGGTGGTGATATATTTTTGGAGGTGAAAGAAATAGATCTTGGGGTGATAGTGGATAAGAAATAAGTGGATAGTGGATAAGGATCTGAAATTTAGGGAAGATATTGCCAAATTTGTGAGGACAACACAAAGAATTCTGGGAAAGATGTGGAGGATACTGACTTGTAGAAGTAAGGAGATTCGTGTTCCATTGTATAAGGCTTTGATTAGGCTACATACATGGACTACTGTGCACAGATTTGATCGCCTGGTTTTCAAAAGGACGAGGAGATGTTGGAAAAGGTCCAGAGGTGACTTACTAAGGTAATTTCTGATCTCTGGATTGAATATGAAGAAAGGTCAAGAAGATACAATTTACAAAGTCTGGTGGATAGGAGGAAGAGGGGTGATATGATAGAGACCTACCAGTTAGTAAGGGGTTGTTATAGGATCAATGTTGGAGAGGTTTTGCAGAAAATGGTTGGAAATCAGGGTAGAACCAGAGGTCATCTCTGGAAGCTGTATAAGGAGGGTGTGAGCAGAGGAACGGGATGCAGGTCTTTTGCATGCAGAGTTGTGAATGTTTGGTATGCCTAGCCTGAGAATGTGGTGTCTGCAGAGAATTGCAGTTTTTAAGACATGGTATGATGTGTGTATGACAAAAGGATGTCCTAGATGAGACTGACTCTATGGATTCTTGGGATAATAATATTCTGAATACATTGCTTATGTCTTTTACTGCTTATGCTGTCACACATGAAAAATTGTAGAAGAGTGCCATGTTGAAACATGTAGATTTCAAAGGAATGTGCATAGCAAGATATATATTTGATGGAATATATATCTGTATGTCTGAAAGCTTTCGTGGCTATTGAACATTTATTAAATGACTTATGTCTATAATGCTGAAAGATAATAAAACCAAAAAAACAAAAAAAAATATAGTGTGAAAAGTTTTATTTCCCTTGCATGAATCAGCTCCATTTGAACCAAGTTCGTAAAAGTTCTCAAGAAATATAAAATCCATACTCTTCATTCACTACCCTAACCAAACTTTATTCCTGGGTTTGCCTGGCAAAACCAAAACACAATACCTTGAAGTATCCAGGTTGCACCTACCATCTTTCGTGTAGTTGCAGTTTGCCATATTAGAGATAAACAGAGAAATCACTTGAGCTTTATATTGAAGAGTATGTCAGAGATATCATGTATGGTAGAGCCAGTCATTGAGATCTTAATTCTTCAGATCCCAATGACAACTAATCTGGTACACACTCAGTGAATTTGGATAGATCTGAAATCATATATAGATGCTATGATGAACATATAGTTAAAATCTTGGAATCAACAGAAATTGTACCAAACCCCATCCAGCTCAGTGTGAATCTCAGCTACAACATTTCTGATTGTTACTTCTCTGCTATTCAGGTATGGCATACATGAGACCATGAACATGGTCACTGTAAAGCAATGCAGCTAGTCCAAGAATTCCTTTAAATGTTAACAATCTGTTTTTAACTTAATATTATGGCAGTTATATGCAAGTAATGTTTTATGTATCTCTCAATTCCCCCCCCCCCACTTCTATTTTATGCAATGCAAGACAAAATTAGTAGTGTCTTTTCATTAATAGTTTCTTGTTTTATTGTCTTCTGGCTTTATATTCATATAAGGTATTATATGAATATATAAAACGCTTCCTTGCTCCTCCATATGGTGATGTTTATCCTTAATTTTGTTTTACTGTGCACTTTCTCAGTTCTGGTTAGGCAAGAATTAAGGAAGGTTAGGCAATTATTGATTGGGTAGTTATTTCCATGATGGAAATACATTATGTTGACAAAAATATTTGGACACCTTACGTGCCATGCCAATTTTGGATCATACTAGCTGCAAATATTCATGGAGTGTCTTGTAAGTCTGGTAATAAAAGGTGGGATGTGCTGCATGTTTTTCACTGTACTCTATGTCAAGATGCCATGTTCAGCTGAACTGACAGACTTCCAATGTGGGATGGTAGTTGGGTGTCATATCAATTGTCTTTCTGTCTGTGACATTGCTACCTATCTCAGTATAGCAAAATCCACTGTCGCTTATGTCATTTGTAGGAAAATGCCTTGAGAGGCCACTGACCAAGATCAACAAGTTCTATCTCAGAATGTTTGAGCATCCTGCACATCATCAGCAGTGGATCTCACAGTCAAAATGGAAAATGCTGCAGGAATGTCAGCACTAGAACTGTCTGCAGAGAGTTGCATGTCTTAGGCTACTATGGCAGAGCTGCTGCAAACAAGCCACCCCCCCCCCAAGTACCAAATGATGTTTGAACTGGTGTCTCATACTATTCCTGGACCATATTTGATTGGAAAAGGGTTCTGTGGAGCAATGAATCATGCTTCCAAATGCTTCACTCTGATGGTCATGTTTGGATCTGGAGATTACCTGGTGAATGGATCCAGCAGGACTGCATCATTCCAACTGTCAAGTTTGGTGGAGGCTCAGTAATGGTATGGGGGTATTTCAGTTGGATGGATGGTGCTTAGTTCATTGGTGGACATGCTCAAAACCATGATGACTTATGGCTATTGAGACATCCTGGACAATTTCATGCTTCCGACACTATGGAAGTACTTTGGCAGTTACCCTTGCATATTTCAGCATGACAGTGCTCCATACTGCACTGCGTGTCTGAGACTGGTTTCCAGAAAACAACATCGAAGTGTTAGACTGGATGGCTCTGAGTCCAGACCTCTGAGGCAGTTTTGAAGGTAGCTTTACACAATGTATGGAAGAATATTCCTATTGTGATATATCAGAAATTGGTTGAAAGCATACCCTGAAGGATAGTTGCTATCATTCAGGCCAAAGGTAGTCCCACTCGGTACTAGAAATGTAGGTAGTCCCACTCGGTAATGAAAACACATTTTTTGCCCACTTCTGGGTGTCGAAATACTTTTATCAACATAGCATATTTGATTTCTGTGTTTATTAAATTAATTCTTATATGAAGCTTAGAAATGCTTTATTAGTCATGTAAGTAAATTTAAAAAAATAAATAAAAATAAAAAATATATATATATATATATATTCCTTATTTTTCCTACTTTTCCTGGAAAAATATGGCCCTTGTTCAATTTGGTGAGCTGGAATTTAGTCTTCTGCATGTGTTTTCATTATGGCAATTAGTAGATAGCCCTTGAGCATATCTTCCAGTCATAGGCATTAAACTTTCAACCTCTAAAATGCTGTATGAAACTGCATATAACTGGATAAAAGTAGATTGGAATACTGACATTCCCCAAAGAAAATGCCAAAAAGTTTGGTACTAGGTCGCACTAATGGATGAATTTCTCCATTAATATAACACACTTAGTTTGCTTATTGGAGGCTTGAAGTAGCTAAAACTGTTCATTATGTTGAATTTTTTCTTGACAATTATTCATAAGACTATTACACTTTTTTTATAAAATCTTTATCAAGTGGCTTTATTTTTATCCTCCTACATGTTTCGCCAATCTGTTTCTATTGGCATCCTCAGGGAATACAAATCAGTAAGCACAAAATGAAGGTTATTATTAAACAAGACCTCATGGAGTCAAAGACTCATCTAGGATTACAGACTAGGATTACTAGGATTACTAGGTTACAGACTAGGTTATAACCGATGGTTCTAAATCATACAAAAATTGGTATTGTGCGTGACAATGTGCGTGTCTCGTTAACGTGATTTATTCGTGATGACTCATGACGTAATTGTTATGAAAGTTCATTTCTTTGATATTTAATGATCTGATAAAAGTTTTCCAAATTTCTGGTAAAATTAGACCTTGATTCTTGTTTAGGTTTTCAGTTTTACGGACGACTGTAGCTGCTTCTTTAAAGGTTCTTGAATGGTAGTTATCTTCTATGTATGGCATAAGGCTCTTATCCCACTCAATGTGATGGTTAGTAGAGGCAAAGTGGCATGAAAGGCCTGAAATGTCTTGTCTGTTATTTCTGACATATCCTATGTGTTCTTTCTTTCTCGTTTCGAAGCTTCTAGATGTCTGACCTACGTAACTAATACCACATGAGCAAGGAATATTATATACTCCAGAGTATTTGTAGAATGGGTGAGGATCTTTCGGTGATCTTAAAAATTTCCGAATAGTATTGATTGGTTTGAATGCCACTCTGATCTTGTATGGTTTTAAAAGGTTAGCTAATTTTTTGGAAAGGTTGTTGACAAAAGGAATTGTAATTGTACTGATGTATTGGACGTCAGATATATATCAGTATACGACAGACAAGGATGACCTACTAACGGAATTAACCACAATATCCAGAGAACTTTCTTTAAACGGTTACCCTAAAAGACTCTATAACAAGATTTTATTTACTGATATACCACATCGACAACGTGATGACGTCCAATACATCAGTACAATTACAATTCCTTTTGTCAACAACCTTTCCAAAAAATTAGCTAACCTTTTAAAACCATACAAGATCAGAGTGGCATTCAAACCAATCAATACTAATCGGAAATTTTTAAGATCACCGAAAGATCCTCACCCATTCTACAAATACTCTGGAGTATATAATATTCCTTGCTCATGTGGTATTAGTTACGTAGGTCAGACATCTAGAAGCTTCGAAACGAGGAAGAAAGAACACATAGGATATGTCAGAAATAACAGACAAGACATTTCAGGCCTTTCATGCCACTTTGCCTCTACTAACCATCACATTGAGTGGGATAAGAGCCTTATGCCATACATAGAAGATAACTACCATTCAAGAACCTTTAAAGAAGCAGCTACAGTCGTCCGTAAAACTGAAAACCTAAACAAGAATCAAGGTCTAATTTTACCAGAAATTTGGAAAACTTTTATCAGATCATTAAATATCAAAGAAATGAACTTTCATAACAATTATGTCATGAGTCATCATGAATAAATCATGTTAACGAGACACGCACATTGTCACGCACAATACCAATTTTTGTATGATTTAGAACCATCGGTTATAACCTAGTCTGTAACCTTCATTTTGTGCTTACTGATTTGTATTCCCTGAGGATGCCAATAGAAACAGATTGGCGAAACATGTAGGAGGATAAAAATAAAGCTACTTGATAAAGATTTTATAAAAAAGTGTAATAGCTAAAACTGTGTTTGGACTCTGAAACTATGATGTGTTTTGTCTTATTCCTTCCTTTCCGTACCTTGGATCTTGTGACGAATATTGCTTATCAAGAGCCATGTCAGGAAGAAGAGGTTGTCTTGATAAATAATATAAACAATGTGAATATCAGTTCTGGTCCCAAGAATGAAATCTTGAGGCTAAAGTTTTGTTATAGTGACAATGTGTAATAAATACAAATGAAACTTATAACAGTTTATGGACTTCTTGACTTATGGCTAATGTCTGTCTTCAGATTTATTTCCTGTTGATTTTATTAATATTATCATTAATGAATTTTAGTATGTTTGTTGGTTGATAAATACAAGAAAAATTTATGCAATAATAAAGATGGAGGAATTATGTGAGAGATTTTTTCTTTCATAGAATTTTTGCCTGAGTATCAAGGGCATCATTGATAAATTTAAATTAATGGAGTATCAGTAACAAAATGAAGCCACAGTAATGAGAATTTGTGAGTTACATGTAAATCATGTACAGACACAGTCTCAACTACTTTTCTGGTCCTAATGACAATTTTTTTTGAATAAATTAGAAGTGTGTGCGCACGCATTTTAGCATAATCTATGTAAATATATGCAAAGTAATAAAAGTCCATGAAATATATAAACTAATGAAATTGTAAATATATATGAAGTAAAAAAGTATGTTTACATTTTTACGTTGTCATCAAACAGGAACAAATTATGCATTTTAATTATCTTTCTTGATCTGTTTAACTTTTAAATATGTTAATATTTCTGTTTTTGCGATGCAGAGCAGTTAGTGTGGCAAGCTGCCAGGGCATCTGGTGCTGCACCAACATATTTTCGTGCTGCTGCTGGACGTTTCTTGGATGGTGGATTAATTGCCAACAATCCTACATTAGATGCCCTAACAGAGATTCATCATTATAATAAAGCACTTGAAGCAGCCGTAAGTTTTATTTTTATAAGATTAAATACAGCATATCCTTTAAAATTCTTTGAGGACCACGTTTCCATGTCCTCTAAGGTTAGCTGGATTGGTATTGCTCATGCCAGTATGTGCATGGAGTTAACATCCAATGATATTGTTCACATAGCTGTTGTAGAGAGAAGTTCATATTTTGGTGGATAATGACATGTTATATCACCATATGCAATTTTATTCAACTAGTTTTGCCAAACTATTAACTGTTTGTTGGTTCACTAAAACTAGTTGATGAATAGATAACAATGAAATTGAAGTCATTATATACTGTTTGTGATCCATCACTCTTAAAAATAAAAGTAAGTTAATTGGTCTTATGCATAGGTGACAGGGTTACCATTTGCCACGTGGGATTTTCATCTTGCAAAACATGCACACAGACCACAAGCAGTTAACAGGCATTATATGTTGGTATCTTGGCCCAACCCTTTCCCCATCATGTATTGAATGGCTTGAGAATATCTACATAATACACTCATTTCGTAACCTTTAGTTTACATTAATTTAATTGAAATTAAATAGTACTGGATACTTTTTTTTTACGTAGCAGAGAAAAGAGTTGTGTTAAAAAAAGAAAGCAGCAACATTCATACTTAGGATGCTAAATTCATAATGATGACATATTTATTCCAGAATAAATATGTCATCATTATCCTTTCTTTTAAAGTTACACAGTGATCAGCATTCATTATGTAAAGTTGTTGACTACCGTTAGTAGTAATAACTTGCATTTCCAGACATTTCAACCTTCATATTAAAGTCATCATCTGCAGTACACGCACACATACATACAGTCAGTCCTCAACTTATGATATATGCAACTTATGAACACTCATATTTACAATGGCCATTCCATTAACATGTTCATCAAATATCACCTCACTCACATTGAGTAATAATGTGAGCACAGAGTTATATGAATGGTGTTTAGAAGAAGCAGCTGAAAGTATATGATCATATGTTCATAGGATTTGACAAATACAGAGCATTACAAGAGATTGGTGAGAAGATAATGCTGCTAGTTGAAGATTTTGAGTTGGAGGTTGTATTGAAGATGGAGAGCAATTGGTTAAAACTGTGAAAGAACTTTGAGACCTTATATAAAGACCTTATAGACTTAAGAAGCACAGAAATTGCATGATAAACAGCAGAAGAAGAAGCCAATCCAAAAAAGAAGTTTACAGTGAAAACATTGATATAGGCATTTGATTCTGTTAATAAAGCAATTTGGATGTTTAAGGAAAATGGACCCATATGGAGAGATTTAACAAAGTATACAAAATGATGCAAGCCACAATTGCTTGTTGCAGTGAAAATTAATGCAGAAAGAAAAAGCAAAACTGTGCAGACTAAGCTGGATATAATGCACAAATTTTTAGAGGCCTATTCATGTTGTGACTTTGCCCATGAAGATACCCTAGATCTTCCACAACTTATGCATCTGTGAATCATCTTCAGAACACTTTGTTGCAATTATTATATTTGAAGAATTTGTTGTTGATGACTAGCCTCCTGTGCTGCCGGTGATGAAGAATTACTCTTTTGCTCCACGTATTTCCAGCTGACGATTTTACTGTAAATGCATAGCTATATACTCATGCTTCATTATTTATTACAGTACAGTACAGTACTGAATACAGTAATTTTATTCTATAATTTGTTGATTCTATTATTTCACTATAATAAAATTAAAATCAGTTAACTGGTCAATGCCCCAGCCAGTATGAAATCTCAGCATGGTGTTTCATCATATATATATTTGTGGTTTAAGCCAATTATGAATCGAGAATGCTTAAAGCGGTTTGGGGTACACAACCACAAATGTGAGAACAATATTCTAAGATTAGCCAGATTTGGATTGATAAAGTGTTAGAATTTGGTCACTAAAGAAGTTGTGTTTTGAACAAAAAAGAAGAATGCCGAGTTTTTTTAGAGGCTGAGGATGCTATGTATGTAATGTTTATGCTTCGATAAGCTGGATTTGAAAGTTAGTCTGAGAAAGCTGATCTTGAAAGAATACTGGAAACATTATCAAAAATAATTGGGAGTGAAGTAGGATTGAATCCTTCATCCTTAGTTGTTTCCGTGGCCATGACAAAGTCCCAGACAAGTAACAATACCATTGATACACCTTTCAATAACAGAAATAAGAAACAAAAGCAGTGATACCAGTATAAATGTACCAGTTTTTCTGATCATCTGTGCAACAGGTGAAAAGCCAATAAGGAAAATATCACCCTTCTTCATTCAAAAGGGTCTAGAAGGAATGGCAAGGTCTCCCAAAACAGTTAAGAAACTACGTTATGGTAACATCATTGTAGAAACAGCATGTCAACAATGTTCCAAAAAACTGCTCAGAGCTACATCAGTTGGTGGAATACCAATAACAGTTACTCCATAAAACACTCAATTCCTAGAAAGCTAAATGTGTAAACTGTTAGGGAGATCTCTGACACATTTCTGTGCATGTCAGAAGTGGAAAGAAATACAAAAATAAAAACAGAACAAAACAATACCAATAACAGTTACACTCCATAAAACACTCAATTCCTAGAAAGCTAAATGTGTAAACTGTTAGGGAGATCTCTGACATATTTCTGTGCATGTCAGAAGTGGAAAGAAATACAAAAAATAAAAACAGAACAAAACATCTTATATCAGGAGATGCAAAAAGAAAATTAGCCACTATCACACCTGCTCTGAGATCCTCTTATGCCGAGAAGGTAACAGCTAAGAAAATGTCAACAGCAACTCAGACTCAGCTTATATGTTTATTCCACCATTTGATAATTTCTCCTTATCTGAAGTTTGGTTCAGATAAGGAGAAATTTGGTGCAATCTTGATTATTTCTCTGTTGAGTGCATCAATTGCATGATGTGCGGTCTCACTCCAAAAATGATTTAATTTAATGAGAATACACTTGTGAAAAAATTATGGCAAAGTTGTCACTTAAAGACAAACCACTAGATGTTCTACAGAAAAAATGGAAATTTCAATATCCACTGAAAGCAACTTGAACTTACCCAAGTGATCCTGACACATCTGATAATGTATTGGGTATTTTTCCAGAGGAAGAGATGGACACTGGTTATCTTCTGTTTATTCTTGGTCTGAGGGGACACCTTCCTGTTTTTATTAAGATCTTTCATCCAGCCGTGTCTTCCAAGTCTGAGTAGGAAGCATGTTATCTTGGCCCTATCATCAAGAAGGTTTTCCTCAAGACTCTGCCTTAAATGCTGACCCTCTTTGTTATTAAAGTGAACTCAGCTATTGAACAGCTTCCTCCCACAATAGGCAATTGCCTTTATGTCGATCCCTTCACAATTTACTATCACTCCTACAATGAGAATTCATTTAGAAGCAACTTCAACAAGCAATCAATCATTTCTCTTTATGAGTTTTTTGTCATGGGTTCAGGTTCTCTGCAGAAGAAACTGTCGTTTCCACTTCTGCCAAAAATGTACTCTGCATCCTGATCCTGATTCAAGAATGGGGAAAACAATTATTCCAATAGCACTCGACACCAAGTTCTTGGGACTGATCTTTGACAAAAAGCTAACATTTTTAACACACATTTGTCACCTTAAGGAAAAGTGCAAAAAAGCATTGAATATCCTCCTCACTTCATCCTCTACAGACTAGCATGCTGATCATTATTCCTTGCTCTGCATTGATTGCACACTTGTACATTCAAATATGATTATGGATCCCAGCTGTATAGTTCTGCAAGGGAGAGCATGCTCTGGATCCTATCTATCATCAGGATAACCAAATAGCTACCAGTGCTTTTCACACATCACCCATTCAAATTCACTATCATTATCATCATCAAATTTCTGGCATGTACCCCCAAAGGGATGTACAGGATATGATAGTACTACATGAAAAACATACATCGTTAGTAACTTCCTATCTACAATTTTCCTCAAAATCAATCTGTTACCTGTCAAGACTCCAACATTATCAGATCTTATATTTCTACCAGAATATCAATCCACCTATATCTTGGTCTTCCTCTGGGTCTTTTTCCTGCCAACCTGGCAGAGAACATGAGGACACTTGTAGGCTCAAATTCTGCTGTGGGTATGGATGTTTGCAATTGCCCCTAAGTGGCAGATGAATTTCCTCATCCAGTGTGATATCACTCTCCCACTAATTGAAGGCCTGTTTGATCCACGTTTAGAATAAGTAGTTTAAAAAATTCTTGATCATTCCACGATACTAAGGTAACATAGGTTTTTACAACTTTTTGTGGGAGAGAGTCCTATTTAAAAAAAATAAATAAATAAAATAGTAACATTCTCTAGTAGACTATACTTGGAGACAAAGAAGAAAAATAGTATTCTGGGGAAAGAACTTTGGTACAGTTCATCAAGTGGAAGGATTGTTTTACATAAACTGTCAAGTCACAATTCTATGTCACTGTTTTTTTTATTGTTGTTTTTTTGAAGTAAAGTAAATAATCTATTGTGAAACTTCTATAATTATTGAAAGTTTCTATCTATATTCGGCTTTGAAATAATGTTTGATTCGATATCCACTTAATTTGAATAATTTTGCATCGCTGAAGTGAAATCTTTTGGCTCTCTATTTCAATAATGCTTGGTGTCTTTTGTGATGTGACACCTCTTGGCAATTCGTGTGGTAAAGTATAACCTGTGCATCACTACAACCTGAGTATTTACAATTTGGGTCTGCCTACTCACTGATGAGACCTCAACAAAGGTCGAAACCGGTCTGGGTAGTGACCCCTCCCCCACCACAAATGTATATCATCATACATCTCTTAGGAGATGTGTTTTACATTATGGGATTTTTACATTAATGTTATCGAACTCGTAGTAAAGGTGGGGGTGATCAGAGCTTACCCCCACCTTTACTACGAGTTGCCCCTGTCATGAAAGATTTGCTTACGCTTGGATCTGCCGAAAATTTTATAGTTTCTATCTATATCCGGCATGAAACTCTTGTAGTTTCTCTATTCGGCTTCGAAATAATGTTGGATTCAATATCCACTTAATTTGAATAATTCTATAATTATTATTAATCATAAACATTTATAATGATGAAGTCTGCTGTGGTAAGATATGTTTATTCTTTTTGTTTTCAAGGCTAAGTGTTTTTTTAGATGGATGCTTATTTTGAATTAACCAGCCATGATGTCTATAGATGTCCAGCTAAATCTGGATATGATTCTGTAACACCTGTTGAATAACATGGATAAGAAGTGCAATTTGGTCTCAATATTTCATCCAACTCGACCAGTAGGGAGGTTAAAGCAAAGAGTACTAATTTGAAATGATGATTGCATGTACATATGCATATAACCATACTGGATTTTGTGATAACAAAAGGTTTTGATTTTGTTTATCCAACTTGAAACTCAAATAAACAGTGTTTCTTTTTCTTTATATTACAATTCTTTTGTCTTATTTTTGGCAATAAGATAATTGATGCTTATCTTATGCCCAGAAACCTGTGCATAAGATAAGCATACTAAGTTTGCTTATCTTAAATAAATAAACTTAGATACTGGTAAGAAACTACAACTCATGGTACAAACATTTTAGGGACAGCAAACAATAATAGAAATATAATTATGATATTAGACAAATCCGCTATGATTATACATGACTACCTCAACAGAACCAAGGTTCTGGTCTCATCTTAAATAACATTTAAAAATCTGTTTCAGATCTCTCAACATGGTAACTTCAACTTCTCTAATATCACCTCCAAGCGATACCTAATACCAAGCATTGTTATTGTCTAATTTTGATTGTTTCTATTCTACCAGTTTAAGTTTTGTTTTAATTTTTCCATCCTTTCTCAACCAACCATCCTGAAGAAGCTGCTGAATAGTCGGTGCTTTTTCTAGTTGTAAATTATTATAATGTCTAATGAAAAAACTGTATTTCTTGTAAAGCTGAATTTGAATCATAGACAATCTTAATTTTCATTGTTTCAAATCAAACATCAGGTACATGACCTAGAAAATGTGAAATGTAAGAAAGCTTATCTCCTAAACTGATCTTTTTAAAAATATGCAGAGATAATCAAATTATTCTGAGATTTTTGAGAATTGAAGATCTTGTTAAATCATGCCAAATTAAATGCATCTGTCACAAAACTTTCCTAGCTCTGTTTTGAAAAATAATTTATTTCACTGGACTGATTAATGGCATTTTTAACAGCTTTTTTTTAGCATCTTAGAATAAAAAGATAAAAATATATAAAAATATAAGATCTGATAATGTCTTGACATATTGATTTGGAGGAAAATTGTTGATAGGAAGTTAATAATGATGTAAGTTCTTCATGTAGTACTATCATAATATCCTATACACCCCTTGAGGATACGTGTAGGAATTTGATGATGATGATGATAAAATTATAGTCTTGAGAATTTGTATTTGATCTGTTATTCTCAAGTTTGTCTTTAGTAATTTTTTCTTAACTTCTCGATGATGCTTACATAAATCTCACCTGTCAGTAGGAAGAGTCCTATCTAACTCTGCCATTGTTTTATTTATTTATTTTTTTTTATAGGTGGATATATTGATATCTTCTCTTAGTCCTTTAGGAATTTAATCTTCTTCCTAAGCCTCCTTAATTATAGTGTAGCCATAGTAAAATTTTTATACATACTTATTGGAGTATTTCTGATCAAATATTATTGGCTCATGCTATCTTTCCATGTTTAAGAATTCTGATAGCCATTTCTGACGCCACTGCTAAAATAAACTCATGACTGTATTCCTCTCAGACAAAATTTTATTACCTTGCAAAATAATGGAGAATATAAATTTTCTACCCATGACCTTGTAAAAGTAGCTAAATAGAAGTCATGACAAGACTTGAGGAAAAATAATGAAGATAAATGATCGCCAAGGTAAAATTTTCTGGAAGCTGTTGGAAAATCTTAGAAACGGAGGAATGAGCACTGTAAAAAGAATCAAAGATGATAAAGGTCACATATAAACCTGAAGTGTGTTATGGATGTCTAATTGCTATAAAAATTGACAATTGAGATAAGCAGTGACAATGGTAGAAAACATGCAATCTGGATTGTGCATCAATATTATAAGTAAAAAAAAAAATAAAAAATAAATAAATAAATAAAAAACTATTCGAAATCTGAAATGTGGAAAGGAAACTTGATAGTTTGATGATAGTGATTTGTCACCCTTTTTGGAAATTGGTTGAACTTAGGCCATTTCCAGGCTGTAGGACAGAGAGGAGGCATTGAGTATTGGTTAAAGGCTATTTACCAGGTCAGTTATACATGCAATAGAAGAAAAGTATGAAGCTTGTAGATTGGTGTTTTCTGTGGGTGATGACACAATAGAGCCATTTGGGTGCAAAAGGGATGAGAGAAATATTGCACAAAAATTACAACCTTTAGGTCTCTTGCCAGTTGAATTCTCTGAATTCTCCTTTTGCCAAGAAACCAAAAGGCTTGCTGCCATTTGGACAAGATGCAAGCTTCCTTCTTTTGGCTCTCACAAAGTCAGTTTTGGAAGCATTGATAGTTTTATTGTATCTCTTTCAGGCTTGGGTATAATCACTAAAGGAAAATTAAGTTTTTGGTCAAAGCCAGTTGTGGTATACTCAATTTTTCACTTGTTACAGCCTTAACACCTTTTGGAGAATCAAAACTTAGGAGACAGCAATTTAAGGGTGGTATAGGAAATGTATGCTTCCATGCTAATAAGGATTACTTTGGTGATATGTTCAGTGCATATGTTTGGAAGACTGAAACAGTAGTATAATCATGGGAATTAGACATAGAAATTATTACGAAGGTCATTACATTTGGCATTGTTATAATGCCAGACTATTCTTGATTGAAAATGACTATGTGAATGTTATTCCATTCCATGGAAGAGGAGACAAATATTAGTTTCTGGTCTGAATTACCTACATTCACATTGTACTTAGAAGTTCACTAGTGAGGAAAAGATCTAGGGTGTTTGGGGGAGTGGTTAGAGTTCTCTGGTATTCAGGTGTTCAAGTGAACAATTTGTGTAAGGTTGTTAGTGATGGCAAATGCCTTGGCAACTCTGCCTGCTTGGTCTGTGCAATTGAAGAAGATCCAGTTGGTGTTGTGAACACTAAAATCATCTAGGAGGATAATTTTGCTGCTAGGAATGTGGGACTGGAGGAAATCAGTGGTTAAGGAGAGGGAGTTAAAGAGTTCAGAGTGATTGGTGGCATTGGGAGAGCAACAGAGACAGAAAATGAATTTCATTAAGTGGGGCAGGGAAATTTTCAACCAAAGAAGATTAAACTCAGGTGATACTTTCTGGCATGGTATGTAGGAGCAACTATATGCATGGATGCTACTCTCAGTTTAATGCTGTGTGCCTGTCATAGTTATGATTGTACTCTGATGATGCTGGTAGAAAACCAGCAAAATATTAGTGTGTTTGATAAATATATATTTTTTTCCTCTCTTGGTGTTGTTTATACCATAAAAGCATTATCATGAATCATCAATGACACCTAATCATTTCTATATGTACTCAGGTCAGCAGGAGTCAAAAAGTGTGTAATTGGATTAGCTGAGATGAGTAGTGTTGGAGTGGGGTGAGATTTGAGTTTGAACAGGAAAAGTAGGTAGGATTTTACAGACCAGAAATGGTAGCGAATACCATTGAGGATGGAGATCATCTTCAATGGTATTCACTACCATTGAGGATGAACTCCATCATTTGCAAAGTGAATTTGGAGAGCTCTGAGGAACTTATTGTTGACAACGTGGGTTGTGCACTTTTCCTGTGCAATGCCTGTATACTGGTTTCCATGGTGGGTAACAGCATTACTTGATTTCTGTACTAAATTTCATTTTTTTTTTTGTGATCAGTGCTCCAACCATTGTCACCATTTTGGCATTTTTCTTCTACTTGTTTTTACAGTTGATTCTTTTGTTCTTTCTGAGTGAATTAGGTCATGCTCAGCTTATATGTGCAATTGGAACATGTGCCTTTGAGCTTGTTGTTTACAGCTGACTTATGACACACCAGCTCATTGGTGTGCATAAGTCACTTTCATGAGATGTGGGAAGTTTGTTCTGTCCTTTTATTTGTGGGTGGGGGGACAAAACAGTGGCACCTGATGATTTTTCTGGGAGCAAAGTTGCTTCCCCATGCTAACTTAATGATGTCATCATTTAATGAAACAGTTTCTGTGCATCACTCTAAAAATATGCAAGAATTATCAAAAGAGAATTAGAATCAAGAGTAAATTATAATGATGAACTATAAGGATTCCATAAGGGAAGATCATGTACTGATGCTATATTTGTTATAAAGCAAATGACAAAAAAAAATTAGAATTTAACAAACTAGTATTTATCTGCTTCATTGACTTAGAGAAAGCTTTTGATAGAATCAGATTACAGGATGTTCTGAAAGTACTAGCATTAAGAAAGATACTACTGCAAATATTGAAATGATCCAAAAGTATATACATAAAAAATGAATTTGTAATAAGATATCAGAACACAAATACATAACAATCCCTGTAAGTAAAGGGATGAGACAAAAGTGGATTCTTTAAGTCCATGTTTATTTAACATAATAATGGACAAAATAATAACAGAATTTAAGAAACAGGAATTAAATGGAATAAATATTAAAAAAGAAAATTTAAATTTGGTTGGATATGTGCACATGGAGTCACAAGACTCATCAGGGGAGGCCCATCCGATAAAATACAAAGTCCATACCACTCCTTGTACTCATTGACTGTTTGCACTCTCACTCTATCAGGCAATGCATTCCACAGCTCTCATCCACCCTCCATGCAAAGAAACCCACACTCATCCTCTTGCTCACAACTTTCAGGGGGGGGGGGGCTTGTTCTCGCTCCTTCCCTCCTGTAACTACCTCTCGACAATTTAAAAGGCTCCATCATATTGCCTCTCCTTCTATCTACCAAACTCTGCAGTCTACATCCTCTCAGCTTCTCTTCATAACTGACATTGTACAGTCCTGATGCCATCTTTGTTATCTGTTTCTGCACTCTTTCCACGGTTACTTTGTCCCCTTCAAATCCTGGGGATCAAATTTAAGAACAGCAGTCAAAGTGTGGTCTGATCAGGGCTTTATACAATGGAATGACGACGTTTTTATTTATGCAGGTCAACATTTTTCTCAGTATTGCAGCAATTCTCTGGATTACTTTCACCACCTTTGCAATATGTTCCCTGAATTTCATATTTCTATCAATTATCATTCTCAAGATCCTTTGCCTCCCCCACTTCCTCTAGTGCAGTTGCTAAAACAGAGTATGCATCCTCATATTGATGTATCCCAAACTTCAAGACTATTAAACTGACCCCCCCCCCCCATTCATTTCCCATCTGCCCAGTTTATTCAAATCCTGTTGGAGGGCTACCATATCTGCACTATTACTAATAACCTTTCCTAGCTTCACATCATCTGCAAACAAGTGAATATCCCCCTGTAATCCATTGACAATGACATTGATATAAAAGTTAAACAATATAGGTCTTAGTATAATAAAAACTTTACAATACAATATAAGATAAGTCATAAAACTAAATTAAGATTGCTATACAAGTGCTTATTCATTCTGATAAATCATTATTTGCTCCAAGAGAGTGAGAACTATGTTATCCGTGTGAAACGTAATTTTCTTTAATTTTAAGTTTCACTCCGACTTAACAATAAGTTGGCTGTATGGCAGAGAAGAAAGATGAGTTCTGTAATGTGCTAGATGAAAAAATGAGGGAACTGGGAGAAAACAAGATGGTGATTGTCGGAGGAAACTTGAATGGACACATAGGAGGACAGAATAGTTACGGTGCAAGGGTGCATGCAGCTGAGGGAATGATAAACTAGGAAAGAGAGAGGATAGTGGACTTTGCAGTAGCATTTGATCTGACAATTGTGAACTCGTTTTTCTGTAAGAGGTAAGAACATTTGATAACATTTAGAAGTGGTAACAAAAGTTACAGATTGACTAGAATAAAACATCTTAAGGAAGTAGCAAATGGTAAGGTAATCCCAACTGATCAAGTGGTGCAGAAACACTGGCTGCTGTGTGCAAACTTTAAAATAAGGTTGAAGATAAGAACCTCTGGAAGAAATAGAATGAACACAGTTAAGTGGTTTTGCTTAAAAAGAAGAGAATGTTAAGATCCTTTTTAAGGAGAGGGCATTAGAGAGGATTACAGATGGACTAGAAAGTGTACAAGATTGTTGGTGACATAATTCAAAAGAAATTCTGAGTTGTGCAAACAAGGTACTCGGTGAAACATCTGCAAAGATTAGCGAGCAGAAGGAGGGTTGTGGTGGAATAGTAATGTACAAGAAGCAGTGACGGCTAAGAGGGAGGCAAAGCAAAAGTGGGACGAGTCAAGAGTGGAAGAGGCCAGAGAGGAGTACAGAAAGAGAAAGCAAGAAGCCAAAAGAGTTGTTACAAAGACGAAGGCCATGGCATATCAAGATCTTTATGATCAATTAGAAATAAAGGAAGGACAGAGAAAAATTTATTGATTGGCAAAATATAGAAATAATGCATCAAAGGACATCTTACATGTGAGGCAGATCAAAGACTGAAGGAAGAGTATTAAGGAGGGATGCGAATATAAAAAACAAATGGAGAATATACTTTGAAGGGCTTTTGAATGAGGAAAACGAGAGGTCTCACAGAGAAGATAGGCAGCCTTATGAGGAAGGGGGGGGGGGGATGGTGAAGAACATCAGTAGAGTGGAAGTGAAAGAGGCCATAAAGAAGATAAAGAATGGAAAATCAGTGGGGCCTGAAAGGATCTGAGTGGAGGCATGGAAGGCACTGAGGGGAGAGGGAATTGACCTGTTTCATAAAAAAATTGCCAACAGGAAAATATGCTCGAGGAGTGGAGGGAAAGTACTCTTGTCCCTATCTACAAGGGTAAAGGGGATGCACAAGACTAAGAGTTACAGAGGAATAAAGTTGATGTCCCACGCAATGAAAATCCTGGATTGCAAAGGAGCAATTTGGCTTTGTGCCTGGTTGATCGATGACAGGTGCTACCTTTGGGTTATGGCAGATGATGGAAAAGTTTCAAGGGAAACAATGGCAGCTACATCTGGTGTTTATTGATCTGAAGAAAGCATATGACATGCCGGGGCAAGAAGTTTGGAGGTGTCTGAGGGAGAAGAAGGTACCAGAGAAATATGTCAGTAAATAAAATGTATTATCTCCCACAAAGGGGATAGACATAGACCATCAGATCTGTTTAAGTTAGGAGAGTGAAGTAAAGATTCACTTGTTTCTTTCTAAAGCCGTTGCATGAGGAACCGACTTTTGTGAAGGACTCTTGTCTTGTTTCAATGAACTCTGTCTAGTGTTTACCCAATTCACCCTAGAAGAAATAAGCAAGCAGTTAGTCAATTTAGATCTTTTAATTCTCTGTCAACCAGATGGTAACCTATATTTTTCAGTCATTAGGATGAAGAATCATGCAGACCATTATATCCATGCTGAATCTCATCACCATTCCAGTCAAAAGGCTGGGACTATTAAAACACTGATCATCAGGCCCACTATTTTTGTTCTTCAGATGAACTGTTACAGAAAGAATTACAATGTATTATTTCCACTTTTTTTTTATCTAATGGCTATAAGAATTCTTTTATCAAAAGAGCTTTGAGCAGTTTGATGAAACTGCTCAAATACAAAAGAAATAGCTCGTATTCCTATCCCTTATGTGCACAGCATTAGTGAATGCATAGCGATAGTTTTAAAACCACTAAATATTTTTGTTGCCTTTTGTCCCATCAGAAAAATCTCCACCTTTCTCACTTCTTCAAAGGATAAACTTTCACATCTCAATTATCCAGGTATCTACCAGATTCCTTGCTCTTGTGGGTTATCTTATTTCAGACAAACAGGAAGATCTGCTTTTATTCTGCAAGAAGAACACAAGTCTTATATTCAATACCTTGATCCTGAATGGTCTGGACTTGCAGAGCATGCTATCAAAACTAGATATAGAGTTCACTGAAACAAGACAAGAGTCCCTCACAAAAGTTGGTTCCTCATGGAAAATGTTTGGCTTTATAAAGAAACTTTATAAAGAACTTTATACTTCACTCTCATAACTTAAACAGATCCAATGGTCTACATCTATCCCCCTTGTGGGAGATAGTACTTTCAAAATCAGCTAATCTTTCCTAACTTTATTTTATTTTTAAAAAAAATTATTTTATTATTATGAAGAATTGCAAATAAAAAAGCTTTGTGCAAGATGGTTGCAGTGCTTTCTCATAGCAGATCAAAAACACCCTTGCATGAAAATCTCTGAACAGTGCTTGGAACGTTTTAACAGGAATAAAACTGATTTTGTGCATCAATTTATTACTATGGATGAGACTCGGATTCACTATTTCACACCAGAATCCAAACAGCAGTCAAAACAGTGGACAGAATCCGGCTGTTCTGCACCAAAGAAGACAAAGTCGGTTCCATCAGCAGGAAAGGTCATGGCATCGGTGTTTTGGGATGCTAAAATTAATTTTAGCATCCCAAGTTTATTAATTATCTTGAAAAAGGTAAAACAATAATTGGGGAATATTATTCTGATCTTTTAACCAGACTAGATGAAAAAATTTGTGAGATAAGACCCGGTTTGCAGAAGAAAAAAATCATCTTTCACCAGGACAATGCACCTGCCCACAAAGGTGTTTTGGCAATAGGAAAATTAAAGGAACTGCACTTCCCCAGATTTCGCTCCCTCTGACTTCTATCTCTTCCCAAAGCTAAAACTCTTCTTTGCTGGTCAACGTTTTTCTTCGAATTAAGAAGTGATTGCAGCTGAAGAGGGGTATTTTGCAAATCTTACTGAGAACCACTACAGGGATGGGATAATGGCGCTGGAGCATCGCTGGAATAAATGTATTAGCCTCAAGAGAGATTATGTTGAAAAATAAAAATAATTTTGAAATTATAAATTCGTTTTTTTATTGTTAGGCCGAGAAAGAACTTTTCATACCACCCTCGTATGGTATTTCCTTATTAAAACAGGTGTAGAGGACATAGGAGAGGATGACTTAATTGTGAGTGAGCAGGAGGTATTTGAGGAAATAAATAACCTTGATGTCAATAAGGCAATAGGATTTGATGACATCAACATGTATCTTAAGGGAATGTTCCAAGGAATTGGCATGCCTGTTTAATGTGAGTCTTACAAAAGCACAGGTTCCAAGGGATTGGAAAGAAAGTGAAATTATTCAACTGCATAAAGGTGGTGATAAGGCTGTATCTTGAAATTATAGATCAATCTGTATAGCTGGAGTTGTGGTGAGGGTACTGGAGAGATTGGCGAGAAGTAGGATACAGAAATGGGTTGATAACAGCAGTATTGTCTGTGGTTATCAGCATCGGTTTGTTAAAGGAAGATCAATGTTTACTAACTTACTTATGAAATATAACAAGGTGACAAATACCTTGGACAGGAAAGATGCATATACAGTGCTGTACTTGGAATTTGGAAAAGCTTTTGATAGACTTGCCACATGACAAACTGTTAAATAAATTGAAACAGATGGGATTGGATAACAGACTTCTGTGTTGGATCAGTGACTGGCTGTCAGTTAGGTATCCAAAAGTTCTATATGGGAGTGTGGTATCCCGAAAGAGAAAAGTCACTAGTGGTGTGCTACAGAGGTTGGTTTTGTGGCCATTGTTGTTCAATTTGTATGTTAATGATATGGGATGGGTTTAACTAGTGATATGCAGCTATTTGCAGATAATGCAAAATTGGGGTGAGCAGTGCAGAGTCAAGCAGATGTTGTCGCCTTTCAGCAGGACTTGTATAGATTGCATGAATGGGCAGATAAGTTGAATTATCAGTTCAAAGTTGCAAAGTGTAAGGGTTTTGAAATTTGGTAAGCAACAATGGGATGTAAAGTATACACTTGGTGGGGAAGCTTTAAAGGAAGTAGAGGAGATAAGAGATCTAGGAGTGATGGCGGACAAGGAACTGAAATTCAGAGGTCACATTGCACAAGTTGTGAAGATGTCACATTGGATAATGGCAGTGATGTGAATGACCCTGAAATTAAGAAATAGAGAGGTTGCTATGCCATTGTATAAGGCCTTGATCAGGCCTCATATGATTATTGTGCACAGATTTGGTCACTTGGTTTTCATGACGAGAATATGTTAGAAAGGGTCCACAGAAGTTTCACAAAGGTTGTCAGTGGTCTTTGGAATGTGGGATTACAGGACAGATTGAGGGAATGTATATTACATTGTGAACAACTAAAATCAACAATGAAGTGAATGAAAATTCAAAGAAAGTGAACAACGTGAAACAGGATAAAAAGAGCAGTGAGAGATAAGGAGAATGATTAGGTGATAACAAGATAGACAGTATGTTATTGGTAATTTTGCATGAATTCATTTTATTAACTACTTATGAATTATTCATTATGTATGAATTAATTTCATTACTTTTATTATTAATTTAATTGAAACCTCGTGAATAGGAGGAGGGGGAGGAATATGATTGAGACATATAAGCTAGTCAGGGGTTGTTATCAGGTTGACATGGAAGAGATTTTTTATAGAATGGCAAATAGGGGTAGA
Organism: Typopeltis vanoorti; assembly: GCF_054136105.1. Lineage (NCBI taxonomy): Eukaryota > Metazoa > Arthropoda > Arachnida > Uropygi > Thelyphonidae > Typopeltis > Typopeltis vanoorti. Next base: position 33,729,042 of record NC_143565.1, read on the forward strand.
ACAAGAGGCCATCTCTGGAAACTATATAAGGCAGATGTGAGCAGAGGAGTAGGTTCTCTTTACATGGAGAATGGTGGTGGTGAATGCATTACCTGAGTGTGTTGTGAATGTAGACACATTGAATCAGTTTTAAGGCATGGCTAGATGAGGTTTGTGTGTGATGGTACTTCCCATGATGAGTCTCTGACACCATGGAGGTCAGATGCTAATAATAATACAGTGCTCTCATAGTATCAGGAAATAATAATGATGAATTTTATAAGGCTAGAGGGTCATACACTGCATGACAGAGGTTGTAGTAGCTTTCTTCTAAAAAGGCCCAAATGTGTACTGAATAGTAATGATGATAATCATGCAAGTAGAAATTTGTTTGCTTGTTTAAACATATTGAAGCATGAAATTTTCATTGTAAGAAACCTGATATTTCATTCACGGTGTTTTATTTGAAAGAAAGTCGTGCATCTCTTTCTCTCTCTCTCTCTATGTGTCTTTCTTATACAGTATGGTGCAAAAAAAAAAAAAAAAAACTGTACTGAATAACTACGATATATGTTATGGAGTTCAGTTATTTAGAAGTTCAGCACTTTGTTTTTTGTTCCATACTGTATATTGTTTCCCCTCATATCACCACTGTAAAAATTCAGTTTAAATTCAGTCAGAAATGCAATTGATCTTGTGATTTATTTTATTAAACTACAGAAATGTGTATAAGTCTGAACATGATTGCATTATTTCATAATTAATTTTCCTGATACTTCAGAGGTTTCTGTTTGTGAACTTTTGTTACACTTGGTGTTTTTACGTACTCTTTCAGAACCAAAAAAAATTACAAGAAAAAATCTCAGTTGTAGTTTCAGTCGGTACTGGAAGGGCTCCAATTATGCCTGTTAGTACCATTGATGTCTTCCGTCCAGATAGCTTGTGGGGTGCTGCAAAAATAGCCTTGGGAGTTTCTGCTCTCGGACAGCTGCTTGTTGACCAGGTGAAAAAAATTAACATCACTTATTTATTGTTATCTTATTATATATTCTGGATTTTACAAAATATCTTGCCATTCTACATGCTCTGATATGCTGAGCTGTATTGTCTGTTATGAACATTGTAATAAGGGTAATGCATTTGGCTTCAGAGCTGATGCTGCAATACTGTGCATCTTCTAACATGTGTCGAATGGCTTATTGTGCAAAATGCGACTATCCTGAATGTCACATTTTGCACAATTTTCTCTGATGCAGCAATACTGTATCTTCATGTACAAATGGAATGTTCACAGCTCAGAGAATGGGACATGGCCTAAGCATGAGAACTTCAGTATGATGATCTTGAAAATTTTGCTTCAGTGCTGCAAATCTGAATCTTATTTTGTTCCTTCATAAAATTTCTCTTTCCCCCCTCCCCAGTCTTTGTTTAGAACAAATAGCCAACACTTGTGCAGACTTCTCTTTAAGAAGATAGTTCCTGAATATCTTGTTTGTGCCTTCTTAGCACCCCCCCCCCCTCTCTCAACTGTCATGATAGAAAATCATAGGACCAGAGGAATAGTTTCTTGTAATGAATTTCCTTTTTCTGCCTATGAAAATTTAGTCAGGACTTTCTATAGTTTATTGTATCGGTTAATTTGTTATAATTATGTTTGCTTTAGTGAAAGTCATCGGTTTATATATATATATATACTATTTGGTATAGTTCCCATCATTCACACCACAACTATCTGGCCCAGTAATATAGTACCATATTACTTGAGCACATATCTGAGCAGTGCTATTTGCTCAGGTAACTCATCTCTCTTAATTGAATCAGCCCCCCCTCCCACACACACACACCCAGATCACAGTCTAAGCTCATAGCTATATTCCCTGCATTATTAGCAGTAACTTAATGCCTCCTCTCTACAAATATTAAACACAACACAAATCTCTCTTTATCTTATTTACTCATGATGATACCTGAGAAGAAGAAGAAAAAAAAAAAAAAAACTAAAGAAATGCAATATAAACAAAGCATTCAAACTTCCCATGACACTAACAGTCCTTTGTTATTCTATAAATCTCTTAGATACCATCATCTGTTAGTTAAATTAGTCCAGACTTACAGTTGCAAGTCTGGACTAACACATAACATTTTGGACATCCCATTCAGAAGTAAATAGAAAACAGAGAGAGAAATCATCAGTTTTATATTCTTCTTAAAACTTTATCAACAGTTTTAACAGAACAAATTGTGTGAAAGCATCTGAAGAAACAACTAAAACCATGTCGTCAACTGTTAGAAATCACTTACAAGACTGAGAATACTAAATAAAACAAACTTTACTGGGCTGATTTCTATATGAAAACTGAAAAGCAATAAACTTCCTTAGCTTTAATTGAAATAAATACTATATAAATTAATGACTACTAAAAACTTCTCTTATCTCTCTATACAAGGATATCCTCTCTGTCTTCCATTTCTAACTTTTCTTCTATATTCTGTCTAGTCTTCATATATTGAAGACACACAGAAAGTCTGCAGTTTTTCTCTTTCTGCACTCTTTTTCTACTCCCCGAGCCGAATGCCTAGCAACATTAGATAATGTTCTGTTAATTTCTTCACATACTTGGAAATACAATAAAGCAACTTTTACATCAGTCCACCATTATGCATCATTAGTACTACTTTTAGCACCGGGCTTGAAATGACAGAATTCTTTCTTCACAGTGCAGGAAAATTTATTTAATTATAATTTGTTATGTTTAGCCAGAATTTATAACACGTCTTCAGTTTGCTTCACAATCTCTTATGCACAGAAGTAAGTTCATTTGATCACTTTCACAATGTGAATTACAGTGATAACTTTCTCTTCTCTCTCTCTCTCTCTCTCATTATCGACAAAAATTTGCAAATGTTTGTCTACATACAAACAGCACTAACATTACAAAACTTTTGACAGTTTATACAAAATCGCAATTAACCTCTAACAGCTAACTAAATAAATTTATTTCACTTCTAAGCAAGACTTCAATAGCTAAAAAACATAATAAAATAACTCTTTTCCAACAGATTTTTTATTTGGTTAAAGATAAAAAGAAAATACAAGATGTAATGATTCAAGAAATAACAATAGACAATAATAAAAAATATTGAAAGAACAATCTCACAACAAGGGAAAAAAAACAGTGACAATACTAGAACATAAAAATGGACTAGATACTATATACAGGGTGTTCGGGATAAATTTGACATATTTATAATTAATTATATTTTTCCGTAAGTTACATGTATTAACACACACTTCTCTTCATTTAAAAGTTTGGACCCTTCTTCATTCATATACAAGATGTCAGAAAGGATGGATAGCTGGAACCCACCTGAATCATGGAAGAGAATAACTTGTATCATGATGATTCGTGCCCGCCATCAAAATAAGGATATTACGACTGCTGCCCAATGCTCCCTGAATACAGTAAAAACAATCAGGCATGAACTAGAGACTTGCAATGGTGACTACGAGGATGTAGCAAGAAGAAAGATCCCTAGCAGACGATCTGATTGCGTTCGTACAGCAGAATTCCTCGCAAATCTGCAGGAACAGGTGTTGAAGAACCCTGGCATTGGAATTCGGGCTTTGTTCGTGGAGTTGCTAACTGTAGTCAAGCCCTGGATAACAAGGGTAGCCAATGGTAGGCCGTATGTATGGCAGCAGGATTCGGCCCCTTGCCACACCTCTGGGAAAAGTCAAAAATGGTTGTCTGAAAATTTCTACGACTTCACCAGTCCAAATGTTTGGCCTCCAAACTCCCCAGACCTTAACCCCATGGATTATTTTGTATGGGGCGCAGTTGAAAAAGACACCAATCACACTTCCAGTAATACAAAAGCCCAGTTAATGGATAAAATTAAAACAGTTTTTGCGGCCCTTCCCAGGGAGACTGTAGCATCAGCTTGTTCGAGGTTCCGAAGCAGAATTGAAGCTGTGATCGATGCTAATGGTGGTTATTTTGAGTAAATCTTGTTGATAGTATTGTAATTAACTCTGCCTGTAATGTTTTTTTGTCAATTCATTAAATTTAATAGATACAAAGAAGATTTTCTTTTCCCTTACGAAACTGTCAAATTTATCCCGAACACCCTGTATATATACTAGGGGGCTCTTAAGAAGTTTATGGATTTATTTTCTTCATATTCAATGGAGAATTTTAATCTGTGGCTAATTGTGTTGAAAGAGTGAAATAGCTGTTGTATGGTATTCATATTCTTGATATATAGGACATCATCTATGTAGCTGCAGTAGTAAGAGATGCCGGTGAGTTCAGAAGTTTACAATGGGACAATATGAAATTTTATTGTTTCTTTTGCAGATTAAACATATTTCCTTTTTTCCTCTTAATTTATTGCTTACACATACACTCACTGATGTGTTATAGGTTTGCAGCCTTTTTGTGTTTGGCTCTGATAAAAGAAGACAGCTGAGCATTGAAAAGTCATGTCAGAAAATCCCTTTTTGACAATCATTGATTTCAATATACAAAGAAAGGGAAAAAAAGAAAGTGGTGGGGAAAAGGATGTCTGCAAATTAGAGATTAAACTTGAGGAAGTGATTCAGACTTCATTGAAAGCAATAACCACAAAATTTTCTTGGAAATTTCATTATCTTCAAATTCCTGATATGTACCTTCAAGGGGTGTACAGGATACTATGATAATACTACATGATTAAGTCTGCATTTTTAACTGCATCAATCCACCTAGAACCTGTCCTTCTTCTGGGTCTTTATCCTGCCATCATAGCACCATGCAACTTTTTACTAACCTTTCCTCTCCAATTCTGCTTAAGTAACTATACTGCCACCTTTCTCTGCTCACACATTCTTAACTGTTAACCATATCAAGTTCCTTTCTAATATGGCCATTTTTAATATGATTCTGCCATTCATGCTATTTGTTCTGATTTTTCTTAGAACTCTCAGATCCATGAATTAAAATTGATAAAATGTATGATCTCGAGTGCAGACCCTCCCCTCTCCCACCATACCAGCTTGTTTATTCTATTATTTAAAAATCTTCATCTTCACTAAAAATTGTACCTAAAATAACTGAAGTATTTTACGTTTTCCATTAAGAATATACAGTTGATGTTCATTGTTTCAACAGCTATTCATTTAAATAGGACTGGAGACATGCGCTGCAAAATTTATCAGTAGCAACTGAAGGGGCTCAAGCTATGGCAGCTACAGAAACTGAACAGATCGGACTTAGAGCGAACACAAATATCCCATTTACTCCCAGTTCATTGTATGATTCACAGAGAACATTTAGGGTCAAACAGTTTAAATATGAAAATGAATGAATGAAAGATAGTGCTAAAAATTGTCAGTTATGTTTGTATCAAAGCAAAAACACATCGGTAGTTCAACGACTTTCTCCAAAATATTGATGAAGAACTTCTTGATGGCATGTTGTGGTTTTGCTCAGTCAGTTTTGTTGTCAGTAGGCATTGCTTCAAGCAATTTTTTGTTGGAAAACCAACTGAAGAAACTAATCACAGAAGGCAGCAAAGTTTTTTCTCATCTGTGATGCTCAGTGGATGGCCTTTTTTCGTGGATGTATAACATTTAGCTTCACTAAATTTATCTTTCCAATTTTCTGATTCTAAGACAACTGATATTCAGTTCCCAAAACAAAGTGAAACTCTTTCAAAGAATCCCCAAATCAAAAAATCTTCCTCATTTCTTTGCCTTAGCAAATTAGAGCCAGCTTTACATGAAAATGAAATTAAAATATATCCACCAACAGTTTTGTCAGCAAACTAGATGGACTTTACAAATGACCTTGAAAACAGGTTTAGTGACTTGAGAACTCTTAAGCTGTCTTTTGTTGTTTTTTTAAAAAATACATTCCTAATTGATGTGACATCAAACAGCTTATTTTGTTAGTAATGTCTTGAAAACAGATATTTGAATACCAAAGTGTGCCTGGAGATTGATTTCTGTGTTCAATACTACATATAATTGCAGTGCTCAATTCTAGCAGTGAAACTTGTGCTACACTTTGATCTAATACAGTGTTTCTCAAACTTGAAGTACCTAACCACATACCCTTTTGAATATTTTTGTAACACCAGCCCCTCTCAGGCAAAGGCAATTTAGGAGAAGTTATAATCATATTTCACTCAAACAAATAATTATAATGATAAAGATAATAAGCCGAAAGGCTATTATCTTTATAATATTAATTTATAATATTAATATTTGCATTATAATAAATTACAAATATGAAACAATTTAATTATTAATACATTTTTAGTTAATTTAATTTGTATTTGTAATTGGATTTGTATTAATTTAATTATTAATACAAATCCAATATATATATATACACAGTAGAAAAAAAATTTTGAAATTGAAATTTAAAACTTTAATGAGATGAATTAAACTGTTTCTATTGGAAGAAGTTAGTTTGGTGAAACTGGTTCTATATATATGTTTTATGTTTAGCAATAGATGGGGCTTCACGTCAAGAAGATATTTTTGTGTCAAGTTCATAAGCAAAGAAAACCCAGTGGATGCATTCACAGGTAGTGAAACAATCGCTGAGTACCATACAGTTTAAGTTATGAGTGATTCTGAAATGTAGCGAAGAGTTCTGACCATGTGATTTGAATTTATAAACTTTTAATGCAAACAGTTCAAACCACACATTTGGAACATGATCATGCCATTAAGCAGATGCAGCCCTAATGGAGGTCTGATACATGCAAGAGTCATGTTTTGTTCTTTAAAAAAGTCCTTTAGATTTTTTAGTTATTGAAAAAATTAATTATAATAAATCTGCACTTATCTGTGACAGTATGGCAACAAAAAGCCAACCTGGCTGGCTGAGTGGTTAGCGTATCCACTCTCCAGCCAAAGGGCTGTGGGTTCGAATCCCTCCATGGGCATGGATGTTTGTGATTGTCTGTGGAAATAGTAGTAGTGGTGGTGGTGGTGGTCAGCAGTAGATGGCGTTGATGTAGTTGCGGTCAGTTGGTGGATTGAGTGATGGAGACAGAGTTGTAAAGCAGGTCCCCTCCCTCGATGAGACTTTGGACTCCCTGGAGGTGTCAAATAATAATAATAAAATATCAAAGTAAAAAAGAAAAAAATCAAAAATTTTAAAAAGTACCACTTAATCTCCCTCCCCGAGACCTTTGCATACCCCTGGGTGTACATATGCATACCATACTTTGGGAAACACTGGCATATAATAGATGAGAACCCTACATTTGCATTTGAGGTTGCCTAGCTTTTACCAAATTAAGGACTAGAATTTCAGAAAACAGTGAGGAAAAGAGGGAGGGAGGGATCATGAACCTGGATTCCAGACTATAAAATAGGAACTTCTATAAATTTGGGAAGGGAAGGCAGGACTATTTCAGGACTTTCCAATACAAATAACCAATCAATATATAGTTCACAAATAGAATTCTTTGAAAGTATTTTCAAAGCACTTAAGAATATAATTAAATCCTTACATTTACAAATAAGGTTTTAATTGCTCATATGGCTGAAAAACACAGGAAACAAAGATAACAATCTAGTTTTGGTATGGTATAAAAAACATGCTGATTATATTTGCAGAAGCAAAATACTGTTTTAAATCTTTAACTGTTAGTGTATATATGTTAAACATAACGATCTATTTTTTAAAATAATAGATTCCAAATAAGAATTTCCCTAAACTCTATTATTCAATGTTAAAGATACCAAGCTATTTTAATACTTTCTACATCTATTATTCAAAATGGACAAGATAACCAATGAGAATTAAAAGATTTGATTTGCTACTAAGATGCATTGCATGACATTCAGCCTTTCCAAAATTTGATTTAACATAATGGACTATAGATTTACTAATCAACTTTTTTTTTTTGGTGGGAACCACATAATAAAATAAAATAATAATAATAATTCCTCTTGAAAACTTAGCTGCAGTGTACAGTAAGTCTTTGACTTGCGAGGGTGGTCTGAAAAGTTCTCAGGCTCAATCATAGATGAGTTGGTAATTTTTTTTTAAGTTGGTAAATCTCTGAACAGTGCTTGGAGCGTTTTAACAAGAATAAACCTGATTTTGTGCATCAATTTATTACTATGGATGAGACTTTCATTCACCATTACATACCAGAATCCAAACAGCAGTCAAAACAGTGGACAGAAGCCAATTGTTCAGCGCCAAAGGAGACAAAGTTGGTTCCATCAGCAGGAAAGGTCATGACATCGGTGCTTTGGGATACTAAAGGCATTTTGTTTATTATCTTGAAAAGGGTAAAACAATAACCAGGGAATATTATTCTGATCTTTTAACCAGACTAGATGAAAAAAGTCGTGAGAAAAGACCCTGTTGCAGAAGAAAAAAATCATCTTTCATCAGGACAATGCACCTGCCCACAAAGGTGTTTTGGCAATAGGAAAATTAAGGGAACTGCATTATGAAATGTTGGAACATCCACTCTATTCCCCAGATTTCGCTCCCTCTGACTTCTATCTCTTCCCAAAACTAAAACTCTTCCTTGTTGGTCAGCGTTTTTCTTCGAATCAAGAGGTGATTGCAGCTGTAGAGGGGTATTTTGCAGATCTTACCAAGAACCACTACAGGGACGGGATAATCGCACTGGAGCATCGCTGGAATAAATGTATTAGTCTTAAGGGAGATTATGTTGAAAAATAAAGATAATTTTGAAATTATAAATTTGTTTTTTCATTGTTAGGCCAAGAACTTTTCAGACCACCCTCGTACATGGATTTGAGTTGTGCAGATTCATAGATATGTGGTTTCAATACTTTGACTTACAACTGGCAATTCTATCTATCAGGTGCCACTTCGTAAACATAACAGTTAACTAAGATATAGATCCAAAAGATTTTGGTTTACATATTGAAATGGAGGATACTATTAATCCAATTTTATTTTATAGTAAAATATAAAAAGAAACTTAGGAGTTTCAGAAATTTACCAGGGAGCTTGTGAGAATATAACCATTAGTTTTTCAGAGTTACTTAGTTACTTAAAAATCACTCCTACCAAAGGTTATATTCTCATAGGCTCTCTTTGAATTTTCAAAACTTTTTTTTTTTTGAGTTTCATTCTATATTTGGTTATAAAATGTGGCTGAATTCTGCATTTTAATATCATAGATAGCATTTCCTAGTAAGCTGAAAATACATTATAATTTTGTTTGTTTCTGACTTGAGTGCAAGTTGTGTCTTGTTACTGAACCTAGGTAGGTATCTATTATAAATAATATATAAACCTTACATATGGTTGAGAAATGTAAAAGTGATGTATTGAGAATACATATATTCACAAAGAAATGGTGCATTATAACTATGGGCTAAAAGTAGAAATTATTAAACAACATAAAAAGGTAATAAATTTGTAGACATTGTATGTGCTTAAGAAATGAATTAATCAACTGTTAGAAGTATTATAAAAGAAAAAGTCTCACAAAAAGTTCAGCCAGTGCAATCCATGACCACTTCCAAGAAAAGAGAATATTAATAGAAGAAATGGAAAAATTATTGGCAATTTTGATTGAAGACACATTGAATAACGCATGCTGATGTCTTATGTCTACGCAAGAGAAAACCTAAGCCCAAGATGATACTGCACATTATAAACTGATTTATGTTGGGGGGGGGGTAGTAGTATATGGACTGGATAATACTGGATGCATTACATATGCATAATGAACATATAATACTATTTGTATCGGTTATCTTACAGTTTCATATTTTTTTTTTTATATTTATATACTCGATAGGATGCTAAATAAACTTTCATTTCTGAAAGTTTTCTTTTCATAAGCAGAACCTGTGGTAGCTTTAATTTTCATTTGAAAAGAACATAATTTATCAAAAATGCATCATATTTAAGCATCATTCAACTTGCATGGAAACCTTTGGAATGAATTAGCTGCATAAGTTGAGGACTTACTGTACTTTAATGTAAGAGAGAGTGAAATGACCAAGTTCTTGTTATCATGAAATACTATAATTGTTGGCAGGGAAACAAAAGTAGCATGTAACATGCTGTAAAAAATAAAAAAGTATATATTTATAAAATACACACACACACACACCATTTACTATAATTCATACTATGGGCAAGTGATTCTTTTTCTGCCCAGTAGATTTAAGTGATATTTCTGGCATCCTGATCTTCATTCACTAAAGTTATTCTTCTACCTTCTTTACTTCTTTTTACTTGCAGCATAGAAATAAAATTCTTTTGAGTTGCCTTTAGCCTGTATTTCATAAATCCTCTCACTCTTATTCTCAGATATTCCAACATTTTATTTATATAAAAAAAAAAAAAAAAAAAAACTGGTCTCCATCAATTGCCTATCATTAAATTTGCTTACTGTGTTTTATGTTTAATCAATTAATCAGACACTGTATACAGTGTGTGTAAATGTGACATTGCTTTCATCTACTACCATATCTGCAGTGTCAGTAATATTCCATCCTGCTAGGGGGAGGGGCACTATTTCAGGACTTACCTTTGTTGTTACTGCTTCAGTCTTACTTACCCAATGTAGTGCCTGTATATGCACATACGTATATCAATCTGTTCTTTGTTCCCTGAAGATGAAAATTTGACTTTGCCAAAATATTGGAATTATTAATTAAAAGCTTTTTGTTTTTTCTTCTTATTAACATAGTATACATTGTTAATCCATGTAGAATGAATGGATGCAATTTTTGGATGTGTGGAATGAGTTTGAGGGAAAAATCGACTGATACAAAGGAACAGTCTAAGAGGTGCCACCTTTATGAATTGGAATTATCCTTCCATCTTTCCACTTCCCTGGAACCTCTGCCAGAGCTGAGACTTAGATTGAACAACTTCATCAGAGGAACTGCCGATTCTCTTTCATATCCTCTTAGTACAGGGGTATGTATTCCCTGCATCAGTGGTCAGGTGCAGGGAATATGTAATCGAATGAAATTTTGCTATGGAGCAAAATACAGGAATGGATAGATGGAAATGAGATACTATATTGGGGGGGGGGGATGGTTTTATGAAGGTTAGGTCATACCTCAGTAACTTGCTCACATTTTATAATACAGTGACAGCTGAGTTGGATAAAGGAAAGGGATTTACAGTGATACTGCTGGACTTTGCAAAAGCCTTTGACAGGATACCACATGGAATTCTAATCAGTTAAACTGCAGCACATGGGGAGAGATATAGGGTTGATGAGATGGATAGGAGGGTGGTTGATGGAGAGATATCAGAGAGTAGTTTATTCAAGAGTAAGAGTCCAAAAGAAGGCCTGTGACTAATAGCATGCCGCAGGGTTCTGTTCTTTAATTTGTTCATTAACGATACAGGAAAGGATCTGAGGGGAACAGTTCAGTTGTTTGCTGATAATGCAAAGTTGGGTAGAGCAATAGTTAATACAGATGATGTCAAAAGTTTGCAGGATAATTTGGACAGATTGGCAGACTGGGCAAAAGAGAATGGATGTCAGTTTAATGTGATAAAAGGTAAGGTTATGTGTTTTGGGGTGAAAAGATTACCAGCTGTATACCACATTGATGCAACTGTACTCCAGGAAATTGACTAGGCCGGAGATTTGGAAGTGTTAGTGGATAGGGAGTTAAAGTTTAGATGGCACATAGCAAAAGTGACTAAAGCAACTCATCAGATCACTTGGTTACTGAAGAATACTTTGACGAGCAGAGACAAGCAGGTTATTGTTCCTCTTTATTGAGGCTTGATAAGATCCCATTTTGACTACTGCATGCGAATCTGGGCACCAGAATTTCTTTGTGATGAGAAAGAGGTTGAGAGGATCCAGAGGCGAGTGACCAAGGTGGTAGCAGGTCTATGGAATGAACCTTATGAGAATAGGTTGAAGATTTGTGGGTTACAGAAACTGGTTGATGGGCGAAAAAGGGGTGATATGATTGAGACATACAAATTACTGAGTGATTTTTACAAGATTAATTCAGAGGAAATTTTTCAGAACAGGTCTTGTGGTGGGAGAACTAGGGAACATCCATGGAAACTGAGTAAAAGGGTGTAGTTAGCAAAGGTGTTACAGCTATGTTTTTTGCTTGGAGAGTAGTGAATGAGTGGAATAGGTTGCCAGAGTCTGCTGTGGGTGCAGTGACTGTGAACGAGCTCAAAGCAAAGTCCTTGGGCCTTGTCAAGAGGCAAAATGACATCCTTATGTTTACATGTGAACATTCGTTTCAGCATTGCAATTATCTTCTGAGTTGTATTTGCAATCTTTGCTATATGGCTTTTGAACTTTGTCTTTCTATCTACTAAAATTCCAAGATCCCTAACTTAATCTGATCCTTCTAGCATAATCCTACCAATACAATATGACATTGGATATCTAATCACGCCAAAGTGAATGACTTTACATTTACTGACATTGAACTGACATCCATTTTCCCATGCCCACAATTCCAGCCTATTCAAATCATTGTGCAAGTACTACATAACCCTACCTATCTTTGCATCATCAGCAAATAGCTGTATATTGCTTGTCAAAATCCTTCCTAATATCATTAATGTATAGATTGAATAACAGTGGATCAAGCACTGATCCTTGTGGTACATCACTAGTTACCTTAAATCTTGCAGACTCACATCCCCCATATTCCACTTTTTCATATCTGTCAGGCAGTCATCCTCTTATCCATGCTAATATTGCTACAATCCAAACCCATATTCTCCATTTTATGCAACAGTCTTCCATGCTGTATTCTGTCAAATGCTTTAACAAATCCAAAAGCATCACTGGTGTATCCATTCCCCCTTGTCTAGTTCATTGGTAAGATTGTTATAGAATGTGAACAAGTTGCTAAAACATGACCTTCCCTTAGTAAATCCACGTTGCTCATTGCAAAGTAAAGATTCACTGCCAACCCATTTCTGAATGTGAGCCCTAACCAATTTTTCTAAAATCTTCACCACCACTCCTGAGATACTAATTGGTCAATAGTTGGATATATCGGTCTTTGCACCACGAATGTGCAATGGAATCACCATACATTCTTTCCATTCCTGCAGAATCTTCCCTGTTCTGAGACTCATATTAAACAGCCTGGTCAAAAGAATAGCCAGTTCAGCTGAACACTCTTTTAGCACACGTGCTGATATTCAACCAGAAATTCTTAAGTATGGAGGTATAAAAGTTTTGCACTGGCTACACTGCATAATTCAGAGAGCCTAGTCAGATGGTTGAATTTCTAGGGATTGGAATAGAACTCTCATAGTACCCATCTATAAAACAAAGGAATAAAACTGAATGCAAGAATTACAGAAGATTTTTTCTACTAAGTGTTCCAGGTAAGATTTATATAAGCATACTTGAAAATAGGTTCAGAAAGATTGTGGAAGAGAAACTTGGAGAAGAACAAGCTGGGTTCAGGCCAAATAGAAGTTTTCAAGATCAGATTTTCACTTCAAGACAAATAGTTGAGAAATCGTGGGAATATGACAAGGATCTATAGTTATGTTTTGTAAATCTGGAAAAGGTATATGACAAGGTGTCCAGAGAAAAACTTTTCAAAATTAACAGTTACTCATATATGGGGTAAATGGAACATTATACAAGGCAATACTTGCTCTATATTTAAGTTGTAATTCAGCAGTTAGAATTAAAGGAAATACAGCAAGGTTGTTTGATGTAAAATTAGGGGGGAGGGAGAGACAAGGATGCACATTGTCCCCACTCTTATTCATTATCTATATGGATCACATTACGAAAGAAAGTGGCATCAAGTCTGATATTAGAATTGGAGATGTCAAACTTAGCTCTTTGCTTCATGCAGATGACGTTATATTCCTAAACACATCTAGTGCAAGTCTCCAGGATTGAATAATAGCTGTCATAAATTTGGCATGAAAATTAGCAATAAAAAGACCAAAACTATGAAAATAAGCAGAAGCATAGTAAATTCCAGCTGCATTCTGAATGCAGAACCTATAGAATAAGTATAATATAATATTTCAGGTATTTAGGCACAGTTTTTAGTGAAATTGGTATGCTAAATCTGGAAATAGAAAACAGAATAAATTTATATGGAATAAGAGAGAAATTAGCCAAAACACCAAACTAGTAGTATATAACACAGTGTTCAAAGCAGTTTTAAGTTATGAATCTGAGAGTTAGATTAGAAATAAAGCACGTGATCAAAGACTAGAGACCAACATATGAGGGTTGTGAGAAAAATTAGGAGAGTGAAGCAATGGCATCATTGGCAGAATCATATTATAAATGAAGATATTAGAAAGGAACTCGACATTATTAGCATTCAAGAATGTGTCAACAGAGCTAATCTAAGGTGGTATGGCAACTTAAATAGAATGGGAAGAAAGATTAGTAAAACAGGTGGTTGATGCCAAGATGGATGGCAGGAAGGAGACTGAAAGGAAGACCATTGTCTAGGTGTATTAATTCGATAAGAAATGCCTTAGAAGCAGAAATGTTAGATATGACAATATTGGAGTGCTCAAAGTAATAGATTAATGTGGAGGAAAATTTTTGATAAGAGATTAATAATAATGTAAACATAATCATGTCGTGCTGTCATGGTAATCTGAACACCTTTGTGAGTTGAATATCATGTGGTATTGCGATTCAGTTATAAAAATATGCAGATGATGAATGTGTTACTACTTAGAATTTTCTGGTCATTAAAATCAAAAATTTAACAAATATAATTGAAAAACAGAAAAGAAAATTAAAAACAATGGTATTTCTGGTAGGAACAAATAATTTTTCTGGTGATAAATACAGTATGAGAGAATATATGAAAGGATATTGCTGGAAGTGAAAATTAAGAATGAGAAAGTGTAATTAGTATATTACCTAGATATGATAGCATGGAATTAAGAAGGGCTTTGATAGTAAATAATTTGATGTGTAGACTGCAAAGAAAGAATGGAAGTGAGATTGAAGGATTCTGAATTTATATAAGAGTGACAACCTGCACTTGAATTCTGTTGGTATCATTAATATAATTGCATAACTTAGTTGCTCTTATGTATCGATTCTCACCATACCTCCAGTCATAATCTAGTCTCCTCAAGGAAGAAATTATACATACAATTTATATGCGACTATATTAATGATATGAATATGTACAATGACAGAGGCGATTATTATGAAAAGATGATTGTGTGTGCTTCAGACTTTTTAAGTATGTGCAAAGATGTCTGTTTAAGTGAAACATTTAATATGAACAGGAATCTAAAAGTTGTCTATCTGGATCATGTAGTCTATAGAGAAGAGTATACAAAATAAGCATTGGGGGGTTAACTTATTATGTCTGTACACAAATGCTAGGAGTAAGAGGAAGAAAGGGGTTGAATTTGTTGCCTTAGTGAATATGTTGTGACCTTCGATTATTTGCATTACAATCAGATGTACTAACTGCTATTGAGTATAAAAAGTACAATATTTTCATGAAGGATAGACAAGATAGGATGTGATGCTAATGATATTGGAAATATTTAAAAAACACATTAATGATAAAATAGTGGAATGTGGCTCTAGGGTGTGGAGAATAAATAAAATGACAGTGAAATGGATGTGCAGTCTTATTAAGCAAGAGAATCTTAAGAAAAAGATTGTGGAAGAAAGGAATACCATGTGTTATTATTGTTTTCTGTTACTTATTTCTCAACCCTGCTTTGTCCTTTTTTATTCTTCTTTACTTAAACTTTATGAAATGTCATAAATGGTCGACTGCCATAACTATCAACTACCGCCATTTATTTACTTCAGTTATATCTTATGCTCTCACACTCTATAGTCTAACAAATTTATTTGTTTTCCGACTATGCCAATTAGACCATTTATTGAGTGCAAGATTATAAGATTTTTCAGACTAAAGACAAAGCAGATACTGTTTTTATTCTTTCCCACTTATGTTAATATTTAACTTTAATGAGTCATGGCTTGATTATTGATTGCTTAAACTTAATCTAATGCAGGTTCAAAATTTTTGGGCGTGCATTGACAGAATCAGTCCAATGTGTTGTTTGAAAATCATTTAATTATATATATAAAAAAAAAGCTCTATTTACAGTGTGTGTGTGCATGCACAATTGTATTACAATTCTATGTTTATTCCTTTAAAGTTAAATCACAATCTGAAATATCCTACTAGTCACACACATACAAACTGAAAATAAGACATACCTTGGGCAAGCTTAATCCAATATGGTGCATTGACAGAATCAGTCCAATGTGTTGTTTGAAAATCATTTAATTATATATATAAAAAAAAAGCTTTATTTACAGTGTGTGTGTGCATGCACAATTGTATTACAATTCTATGTTTATTCCTTTAAAGTTAAATCACAATCTGAAATATCCTACTAGTCACACACATACAAACTGAAAATAAGACATACCTTGGGCAAGCTTAATCCAATATTAAATTACATTAACCAGTATAGTACTTCTCTTACTCTTACATTTACAATAATTACTTATACAAAGTTTAGATTAAGACACACCTAGAGCAAATTTCAGTATTAACTTATTCAATCTTATTCTACCCATGAACAGACAAACTTGATGTACATTCTTGCTCAGTACTACTTTTTACATGAATCCTCTTTTGTCTACACAAAAGTGCTCCTGGCTCATCCATGACCTTCTACCAAATTTCTACTTTGTTCAAGTCGATTATTCTATGCCCTCCAGAACCCTTAGCATGGCGGCAGTGTGCAGCTCTTTCCTGGCGAGACGTTCCAATGATCGAAACAATAGTTTTCATGGCAGTGGGTCCAGGTAGGAGAAGATTGTGAATCCTCGGACTTTGATGTTTCTCTTTCGATTACCAACAATGGACCTCACTTGGCAGCAGACCCAGATAAGAGAAGATTGAGAAACCTAAGACTTACAACACTTCTTTTGATTAGCGACCTCCACGTAGCAGCAGATCCAAGTAAAAGAAGATTGAGAAACCTAAGACAAAATCCTTCTTGACAGTTCGGCTTATAAAGGCCCAGACTTCCATTGTACGCATCTCTTGAAACTTCCATATATGTTCATGTGTTGACATCTGAACATAATGACATCATACTCTGCGTGTCGTTTGAAATTGCCATATATGAACATGGGTTAACAGCATTACATAATGACGTCATGCGCCACATTATTTTAACAAAAGGCCTATGATTAAGTTATTACAAACAAAATTGACATTTGTTTAAGTGCAGTTCCCCTAGAAAAACATGTAAAACCAAACATGATAAGTTACTTATCAAGAGATTTTACAATGTGTATAAAAATGTCAGTCATGAAAATTAAAAGGACCAGGTTAGAAGAGTTGCAACTATTGAATATGGAAGAAGGGTAATTATTATGGAGAATTTCAACTATGGTAACATTCATTGGAAGGAGGAGAGGATACATGGGAGGAAGGAATTGGATTTTATGCAGTTTAAGGTAATAATAACTATATATCTGCGACAGCATGTAATGGAAACACTAGGGTTTCAAGAGTGCTTGACCTAGTAATTGCATCTGAGAATTTGATGGTAACGAATATGACCAAGTTGCCACCAATTGGTGAGATTGATCATAGGGTCCTGACCCGGGAGGTATCTAAATGTGTGGAATTTTCAATTAAGACAGGGTACATGTGGAATTACTGGGATGGTAAGTATGACAAGCTTAGCAGATTGCTTGGTTCAGTGCCATGGCATGTAAAACTGCAAGGGCTTGATGTTGATAGTGCATGGGAGGTGGTTAAGGAGCGTTTGCAGGAAGTAATGGCTGACTGTATACCTAGAGCCCAAATAGTAAATCAAGTAAGGGTTAAATGGACGAATAACACTATTAAGCTTCAGCTGCAAAAAAAGAAACAACTGTGGATGGAATTTAAGGAGAAAGGTGACCTGCAGGCACAGGAATGGTATATAAAGCGCAGGCCAGAAGGGTAACAAGTGTGGTAAGAAAAGCAAAAGCAGATTATGAAAGGGAATTAGCCATGCAAGCCAAAGAGAATTCCAAAACAGTTTTTTTGATATGTTGCAAGTAAAAGAAAATATGTATACGGCAGAATGATTTTAAGGAATACCGATGGTAGGGAGGTAACCGAATCAGTTGATATAGTGGAATTACTGAGCGAGCACTTTGCAAGAGTATATCATCCAGGTGGTGATATTGCAGGAATGAAGGAACCAACAGCTTATACAGGAATTGTGGTGAATGAAGTGGAGGTGAATAGTCTATTACAAAACTTTAATGTCAATACATCTGTGGGATTGGATGGTATACCAGCTCGTGTCATACATGAAGCGGCTAAAGAATTGTCAGTGCCCTTGACCATTTTGTTTAATTTGAGTTTCGGGTCTAGGTTAGTCTCGAGGGGGGTTGAAAGAGGGGAAAATAGTTCCAAGACTGCTGTTGCAAATTACCGACCGATCAGCATATCAGGAGTCATTGTCAAGGTCTTGGAGAAAGTAGTCAAGAGGAAAATACAGGAATGGATAGATGAAAATGGGATACTGTATGAGGGACAGCATGGTTTTGTGAAGGGTAGATCATGCCTCAGTAACTTGCTCACGTTTTATAACACAGTGACAGCTGAACTGGATAACAGTAATGGGTATACAGTGATACTGCTGTACCTTGCTAAGGCCTTTGACAGGATACCGCACGGAATTCTAATCAGTAAACTGCAGCATATGGGGATGGATATAGGGTTGGTGAGATGGACAGGAGGGTGGTTGATGGAGAGATATCAGAGAGTAGTTTATTCAGGAGTAGAATCCAAAAGACTGCCTCTGACTAGTGGTGTGCTGCAGGGTTCTGTTCTTGGACCACTACTATTTAATTTGTTCAATAACGATATAGAAAAGGATTTGAGAGGAACTGTTCATTTGTTTGCTGATGATGCTAAGTTGGGTAGAGCAATAGTGAATGCATAAAATTTTGCAGGATGATTTGGATAGTTTGGAGGACTGGGATAAGGAGAATGGATGTGAATTCAATGTGGCTAAATGTAAGGTTATGCATTTTGGGATGAAAAGATTAGCAGCACTATACCATATTGGTGGAACTGTACTCCAGGAGATTGACAAGGCCAGGGATTTGGGAGTATGGATAGGAAGTTGAAGTTTAGGGGGCACATTGCAAAAGTGGCTAAAACAGCTCATCAAATCATTTGGTTACCGAAGAATACTTTGACAAGCAAGTTATTATTCCTATGTATCGCGCTTTGATAAGACCCGCATCTTGACTACTGTGCCCAGATCTGGGGGCCAGGATTTCTTCTTGATGGGGAGGAGGCGGAGAGGATCCAGACTCGAGTGACCAAGATGATAGCAAGTCTATGGAATGAACCTTATGAGAACATGTTGAAGATTTGTGGGTTGCAGAAATTGGTTGATAGACAGAAAAGGGGTGATATGATTGAGACATTCAAATTACTGAAGGGTTTCTATAAGAGTAATTTGGAGGATATTTTTGAGAATAGGACTGGTGGTGGGAGTACTAGGAGCCATCCATGGAAACTGGGCAAGGGTGTTAGAGCTAGGTTTTTTACTTGGAGAGTGGTGGATGAGTGGAATAAGCTGCCAGAGTATGTTGTGGGTGCCATGACTGTGAATGAGTTCAAGTCAAAGTATGATAGATACTGTATGAATGTTGAATAGTTGTTTTTGACATGATGTTAGGGCCTCCCTCGATGAGTCTAAGGACTCCTTGGAGTTGCCCATGATGATAATAATAATTGCATAGAAAGCTGAATGTAATTATGAAAAGAAACTGTCTTTGCAAGCTAAAGACAACCTAAAATAATTATGTCATTATGTTGTAAGTAAAATAAGGAATTTGAATGTGAAAGAATAACTCTTTAATAACTAAGATTGTCTGAGTGCCTATTTTGCTAAAACTATGAACCTGGTGAATGTAACATAAAGCTGCTCAGCTGAAGTGGTTGAGTAATTTGACTCTCAGCACGTGGAAAATTCCACAGAAACAGAAAGAATGTATGTAATTGTATTGCACACAGGACAATGCAAAGACATGTTTAACTTATCAGCATTTCTGGAGAGAGAGAGAGAGAGAGAGAAAGCAGATTTTGAAAAAAGTTCATAAGATGGATTAACAGAGAATCTATAATTGGTAGAACAGAATAACAAGTTATTTTGTCTCTTTTCAAGATCTTGATATCACCTGTACTATTGTGTGCAGATCTGGTCTCTTGGTTTCTGAGGTGATGCAGGTATAGTGGAGAGGGTGTAAATGAAAGTGTTAAAGATGATATAACTAGAATGTAGATTATGAGAACAGATTGATAACTTGTGGACTGCAGGCACTAGCAAACAATAAAAGGATGGGGTGATATGATAGAAACCAACACATTTCTGAAAGGGTCATAAAGGATACCAGTAGATGAATTTTTTATTTTATGGAGCGTAGGCAGAGGATGTAAAGTAACATAAAGATTACAGAATAATAGGCCACATATAACCAAAGTTCTGTTACAAATTATACTAGAAAAATTGAAAAATGAGAGAGAGAGAGAGAGAGGACAGAAAGAAATCCAGAAAGATGTGTTTATTTTTGAATACTTTGTTGTAATCTAAATAGTGTTCATTATCATATGAAATTAATGGAAACATTAATAAAAAAGGGCATACAGGAATGACATAAGGTTAATCTCTCACACACACACACAGGAACCAGACTGCAAACCTAAAAATCAACAGTGAACTGCAATAAATTTTCCAAATGTACAAAGATCTTAGAAAAAGTTGGTTGTGTGTGTGCTCCCCCTTTCTGTTTAGTCTCTATAGTGAAGAAAGTATTGAAGGACTGGAAGGAATATAAATAATCTTTGTTTTGTATACAATAATATACTGATTGCTGAGGAAGATGCAGAAATTAGTAGCTCAAATGAAACAAACAAAAATAATAATTATTATCTTGTTTCCGAGTTATAATTAAGTTTGTTTTTTCTTATGTGTGGTTCCCACCCACAAGAGGTTATTAAAAACCTACAGTAGATTTGTACTGTAGGTGGGCTAAGGATTTTTTTTTTGTCATTTTTATCAATTATATATATATATATATATATTATAACTTTTTATTTTATTTTACATAGTTCAGAAACCTTGCCCTAGAGACCAAACTTTTTCAAGCCATTTCAGGGCTCTAATAAGCAGGGCATTGGTCTCATACCAGGCAATGAAATTCAGCTCCCACCTAAAGACAATCACAAGCATTTATGCCCACAGCGAGATTCAAACATGCAACTGTACACTACCAACTCGGCTCAGCAAGTACAGGAAACACACTCTTTAAGGTTAAAAATCAAAGTCAGATGAGTCATATTTATTTATTTTAGAACATTTTATTAGCACTTATTTTAAAACATTTGATTCATGTTTCTGCTCTACAGAGCAGAAACATGAACAAGGAAGATGCTATTAGGACTGATATTTTTAATAAATACACAAAAAGAAGTGCATTGGAGATCTCATGGATACAAAAAGGGAATAGAAAACATAAAGAAAAGTATATATGGATTTCAAGAAGAAACATGAAAGTCTTCAAAAAAATATTTATTAAAGAGAGAGAGAGAGAGAAGAACAATGAAGGCACACACACACATCAAAAACCTAAAAGGGCAACTCAGCCTGATCTGTGTAGAGAGCTAAAGCACTCCATTCCAAGATAGGATGGAGTGTAAACTGTATTATGGAGATCTATGGGAATCAACTTTCTTGGTGAAGGTGGTGCTTGATAGAATAGGATACCTATCATTTGAGATGGCAACAACAGAAAAGAATGACATTAACAATGGAACTAAAAAAAATACTACATTGACCACTGGTATTTCCAAGATGAATGCAATGGGTTATATTTGTCTAAATAATATTGCCAGAAAAAGTCAGCTGTAGAACATGCAGTTATCAGAGCATGTTATAACCCCATAGTCTTAGCTGTTTCAGTGTAATTGTCCAAACCATATTAACTATAGTTTACTTGAGAAATAAGAATCAGGTAAAGAAAGGGAGCAACTATAACCATGAACACGAAAATAAACCTTTTAAATGAGCTGGTTTTGAGTAGGATTATGTGGACAAAATAGAAACTGGATTATATATATAACTTAATTTTACTATCTCTTTAAACAACAGAGTAGGAAATGATTGCCAAACTTTGGGAAATATGTTATTGTAAAGAGCAGAGTTCATAATAATAATGACAAAAACATGTTGGATTTCTGTTTTTGAACATAGATTAATAATTATAATAATTTTCTGTCATAAAGATGCACATAAAATCACAAGAAAAAAAGTAAAATTTCATTTGATTAAGTTAAATATTTTCCAAACTGATGCAATTGAATTTGAAATAGGAAGAGACCATCTTTTTTAAGGTTTTAAAAATTTCAGTGAAAAGCAAAATATCTAAGGAAATATTATAGAGAATGCAAACATCTTTCAACTAAGAGGTACCAAATCTAATAAAGAGAAGAGTAGAGTACAAAAAAAGAATCAAATCTAAATAAAATAAGTTAAAAATTATAGTAGGAGGGGAGCCTTTAGTCCTAATTAAAGAAAGATAAGGAGCCAGGCAATATCCATCCTTCAAGCCTATCAATAGCTATCAGTTTTTCAGGAGAGAGATTGGCAGTTGTCACTCCCTCTCTCTGAATGACACAATTTGTCATTTAGTACTTGCCTATGGGAAAGTATGTGAGAAATCATCTTGTACTTTCAGTTTGCTATCTGTCAGGTACACAACAAATCGTTGTGTGCTTTCTAACAGAGAACCTCAAGTTATGTTATGAAGAGAAAAAAACTTGTTTCTTTCCATCCTTTTTTGTGAAAATGTACAAAAACTCCTGGAAAGGAAATTTTATCTTAGGTTTAATTTTACGTTTGAAGATGATCATTGGTTTTAACTTGGTCCCATCAGCCAAACATGACAACACAACCGTAAACCTTGTTTTTTCATGACCTGTACTTCAAACTAGTACACTCTTACTACCTTTAGACTCCACTGTTTTATTGCTTATCATATCAAAGCTCATAGGAGTTTCATCCATATTTCCAATATTTGACAATAGAAATTTATGTTCTTGTCTCAAATGAATAATAAATTTATGGAAACCGGTAAGTTTGTGGTCAAGATCTGCGGTAGTTTTTGAGCAATTTTCGTTTTTTGTCGTATTACCAGATTTTGTCTGTTCACAATTACACCATCCTGAAGTAGCTTGAAATTCTATACTTTCATCCGGATTCAATCTTGACCATTTTAGTGCATATGCTCTAATCATATTTCTTGTAACAAGATAACCATTCTGCAAAATGATTTTCCAGTTGCAGCCATCGGGTGATCCCCGTTCTCATCGCACATTTTTTCTTTTGCAATTTTTTTAAAATATCTTCTTTCTTCCTGCATTCTCTTACCATTTTCTTTGTTATGTCAAACTTCCTTGCAGCAGCAGTAATTAGTTTGCTTTGCCATTTCAGTTACCCTTATTTTTAATTGAGCTTCATATTTTCTTCATTTTGTTGCTGGTTCCATGATTTTAAATAACAATTTTAATAATCCTAAAATTCAAAAAAAATGCAAAATTAATAATTAATTAAAATTGGAACTGATCACTTTTAATTAGGGTAATTTGCATAAATACTAAACTATGCTATGCAAAAAAATAACAGATATGCATAGATATAAAAATAACAGATATAACAACAATACCTAACGTTGCATTAATACAAGAAAGAAGAAATTGGGGGGTCGTCTTATACAACCGACAAGCTTCAAACCTAAAAATAGCCTAAAATTTAGGCCTCGTCTTGTATGCCAATATATATGGTATTTTATTTTGCAAGTTCTTGTAGAAAGGCTTATACACTGGTTAGACATGATAACTAAATAGTTAAGGAATTGACAGCGTACTCTAGAAATATAAATTAAATCAACTTTAATATATACTTTCCAATATTTCGGCATCACGTTGCCATCTTCATGGGAACTTAAGATAAAGACACGTGCACGCAAGTACTATATAACAGCAAATGAGAAACGAAGTGAGGAAACTACTGTTTTCCTAAAGTCCTGATGGTGCCCCCTGGTGGTCTATATTAGGTGTTCTTGGCCTTTGGGCTGAAGTTCTTATGATATATGTTTACCAAATTTGGGGCAGTCTCATGCATCCAAATTTGTTGAGGTTTGGCATGTTCCTAAGGGCTGAGGCTGATTCCGTGAATAGTCTTTCATATTTGAACTTGCTGCGGTGTATTACTGTGGCTTTCTTCCACCTTATTCTGTGGCGAGTATCCAGAGCATGGTCTGCAAGCCCAGAGTGGCTGTACTGGTGAAATCGGATGTAGTCCTTGTATTCTGAGATTCTGACATTTGCTGTCCTGCCTGTGTGGCCAAAGTAGGACAATTTACAGCTGCAAAGAATCTGGTATACACCAGGTAGGTCTAGGGGAAGTGGTTGGTCTTTAGTGGAGTAGATAAGGGATGCCAATTTTTTATATGGTCTGTAACAAGAGGTCAAGTCATGTTTTTTTAGGATTTTGTTGATTTTTTCCGAGGTGCCTCGGATGTAGGGAATGGTGATGGATTCAGAGTAATATTTTTTGTGAATGGGGGGGGGGGGTTGTGTTGTGGTTGTGGATAACTGGCTTTAGTATTTGGGGGGGGGGGGTAGCCACTGGCTGAGAAAGTGTTAAGGATGTGATTTAGTTCAGTAGTTAGGGCTTGGTCATTTGAACAGATTAGTTTTGCCTGTTGAATAGTGTCTTAATAACTCCATATAGTTGTGAGGTGGGGAGAATTGTTGGTGAATGTATCTGCCTATATGGGTGGGTTTTCTATAAACTGAGAAAGCCAAGGTTCCATCATGTTGGCAGGTGACTAGTGTGTCTAGGAAGGAGAGGCTATTGTTTTTCTCTTTTCCACGGTGAACTTGATTCTAAGGTGTTGGTTGTTAAGTGTGTTAAGAAGGAGAGGAGTGTATCTGGGCCATGTGGCCAAATAGGCGAACACATCATCAACGTAGTGAAGCCATATGGTAGGTTTTTGTGGGGCAGAGTTTAAGGCTTTCTCTTTAAAAGAAGTTGGTCAAGGGTGGGAAAGTGGTGAACCCATGGCTGTCCCCTCTATCTGTTTGTAGAATTTTTCCTGCCAAACGAAATAGCCTGAGTTCATTGTGAACTGAAATAGGGCTAAGATATCGGGAGAAAATTTAGCTTGGATTAGCTCTGTTTCTTTGAGGGGAACATTTGTGAATAAGGAGGAGACGTCAAAACTGACCATTATGTCATTATGTTGGAGTGTAAGGTTTTCTATGCTGGCTTTGAAGTGGACTGAGTTTTTTATGTGTGAGAGAGCTTTGGCTAAATATTAGGTAGTTTGTAAGTGGGGAAATCAATGCCATCCACTATGGAACGTAATGGCACATTTTCTTTATGTATTTTTGGGAGCCCATATATATGGGGAGGGGTCTAGAGTTATATGGTTTTAGTCTGTTAGTAATCTCCACAGGCCAAGAAGTGACCTTCTTGAGGAGCCTATGGAGTTTTCTAATTTGTGAGTTGGTGGGATTGTGTTCAATGGGGAGGCGTTTTGGTAATAACTATTTCTTTGCAGGAGTAGACTTCTGTGGCTAATTGGTTCAAAAGATATATTTCGGTGATTACACCACATTTTTTATTATTCAGTTATACAAAATACTGAAATAATAGTTCCCGACAAGTTTTGTAAATCATAGGATTTACATCTTCAGGGGGTAAATAGTATAACTTAAAGTTTAAACAAGAGAATTAATAAATACAAATCATAACCGTCTGGCTATTCATAAACTCAAATAACAGAATGCAGATATAAAACGTTATTGACGTTGAACAATACTAGACGATGTCACGTGTTCTTGTTCATACAGTCCGAGCTCAGATTGAGGTAGATTTTTCATTAGAGCTGACCACACTTGGAGAATTAAACCCCGATTTTTATTGCATTGGTTGGGTTTTTCAGCATATTAGCAGCTTCTTTAAATTTTCTTATATAACTGGTTTATAAGTCAAGTGGTTTATAACAATACATGTTCATTTTTAAACATAAAGAATGATTAAACATCCCCCTCCCTAAGTTGATCAAGGAATATAGATAACTAACCAATTTGTAATGGACTTCTTTAAAGTGCTACTTATTTATTTTTTTTTTCCAGGTAACGCAGGCTGATGGTAGAGTAGTAGAACGTGCTCAGGCTTGGTGTAGTACAATAGATGTTCCATATTTTCGCTTAAATCCTCAGTTATGTGATAATGTGCTACTGGATGAATCTGAAACAAAAGTACTTGTGAAAATGCTTTGGGAAACTACTGTTTATATGAGGGCCAGAAAAAATGAATTAGAAATTCTAGCAGAATTAATTAAGCCTGAAAATTGACTTGAGATTTATGTTAACTGATTTGATAACTATAAAACATATTCAGGCAGGTGCATCATATAATGTTCTCATGAGATGCCATTTTACATCTTTTTAAATACTACAAAAAAAAAAAAAAGTTTTATGGAGTATGTGATATGGATTTATTTAATAAAAATGTATATAAATATTTTCCTACAGTAAAATTTCTATTAAGATCATTATTTATATTATTAGAGATTTCTGCCAAATTATTATTTGCCTCATTAACATCCATTTGCCAAATTCCATATCTCTTTCTTGTGGCTCACTTTAGATTATAGCTTGGCTTGGAAAGATTGTGATAATTATCCTTTGTCTGCAGCCTAGTTTCATAATATTTCTGAAGAAGCTAAGCATAATTGATATAACTACTTCAGTTATATAGACTTGTTAATATAAAATTGGCTTATAACTTCTAAAATACTACTCATCTTGGAGCATAATGTTCATTTTGAAATTAGAAAACTATTTTATTAAAGGGGAATGCCAAAAATAAGTTAAATGTACAAAAGTATATGAATACTTCATTTTTAAAAACAATACACTTTGGTATATTGTTCTTAAAAATATTTAAGCATAAATAACATATTGAAGTTTTATATTTTTTTGGACAGATTTCTTTCAAGATGAAAATAGTTAAGTTTTGATCTAGATCATAATTTAAAATCTTAGAATCAGGAGGAAGAAAACTATAATATGTTTTATAATGCAAAACGTTTTAATACTTTACAACTCATTAAGTTCAGTGTTGATTATAAAATCAAGATTAGAAAAGGAACTATTAAGGAAGATATCATCACCCAGAAAAAAACATAATGAAAATTTACTTAGATATAAAGTGCAGTAGCAACATGCTTCATTGGAATTGGATGTTAATGAGGAACAAAAATTAATAAAGTTTAATAAATTCTAGTCAGAGCATATTATTTATGTAGAGATTTCTTAAATATTAGAAAGAAATCTTGAAGTTAAACCTATCTGTGGGATAGAGTAACATTTTGTAGTGTATTTTTAAAGCATGTCGCTTTCCAAAGAAACAGTATTTACTGTGATTTTATATACTCGTATAGAGAAGAGGAAAAATTTTGTATTTTGTAAAATAATGTAGCAATTATATTAATTTCACTACAGGATACTCATTTCAAGCATTCTTTCATTTATTGGAAAAGGTGCTGATTTAAATCCTCTTTTTTTGTTGTTGAGCAATCTAAAAACACTATTGTTTAAAAGAAAATCTAATGTTCATTGAGAAATCAATGAAGTAAACAGCTTTTCTCACCACCTTTTTTTTTGGGGGGGGGGGGGTAATTCATAACTGTTTTTGGACAATTTCTTATTCAAAAGTAGTATATAGTTTATACACATCTGCAACTTATCTAGAATCATTTATATATATATGCACATAAGTAATTTCAATTTTTTTCTCAGTTTGCAACTTGACTAATTTTTTGGAATCCTATAGTCATTGTGCCTTATTTCATAAACAACAATGTTTGTGACAAAAGATAACTGACTCTGGATTTGTTTAATAGGCCGTGATAATATAGATAAATGACTAGTTTCACCACATATGCTAGTGGCTTCATCTGCATTAGGAATATGTAGTGAAACTAGTCAGTTTAACTATCTGTAATAACACTAAACCTACTGTCAGTTATCTTTTGGTCGAAAAATCTACATACTCAATATTAATTACAAACAATATCAATGATTAGTAGGAAAATATTCTTGAAAAAGCAGCAATTTTCTCATTTCTGAAAGGGTCCATAAGAGAGATACAAGGTATACTGAACAGCCTGACACAATATTATAATTGGTTTTGTTAAAATTAGTATGTTATTTTTGGTCATCTGGAAAGGAGCAAATATAATATGCTAACTTATAAGAAAAAATTCACCTAATCGTGGTTTCCTTTTGGATCATTTTCTTGCATTTTTGTTTATTGTATGTGTATTGTGTATAATGTGATATATAATGTTATCATTACTCTGCTGCAAGTTTTTTGGCTTGTCTTTATTGCCAATCCTTATTTTTCCAGCATGTTCATCTGGAACATATTTCTGTATGGTTATTGATACCATCTGCTCCTACTATTAAGTTTCATAATAGTGATCTAATGTTTATTTACCTACATAATTTTTGATCCATCTTTCATATCTATTTTTAAATTGAACATTTGTTTTTATTTACATTCTATATTTAAACTGTTTGACATGTGTGACAATTATTTAACTATTGTAAGCCTCGTATGTACGGAGTAATGAGCTTAGTTTAAAAGAGAGAATGGTGTAAGTTTTCAACACATTTAAATACAGATTCAGAAAAGACCAAACTATACTTTTGTATCTATAAGATATATATAGTATCATTTTCCACTGCTTTGTTGATATAGTAAGATTTCAGTCAAATGTTGCTATATGTTTAAATTCTGGAAATTCATAGAACAAACAGCATTCTAGAATGTGAGAAAAATGTAAATTACAAAGTCCTATAGTAAGATAGCTTTTAATTAGGTGGGGGGGGGGGGGTTTCAAATAATTTTTTTAATGCAAAGTTAAATAAGTTTAGTTTTCCTGATTCCTTCTTGCTATCATTAGGAGACAAAATAGACTGATGCTGATTCACAGATTTGGATAAAATATAACGTAATGCTCATTAAAAATAAAAAGACATGCCAAACTACTTCTGAAAAAAAAGAAAGAGAAAAATTACATGCACTAGGAAATGAATGAAGGCATATTTTGCTTATATTGTTGTTAAACATAAGCATTATTATTGTTAAAATTAAATCTGAAGTGCAAGATTTTGAAGTAAGTCAGAGGTGGTTTAGTAACAATGAAAGAGTAAATTGAGTCCTCACCATAAAAAACTACTGACAAGACATTTTCCAAATCAACCAAAGCATTAGGTAGATTGTTATATTAAAATCTCATTATAATAAACTATTCTTGTGGACTCTACAAATTTGCTATAGTGAGAGTTGACCGCTGATTTTTTTTTTTTTTATTATATATATGTGACTCCAGGAGAGTTGATGTAAATAATATGCAATTCCAATCTGCTTAATTTTACTATACAATAAAAACTTGAATGCAGCATTCCCACATTTATATTCAGCTCTGCAGAATGAAGGAACTGTCATAGTATGTATTATAAAAATAAAACATTTAATCATGTGTTGAATCTGTATGTTAGGATGATAGTGAACAAAGAAATGCTAAAAAATATATTTGAATAATTTAATTATGTTTTTCTTACAGTACATACTGAATTAAAAATTTTAATTTGCAAACTGCATTGTATAAATCTTAAATCACATTCCTTGTATACAAATCTAAAATTCTTTCTGTATATTGTTTTGCAAAATAAAATACTATTTTAACAAAACATCAAGTTGATCCTCCATTGTCTCCTAATCTGTTCAAATCAAGTAGATGCCTCATGGTTGGTCTTCCATGTGGACAGTTCTACAAAGAAATTTTTAAACTATGATCATCATTGCAACATTTAAAGTTCAAATTTTAAGAATATTAGATAAATGCAATTGTTCAGATATACATAAGCTGGCTTCAGTCAAAAGTCAATACCATGTAGGTGGGAGATGAATTTATTATATTATCATCAGACCTCCATGGCATCAAGAGACTCATTATGGAAGGTCTCACATTCACCACACTCTCAGACAATGCATTCTAATCATCCACCACACTCTCCATGCAAAAAATCTACTTCTCCCCTCCCAGGGATAGCCTCTTCTCCCTCCCTGCTTCCTTCTATCCACTAGGCTCTGCAAATTGCAGAGCCTAGTGGATATCTAATCGTTTTGAAAACCAGTGCCAAAATTGGTGCACATTAATCTATATGCAGTCTGATCAACAGGTGGAAGTCTCTCTCACACACACAAAATAATTGGAATTATTCAGCAAGAAAATAGAAAATAAACAACAATATTGTTGGGTCTTACATTTTTGTATTCTAAGGCTGTCTACACACATCAATTCCATGTAGATCTTGGTCCCCATCTGGGTATTTTTCCTGGCAGCAAACACTTTTGTTAATCTGTCCTCTCCCAACACATTCATGATTGTAATGTCAATAATACCTTTTTTTAACTCCCCTAATTTTTTCTCAAACTCTCATATCTATGGTCTCTGATCAAATGTTTCATTTCTAATCCAGCTCTCCTTAGATCCATAACTTAAAGACAATGTTCAACTGTCTTTTGTATACTGTTAGTGTTTTGGCTAACTTCATATAAATTTATTTTACTACTTCACCACCATACCACATATGCTTTTTTTATATTGTTGTTAATTTATAAATTTACTTTGTCTTCACTAAACACTGTGCCTAAATAGTTGAAATATTTTATCTTCTCCATCTTCCTTTTTTTTTTTTTTTTTTTTTTGTTTGTACTAAATTTTTACAGCAGTTATTAAATTCAGTTAGAGACCTGATATCAGTAGTGCATTGATTTAGGAGCATAACATCTTCTACATAATGTAAAGAACTAAGATTAATATCTGCTTTAATGTTATATTCCTTCATAACATGAACCATATATTAATAGATGACAGATATCACGCTTGTCTTATGACTGATATTTTACATTATTGTACCTCCTTAGTTCTAACTGTTGACTTATAACTTAAGTGTACGTGAATATTTTGTATAATGTCCCATTTATACCATACAACTAGCATTTTAAATAGCTTTTCTCTTAGTACATAATCATGTGGCTTTTCCAGATCTACAAAAATTAAACATAAATCTGTTATATTTCCATGGTTTCTCAACTGTGAGAGAAAGTAAGTTACAAACAAAAGTACTGAAAGTGAATGGTTTTTAGTATGCATCACTGTGCTGCTGCCTAGTTGGATGGTAATCTATGATGACAGTACATGTAGTGGATGCTTTGTAGCTGTTTTCAGCAGTCTAAAATGACTTGTTCAAGAAGTGTACAACTGTTGAAAACATGCTGATGTGCATTTCTTGCAGAGGAAAGGACTTTCTGCAAAGGATGTTCACAAAGAGATGTATCCTGTTTATGGCAAGAAGTGTTTGCTACATACCATTTATAACTAGATTCAGAAATTTTTGCAGGGATATATGACACTGTGATGAAGATATGGTCACTGGTGCAAGATGACAGACAGAGTAGCAAGTGCAACAGGCTCTTCTCAGGGTCTAGCCTACAGCATAATGCATGATCGTTTAAATTTTCAGAAAGTGTATGCCCAGAGAACAGAGCCCTCGGAGAGTACTGCTGCAGGGCAACACGAAACCTCATACAGCTATAGGAATTCAAGAACTTCACTGGGAACTCCTTCAACATTCACCTTACAGCCCTCACCTTGCCTAAAGTGACTTTCACTTGTCTGGTCCACTGAAACCTCCATGACAAACATTTTGCTGATGATCAGGAGGTTGAAAATGAGGGAAGAAGTTCACAGAATTCTACCCTGCAGGTTTTGAAGGACTGATAAAGTGATTGTATAAGTGTATAAAATGCTGAAGGGGATTAGGTAGAGAAATCAATGCTTTTCCAATATTCATGTTTCACTTCTTTTATTTTTTATAACCATTTGTAACTTTATTTGCTGACTTTCCTTTATGTTTGATTAAAATGAAAATCTGACATTAACAACCACTGTTTGGCTGAACCCAGTTTGTTCTTCCTCAACTATAATTTTTCTTAGTTTCTTCTCACCCCCACCCCCCCCCCCCCCCACCCCCCCCCCCCCCCACCCCCCCCCCCCCCCACCCCCCCCCCCCCCCACCCCCCCCCCCCCCCACCCCCCCCCCCCCCCACCCCCCCCCCCCCCCACCCCCCCCCCCCCCCACCCCCCCCCCCCCCCACCCCCCCCCCCCCCCACCCCCCCCCCCCCCCACCCCCCCCCCCCCCCACCCCCCCCCCCCCCCACCCC
Source organism: Typopeltis vanoorti (assembly GCF_054136105.1). Lineage (NCBI taxonomy): Eukaryota > Metazoa > Arthropoda > Arachnida > Uropygi > Thelyphonidae > Typopeltis > Typopeltis vanoorti. The sequence continues at coordinate 33,761,409 of NC_143565.1, forward strand.
CCCCCCCCCCCACCCCCCCCCCCCCCCACCCCCCCCCCCCCCCACCCCCCCCCCCCCCCACCCCCCCCCCCCCCCACCCCCCCCCCCCCCCACCCCCCCCCCCCCCCACCCCCCCCCCCCCCCACCCCCCCCCCCCCCCACCCCCCCCCCCCCCCACCCCCCCCCCCCCCCACCCCCCCCCCCCCCCACCCCCCCCCCCCCCCACCCCCCCCCCCCCCCACCCCCCCCCCCCCCCACCCCCCCCCCCCCCCACCCCCCCCCCCCCCCACCCCCCCCCCCCCCATCTTTCACATGCACACAAAAGAACAATCTGACATGTAATATTGAGCTTCCCCAGGAGAGAAAAAAATACTAGTCCATGTTGGATGTCCTGGAAGAAACTATATTTTTAGGACATACTTAAGAGACAACTGCTTCTGTCAAAGCAACAAAGCAGGTTCATTTGCATTGACATAAAGACTTTGAATGAGCAATGTTTGAAAAACATCAGTAGCTATTCATATACCCGGATAGGGTCCAACCATTGGAATGTAGTCTTTCTTGAAGAATTGTAAACTTGGAATCCATAATACATTTGGGACAAGAATATGTTTTTGGCAGAAGTGTATATAGACATTTTTTTTTCTACTGAACTCATGAACAGACACGATCGATTGCTTGTTGAAGTTATGTTTTAATTACATTTATATTACAAGACTGAGAGTAAATTGTGAAGTGCAAATAAAGAGCATTGCTTACTGTGGGAGAAAGCTGTTCGGTATTGAATTACTTTGGTAGTCAAGAGTATCGCACTCATGACAGAGCCTTGAAGAATACTTTCTTATTTACGATGTGGGGATAACGTGCTTTCCACTCAGGCTTGGAAACTCACCTGGATAGAAATTTTTAATAAAAACAAGAAGTGGTTCCCTGAGACCAAGAAAGAGATGTTCTCATTTCAGGAAAGTGCCTCTTATACATGTTTCTAAATGGACCAAAATGGTCCAGCAGTGAATAGTATCTATGAAAGCAACACTGTGTGTTGGAGAGAAGTTCACTGCTTTTTAAACACCAGAGAAGCCTGGCATTCCCCATTTTCTCAATATCTTACAAAGACAGCTAGTCAGAATAATAGGCTGATGATTATTTGCTTGTGTTGGATCCTTTCTGCTTTTGGGATGGCAATGACAATTGATTGCCAAGGATCTGAAAATTCTTCGAGTATTCTGTCACATAACAAGAAGAGGAGATCCAGAAAAGGTGATGGAAGATGTTTTATCATCTCAAAATGCAGGCCCTATTACACTGAGATGAGAAGAGAAAATGGTATTCTCTTTAGTTCCTCTGTAATGAATGCCTGATTGTACAGCTCTAGTCCATTGGTAGAAAAGTTAGCTGCTGTTTCAATATTAAAAATTCAGGAGGATATGAAGCTGTTGCTGATATTCTAGCAAACGTTTCTCCTAAAATGTTGGCAATGGCTTTAGGTTCAAGCAACAACATATTCATTATGCTCCAAGTTGGATAAATAGTGTATTCTATATCTACCCTTCATTTTCCAGATTTTATCCCATACAATTTTTGAACTTGTTTGATTAATAGATGAAGAAATTGGATCCAAGATTGCTTTTGACTCTGACATGTAATGTAACTTGCTTTTGCCCAAGTACATTTGAAAGCTATGATATCTATGACATATACCCCCCCCCTTCCCAATGCTCTGTCTTGATCTCTTTTAGCTACTTAGCACTCAGGGTTTTACCATGGTTTTGGATAGAGTGGAAATTGAGGTGATGTTTTTAGAATTACTATTCTTGCTTCACGAACGATACAATCTGTTGTTGCATACATGACTTCTTCATTGATAGATGTTTGACTGCTTCAGCATTAAAATTTTCAAGATGGGAAAAAGTATTCCAGTCAGCCTGGCTGATTTTCCACATGGACATCCATGTAAGAGAACATAGTGCAAATCACGAGAAAATTATCACTTCCATGTGCATTCTCTTTGACACCCCACACAAGCAGTGAACGAATAGCAGGGGAACAAACTGTAAGATCTATTGCAGAATATGAGTAGGTAGACATATGGACAAAGGTATTGAGTCTACTATTATTAATTACAGAGGTTATTATTGTCAAGCATATGCTCAACAATATGGTCTCGTCCATTTGTGTTGGTGCTACCCAACAAAGTGTTGTGTCCATTAGTCACCTACAAGATGTATGGGCTCAGGCAGTTGCAACATAAGGTTATCAAGGTCGATTTCATTTAACTTGGAACCCAGTGGTAAATAAATGGAACATACTGTAATTAGAAAACCCACAAACAGGTGAATGGCTACTTCCTCCAGACAATATTAAGCTGAATATGTTTAAGGACATGATTACCTTCTACGATTGCAATCCTACCATAAGCAGGAATATCTCCAGTTGTCCTTACTAATAAGTCAACTGCCTTAAATTTAGATCCACAATGTGTTTTAAATATGTTTCTTGCAGACATAAAGAGAATGGTTTGCATTTCTGCAGCAGAGCATTGATATCAGATATTTTAGCAGAATCCATGACAGTTCCACTGTAAAAATTTACAGTGGAACTGTTAATTTCTGAGAAGTTTAGAGCTTATATTTATGGCTAAGAGGCTTATGTTTATCTATTGATTTAGGGAAATATGGACAGCCAGTACCCATCTCTTCCTCTGGAAAAATGTTCAATACATCAGGCATTTTCAATGAATACAGAAGTATCCACTTTTTCTGAGAGGAAGATTTCATGGTTTATCTTTCAGAAATGCATGTGTGATATGATTATGATGTTTTCTTAACTGCCACCTTCTCAGCACAAGAGGATTTCAGGCAAGGTAGTGGCAGATAATTTCCTTAATTGTCTTGATATGATATATAGCAATCACTCGATTAATGTGCATCCAATTAGTGCCCATATATACATCTTAAAAATAAATGTTACAGATTATAAAACTTTTCTATCTATACATTTTTATGGCTATTTTAAAAAATCACTCACCAGGATGAAATCATTTAGTTACAGATTTAAAACATTTTACATAGTTATTTTTTAATGGCATACTACACTATTTCCATGTACACTGTTTCAAATTTACCCCAAAAATTTATGTTGTCTGCTAATTACATAGCATTTTGATTATCATATTTCGTGCCTCCTTTGCAACTGTTTTCCTTACTCTTTTTTTTTTTATTATTTTAAAGTATTTCCCAAAGTATTTCGTGGTGAGCAAAAAAATAGAAGTGTGAAAATGATTCAAAAAGTAATCTCATTGGAAGAAAAACTTGAAATAATAAAAAAAAATTAACAAGGCGAGTCCAGAGCAAAGATAGGACAAGAACACAAAAATGGGTGAATCAACATGATAACTAATATTTAAGGAATTGACAGCGTATACTAGAAATATAGATTAAATAAACTTTAATATACACTTTCCGATATTTCGGCGAATGTCACGTTGCCATCTTCTTGGGAACTTACTACAAAGACACGTGCACACAAGTACTAATAACAGCAAATGAGACTGAAGCTAGGAAGCTAGCGTTTTCCTAAAGTCCTGATGGTGCCCCCTGGCGGGCTATATTGGTAGTTCTTGGCCTTTGGGCTGAAGTTCTTCTGATAAAAGTTTCCCAAATTTGGGGCAGTCTCATGCATCCAAATTTGTTGAGGTTTGGCATGTTCCTAAGGGCCGAGGCTGATTCCATGAATAGTCTTTCGTACTTGAACTTGCTGTGGTGTATTACTGTGGCTTTCTTCCATCTTATTCTGTGGCGAGTATCCAGAGCGTGGTCTGCAAGCCCAGAGTGGCTGTACTGGTGAAATCGGATGTAATCCTTGTGTTCTGAGATTCTGATATTTGCTGTCCTGCCTGTTTGGCCAAAGTAGGACAGTTTACAGCTGCAAGGGACCTGGTATACACCAGGTAGGTCTAGGGGAAGTGGTTGGTCTTTGGTGGAGTGGATAAGGGATGCCAGTTTTCTATGTGGTCTGTAACAAGTGGTCAAGTCATGTTTTTTTAAAGATTTTATTGATTTTTTCCGAGGTGCCTCGGATGTAGGGAATGGTGATGGATTTAGAGTAATCTTTTTTGTGAAGGGGAGGGGGTGGTGGGTTGTGGATAACTGGGTTAAGTATTTTTTGGATTTTTTGGAGGGGGTAGCCGTTGGCTGAGAAAATGTCACGGATGTGATTTAGTTCAGTGGTTAGGGCTTGATCATTAGAACAGATTATTTTTGCCCTGTTGAATAATGTTTTAATAACTCCATATTGTTGTGAGGGGGGGGGGATTGTTGGTGAATGTATCTGCCTGTATGGGTAGTATACGCTGTCAATTCCTTAAATATTAGTTATCATGTTTAACCAGCGTATAAGCCTCTCAACAAGAATAAGGTTGAATCAACTATAACAGCAATTTTAAGCAAAGAGAAAGATAAGACTGCTTCAGGTTCTTCATGCATGCACTCAAAATCAAAGTATTATAATGATTGAATTAAAGAGACTTCTTTCTACATGGATCGAAGATGTAACCGAAAACGGATTGTGCTAAGCACTAACCTTATTAAATGAATCAAAATTAAAGAGAGAATGCTTATCAAAAGCATTGTCTCTTTCTAACCTTGAAAGAAAGGGCTATCAATGATGGAAAAGAAGAAGAATTCCATGTTAGTGCTGGATGGTTTGAGCATTTCAAAAAGAGAAATAGCCTACATAATGTTCTAATCACAGGCGAAGCTGCAAGTATAGATAAGGAGGAGGCGGCAAATTATCCAGAGATTTTGAAGAAAATTATGGAAGAAGGGAGCTGTTGTGATCAACAAATATTTAATATTGATGAAACCAGCCATTTTTGTTAGCGAATGCCTTCCAAGACTTTTCTGGCCAAATCAGATTTAAATCTCAGACTGGTTATAAAGTCGCAAAGCCGAATGAAATTACTGCTAGCAGTAATTTCATTCGACTTTGCGAGCCGTTAGGAAGCACATTGTGCAAATGATTTTAGAGGCTTATCAAATGAATCTAAGTTAATTAAATCTCATTCTGAGAAATTGAGCGATTCCGACCTGCTAAATTTATCTGCACAGCAGAAAGATCCTGAAGAATATGAAGAAAATTTAATCACTGACAAGCCCAAAGAGATTTCATAGAAAGAATTTGGAAATATTTTTTATACAATGGAAGGTTTTAAGCAGCAATGCTTAGAGACTGATTCTGATTAAGAGAAAAACAGCAGTAAAATTTGCAGAAGAGGCAATAGGACCATACTATCAGTTGTATGAAAAAACAGAAACAGAATGGCTGCCAAACTACGTTGGCTCAATTCTTTGTTAAGAAGTAGAATAATAAATTTATATTCTGAATATGTTTTGTCTTTCAGCTTCATTTTTTCCCTTTAACTAGGCCCTGATATATACCCTAATTCTTTTATTAAAAAATTTTTTTAATTTTTTTAATAAAAGTCAAAAAAAAATTTGAGGAACTTATTATACTTTTTCCCATAGGTTATTATATTCGATTAATACATTTTCAATTAATGTGCCTGTTTTAAAGAGCGCATTAATCGAGGGATTGCTGTATTTTGTTCTGTTTTTATTGTTTTATTTCTTTTTTTGTCTTTCCACTGCTGACATGCATTGGAGTATGCTGGTGATTCCTCTGACAGCTGGCACATTTAGCTTTCTTTGCAGAGCAAGATTTATTATCATGTTTTTTGCTATTAAACAAGAACAAATTTCTTGGAAAGTTCCCTTTATAACCAACTCAAAAAACTTAGTTAATTCTGAGTGTTCAAAATATCATCTAAACAAAATCTGGAACTTACCCAGGGTTGTTCGATATCACTCAGATGATGCACCAACTGAAATAAAAAAATACTCAAATTTTCATTGTTTTTTTAAATAAAGTAATTACATAATAGTAGTAACAGTAGTAAAACAACAAAATTGCAAGGTAGCATTTACAGCAATTTAAAAGGGCTAATGCTCATCACCCATTATCATGGATATGTATTGATTTCCGTTATTGTTGATTTAGGCCAGCGCTTCCCAAACTGTGGGCTGCGGCCCCCTTGGTAGGCTGTTAGTTTTGTTAAGGGGGCCATGAAATAATGAAAACAAATTAAAAATGTTTTAAGACTAGGTGTGCCATGTCAAATGTGTATGTAAGATGCTAAATATATAATATTTGCATTTGATTTTTGCAATATTCGCAATGTATGTTTTGTATTGAATATAAATACAAGGGCTGTTCAATAAGTAATAAGACTAATTTTACTGTTGCGAAACCAATCATCACAATATTAATTTCTGTGGAATAAAGAAATGTTGCTGTCTGTATTAACAAAAGAGGTTGATAGATGGCATATACAGGCTGATGTGCCAGAGTGTCACATGACTAAACGCAAGCTTGTTTCAGCACGTCTACGAACCAAGACCAGTCGTCGAAATGGAAGCGTCCTTGGAACAGCGTTATGCGATTAAATTTTTTGTGCGTTTGCAAAAATCGGCATCGGACACTTTTAATATGATACACAAAGCTTTCCACGATGAAGCAATGTCGAGAGCAAGTGTTTTTCCGCTGGCATAAAACCTTTAAGGAAGGAAGGCAAAATGTGGAAGATCTTGAACGTGAGGGAAGACCTTCAACGTCCATCACAGAGACAATGATCAACAAGGAGGATCGCCAGCTGCATGTTGTCCTGAATATTTCTGTGGGAAGTGTTCACTCAATCATGGCTGAACATTTGGGACTGAAACGTGTTGGCGCCCGATGGATTCCCAAACTCTTGACACCGGAGCAAATGCAGCATCGAGTGGATGTGTGCACAGAATGGAAAGAAAGACTGGAACAAGAATGCGACAACTTCTTAAAACGCATCATTACAGCAGATGAAACTTGGTTGTATCACTATGACCCTACAATGAAACAACAAAGCAGTGAATGGAAGCATCCATCTTCGCTTACCCCCAAGAAAGCAAAAACTAAAATCGGCTGGTAAAGTTATGACCATAATGTTTTTTTAATACAAAGGCATTGTTTACCAACACGCTGTAGAACCCAGGAATACTGTAAACGGCTCATACTATGCAGATGTTTTACGGACAATGGTACAGCACGTCAAAAGGAAGCGTCCATTGCTGAAGAATGGCTTCTTATTGCACCACGATAATGCAAGGCCATATATTGCTGGTGGTGTAGTGGACGTTTTGCAGAAGAACAACATAGATATCCTACCACACTCTCCATGCAGTCCTGATCTCGCACCGTGCGATTTCTGGCTGTTTCCTCAGCGCAAGAAACCACTAAGAGGCCGCCATTTCGAAAGCAACAAAGCATGTGTAAAAGCTGCAGAGGCGGTTTTGAAAGAACTCTCAAAAAACGGACTTTCACGTGTGGTTAAGAAGTGGACGCAACGTTGGGACAAATGCATCGCATCTCACGGTAGTTACTTCAAAAAAGACCATGTAAATGATGACTATTAAAGGTAATCTGTTTTCTGTATAAATATAGTCTTATTGAACTTATTGAACAGCTTCCGTACAATAAATATTATAATAATATATGTTTGTATTATGATTTTTTTTTTTTTTCCCCCCGATGGAGACCCGTGATTTAGGCAATACTTCTGGATCTTGTTAAGGCATCTGATACGTATGAACTTGTGACACAGAAAGAGAATGGTTGACTAACAGGCTACATCAAGTGCAGAAATAAGGAACAATGTATTTTCCCCCCAGTAAAACAAAATTGACTGGGCAAGAAAAAGTCCTAAGGGAAGACCAAAATGTAGGTGGGTTGATTCAGACAGAAGTGCTCTAGAAGAACGAAATGTTAGATATGACATATTAGTGCGCTTACAAGTAATAAACTAATTTGGAGGAAAACTGCTGATAAACAACTAGTAATATAAACTTAATCATGCAGTACTGTCACAGTGGCCTGTATACTCCTTGAGGGTGCATATCAGGAAGATGATGATTAGAAAACAGACCATACTGATGCAGTGTCCTAAAAATGCACCCCACCCTTTTCTGACAAATCACACACAGAAAAGAACTGGATATATTAGAGAAAGCACAAGCATAGTAGGAATTACGGTATGAGTTATAAAGGAGTGCAGAATTATTTATGAGAATCATACTGCCTAATAGATTGTTTAAAACATATGCCATTTGAATAGTTGGAATACACTGACTTGTGAAATAAAAGAATGAGCTAAGTAATGAATATTTAAATCATGGTTAAATCACATTCTTTAACAGAGGTGATGGCAGAGTTAGATAAAAGAAGTGGATGTACCATGATACTTCAATATCTTGCCACGACCTTTGACAGCATGACCTGGCAAGATCTCTACACAAGGCTGTTATGCAAAATAAACTTGTGCCATAGACAGGAGAGTGGCTGACTGACATGTATCAGAAAGTGGTATAGAAGTATTGAATTTAAGAGAATGAAGGTGAACCAGTGGTATATCATATGATTTTGTACTCAGGCCATTGTTATTTAACTTACATACTAATGATATTAGGGATGGACTAGAGGACGATATCCAGTTGTTTGCTAATGATGCTAAGTTGGGGCAAGTGATAGGAACATATCTGACAGACAATTCCTGCAGACTGACATGAACAGACAAATGCTATGGCCAAATATTAATGTGTGTCAGTCTAAGGTTTTTAAATGTAGAATGGGTATTTTTGACAAAGGCTATTGCAAGCAGAACATCATATTAATGGGAATTTGCTGCAGTAATCAATGAAGATAGAGACTTGGGAATTATAGTGGAGAGTTAAGGGCAATATGGCTAAAGGTGATTAAATCATCACATTAGAACTACACTATTAAAAAAAAAACTAACTTTTAAGAAAGAGGAAATTGTTCTTTCACTTTACAAGACTTTGATAAGATCACAAAAATTTGGTGGAAAGAGTGAACATTAAAATTCGGGAGAATCGTCGATTGACAATTACAGAACTTTCTTTTGAATTCCTGGAGTTTCACACTCAGTCATTCATGAAACTATGACAGAAAAGCTGGGGTATAAGAAGTACTGTGTACAGATATGGTCATTTGGGTTCCAAGGAAATGGAGGGATTGTTGAAAAGATCCAGTGGTCTTCAAGGTTTGAGGAATTGATAAGAGAAGATATAAAAATATCACATTAGTAAGGGGAGCTTAAAGTACAGATCATGTCTCATGTCTAGTAAAAGCAGAACTCTGTGAATTCTTTTCATGGCAAGTGGTGTGTGTGTGGAATGGACGATCATTAAATAGGGCAAGTATTATAAGTGACTAAAATGGCCCTACCCTCACTCAGGGTATGGGTCAGGACACAAATACAATGCATGAGGCACATCTAGAAAGTAAGATCTGTTCACAATTTACCACCAAATACGATATGGGGGGGTGCATATGTTGTAGCATACTGTGACTCATTAGCTAATGGATGATCATTTTACTTTTGCTGCATTATCGTTTGTTGTCTTCTATGAATAATTTATATCAAGTGCTGTGGATAAAAAATCCTGCCAGTTATGAGGTTTGTGATGTGATATGGTTTTTGTTAGTGGTAAACAATAGTGCTGCAGAAATTCACCAATAACTGTGTATAGTATACAGGCCTAATGTAATGAGTAACAGTAAGTTTAGGCAATGTTCATGAGGAGGAGCACAGTGGCTGGCCAAGTGTGGTGACAGACAATTTTGGGGGAAGAGTGAACATTAAAATTTGAGAGAATCATCATTTCACAATTACAGAACTTTCTTTTGAATTCTTGGGAGTTTCACACTCAGTTATTCATGAAACTGTGACAGAAAAGCTGGGGTCCCAAAAATGCTGACCGATACACATAAATAGCAACGAGTGGAATCAGCTCAAAAATTTTGGAGCATTACGAAAATGTACTCAGGCCATTGTTATTTAACTTACATACTAATGATATTAGGGATGAAGGAGAGTAACATTTTTTTTTTTTTTTTGTATTGTGACTGGTGACGAAATGTGGATTTTGTACACGAATGTTAAGTCAAAACAACAATTTGTGCAGTGGTGTCATTCATCATTTCTGAAAGCAAAAAAATTCAAACAGGCACTGTTGATCATAAAAAGGAGGCCACTCTCTTCTGGGATCGAAAAGAGATCTTGCTCATTAATTTTCTTCAGTGAGCAACAACAATTAATGTTAAGGCATATAAAATGCCGAAGAAATTCAGAAGAGCAATTTAGCAAATTCAGAAGTTTGGGTGGGAACTTTTCAACCACCCATTCTACAACCCCAGCCTTGCACCCAGTAACTACCTCTTGTTCTTGCATATGAAGCAGTGGCTCTCATCACAGCAATTTGAGGAAAATGGGGAACTAAAGAACAGCATGACTCGGTGGTTGAACTAATGGGCAGCAGACTTTTATGACACAGGTATGAAGAAACTAGTGCCACAATACCAAAAAATGCCTGGAAGTCAATATGTAGAATAATAAAGTGTATATATATATATATATATACACACACACACACACACACATGTAGGTATTTTAGCATATAATGAAACATTTTTCTTCAATTTTTTTATTTTTTAAATTCTTGATCAGACCTTACTTTCTAGACACACCTCATATATATTAATAAAAACAGTTTGTTTTTATTAATTTGCTTATATTTGTCCATTCTTTGCTTATGTCAGAAGAAATGGAAATTTGAGATGAATACTAATTCAGTTAATTTTAACACACATTTCTATTTTCTTAGAGTAAATAAGTTATACAGTTTTTCCCCAACCTCTTTTGTTTTTTCACTAGATTTTTTGTGAATAATTTATGAAATCTTGTTCATATCATTAGTTTTGAAATTAACAGAAAATGGTTGGAGTATGTATCATAATACATATCCAAACCATCAGAGCTTTAAACATTTTAAACTCTGTAAACTGCTGTGTCCCTGACTCACAAAGATGGCTTTTTTTGTTAATGTTATATAAATATTACTGATCATAATCCTCTAGCATTTCATGTATATTGCTGGATATTTTTTTTAACAGCAGAGAAGTTCTCAAAACAAGAACAGAATAAAAGAAAAAAAATTTATAAACTACATACACTTGCAGGAACAAACATCAAAAATCATTAAAAACATTAAATTAAATGAGCAAATATAGTACAAGTTTACCAAAATTCTTGGTAACATTCATTAGTAATATGAAAATGGTGACCTTCAGGAACATCAAACTGTTTGTTATTATATATATGATGGTGAATAATTTTGAAGTGCTAACCAGGTTCATCTCCTATATCTCAGACTCAAGTATTTAACTCAAATGAAAGAACTTTAATCTTAACTGTTACTACTGACGTCAGTAATTACTCCAAGTATAATTTAAAATAATATCCAAATATCTAAAAGTAAACCAAACATTTAGAGTAATTATATACACAACTCATTTAATGAACATTAAAGGCGAGTCATTATACTGTGAATTAAAAATATTAAGTCACTCACACACTTTCTCAATTTAAACTCTACAAACAAAGGTGAATGTGCAGTGGGCTCACCTAAAAATGAACAAATTCATAATGACATACATATAGACCAAAATATAACATCATAATAATTCATCAATTGGACTCCAAGCAGCCTCAGGTTTTTATTTTATTTTTTTTAGTTTCTTGAGTGGATTAAGCAGGACAGCAATTCATCAATATTTAGCTAAATTCTCAGTTCAGAGTTGATCAGTCATCCATTCCACTTTCAAAAAAAAAAAAAAAAGATAATTTAACTGGGGAAATAATTATTCAAACAGAAATGTTGTTTCCATTCAAAATGGAGAATATGAGTTCTTACATAACATAATGGAAGTATTTAGTTTCTTCTGTTCTATCAACTGCTCTTTTTTTTCATCAAATGAACAAATTCCTATAAGAAGTAACTTAAAAAAAAATCGACATATGTCAATTCTCCTTAACAGACTGTATGTCCATGCACTGCTTAATAAAAACTTCTGTTTTATTTCTTAAATCTATGGAAATTCTGGATCGATATTAGTTGTGCGTTCTCTGTTGCTAATCAAAAATACTGCATGATGTCGAACAGATTGTCAGTTACATCTGGGCTCTTCACTCTATGCCTGCTAATATTTATCAACATGTGCCTTTTTTTGTCCACAGGTAAATATCTTCCTTTCAGCACTATGTAAATGAAAATCCTCCATACACTGAAGAAATTAGTTTGTTTCATAACTGCTCTACAGCAATGTCAACAATGTAATGCTCTGAATAAATATTTACATTTTCATTAATTCTTGGCCAAAAAGATTATTTACAATATTTTACAGCACATAAATATTTATAAATTATTAATGCAATGTGTATTTTATTTGAATAATTATTAAGACATATACAAAACCACAGTTTATAAATTAAATGTTTGAATATACTTGAAAATGTAAGTGAAAATTTTAAGAATTTCAAAAGAATTAAGAATTAGGAGTTGAAAGAGTTTTTTCTCCTGGAAAAATGAATTTTTCAGACCACAAAATATGCAATTCACAGAGAGGATTAGCTGCCATCAGTATCAGCTTTAATTGGTTACAAAGAAGTCACGTTACTCAGATGTGACAAGCCATTGGCCCTAACATTTAAAAGAAGAATGGATACAACATTACAAGTAACTTTGGTAAGAACCAATGCTAAGTAAAAATAACTAAAAACTGAAAATGTAAATATTACAGGGTAAGATTTATTGGAAATGGCAGAATCAGGAAGAAGCATTGCCTACAACAAAAAGTGCAGGAAGAGATATAATTACCTCAGAGCTAAGATAAAAAGCCAAATGGCTATTTTTTCTGGCGAAGTTAATTAAATTAAGGGGATAAAAATCCCTTATTATTTTACAGCCAGTATGCGAAACTCTGAGATCGAAAACTACGATCTGAGTTTCATGCCGAAGAACTATCGGCGAATCTAAGCGTAAGTGAACACCTGATAGTACAACACCAAGGCAAGAATTTTGTTTTGTATATTTCTTAATTGCCTTGGTGTTGTACTACCAGGTGTTCACTTATGCTTGGATTCGCTGATAGTTCTTTGGCATGAAACTCAGATCATAGTTTTTGATCTCAGAGTTTCGCATACTGGCTGTAAAATAATAAGGGATTTTTATCCCCTTAATTTAATTTACCTCAGAACTAATTAAATACAGTGATATTCCTTTTAAAATAAAATTCCTGAATCTAATAAACATGTTGGATGACTGCAGTATACCTAAAAAAGTATCAAATAATATTAGTTTTAAGAAGGAAGACAGAAATTTCTGTGACAATTACAGGAATTAAAGTATTTATATAGAATTAAATTAATTGTATAATAAAATTTCAAATAAAAGACTTGAAACTTTTGCTGACAGTTTGTTATTAGAGGGAGGAACAGATTGGCTTTGATAAAGGTGGAAGTTACAAGGATGATACATATTTACATTAAAACAAATCACAGAAAAAGAAAAGAAAGAAATCGGTGTGATTAAGGTTAAATGATCAAAATTACTGAATATGAAATATTATGGAAACTGCAACTGAAATGTGGCAGAGAAGAGAAAAGAATAAAAGAAGTAAATGAGAAGGGTATGAGAGATTAGAAAAGGGAGAATAAGAAGAGAGTATCATATGGTGATTTTATGATAACAGGTGTGCTTCATGATGGTATGATAAAATCATGTTTTCCAGGTGTAAAGATTAAGAAAGTTAGTGAGGATGTTATAATGTAGAGAGAGAGAGAGAGAGAGAAAATGTGTTGATTGTTTTGGTATGAATGATTTGAAAGACAGTAAGTATGGAATGAGAGAACAAATAGAAGTTGCCGGAAGAAGTGAAAAAGAAGATTGAAATGTAAAAACCATATTTTCTGCTATGGTATGAGAGGGGAACCCTGAGAAGGGACAGCCACAACTGCAAGCGATTCAGTGCATACGTTGTGCATGAGGAATTGCATGTAGTCTGAAGTTGTATGGAGTGAATTTGATGGATGAAAGTAGTTGTATATGATTGCTGCATTGCATTTGAAAGGTTTGTGGACAAAGAGATTGGAAGTGCAAAATCAGAAGTCATTACAGCTGCTGGAGGAGGTGAAGCCAAGAGTCTGTTCAGGAATCCTTGGGTCAAAGGAATATGAAGGAAGATAGTGTGGATGCATAGGAATATTGCAATTCATGTAAATGAATGCCAGAAGTAACATGAGGAATTTCTGACATTGGCTGGTTTTGCCAAAAAATGTTTGCTAGTGAGTACTGATAAAGGGGCCTGTATATTTAGAAGAGTGGGGGGGGGGGGGGAAGGATATAACTGATGACAGTAGGAAAATGCAGACAATGGAAATAGATTCAACAGGAGGAATGCAGGACTCATGGAGGTAGTACATTTGAAGCTATCTAGTGTAAAAGAGAAGCCAATAGGACTTACAGGCTAGGTGTGCACAGATATATGATAATATATGAATGAAATTTAAAAAAATATATTTTTTTTTTACAGTATCAAACACAATTATTCAAAATATACTTAATAATGGTAGTACCTTCTTCATTTCAGTATAGGAAAGAGCATCCCCCACCATTACTGACTTGCGACATGCACGTGATGCAAACATTTTTTGGACTCTGGAGGGACGACACATTTTTCCCTGTTAAAAATAAAGTGCATTTGTCTGTATTATTTCTCAGCATGATTACTTCACAGGTATTAAAAAAATATTAATTGCCATTTTGCTCTTAAATGTATTTCAAAATGGCAACTAGACATTTCAGTTGTCTCCAACTATGGTTAGAGAAACAAAGAAAAGTACTATATAAGTTAGACTTGAAATAAGATTAATTTAAGGTTTAAATAAAGCCTCAGACAGAGCAATATATAGCTGGTAATTAAGTTGCAAATTAGCAAACTGAGTGATGAGAGCTTATTTGATGTTAAATCATGGATGAGGCAAGGTTGTACTTTTCTTAATGATGTGGTCCATATATATTACGTAATTAAGAAAAGTGATAACCTGACACTAAACAGGAGATAATAAGCTTATCTCTTCACTCTTTGCAAATTACACTATCCTCTCAAATAAATGCTTCAAGTTTTCAGTCAAATTTAGATAATTATTCTGACAATCTATTGTTGTTCTATTGAAACAACAATAAAAAGATAAAACTGAATTTTCAGTTGTGAATTTGTAAAACTTGTTACTTATTTTAGCTATTTAGCAAAATGTTTAGTGGTAATTACAAATTAAATATAATCATCATTTAACATATTAGGCTCACTAGCCTATCATCACCAAGAAACATGGCTTAATATGAATACTTAATGCTAAGGTCAGGGAAGTTAATTCAATTAACTTCCTGTCTTTTGCATATGTTTTCTGAAGTATGGGAAAAAAAAGTTTCTGGGTGGAAAAATCCCTATCACCTCAATATGAGGATGGCTAATTCACCATCAACCAAAAAAACCTTTACAAAGGTTCTTTGTATTGTAGACAATCAGGTCTTTACAACCAAATACACTGTAAATACTGACTGGGCTATAGTGGTTCTCTAATTAAATATTATTATAATTATAAATGCCTAAAAAGAAGTTCAAGAAATCATCGAGACAGGATCCATTCAGACCTCACACTTAAGTACCATCACATCTTTCCTTGAACAAATTCACCAAACATACACTCACAACATGCAACAGTAGCCCATTCCATACACTCATCATATGCCATGAATCTGGACCCCCACAACATGCTTTCTAACAACACTCCTTAGCCTGCTTCCAGAACTCCGAGTTATACCTTCATTGCCCATAAGCTGCAAAATCTCACTTGTTATGAACTGTGGAGTATCTGATGACTTTCTATTTGGACACAATACATATTGTTTTCATAAATTAGCTGACTTTCAAAATAAGTAATCATGCATGAAAAATTGGAAAGCAATTGAGATAAATTTAAATGTAGTAATTCTCTGTTTACAGCCTTTTCACTTTGATTGAAAGTTAGCTTTTTTCCCAAGAAATATATACATCAGCATTCTTAAATGTAACAATTTGATTAGAAAATTTACCCTACCTCAGAAAAATATCCATGGGAAGAAACATTTAGAATAAACTTTGTGGACTTGGTAATTTTTCTAAATAATCCTTTCATATGTATGAACATATTCTATTCCTATGTTTCAAGAATACAGTTCACTTCTGGTCTCCAACATACTATAATACATTATCATAGATTGTGAAAACATGAGAAATGCTATTTAGAAGAAGGCACAACTTTCTTCCGTGAAACATATAAAATGTTTTTCAATCCAGTTTATTGACTGGAACATATCTCCTATATACTCATGCCCTGAACTCATGAAGAAATTGCTATCTACAATGTGTTTAGGAGTGCAACATCATCTGCATAAAGCAAAGAGCTAAGTTTGATGTCTCCAATTCTAAAATCAGGTTTAATGCCACTTTCTTTCATAATATGATCCATATAGTTGATGAATAAGAATGAAGATAATGTGCATCCTTGTACACCTGATTTTACATCAAACCACTGTATTTTCTTCAATTCTAGCTGCTGACTTACAACTTAAATATAGACTAAGCATCACCCTCTATATAAGGTTTAATTTACTCCATATAACTATAGTGTTATATAATTTCAGATTTGCTATAAAAATCTGAAAACACACCCCAACTCAACATCACCAGAGTTAGAGATCGGTACTATCAACATAAGAAGCCTGAATGGCAAAGAAATGGAGCTAGCTGAGGAAATAGATAAGTACCAGATCGACGTAATAGGGGTGATTGAAACAAAAAAGACAAAAACTGGCGAGATCTTTCTGAGCAATAAATACAAAATATTATATTCAGGCAATGGCAATCATGAAAAAGAAGGAGTGGCCATAGTATTCAACACAAAATATGAGGCTAATCTTCTTGAATGACAGTCAGTCTCAAGTGGAGTCATGTGGGCAAATATGAGAATGGGGAACTGGACAATGAGACTTATTTGTGCCTATGGTCCCACAGAAGGCTCTACTAAGGTAGAAGTGGAGGAATTTTTTGAGGTTCTAGAGAAAGCTACTGATACAACGAAAAAGGAAAAGTTGGTCCTTGTTGGGGATCTAAATAGCAGAGTAGGAAATGATTGTGAGACCTACAAAAATATTTTGGGAAAATTTGGAGAAAAGAGCAAAGCTAATAATAATGGCAAATACCTGTTGGATTTCTGCTCAGGACATGGACTGGTTATTACTAACACCATGTTCCAACATAAAAATGTGCACAAATTCACATGGAGAGAACAGGCAAGGAATAAGAAAAGTCTCATTGACTATGTTATTGTTAATAGTGATGTTTTCTCCCTGGTGCAGAACACCAGAGTGTACAGAGGATTTGAAATTGGAAGTGGTCACTATTTAGTCTTGAGCAGGATAAAATTGAATTTCATATTGAAAAAAATGAAATGTAAGAAAGTTTTAAAGGCGAATAAAAGTTGAGCAGCTCTCAGATGTGAACTGGAGACTAAAATACACAAAGATTATTGAAGAAAAAATGAAAGAGTTTGATTGAGAACAGGAATTAAACCTTGGAGATTCAGTGGCAAGCTCTGAAGAAAGCACTGATTGATTCAGCTAGAGAGGCATGTGGTGAAGTTGTCTGCAAGGATAGAAAAATTAGAACTCCATGGTGGACACAGGAAGATAAAGAGGCAATGAAGGAAAAGAAGAAAGTATATCAAAAGTTGTTGGCAAATAAGTCAGCTTGTGCTCTTAGAGAATGCAGAGACAAATGTAAGAAAGTGAAACACTGTGTAAAGCTAAACCAAAATCATGGGAGGACTTTGGCAAGAACATAGAAAATAAATATCAAGAATGTGGCAAAATATTCTAGAGGTTGTTGAAGAAGCTTAGGAATGGAGGAAAGAGTGCTGTAAAAGGAGTTAGAGATGATCAAGGTGACATGAAAATGGTAGAAAAAGATATCCTTGAAGTATGGAGTAATTACTTTGAAAAACTGCTAAATGAAACAAGCAGTGATGACAGCACAGTGATAAAAAACACTGACCAGGCATGCAGTCAGGAATACATATCCATACTTGAAGTAGAAAAAGCCATCAAAGGCTTGAAATGTGGAAAGGCAGCAGGAGTAGATGATATTCGAGCAGAAATGCTGAAGTATGGTGGCATAAAAGTCATACGGTAGCTGCACTGCATAGTTCAGGAAGTCTGGACAGAGGGACGAATTACCGATGATTAGAGTAGAGCTCTCATAGTACCCATATATAAAAAGGGAAAAAAAACTGAATGTAAGAATTACAGAGGTATTTCCCTACTGAGTATTCCTGGCAAGATCTATGCAAGTATACTTGAGAAATGGTTGAGAAGAATTGTGGAAGAAAAGCTGGGTGAAGAACAAGCTGGATTCCAGCCAAATAGAGGCTGTCAGTATCAGATCTTCACTTTACGACAAATAGTCGAGAAAGCATTGGAATATAACAGAGATCTGTATTTAAGTTTTGTCGATTTGGAAAAGGCATATGACAAGGTGCCAAGAGAGAAGCTATTCAATACGCTACAGTTATATGGTGTCAATGGGACATTATATCAAGCAATACTTAATCTTTATTTGAGTTGTAAGTCAGCAGTTAGAATTGAAGAAGTACAGGAAGATGGTTTAATGTTAAATCTGGTGTGAGAGACAAGGATGTACATTATCCCCTCTGTTATTCATTATCTATATGGATCACATTATGAAGGAAAGTGGTATTAAACATGATATCAAAATTATAGTGTTAATGTCAGCTCTTTGCTTTATGCGGACGATGTTATACTTATCAATAAATCTGCCACAAGTCTGTAAAATTCCCTGACTAAATTGAATAACTGTTGTAATAGATATGGTATGAAAGTCAGCAATAAAAAGACAAAGATGAAAATGATGATGATGAAAATAGGCAGAATCATTGAAAATGTCAACTGTGTTATGAATGGAGAACCTGTGGAACAAGTAAAACATTTCAGCTACTTAGGCATGATTTTTAGTGAAGATGGTAAATTAAATATAGAAATAGACAACAGAATCAACAAAGCTGGTATGGTAGGAAGTCAATTGAATAAATTCATATGGAATAAGAGAGAAATTAGTCGCAACACTAAATTAGCTGTATACAAGACAGTGTTCAAACCAGTTTTAACTTATGGATCTGAGAACTGGGTCAGAAGTAAAACACTTCACCAAAGACTAGAGATTGCAAATATGAAAAAGATTAGAGGCATGAATTTAGATGACATCAATGGCAATATCATATTAAAAACAAGGATATTAGGAAAGAACTTGACATTGTCAGCATCCAGGAATGCATCAGCAGAGCTAATCTCAGGTGGTATGGTCACTTAAACAGAATGGGCGAAGAAAGATTAGCAAAACAGGTGTTCTCTGCCAGGTTGGCAGCAAAACGACCCAGAGGAAGACCAAGATATAGTTGGATTGATATGGTACAAAGTGCCTTAGACGATAGAAATATAAGATCTGATAATGTTGGAGTCTTGACAAGTAACAGACTGATTTGGAGGAAAATTGTAGATAGGAAGTTAGTAATGATGTAATTTTTTTCATGTAGTACTATCATATCCTGTACACCCCTTGAGGGTACATGGCAGAAATTTGACGATGATGATGAACTGTAGTGTTTTGAAAAGCTTTCCCCTGGGCATTTTGTCCATATGCCTTTTCCAGATCAACAAAACTTAAGTTCAGCCCTCGTCACATTCTTATGATTTCTCAACTATTTGTCATAATGTGAAAATCTGATCCTGACATCCTCTATCTGGCCTGAATCTAACTTGTTCTTCTCCCAATTTCTCTTTCACAATTTTGCTGAACTTCTTTTCTAGTGTGCTTGCATAAATGTTACTTGGAACACTTAGTAGAGAAATTCCTCTGTAATTATCACATTCAGCTTTATTCCCCTTTTTACAGATGAGAACTATGAAAGCTCTACTCCAATCATTTGGAATTCGACCTTCTGACTACACTTTTTGATTTATGCAGTGCAAAACTTGTATACCTCCATATTTGAGCATTTCTGGTCAATTATGCTTTTTTCCATATTTCAGTTTTTGATGGCTTTCTCTACCATAAATACTGATAGGTACTTTTTGTTTGTATTGCTCTTGAAAATTTTCCACTAATGCTCTCTTCCTGCTTGTTTCATTTAACAATCTTTCAAAGTAATTACTCCAGACATCTGGGATATCTTTATATTCAGTTTTCAGGTTACCTTTATCATCTTTGATTCTTCTAACAGTATTTTCCTTTTGATTTCTTTTAGAGTATCTGGTTGATTTCACAATTTAATTCATTTGATGATTATGCAGTTAGGACCTTCATATGACAATAATAATAATTGGTCATATATGAAACCATAAACTGTTGATATAAACTCGTAATGTTTAAGTATACATAAATACCTACCATAGTGTCATTAAATCTGTGGAGGATACATTCTAAAAAGTGCTAATGATAATGAATGTTTTATTCAAAGTTCACTTCTAATATAAAATCACATGACAAAATGTTGCCTAGTTATAGCAAATTATTTAATTATAAATCCTACAGTATCAAAAATTCCACCATATGGAAAGGTTAAAAATTCAACTTACCATGTTATCAGTCAGCATAAATATCAGTTCTTCGATATCTGTGTGGAAAGAAATTACAATCATAAGAATAAAATAAAATTTTTAGAAAAATTCTTTTTTTTTTTTTTTTTTTAAGATGTACATGAACAGCACTGGATGTATATTTCTTCACAGTATATCAAAATTGTGCTTAAAATGTCAACCAACTTATAAGCTAATATATGTTTTTTAGCACAATTTTGATCAAAAAACATTATGTTAAAGAAAAAAAAAAAACATTACAATACTAATATTTAACATTAGTATTTTTCAGACTTCCACAGAGTCATTAACATATTGGTCACAAAATTATCTTCCATTCCATACAATAACTATCGTTACCCACAGTAAACTTGTTCAATGTTAAAATATTCCACACTCACACATGAACACATACAGGTAACTCATTCCACAGATCTACTCAGCATGCAAAAAAATCTACTTCTCATTACCCAATTTCCAGAGTATATAAACTTTCAGAGATAGTTTATATGAAATATAATACTTGTTAGTGATGAACTTGAAACTTGAGTATGGGGGGGGGGTCCCAAAGCATAGACAGAGAAAATGAATAAAGGAGAAGAAAACAAAATTTTTTTTTATGAGTTTGCACTTAGAACAGCGAAGAAGTGTTCAATAGCAGTTATATGTCTTTGAACATATAACTGCCACTGAATACAATTGAGAGTGGGCTGAATTCCTGAAGAAAATTCTGATGAACAGTGATCACAGAAATAGCTGTAGAAAATAAAAACAGCAGCAACCCTTATAAAACAAGTATGTCTGCGTAAATGTGTAGTTGGTGAGTAATGTCATTAATCAATATAATAACTCTCTTCTGAGCAAAGGATTTTCGTTTTCAGAAAACTCCTGCAGGCACCACCCAAAATGTGAGAACAGTATTTTTGTGATGAATGGATGAATTTTTCATTTGTACAGTGTAGAGAGGGTTTAGAGATAATGTAACAACTGGAGCAAAAGTGAAAAATCTAATTTAGTGGATACTGAAGATACTATAATTTAATATGTTTATACCAAGAATGACTGGAGGGTAGATTCATTCAAAAACAAGAAATATCATTTCCAAAGATATGAATATTGTCAAAAATAAGAAGTGTTCTTAAACGCGTAGAAAGGCTTATGTGTTTGTCGTACATGTTGTTTTATTTTTGATGGTATATATCAGAACACAGAATTATAAGTAAATAATTATTTATCGGCTTATTGCTGATATTTTGCTGGTGTTATAACCAGCATCTTCAGAGCACAAAAACACAGTTTGTCACAATACGCGAGACTGCAACAACATGGTGTAATCAACAGACTAATTTAACAAAATTGTAGCAGCAACACAAAGACTAAAGTCCTAATTAGGCACCCTCTATCTAAAAAAAACAAACAAACAATAATTGCAGTTACTACACACAAAGACTAAAGTCCCGGCACTATCACTATGGCAAGTTGGGCCTAGCAGACCATGCTTTGGATACCCCTGTACACAGGATCAACTGGAAGAAAACAAAAATACTACACAGAAGCTCTTACAAGTCAGAGAGATTGTTCTTAGAAGCCTTGCAACATACTCCAAATCTCAACAAATATGGCTGTATAAATTTGCCTAAGATCTGGGAGACAGTCATCTTAAAACATAACTAGTACCAGCCTTTTACTCTCTGTTTTTTAGGACTACAGTCCTAAAAAAACAGAGAGAAAAAGGACAAAGGCACTGCAAATTCCCTATCACCTTCTCATAAAAATCAAGCTGGTATACCATCTAATTCCATAGCTGTATTCACATCAAGATTCTGTAATATGCTATGCACCTCATTTCCATATAACCCTTTCTTTCTCTCTCTGTTGCTCTCATTACTGCAACCACCTGGATGATATACTCTTGCAAAGTGTTCACTTAGTAATTCTACTTTTTTGTCTAATTCAATTACTTATCTACCATTGGAATTTATTAAAATCATTCTGCCATAAACATTCTTCCTTTTACTTACAATATACCAAAATAATTCTTTCTGATTATCGTTGGCCTGTGCTGCTACTTCTTTTCATACTATGCTTCTGCCTTTGTACACTGGTTACTCTACTGGCCTGTACTTCGTGCTACTCATGAGCCTGTTGGTCACCTTTCTCCTTGAATTCCCCCCATAAATTTTTATTTTTTGTAGCACCAACTTAATGATGGTATTCATCAATTTAACTCCCACCAGATGTATTCTCCTGACTCTAGGTATGCAGTTTGCTATTACTTCTCTCAAACACTCCTTTACCACTTTCCATGCACAGTCAGCACCCAGCACTTGCAGTTTCACATGCCATAGCACCAATCCAAATAATCTCCTAAGCTTGTCATACCTCTCAACTCAGCTCTGTCATATTGAGGCAACAGACTCACTATCTTAACTCTCTCACTCTTTTCTTTTGCACCCTTCATGTCCTCCCTCAAACCATACTTTTCTCCTTTAAAATCATTTGTTCCAGCCAAAACAATCAACTCTTTCATCTTACACTTTTGTAATTTAATAGAGTCGCTAACATCATTAATTTTTGCACCCGGGAAGCATGATTTTGTCACTCTTTCACCAATCACACATCTTATAATAGAAATGCTGCACAAGACCCTTAATCATTTCTTGCACTTCTTACTTTCTGCTCTCGGCTGAACCACTCTCCAGACATTTCTGCATGCACTTCAGCTCACATTTCATCCTGTGTATCACTGTGTGTAAATGCATTATCTCCTTCATTATGGCCAACTTGTCACTCTTTACAGTCTTGATACTACTATTCTTTTGGTCATCACTTTTACTCTCTCTTTTTCAATCCTGTCTTCCGATACACCATTGTACACATTTTCGTACATATTCTCTGTTCCACCCACCACTTCAATCTCTCAACCTAATCTGCACTTCTGATCCTCACTTTCCTAGCATTTTTGGCACACTCTCCCACCACTATCACTTTCAAACCAAATTCCATTTGCTTTAGGTGTCATTGTCTTTTTTAATGCTATGCTTATTGTCATGTCAAATTTCTTACAGCATCTATTTAGTATAGCTTAGGAATCCCATATCCTGTACTGAATTTATTTAAAAGTATAACATCATTGCATAAAGTAAAGAGCTCAGATTAATGTCTTCAATTTAGATATCAAGTTTAATGTTACTTTCCTTCATAATGTGATATCTATATAAATGATGAATAAGAGTGATGACAGTGTACACACCCTTGTTTTACATCTGATTTTACATCAAACAATTTTTTTCTGTAATTTATTTATTTCTAACCACTGATTTATAACCTAAATGCATTACTATGGGAAACATCCTGTTTACACTAAATAAGTGTTTTCACCTTCACCAGCTTTTTTCTTAGCATCTTGTTATATGCTTTTCCAGATCTGCAAAATTACATACAGATCCTTGTTATGTTTCCATGATTTCTCTATTTGATGTAAAGCAAAAATTGTATCCTAACCATCCCTCTTTGCCCTAAATCTAGCTGGTTTTCTCTGTGTTTTTCTTTCATAGTTTTTGTTAGTCTCTTCTCCAGAATGCCTGCATAAATCTTATCTGTAACACTCGGTAGGGAAAATCTTCTCTCTCATTCTCACATTCAATTTTATCTCCCTTTTTCTAGCTCTACTCCAATCATCTGGAATCTGACCTTCTGAATTATGGGGTGCAGTCACTATAAAAACGTTTTTACTTCTGTATCTGAGCAAATATCTTCTCAAGAGCTGCCTTTTCCAAATTTCTGAACTTGGATTTTTTTTTTTTTTTTTTACCACAAGTATTGATATGTACTTCAGATTGTGTTCCTCTTGAAATTTACTATCACATTTCTGTCTTCTTGTTTCATTAAACTATATTTCAAAGTAATTTCAAAGCAAACTATGCTGGCTGAACTGACAGAGTAGATAGCATCTCTTCTCTCCACCAACAGATCATGGGTTTGAATCTGACTATGAGCATGGATATTTTGTAAATGGTTTTAGGCAGGAGAAAAATTTCATCAACTGAAAATTCATCTCACTTAAAAGCTTACTGGAGGCCTTACAACACCATGATAAAGTTCCATGTTTGATCTCCAGGGTATAGTTTTCATATTATATAAAAAAGAAATAAAAAAATATAGCAAAAAATAAAATAACAAAAAAAGACTCCATTCACACAGACTAATTATTCAGTTTTTATGTCCTCTTTATCATCCTGCTTTTACATCACTCTTCTCCAATTCTCATCTTTTCAATAACTGACAGAACATTTTCCCATCTTTGTAATATTTATATTGTATATTCTAACCAAAGTTTTCCCATGACTTTAGGTTAGCTACTTTTACACACTGTTTCTTACCTTTAACTCTGTAAGTTAGCATCTGTATTATCTCAGATACTAACTTGCTAGAAAAATTCAATATGCTTTTTTCTTTTTCATGATTGCCTCATTAACTTCTGAGTTGGCCATGGAATTTGGATTTTTCTATTCATGCCTCCTTCATTGATTTTATTTTGCTTCAAACCTTTCTCATTTTTCTTGAATTTTTTTTAAACTTTTACACATGTTTATCTTTTCAATATGAAATTTATTTTTATCCTCCTAAAAACTAAATGATGATTACTATTTCAAATATCCTGTATAGTCTTGTTTCTTGAACCAGTAGTATCGACAATAACATAGTCAACAAGACAAACAGTTGAGAAATAAATGGAATATAATAGAGATTTGTATTTAAGTTTAGTCCCTCCTGTTGGTGTTTCCACCTTTCCATGGTTGGGACTTGCACACTCCCATGATCTAGTGAACTATACTGGTGGTAGCATGGTTACCAGCAGAGCCCCAAGCCAGAAAAAATCAAAAGTGAGGAGTCAGACGAAGAAAGTCACCCTGGTCCTCCAGGTTGGGGGTTGAGCATGGGGCCAAGAACCTCATCTCATAAAAAATCTGGTAGTCATGGAACATGTACTAAGTAATCTTCACCAGACGGACTTAGATGGATATTAACCCACACCTTGAAATAATGGTTTTCAAATACATTCTTGATATGTGAGAAGCTTGTACAGAGTTGATGCATTTCAAGAAATTATGTGAATTAAATAAATATAAAATGGATATAGTAACAATACAAGAGACACAAGTGGACAGGAGAATGTAACTTTAAGAAAGAGAACCTTCTGCTACTTTATGGTGGAAACAACTCTGACAAACATGAATTTGGAACAGGTTTCATCATTAGGAAAAAATTGTGGTCATTGCTGGTCAAATTTGAAGCTTTTAATGAAATTTAAAGAATAAGCAAACCAAGAGTACAAGCAAAGTGGTTCAAAATAAATGTACATGTACGTACAGAAACTGCAAAGGAGGAAATAAAAGATGAATTCTATGAAAAACTGTAACTAATTTTAAAAAAATTCCAGAACAGGATATAATCATTTTATTAGGAGATTTCAGTGCAAAACTTAGAAAAGAAGAAATATATAAAAAAATTATTTGAAACCAATATCTAGAAATTTAATAATAAGCAGCACTATGTTTATAAGGAAGAATATACACAAACAAACACAGAAATCTCCTGATGGATACGCATTCAATCAAACAAACCGTATCATAACCAGTAAAAGACATAGGAATTGCATTGAGAATATCTGAAGCTTCAGATGAGTGGAATGTGGCAGTGACCATTTTCTAATTGGTGGATTAAAATATTTTCCAAAAGTTAAAATACAAAGTAAACATTTTTCATCACATGCAAATCAACTAAAACACAATATTAACAAACTAATTAAAACTAAAGAGACAAGAAAGTATGAGTATGAAATAAAACAGAAATTGAAATGTATGTAGCTGAAATAGAATGAAAATACTATAAACATCTGGAATCATATCAAGGATATCATAAATATAGCAGCAGAAAATTCAATTGGAATAAAGTAAAATACATACAGCATAAAAAATTGTTTAATGAAGAATGTGACCTGGCAGTAAAGAAAAGGAAAAAAGATAGAAATATTTGGCTTAATTGCCCAAATGATATGCATGGTGTTCAGAGATTTTTTTTTTTTATGTTGGTTGGTTGAATAACCTATAGTACTACCATGTATGGGTAGTGGGTGGGGAAAGGAGGAACTTGTTTATATTTGATTTAAATTACTGTAAATTGTATTCCTTGGGAAACACAGCAGGGGGAGACTGTTCCACAGTGCAGCAGTTGCAGGGATGAAGAATGAGGAAAAGAAACTTCTTCTGTTTGTTTCTAGGTGTACTGTGAAAGGATGTTGAGCAGCAGCTGCACGTGTTCCCAACGAGCTTAGAACTGAGTGGAGGAATTATTGATGCTATTTCAGATGAGCATTTCCCATGGAAATATTTGTAGAATATATATATATTCCAGAAACCAAATGGCTGTGCAGAAGTGGGGGGGGGGGGTAAGAGATGGGTCATTAATAAGTGTAATGGCTTTCCTCTGTATTGAGTCAAGCATTTTGAGAGAACTTTTATGGGGGTGGAGTGGGGCCTCTGCCCAGCTATTGAATACTGAGAGCAGTATTCAATAGCTGGGCAGATTTGTGATTTGTATAATGTTAACAGCTGTTCAGGGGTGAAGTAACGTCTTGAGCAAAAGAGAAATCCTAGTTTTTTAGAAGCTGGGGATGCAATGGTTGTGATGTGTTTATGCCAAGAGAGGTTTGATGTGAGGGTAATTCCAAGAAGAGCGATCTCAAACTGTCTGGAAATTTGGTATCGTCAAAAAGGATACTGGGAAAAGATGGTTCTCTTTTTATGGGAAACAGGACAGAACTGGGTTTTATTAGCATTGAAATTGATGAAGTTATCCAAACCCCACTGCAGGATGGCTTGAAGATGGAATTGAGGGTGATGGTTGATGTTCTATTGGTTGAGGTGAGTTGTGTAGGGTAAGGTTTATCAAATGAAAGCAAGGAGTGTAGTGTGCTGTGGTCTGCAAACCTGTCTATTGGGTCGGAGGGTCAATTGAAGTAGGTCGTTGATATATAGCAGGAAGAGGGTTGGTGAGAGGACAGAACCTTGTGGAACCTCAGCATTAAATGAATGGTGAGATTCCACCATTCAATTAATCCACCATCACAGACAGTGTGCATCCAGACAGAAAGCTGGCAATCCAACTACAGAAGAACTGGGTCAGACCGAATGATGGTAGTTTGCTTAGTAAGCCTTTGTGCCAGACCCAATCAAAGGCTTTGGAGATATCAAGTGCAACCACTTGAGATTCGCCAAACTTCTCCATGGCATTTGTCTAGAGATGGGTGACATATGTGAGCAGATCTCCTGTTGATCGGCAGCAATGGAATCCATACTGGCGGTCGTTTATTAGGTGGGCATCTTCAAGGTAGTGTATAGTTGGGAATTGATGATTTTTTTCCATTACTTTTGACAGGACTGAGATAAGCAAGATGGGGCAGTAGTTGGCCAGGGTGATAGTTGGATGGAAGTGACTTGTCACCCTTCTTGGGAATGGGCTGAATATAGGCCAATTTCCAGTTTGTGGGATAGATTCCAGTGAAGTAAGAGAATAAATATATAGAGAGAGATACAAAGAGAGCAGCAAGGAACTCTATGAAATAATAATACAACAGAAAAGAAAATTTTTACATGAACAGATTGAAAAAATCCAGAAACACTTTACAGTAAATAATCCTAGAAAATTTCTTCCATGAAATTAAAAACCAAAAAAAAAAAACAGGCCCATATATGAAAACAACAATAGCAATGGACAAGGTACTAGCCACTGGAGATGAAATAGCAAACAGGTGGAGAGAGAGAGAGAGTACTTGAACAAACCTCTAAATTGGATGAACCTGCTGAGTCTTTTAAACAGAATACTTATCATACTTGTCATTCAGAAATATTTAAACCTTCACTAGTTGAAGTAGAGGAAAGTATAAAGCAGCTCAAAGACAACAAGGCATCAGGTACTGATGAGTAGCTGAACTCATTAAATATGGGAAATTAATTAACCACTCATATACATACACTTGTAAATGTAATATGGGAAAAAAGAACAGATACCCACAGAATGGAAAGAATCGCTAATCATTCCAATATATATATATAAAAAAAAAAGGGAAACAAAAAAAATTAATGTGAAAATTACAGTGGGATATTGCTGCTGTCAGAAGGCTACAAAATTTTATCTAATATTATACTAAAAAGAATCTTACCTTATGCTGAAAAAAAATATAGGTGAATATCAAGCAGGATTTCAAAGAAATAGATTGACAGTTGACCAAATTTTTACACTTAGACAGATAATGGGGGGGATATAACCTGCAGGTCCATATATATTATTTATAGTGTTCAGAAAAGCAAATGATAGCATTATAGAGAATACTTTTGGGGAGTATGAGACAAACTAGGAAAACCTCATAAAATAATACATTTAATCAAAATATGCACCACTGACAGCCAAAGAATGGAATCAGATCAGAACCTTTTTTTTGATATTAAAACAAGATAGAAGCAAACAGATGCCCCTTTGCCCATCCTTTTTAATTCAGCATTAGAAAAATTATTCAAGAAACCATACAAGAAAACACAAACAGAACAGTAATATCATGATATGCAGATGATATATGCCTGGTTGGAGAAAATGTTGAAAACATTAGACCAATAGTCAGATAACTAGGATTACAAATCAACCAGGATAAAACTGAATATTGAAAATGTAAGTGGAAATCACAATCAAGCAGAAAACGACCAGTTTACTATTGATAGCCTAAAATTTAAAAGCATTTTAAAATTTTAGGTTATCATTTAAAAGCACTACCTCCTTCAAATATCTTGTAACATTCATTACTTGAGATAATAAAATTAATACAGAGATAAAAGCCAGAATACATGCTCATGCTGCTAATAAACCTTATCATTCTCCACATCATTTACTATCTTCCAAAATTCTATCAGATAATCATTAGGACTATTGTTCTATATGTGGCAGAAACCTGGAGCATAATGACCACAATGCAAAAAGAGTGTTGAAGATCTTTGAAAATAAAATCTTCAGAAAAGTCTATGGACCTGTAAGAGATAACACAACAGATGAATGCAGAAGAAGACTTAATCAAGAACTATGTGAACTATACAGATCCCACTTTTAACTGATGAAATTAGAGCATGGCTTTTTTCCACATGGCTTGGACATGTGGAAAATATGGGTGAGGAGAGAATAGCTAAACAAGCATTCATAATGAATGCCTGATGGAAAGCAACCTACACAATAGACTGTGGATGTGTTGAGAGGATAATATCCAAAAAGACTTAGCTGAGATGGGAATTCAGAACTGGAATGAAAAAGCTCAAGACAAAGGAATGAAAGAAAGTTGGTACATGCAGTAAAGACCCTTAGAAATTCAGCAAGCTAAAGAAGAAGTTTAGTAGACCTGAAAAAGACAGATTATAAGGTACAAGAGAAAAGTTGTATAAAATGTTACAATTATATGGTGTAAATAAGACATTATATTAAGCAATACACAGTCTATATTTGTTTCTGTACTTCCTTCAATTCTAACAAGTGAATTACAGATAGTACAGAAACAGAAAGATGGTTTGATGTAAAAAAAAAAAAAAAAATGTGGGACAACATTATCAGCTTTATTGTTATTCATCAAGTGTGATCACATTATGAAGGAAAATTCCATTAGGTTTGATATCAAAACTGGAGATGTTAATCTCACTCTTGACTTTATGCGAGTGATTACACTCTTGCATAGGTCTGCACAATTTCTTGACTAAACCACCAAATTGCTGTAACAGAATGGTATAAAAATCAGTGATAAAAAGACAGACTATGAATACAGTCAGAAACACTGAAAACATCAGCTATATCCTAAATGGAAAACCTATTGAACCAGTCAAACATTTCAGCCATTTAGGCACAATTTTAGATATCACATGAAATATGTAAATTGACAACAGAATATGCTAGGCTACTATGGCAAGAAGTTAAGTGAATAAATTTATGCTGAATAAGAGAAATTAGTCAAAACACTAAAGAAGCAGTTTACAAACAGTGTGTTCAAACCAATTTTAACATATATCTGAGAGCTAAGCTGGAAACAAAACAGTTGACACAATACTGGAGACAACAAATATAAAAGTTCTTAGTAACTTAAGGGAGTAAACAGATTGAACAGATAGCATCAATAGCAGAATTATAATAAAAATAAAGATATTAGGGAGGAATGAATTCCTAAATGCTAACAGTGTCTATTAGCATTCAGGAATGTGTCATCAGAGATAATCTCAGCTGGTATGTTTACTTAGAACAACAAAGAAAAGCTAGTGAAATAGGAGTTTGATGCAATGATGGCAGGAAAAAAAGCCAAGAGGAAGACCAACATCTAGGTCATCAGTTCCCAACTGGTGGTATGCATACCCTTGGGGGTATGTGCTCAGGGGTACATGAAAAATAATCAGTAATGGAGGGAAAACAAGTAAAGTAAACAAAATGCAAAACGTTAGTCATGGAACAATAAATGTTAAGTTTGAATCACCGCTATTTTAAAAACAAGGGATAAAATTTATAGAAATGAGTTTAAAAGGTGTACACAAGTGGAAAAAGGTTGAGAACCACTGATCTAGCTGGATTGATTTAGTCAGAAGTGCACTCAAAGACCTAAGTATAAGATCTGAAAATATTGGAGTCTTGATAGATGACTAATTTAGAGGAAATTTTTCAAGAGGAAGTTGGTGATAATGTAAACTCTTCATGATCACCTCATGTGAATTTGTGCACATCATTATGCTGAAACATGATCGTTATTAATAATGACCAGTAATAAACATTCTGCTTAGCTACAATTACAGTCTAACAGATCATCCTCATTTCTTCAATATCTATATAGACAAGGATGCATCAAGAGAAGGCAAGGTTTGGCCATTAGGTCATAAGCCCAAGTCCTGGTCAATTCTCATAAGTCTTATGTGAAGGTTGCCTCCCAGTTATCTAGCTTTGACCTTTAAGCAACCCCATAGTGTTATTCAAATACTATTAGAATAGTAGTATTGGAATAATAATAATCCTATTCAAAATAATGCTACTAATATTATGATCCTATAATACTATTCTAAACAATAAGACATGATATCATTCTAAAGAAAAGACACTATAAAAAGCTAGCCACTAGAACAGTCTATTTCTATAAATTAAAGATGCCAAGAAATTATATTCTTGGTTTAATTCTGTATTCAAGTGTGAGGAAACAAAGTTTGCATGTGAACTACTTTCAGGATTGGGCAACACATATAAAGAAGCTAATGACTTCACATCACTTGCCTTGGTATCCCACAATACAAAGCACATATCCTTAAGGATATGTATAATGCTATGCATTACAAGAAGGGTCACTACCCAGACTGGTTTCACCTTTATTGAAGTCTCATTAGTGAAAGCCAGACCGAATTGATACCAAGATTGAAGTAATGCAGAAGTCATATTTCCATATGCAAGTAGCCAAAAGGTGTCACACCTTATTATTAAAATACTCTGGATTAGAGAAAGTTATTGGAATTTTTTCCATTTGGTTATATTATAAATTAAAGATGCCAAGAAATTATATTCTTGGTTTAATCCTTTATCCAAGTGTAAGCAAACAAAGTTTGCCCTGAACTATTTTCAGGACTGGGTAACTCATACAAGAAGCTAATTTGAAGTCATTAGCTTCTTTATACAAGTTGCCCAATCCTGAAAATAGTTCAGGCACAAACTTTGTTTGCTTACACTTGGATAAAGGATTAAACCAAGAATATAATTTCTTGGGCATCTTTAATTTATAATATAACCAAGTGGAAAAACTTCTAAGTCCATTTCTATGAATTTCAAGAGTTTGCTACAGTTTTAATTTTTCACTAAACTTCCATATTTCAGGGGAAGGGCAGAAACTAGGGCCATGCACTTGTGTGTTGTGCGATATGTAGCTGTTTACAACTGGTTTGTGGCAGAAAAATGCATCTTTAATATGTGAAATAATAGGATGTGAGGTGATTACATATTAATGGGTAGGTTATCAATTAATCCAACAGTAAACATGGTACAAGCACATGGCTGAAGTTAAGATATTTCACTTGTTACATATCACTGACTATTGAAAAAGATTGTCTTTCAGATCAAAGAGAAAAGGAAGTAATGTTCCATCTGTAGAGGCCATTATCCTATATTTAGGTTTCTATATGTTTCTGAATGTGAGAAGTTAGCAGACAAAATAGGATGGAAAAATTCTCGTGTCATAAGAATCTGTCATAAGTCATAGATATGAAAGGAAAGAGTTGATTCAGATATACAACATATTGAGAATTACATGAGTGCAATTTTATCATGGATTTAAGCTGTAAAGAATTATTGCTGATGCAGTTAAGTCCACTGTGTATAATAGTGTATTACAGTTGTCAAATGCATGCTCTGAGGCTGGTCAGCCTGTTTTGCATAAGGAAATTAGAATTTCCAGAAGAAAATAACTGCCACCTTTATCTGAGACTAATTCAGCCTCAAGCAAAAAGACTGGGAAAGGGTTCCTTGCATTCTTGTAGGATTTTCTAACATGGACTTGCACTGCTTTGTATGGTGGATAATATAAAAAAAAAGAACAAGAAAGAAAATCATGATTGAGTGTAAAAATCAAAGAGATGATTTTCAGACTCAACAAGTGAGCAAAAAATGAAATGCACTAATGGATAAGTGGTAGAAGCAAATTGGCTTCATGAGTACATAGATAACTTCCAAGATGAGATACAGATTTTGTGGCATTTATAAGAATGATGATAATAATTTAAAAAATAATTCAAAGTCAAAAATCACTATCAATTCAAAAATCACTGTATCATCTATCATCCATGGTATCAATTTACGAACATTTTTGCTTTTTGTATATAGACGGTCCCCAGGTTACGGACGACCCAACTTATGGCTTTCTGTACTTACGGATGGGATCCCCATAAGGATAATTAATAATTAAATTATTAATCCAGAACTAGTTCTTCACTGCATGTAAACAAGTGGTAGATAGTGGTAATGCACTGCAATTGGACATCAATGAAAATTATGTCATTGACTTACTAGAGTTCCATTCACAAGAATTAACTAATGAAGACCTTATGGAGATAGTGAAGCAGCTAATAGAAACACAAGAACACAAAGAATCAGTAGATCCAGAGCCAAGAAAGCTTACTATAAAAGAATTAACTGAAATGTTTTGTCTCATTAAAGCAAGATGAAAATCCTGCTTCAATGAGACGAAAGGAGCAAGAGGCTAATATTAAGCAGTTTACAAAAGTTTACTGTGCAGTTAGTGAGAACATCAGCAGCTACAAGGCCATTTATGATGAAAAAAGAAAAAGGCTGTGCAAACACCCCTAGATACCTTTTTCAAGAAACTGACTTCAATGGTAAGCTCCCCTCCTCCAGCACCAGGTCTATCCTCTCTAGCACCAAAATCTGATCCTGATTCCCCCAGCACCATCTCCATCATTATCTTCCGATTAATGTTAGCCTACCTTCTTGCCTCAAAAATGCCCCTTCCAGTAAGAAAGACATTAATGCAACATTAGGTGAGTGTTAACCTTTAATATTCTTTCTTGAAATTTCTCCTATCTACACTTTTTATATGAGTTTATTTTTACGTTCTGCTTGTTTAAATTAAAAGAAAGAGCGCAATGGTTTCTGTAACTTATTATTACAGTAGAGGGGTATTATTATTATTACAGTATTGTCAGCGCTGTTAGCCTAGTGGCTATGCACTTCGCAACCATATGCCTGGGGAAGGAGTGTCCTGGGTTCGATTCCCATCACCGACGTGAGGAGCTTAAGAATCTTCCTCAGCCATAGCCAAGTTAGCTGGTCTTGGGCATGGACAGCAGGGTTTTTTCCCCCAGTTTATCTGGGTTTTTCATCTCGCAAGCAGGCAAACTGGCCCCGTGAACACATGGATCTACAGCCATAAATACTTAACTTCCCATGAGGGGGCTCAACTCGCCCCAATAAGGACGGGGGAGAAAAGGGAGGAAACTCCATATGAATAAATAAATAAAATTACACTATTACACTGTATTATTATTGCCACATATGAACCATTATAGTATTATTATTATTACCATATATGCACATATATTCATCAGGGATCTGATTGCATACAAATCCAACCTAAAGACGTTCTTAGGAACATATCTCGTCTGTAACCCAGGGACTGTCTGTATATTTAATTTGTAACATCAAAGAATATTTAAAACAAGAGTTTATACTAATTATATAAATTCCATTTTCTACACATAAATACACAGCAATAATAATGGTCCATATATCTAGCAATACACTAAAAGTATTAAATCATTAATAAAATGAAAGAAATACTGTATTTTATTGAAAATCATGATGACATTACCTCCTTTCCCAAAAGTCCAGGTGTCAGAAACAGGAACTGATATTAATTCTATTTTGTGTCCAGTTTCAGATAACTCATTTATTGCAAACTTAAATCCATTCTTTTCAAATATTTGTATATTCTCAAGGAGTACAATTTCATCAGCTGCTGTTAATTCCAAATTTAGGGGACTATAATTTGAGAAATTAATGATATATAAATATAGATATATATATATATATCACACACACACACAGTATTATATTTGTTAGCACAATTAATACAAAAAAATAAATAAATAACAACAAGTAGCTGGTTTATCAGAAACTAAGTATGTTAAGCCAATTTACTCTGATCAGATCAATTCTGTTAACAGATTATGTTGATTTACAGCAGAGTCACAATTACTTTGTTTACTTGATGTTTAAACCACAGGATAAAGTACAATAAGTATAAACTGGATGGCTTACTTTGGGATACACATTAGTAGAATTATGCCTAGACCACATAATTTCTAGTTTCCTAGAAATTATGTGGCCCGTTATTTTAAAAATTCTGTCAGCTGCACTATTTATGTTATATCTCTGTAAGGAGACTGTTATTACACTGAGTGTTAAGTAATTATACAAGAATTCGATCCAATTGTTTTGAATTCCTTTTAACTACTTCTTTTAGAATCCAGAAAATTATTGACTTGAGACCAAATAAAGAAAATATATAAATGTAATGAAACAATATACATTTTAAATAACATTAAATAAATAACTACAAAATTAACTGGATCCAATGCCGTTTAAAATTACTCCACACAATTACTCCTCATCTTAAAAGAAATTCACTCTCTGATTCATTCTATTACTGTGTTGTTTAAATTACACTTAATCATGTCTATCAGACTAAACATTTTGTTTTCATAACAATACTAATGATAATGAGTCTTTGGACTCCCTGGAGGTGTCATAATAATAATAGTAACAAATAACAAATTTTCTCCAAAAAACAAGTGTTCATAGATTAGGCTTTCACTATTTCAAAAATAAAAGTATCAAGGTAGAGAGCTCTTCATGTAAAGCCGCTATACAGTTTCAGATTTTACTAATTCTGTCACTTTTTCCAAGAGAATAACAAAAAGATTCGGCGCTCTTTAGACAGAAGGCAAAACTTTCATACTGTATTTCTTCAAACATTGAATTAGAATGTCTACTCCAATATCTTCCTTTATTTACTCATTTGTTGACAGTCTCAACTCTTCCAGTTAAAGGATTCACACTGCTATAATTTGTTTCTGGAATCTTCTATTAATATATATTCCCAACTGTCGCGTTTTCTTAAAAACTTCCTAAAAAATTAAATTCTCTGGTAACCATTCTCAAATTTCCAATCTCTTGGTCACATCTCACATGAAGCGGAAACAAAGTTGGAATTGTAAAAACTTTTTAAAAATCCAACAGCAAAATACCGACGAATGTGTTTATAAAATTAAAAATACAGTCAACTCTCACCAAAAGCAACTTGTAGGGACAACAGGAATAATTTCATATAATGGATAATGGTAGAGTAAATTTCTTTTACAATAGCATCAAGTATTGGTATTTGGTTGGGATATTTTAGTTTGTTTTAGTGAGGGATGACCATATAAAATGACAGAAAAGAATAATATTTATTATTATAACTATAACACTTTTTTTAAAGATTAGTCAAGTGAGTTTTAATTTATCTTCCTACATGTTTCACTGATTTTTGCTATCGGCATCTTCAGGGAATACAATTTGTAAGCTACATGAAGGTAACAGACTAGGTTTTTAACTGACAGTTCTAATTCATACAAAATTAGTATTGTGCGAGACAATGCACGTGTCTCAGGAACATGATTTATTTGTTGCGAGACATAATGTAATTGGCATGAAAGTTCATTTCTTTGATGTTTAGTGATCTGATTAAAGCTTTCCAAATTTCCGGTATTCTTATTTATTGAATTCTTATTATTGATTCTTATTTAGGTTTCCTGTTGAACGGGCAACCGTAGCAGCCTCCTTGATGGTTCTGGAATGGTAATTCTCTTCTATATAAGGCATATGACTCTTATCCCACTCAATGAGACGGTTGGTAGAGGCAAAGTGGCAAGAAAGGCCTGAAATATCTTGTCTGTCTAAGTTAAGGGATATTATATCCCATACTGTTTCTTAGCCAAATAAAAAAGTTTCATGCTGAATACAGAAACTATATAAAGTTCGGCGATTCCAAGCATAAGCAAATATCTGGATAGTGCAAGCTGAGGAAACTCATGTAAAGGGTGGAGCAAGCTCCGATCACTATTCTTGATATTTACCCATAATGTGAACTTAACTCCTAGGAGCTGTATTTTGTTCAACATTATAAGAGAAGGTCACTACCCAGACTGGTTTCGACCTTATGAATAAATAAAGCCGTCTCTAAAAATTCGGACGATTCCTAGGCCACTCAATTGTGGGCGAAAGACCGTCCATCTCAGTGTTGGCCTTCCACCCACCACCACCACCGAGCAGAACCGCTCATATTCCGAAGAGAAGCATTCACCGACAAAGCCCCTCACCGGGCCGGGCCAGAAAAACTTTCCCTGGAGACTCAAATTGCTCCCTTAAGGCAAAAATCTTAAGAGAGCAAACTCATAATAGCCCCCCACCGGTTTCAACCTTTTTTGAGGTCTCATCATTGAGTAGGTAGACCTAGTTAATACCAAGTTTGTAGTGAACAGAAGTTACATCCCTTCTATGAGAATTGCCAAGAGGTGTCCTATTAAATTATTAATAATAATGAAGAGCCAAAGGCTTCAATTCGGCGACATGAACTTATTTAAGTTAAGGGATATTATATCCCATATTGTTTCCTTTTTTGAAAAAGGTCGAGAAACCAGTCTGGGTAGTGTTTGAAAAAAAAAAAAAAAAAAAAAAGGTTGAAACCGGTCTGGGTAGTGACCTCTCATAATGATGAACAAAATACAGCTCCTAGGAGTTAAGTTCACATTATGGGTAAATATCAAGAATAGTGATTGGAGCTTGCTCCACCCTTTACATGAGTTGCCTCAGCTTGCACTACCTTTCAAGGGTCAGGTGCTGCACTATCCAGGTATTTGCTTATGCTTGGAATTGCCGAACTTTATATAGTTTCTATATTCGGCATGAAACTCTTTGAGTTTCTTATTCAGCTAAGAAACAATATGGGATATAATATCCCTTAACTTAAATAAGTTCATGTCACCAAATCGAAGCCTTTGGCTCTTCATTATTATTAATCTTGTCTGTGGTTTCTGACATATCCTATGTGTTCCTTCTGTCTCGTTTCGAAGCTTCTAGAGGTCTGACCAACGTAACTAACACCACAGGAGCAAGGTATATTATATACTCCAGAGTACTTGTAGAATGGATGAGGGTCTTTCGGTGATCTTAAAAATTTCTGAATAGTATTGACCGGCTTGAATGCTACTCTAATGTTGCGTGGTTTTAGAAGGATAGCCAATTTTTTGAAAATGCTGCTGACAAATGGAATAGTTATAGTACTGATGTATTGGATGTCATCATGTTGTCTTTGTGGAAAATCCGAAAATAGAATCTTGTTGCAGAGTCTTTTTGGATAACCATTTAAGGATAGCTCTCTGGATATTGTAATTAATTATTTTTGTAAGTCATCTTGGTCTGTTGTTCACAGACATCTCTAATAACCTTGACATAGAGACCTGGCAACTCTTAGATAATATGATTAGCAACAGTTATGCCAAAACCTTTAGTTACAGCAAAAAGATGCAAATTGATAAATTCAACTTGCTCATCATCATCATCAAAATCCTGTCATGTACCCTCAAGGGGTGTACAGGATATGATAGTACTACATGAAAAAATTACATCATTACTAACTTCCTATCTACAATTTTCCTCCAAATCAGTCTGTTACTTGTCAAGACTCCAACATTATCAGATCTTATATTTCTATCGTATAAGGCACTTTGTACCGTATCAATCCACCTATATCTTGGTCTTCCTCTGGGTCGTTTTCCTGCCAATCTGGCAGGGAACACTTGTTTTGCTAATCTTTCCTCTCCCATTCTATTTAAGTGACCATACCACCTGATATTAGCTCTGCTAACGCATTCCTGGATGCTGACAATGTCAAGTTCTTTCCTAATATACTCATTTTTAATATGATATTGCCATTGATGCCATCTGTTCACGCCTCTAATCTTTCTCAGGACTCTCATATCTGTGGTCTCTAGTCTTTGGTCAAGGTTTTACTTCTGACCCAGCTCTCAGATCCATAAGTTAAAACTGGTTTGAACACTGTCTTGTATACAGCTAATTTAGTGTTCTGACTAATTTCTCTCTTATTCCATATGAATATATTCAATTGACTTCCCACCATACCAGCTTTGCTGATTCTGTTGATTATTTCTATATTTAATTTACCATCTTCAGTAAAAATCGTGCCTAAGTAGATGAAATGTTTTACTTGTTCCACAGGTTCTCCATTCACAACACAGCTGACATTTTCAATGATTCTGCCTATTTTCATTGTCTTTGTCTTTTTATTGCTGACCTTCATACCATATCTATTACAACAGCTATTCAATTTAGTCAGAGAATCTTGCAGACTTGTAGCAGATTTATTTAGAAGTATAACATCATCTGCATAAAGCAGAGCTGATATTTACATCTCCAATTTTGATATCAGGTTTAATACCACTTTCCTTCATAATGTGATCCGTATAGATAATGAATAACAGAGGGGATAATGTACATCCTTGTCTCACACCAGATTTAACATTAAACCATCTTCCTGTACTTCCGTCAATTCTAACTGTTGACTTACAACTCAAATAAAGACTAAGTATAAGTTTTAAAAGAGGTAAACCGTGAGTAGACATATCAGTACACAATAAATTAATGTACTGAGGATGCCTGTGACACACAGGTGAAAATTATACTAATAGATAATCTTTCTACGTGAGTTTTTTCCGTTATTTATTGTGTACCGAAAGACTAAGTATTGCTTGATATAATGCCCCATTGACACCATATAACTGCAGCGTATTGAATAGCTTCTCTCTTGGCACCTTGTAATATGCCTTTTCCAAATCAACAAAAGTTAAATACATCTTTGTTATGTTCTCATGCTTTCTCGACTATTTGTCGTAAATGGAAGATCTGATCCTGACAGCCTCTATTTGGCCTGAATCCAGCTTGTTCTTCACCAAGCTTTTCTTCCACAATTCTTCTCAACCGTTTCTTAAGTATACTTGCATAGATCTTGCCAGGAACACTCAGTAGAGAAATACCTCTGTAATTCTCACATTCAGTTTTATTTCTCTTTTTATATATGGGTACTATGAGAGCTCTACTCCAATCATCGGGAATTCGTCCCTCTGTCCAGGCTTTCTGAACTATGCAGTGCAGCCACTGTATGACTTTTATGCCACCATACTTCAGCATTTCTGGTCGAATATCATCTACTCCTGCTGCCTTTCCACATTTCAAGCCTTTGATGGCTTTTTCTACTTCAAGTATGGATATGTATTCCTGACTGCATGCCTGGTCAGTGTTTTTTATCACTGTGCTGTCATCACTGCTTGTTTCATTTAGCAGTTTTTCAAAGTAATTACTCCATACTTCAAGGATATCTTTTTCTCCTGTTTTCATTTCACCTTTATCATCTCTAACTCCTTTTACAGCACTCTTTCCTCCATTCCTAAACTTCTTCAACAACCTCCAGAATATTTTGCCACCTTCTTGATATTTATTTTCTATATTCTTGCCAAAGTCCTCCCATGACTTTTGTTTAGCTAGTTTTACACACTGTTTAGCTTTCTTACATTTGTCTCTGTATTCTGTAAGAGTAAAAGCTGACTTATTTGCCAGGAACTTTTGATATGCTTTCTTCTTTTCCTTCACTGCCTCTTTAACTACCTGTGTCCACCAGGGAGTCCTGATTTTTTTTATCCTTGCACACAACCTCACCACATGCCTCTCTGGCAGAATCAATCAATGTTTTCTTCAGAATTTGCCACTGAATCTCCAAGGTTTGATTCCTGTTCTCAAACTCTTTCATTTTCTTTTCAATAATCTTTCTGTATTTTAGTCTACAGTTCACATCTGAGAGCTGCTCAACTTTTATTCGCTTTAAAACTTTCTTACATGTTATTCTTTTCAATACGAAATTCAATTTTATCCTGCTCAAGACTAAATAGTGATCACTTCCAATTTCAAATCCTCTGTACACTCTGGTGTCCTGCACCAGAGAGAAAACATCACTATCAACAATAACATAGTCAATGAGACTTTTCTTATTCCTAGCCTCTTCTCTCCATGTGAATTTGTGCACATTTTTATGTTGGAACATGGTGTTAGTAATAACCAGTCCATGTCCTGAGCAGAAATCCAACAGATATTTGCCATTATTATTAGCTTTGCTCTTTTCTCCAAATTTTCCCAAAATATTTTTGTATGTCTCACAATAATTTCCTACTCTGCTATTTAGATCCCCAACAAGGACCAACTTTTCCTTTTTCGTTGTGTCAGTAGCTTTCTCTAGAACCTCAAAAAATTCCTCCACTTCTACCTTAGTAGAACCTTCTGTGGGACCATAGGCACAAATAAGTCTCATTGTCCAGTTCCCCATTCTCATATTTGCCCACATTACTCTACTTGAGATTGACTGCCATTCAAGAAGATTAGCCTCGTATTTTGTGTTGAATACTATGGCTACTCCTTCTTTTCCTTGATCGTCATTGCCTGAACTTGCTGTATGATAATTATATTAACTCAAAACCGTTTCTACCAAATAACAAAGTGATAATAAACCTATCTAAATACATTTTAACAAAACCTGAAATCTCAATTCTCAAAAAAGGATTCAATTTTGCCTTAAAACCTACTACTATTCCTAAAATAGAGTTCATCTGCAACTTAGAAAAAGCCATCTCGTTGCTTCCACACCCAATAGCTAATGACTTAAGATTGAAAAGCAGCATTATCCTTCCGCTCCATCAAGATCTAACTCTAGCCAAATGGAAAGAACACTACTCAAATTAAAGAATAATAAAGACATCATCATACTTAAAACTGACAAAGGCAACAATACTGTTATCTTAAATACAAAAGATTATGAAGAAACAATTAAAAATCTATTATCAGATACGTCTGCCTATAACGTTCTCAGTACGGATCCTACGCAAAAAAACCATAAGGACACAAATGAAATATTACGTGGAATGACTAACTGGCCTATAGACTTAACAAGAAAGCTAAAATTCATGCACCCATTGACTCCAAGATTGTATGGCGTTCCTAAAATACATAAAGAAGGTATACCATTACGTCCAATAGTTGATGGAATCTATTCTCCTACTTACCAACTGTCTAAATATCTAGCCAAGATTTTACAACAACACATTCACAACTCGGATACTTATATTAAAAACTCACAACATTTTATTGAAAAATGAAAAAACATCCCTATCTCTGAAGATGATATACTAACAAGCCTTGACATCACAGCTTTATTTACAAACATTCCAGTTGTGTAAGTAATCAACATCTTAGACAACTTGTTCCCAAGAAACATCACTACTATGTTCAATCGTTGTTTAATTTCGAACTATTTCATTTGACAAAAAACAGTCTACAAACAACTTACCGGATTAGCCATGGGTAGCCCCCCCCCCTCCTTCTTGTGCTGACTTATTCATGGAAGACCTAGAAGATAAAATCTTATCTCAAATTACCCCAAAACCAAAAACTTGGTACAGATATGTTGATGACATCTTTATCATTTGGAATCATACGAAAGAAGAACTAATGGATTATCTCAACCAAATCAATAGTTTCCACCATACCATCAAATTCATATTTTTAAGATGAAAATTTCCATAGAACAGAGGTAAATAAAAGACTAACAAAAGCAGCAAGTTCAGTGGGTTAGCAATCCAATGGTAAATGCATTACTGAGGCCTATTTACTGGAGATGCAAAGTGGCATGAAAAATTTTCATGTAAGATTTCTAGAAAAGGGTTTTCAGATTATATAAAAATACAAACCATATATTAAAAATTGAAAGAAAAAAAACAAAAATCCAAACCCCATTCACAGTGCAAATTTACTAATGGTTTACAACCTTTTATGGATGGAAGTCACATAACAAAACAAATGGGGGGGGGGTAATGAATGCTGATCCTGCCAAACAGTATCAATGGAAATATCTGTAAAAAAAATTATCTAGTAACTGTCTGTGAGATGGGTTGTAAATTTGCTGAATCGCCTTCTTCTGGGAAGAAATAGTGCATCCAAAACCTTTTAAGTTTTAAAAGGTTTTTGGATGCACTAGCCCAAAT
Organism: Typopeltis vanoorti; assembly: GCF_054136105.1. Lineage (NCBI taxonomy): Eukaryota > Metazoa > Arthropoda > Arachnida > Uropygi > Thelyphonidae > Typopeltis > Typopeltis vanoorti. The sequence goes on from NC_143565.1 coordinate 33,804,853, forward strand.
GATGCAGGAACAAATTTGGAATTCATAGATGGTTTAGGAAAAGGAAAAAAAAAAAAAGGCTAAGTTTTTTTTGAAAATTGAGAATGCTATAGAGGTGATATGATTATGCTAGGAAAGTCTCCAGGAGTAAAAAACCTTAGTCTTTTCTGTGTGGGAAAAAATACACAACTGTGCTTCTGAAGCACTGAAGGTGATGAAGTTATGGAAATCAATATTTAGGGTGTTGTAGAAGATCTTCAAGCTTAAAATATTTGAGCATTGTAAATCCTGTTATATAAGTAGAAAGAATGAAGTTATCATAAGCTCTACCTATCACAAACTCACAAAATGAGAACACCCTCCACTATTACATGCAGCAAACAACCTGAGAGAAAACTGGTAATCCAATTAAGGCATACCATAAAATGGCAATTTGTTGAGTAATCCTCATTGTTGGATGCCTTGTAAATGTCAAAGCTACAACAGCACGGGATTTTCCAAATCTTTGAATGGTACACATCTAGAGGTGGGTGAGACAAATGAGATCTGCTGTGGATTTTCACTGGAAGAATCCATACTGGTAGTCAATGATTAGTTGCTAGTTCTCCTGACATTGCAGAAGTCTGCTGAGGCAGACAACTTCTCTCCTATTTTTTTTAGAATCTTCTCTTATCTCCTATTTTTTTAAGAATCAGATGAATAAGGGATATACTGTGGGATAGAAGCCAGCTGAGTATAATACATGCAGAAATGATAAATGGCAGACATTATTTCAGGAGCACATCTCTTGAACATAACTGGTGGAAAACCATTGAGACAAGAAGCCCCTTTGGTATCCAGGATGTTCAAGATTCGTTTAATTTCTTTTTAGCAGAAGGCCACAGAAATCATATGGTGCATGTTCCAGGTAATCTGTCTAAGTAATCTATACAGGAGTTGGAAGAGAAGAATAATGTCAAGAGATCAGGTTTTATCTTAATGCCATCTCCTGAATGGACAAGAGGCAGAAGTAGAGACACACAGGAATTGTGTTCAATTCCTTTGAACTCAATTCTACATTTTTTTGCATTTAGCACTTTCAAAGTCAGACTTAAATTTCTTGATGACTATTTTGAAATTTTTCCATATTCCAAACATATTGTATTTAGGCTTAAATACTAAATATTATATGATATCCCAAATAATTGGGAAAAAAAAGGGCATGAAATTAAGTAATCTTTAGATAGTGAAAGTTAAACATAGACCACCGACAGAGATCAGTCAAATTAACATCAGGGGCATGACTCATACGTGGCATTTGACAGTTTCCTGGCAGTTAATTTTACCAGGACAATAATTTCACAAAATGCTATTGTCAATGAATGAACAGACTTCTATCTCTGCTCCCTTTCTTATGCTCTCTAACAGACTTTTATCTCTGTTCCCTTCTAAACTTAATTCTCAAAATGATATTGTAACTCAGTGAAAGTTAAATAACATTCACTAGTGAAGCAATTTTATCTTAAGTACAAGAAAACCTCGCTTAATGTGATTAATTAAGCCATCAATTTATGTGTGCTAAGTGAAATCACATTAAGCGAATACAATAAACAATAGGAATAATTATAATTCATCCATCAGTTAGCATAAATTTTGAAAAAAAAATTACAGTATAAGCTATATTAGAGAGAAAAATTATCAAAGTTAATAAAAATCAATTGCTTAAATTTTTATTTAATGTCCAAACATTTAAGATTGAGCTACTTTTTTTACAAAAAAGTTAAGTAAAGATATTTGAATCATGCTTGACTTATCTTGTCATGCAATTTGCAATAGCTGTTGATCACTTTATCAAGATTTCGGCAGACTTCGAGCTTCATTCCATATCAGGATCAGCATCAAACAAAATTTCCTCAGCATACTCAATGTGACTGAAAACTAGCCCAAGTTCTTTTGCAGTTAGCTTCTAAGTCGTAACATTCTCTTCTTGTTCACACTCCTTATCTTCTCTTCATATGCCGCTGTTCTTCTAGTTGAAGGAGATCATTCTGGCTTAACTGTTCTGAATGGGAATCAAGCAAGTTTCTCAAAACTTGCTTGATTCCCATTCACTCTTATCATTATCCAGTTCATTAAATCCAAGTTCTTTTCCAATTGTGCTGATTTCTTCAATGATGTTAGATTTCGCACATGATAAACATAGGCTTGAGTTTAAAGCCTACGCATTGCCTCCTAATAAAAGCATAAAAATAAAAATAAAAGACTATCTTTAGATACTTTGTATCCTGGTTGAGATGCTTCATTTTTAGTTAGGAAAGTTTTTGTTGGCATACACTTCCAAAAGAGACCAGTTTCGTTGACGTTGAATATTTGCCAATCATCATAATCACCCTTCTGAATTATCCTTTGCAATTCTTCAGGAAACTTGGCCTCAGAATCTTTATCAGCACTAGCAGATTCCCCAGTTATGTTATGCAGTCCAGCTCGATTATTAAAATGGTAACCATTCTTAACTTGCAGTAAAACTCGCAGCTTTCACATTCCTCTTGAAATTTGCTCTCTTTCAATGAGGTAAAAATATTGAGAGCTTTTGCTTGAATATTCTCTGTACTAAGAAGTATTCTTTTTTAGTTATAATCCTCAGAGGATTGAGGATTATGACTTCCAGCTTTTCCGCTCACTGCAGATTGGCAACAAAAAGTTTTGCATAACATAAAAAAACATGTTAACATTAATCACTTGCTTACAGTGGAAAATAGTATCATTTCACTCAGTCGTGCTAACTGATTATTGCACATATCGAATTCGCATTGAGCGAGGTTTTCCTGTATTTCCCTTTTAGATCTTAAAGTAAATAAATGAGATGAACTGGAATGGAAAAATTGCTTCTTTATAAATCTACATCTACATAAATGGACAAAAATGTTTATCTCTGAATTTAACTAATCCATTATTAAATACTGTTTCTATGAACAGTATTCATTCATGTGGTACATTTCATTTTAACTATTTGGCTTTCATTATACCATCTGAAAAAATCTCATATATTTATTAAGAAATTCGTTATTTATCTGCTAACGCCATTTATCCCCTTATATGTAGACCAGTAATTCTTTCACTATTATCCAAGAGAATTAAAGCATATGCTCATACTTCGAAAGATTCTTTCACAAATAACGAATGCACGAAAAGAAAAATATGCATATTTCCATCAGAAAAAGAATACTTAATATTATACTTACTGTAATAGCTTCTGAGTATTTAGAACTGTATTTGCCTGCAGCATTTCAAAGTTATACTTTTCATCAGAAGCATGCTGATCAATAATAAATAGATCAGATTCCAACTTCACAATGATGAAACCTAAATTAAACTTTAAGTACATAGAAGAAGAAGTTTGTTAATCAGAGCAAAAAGAAAAGCAAATGTCATAATTAAACTTCAAAATACATAAAACTGCAACAAAAGAACAAAATAAAAATAAAACTTGAGCTGTGAGTCAAAGTACATTTAATTCTAAAAGACAGGGTAATTCCTGAAATGATACAGCCTTAACAAGTATAAGTAATTCATTTTTAATTAGCACATAAGTAAATATATATTTACTCTGGTGGATAGCAAGAAAAGAGGCGATATAATAGAGACATTTTTAAATTAGTGATGGGATTTTATCTGATTAATACAGAGGGGATTATAAAAAGAGTAGAAGGTGAGAAGCAAAGATCCAAATGCCATCCTTGGAAGTTGTGTAAAGGTGTAAGGAGTAGATTTTTTAAACAGAGAATTGTGGGTGAATGGAACACATTACCCGAATATGTTAATGCAGTGAGTGTTAAGGATTTTGAGATTCAATATGATAAATATGTTGTCAGCTGAATGAATCTTCCATGATGAATCTGCTGACTCCATGGAGGGTGTAATAATAATAATAATAATAATAATCTATATTGATATCTTTAAATGACAGCAGAAATATACATTGATTACTGTGCATATAAGCAGATCCTATTGTTGTTATGGAAAATAAATGCATATTCAAGAGCTAATACACAACTAGTGATGTGCAATATTTAGCCTCTCCCAGCTAAGCTAGCCCCCCGTCTTCTTGCAGTGCAGCCTGTTTCCACAAACAGGGCTTTGGTGATCCTGATGAGTACTACCAACTGAATGAGTATGAAGGGCCACAACCCAGACTAGTTTCGACCTTTATTGAGGTCTCTTCAGTGGGAGCCAGGCCCAAGTGGAGATACCAGGCAGAAGCATTAGCAGATCATCTCTACTTATTTGCTAATGCTTCTGCCTGGTATCTCCACTTGGGCCTGGCTCCCACTGAAGAGACCTCAATAAAGGTCGAAACTAGTCTGGGTTGTGGCCCTTCCCTTAATGCATAACATTAGACATATCCGCAAGGAGATGTGTTTTGCATTATGGGAGATACTGAGATAGGAGTGTTGGTAGCTTGCTCCACCTTGCAAGGAGTGCCCTGGTGTTGTACCACCTTACCCCTGTCCTGAAGATACTTTCAGGTGCAAACTTTGTTTGCTCACACTTGGATAAAGGATTAAACTAAATTTATTAAACTTCTATACATGCTCTCTCATCCACTCTCCGTCCTGCATAAAATAAAAAAACATTTACTGGTATCCTATATAATCCTTTCAGAAGTCAGAATGTATCAAGCATATCACCCTTCTTTCTGTTTGCTAGCATAATCATAATCTACATTTCACAGTCTCATTATCATCTTTAACACTTTCTTTTGTCAGCAATCAGGAGACCAGATCATTCAACAACAGTCCATATGAGGTGGTTACAGTCAAAGCCTTGTAAAGAGGCAATATGACTCTTCAGTATCCATTTTAGCATTGTAATTATTCTCTGAGTTATATTTGCAATCTTTGCTATATGGCTCTTAAACTTCAACTTCCTATTTACTAAACCTCCAAGATCCCTAGCCTGACAAGTTTCTTCTAGCATAATTAAAATTCCGCAAATATAATACGCCATTGGATATCTTGATGCACCAAACTGCATAACTTTATATTTATTAACATTGAACTGACAGCCATTTTCACATGCCTACTGGATGACATCCATTTATTAGGTGAAGTAAGGTCATTTCAGGAAACTCCATCATCAAATGATCCTTTATTCTGATGACAGTTTTCCAATCATATATCATATATTTGTATATTTCTACTTCTTAGTCCTTTACATTAATCTTTTTTTCTTCCTTTATGAATTTTAAGTTCTAGATTTTTAGTCTTTTAATGTATTTTGACTTTTAATGTTTTCAAGTTTTATGGTGCTATTTGTTATTAACATTACATCATTCATTAACAAATTTATTCTTTGTTCGTATTGTATCTTTTAATCATATCCTATCATTTTTACACTTTCTGACTCTCTTACTTATATCTCAGGTTTTAAATTTTTATGATTCTATGAAATTCTATCTCACTATTTCACTTACCATTAATATTATATGCATTCATCACCATCTAAAATTTTGACTTCAAGTTTTAAAGATTGTAATGGCCAAAATACAGCAAAGGTAGGCAATAATGCTGTCTGACCACACATACGAGACCCTTCAACACTTCTGTGCAATGTAGAAGGCAAATCCATTGCGATAATAGGCTAATCAACGTGTTTCGTGGGATGAGAGTGTTTATTATTATACGTCGGAAAATCAGCTTTTCTTTTATGAAAATTCTAGTTTTAAAAGTGGTAACTATTTCTGCTTACACAAAACTGGGAAAATTTTATATATAAATCACATGATTTCCATGTTGATGAAGAATTCCTATATTGCCTTATTCCTTTCTCCCCTTCAATGTGAATTGACTCTTCTTGGCAATCTGCCAGCCAGGGATCTGGCATCTGTGGTCAGACAGTACCTATATATGATTATTTCATTTCATTATTATTATTTTTAATTTATAAAAGAGCTGCAGTCAAAAAAAAAAAAAATATATATATATATATATATTCTGATCCAAGGATGCTCCACAAAAATAAAGCTTTGCTTATCTCTTTATATGATGGTGTATTCATTCCCCTTATATAGCTCAACTGTAACATTATTATAAAATGCAAGTTGCTCAAACATGATCTTTGTTCCTTTTGTAAACCCATACCGTTTATTAGCAAAGTATAGATTCTCTGTTAATCCATTTCTGTATAACCGAGTTCTTACTAACTTTTCTAAAATCTTCATTGTGCTGGAACTGAAATTATTTAGTAAAGTCTAAAGTATGTTCAGTTCAGTTCAGTTGAACACTCCTGCATTTTGCTGATATCTCATCAGTTCCTATTGCTGAATTCTTGTTCAGTTTATGCATTAGCTCTAGAACCTCTTCCTCATTAAAATATTTTCCTCACCTACAGATAGCTTTCAGCCCTGTGTTACATACATCTGGTTGATAGCTTTTAGCAAAATAGACACGTTAGCTGAACAATCTCTTCTGCATCTAATTATTCTTTATTTATTTATTCAGTTATTCCTTCATACTTATTCTTTCTTTTACTAGTAACATAACAACAGAATTGTTATGGGTTATCTTCTGCTTGCAGAACCAGAAACACAAGCTTTCTATATAATAGTTTTAACTCTTGTGGTTTGTGCCATCCAATGCTCATAACTGAGGCCTTCCTTACGCATGCAGTATTTTTCCCACATTATCTTTCCTTAAGAATCTTCTGCATCCATTTCACTCCTACCCTATTTATTTATCAAACTGTAGGGTCACGTTCTGGTATTTCACCACTGATGTATTTTTTTTTTTTTTTTTCATTGAAACCTTTCATGCACTAACAATATCCTTCCTATCCAGGAAATGATACAGATCTCACCAAATATTCTCCTCAGCTGATCATAATTTCCTGCTTTGTAGTTTGGCATATAACCTTTTCTGAATGTAACATTCATATACTTAGTCACTTCTCAGATCAGTATTTCTCAAGCACTGCTTGAGAAAATTATCTCACAAAAGCTCAATAAATTTAGTTTCATTCTTCTCATAAGATTTCGCTGCTATCCAATTGATGTTCAGATAATTAAAATCACTAAAGAATACTCATTTAGCACCTATCAGGTTGATTGGCACTTCATTGCATTTCATTGTCACCAGTAAATGATCCATAAGATCTTGTCTAACTCCACACCAAATAGCTTTAAACTTGCTGCTACATGGAATACTGTTTCTAATATTGCAGACTGCAGTCATCATCTAATGTCATTAGCATCACCACCAACCTTCTCTTTTATCTTCTCTATCCTTCCTACAAATAATGCACAATTGACACCCAATACCAATTAGTAAACCTACCACTGAGAGCCAGGTCTCACTAATGCCAACAATCTGAGGCCACAAGATTTCTGATACTCCATTCATTTGTGTATAGACATAATAAGTTACCTCCATGCTTTTTTGTATACTCGTTTCTGCGTTCTGCATGACCTGGGTGGATAATGCTTCAGTTATGCAGACATCCTTGCATGTACTTAATAAGACCTGAATGAACACACAATCACCCTTTCATCATAATCAGCTCTATGATTAAGCATATTTGTAACATTAACATAGTTGCATTTAACTTAATTTTCTATATTTTCTGCATACAAGTAGTAAAAGAGTGTATCACCATGTTATTAAAAACTCTGGATCAAAGATAGTTGTAAAAAGTTTTACCACTAGGTTACAAAGTCACTCTTACAAATAGATTTTCACCATTCCTCTCAGTATAACGCAAAAACGTTATGGGAAGAGACACTATCCATTATGTTTTGGCCTTGGGGGTCTCAGTGGGAGCCAAACCCAGGAAGGTACTAGGAGTTAAATCAATAGAAATTTTCTATATATATATATATTTTATTATTATTGCGTGACACCTCCAGGGAATCCAAAGACTCATCGTGGGAGGGCAGCCACTGTATAACTTTCTGTCTCCACCACCTAATCCAATTACAACTAAATGCAATTACACCACCACAGGTATTTCCACAGACAATCACAAACATCCATTCCCATGGTGGGATTTGAACCAACAGCCTTTTGGCTGGAAAGCAGATATGCTAACCACTCAGCCAACCAAACTGGCTATACAAGCAGTAAAACAGTATATCACCATATTATTAAAAACTCGGGATCAAAGATAGTTGTAAACCGTTTTACACTACAAAATATATTATATTTGACAATAAATAATACTTGTTTTAATCCATTACCAAAGTGTAAGCAAAACAAGCATGTGAAGTTTAACGTAAAGTCAACAGTCTCTACATACAAGTAGACCAGTCATGAAGATCCCTCACGTTCAAATTGTTTTGTTGCCCAGTGGCAAAATTTCCTATATTTATATCTGATCCAGAATATTTAATAATATGGTGATACCCAATTTTACTACTTGGATATAGAAAATTTCCATTGATTTAACTCTAGTATCATCCTGGGATAAGCTCCCACTGATAAGACCTCCTCCCACTATAAAGATTGAAACCAGTCTAGGTAGATGCTTTTCCCATAATGCTATTTCATTATGGGATAATGAGGCAACTGATGTGAAGTCATGAAGATACTTCAAGTGTAACTTTATTTTCTTACACTTGGGTAAAAGGTTTAAAAACAAGAATAATTTCTTCTCAAATATACTCTGTAACCAAGTGGTATAACTCGCTAAATTTTTGCATAAAGGAAAATTTTTGTATAATTATCATTATACAATCATAGAATCATTATTTTTGCACTTTATTACAATAAATGCTCCATATAAGGTTTATCAATGAATATCAACAATTCCCCTACCTGACCGATTATATCCATCTCTTTAAATGAATCCTTCCTAGAAAGAAAAAAGAGAAAATTTGTTTCTCAAATTTCCAAGTATCTTGGAAATGAAAGAAAAATTATATTATCATTATTTTACTATTATTTTATTACCTCACACTTCCAGGGAGTCCAAAGACTTATTGAGGGAGGGCACCTACTCTATAACTCTCTGCCTCCACCACTCAATCCACCAACGAACCGCAACTACACAAAAGCCATCTACTGCCCACCACCACTAGTATTTTTACAGACAATCACAACATCCATGCCCACAGCGAGATTCGAACCTGCAGCCTTTTGGCTGGAGAGCAGATTATGCTAACCACTCGGCCAACCAGGCCAGCTAATTATGTCACATACGTTTTCCATCACCTAATAAACTTGGTATATTATATCTACCAATAATGCTTAAGAGTCAACTCTTTTTTGAATAACCTTAATAAGAACTATATGTGTGTGCGCACATATATACACACACACACTCTCTCTCTACAACTGTAGAGTTGTAGTGTATATATACATGCACACACACTTTAATGAAGTAATACATAGAGAAACTGTTCATGTGAATAAATCTTATTAACTTTACTATTCAGCTACTAGTCAAAGTTCATAAAAATGCTATTTCAACATAGTTAACATGAATTTAACATGATTCCAAAGTCCAGTACAGTTCTAAAGGATTTATGCCATGTTAATCTTGCTCTTCCACTGAGTAAGAATAACTCTCTTGTTCTCTTCTCCCTCCACCTTCCCTACAATGCCTTAGTTATAATCTACTTGATTGATATGTCAATCAGAATGAATCTGGGCCATGCATGTGCAATATCCAAAATAACTCGAATATAAAAAGATTTTTTCACTTGGTTATGAAGTACGCTGCTTTGAAAGAAGTCAACAGACACCATAGAATGAGGAACAAACAACCATGGCACCCACCTTAATAAGATGTAGACTCTCCTTTCACTGTAATGACTGCAGCAATCCTACAGGACATACTTTCTACAAAACATATAATAGCAATCAATGGAAATTTTGAACCATTCTTCCTCTAGGCATGTAATAAGGTCCTGGACTGTTGTGGGCTGAATGTCCCTTGACACACCAGTTCGTTCCACAGATGTTTAATAGTGTTGAGATCAGGGCTCTGTTGGAGGCCAATCAAGTGTGGTGATGTTTGTCCACAAACCATGCAGTTACAACAGCAGCCTCAAGACACAGTGCACTGTCTTGTGGCATTTCTATGGAACTGACATTGAGACAATGTCAGTTCCATAGAAATGCAACAAAGTAGGTAGCATTGCATTGTCAAGAATGTTCAGATACCTCTCAGAGTTTAATGTTCATGGCACAAACAGAGGTCTGAGGACAAACTAGGAAAATCAGGACCATACCATCATACTGCCAACTCCCAATTTTATAGTTGGGATTACAACTACAGTAAGAGATGTTTAACAGCCATCTACCACACCCTCACCCATCCATCTGCTCAGTAGAGGGTGTAGTGTGATTCATCACTCCATAACATAGTTCCAAGCTTCCATGTCCCATTGTACACGCCCTTTGCATCACTGAAGATGACACATGTTGCACTGGATAATGTGGGGCTTGCAGTTGTACCATGGAAACCCATGTTGTGAGCCTCTGTTCTGAATTCTGCATTAGATAACTTTTAACATGTAAATATTTCCAACAACAATAGGAACTAAATTCAAAACAAACATTTGCATTCATGCTTAAATTGGAATCCCTCTATGGATACAGTAGCATATTTATGGATTTAACCTAACTGGGTTGTAAAAAAATAAATAAATATATATATATATATATATATATATATATACATATTATTTTTATATAATTAATTTGATAATTTATATATGTTTATATATATTAAAATGCATATATATATATATAATTTTATATACTTAATTTAATAATTAATTTATACATATTTTTATATAATTAATTTAATATATATATATATATATTTTTTTTTTAACATCTTAATTAGGTTTAATCCATAAATATGCTACTGTATACACAGAGGGATTCCATTTAAGCATGCACGTAAATGTTTTTTTGAATTTAGTTCCTATTGTTGTTTGATAATTGTACTGAAGATGTCTTATGATATATAAGACAAAATATTTACATATTAAAAAGTTATCTACTGTGGCATAGATGTTATTTAATAGTTATGAATACTCCACAGGTTTTCATCCACATTCAATCTGCAGCCAATGAATAGCGGTTTTTACATATTATCCATCACAGCACCCTACAGTCGCATTCTGTGAGTAGCACCTGCAGTTGACTCAATGCACTTCCATCTCAATATGGTATCATTGATTATTGACCTTGGATGACCGAATTTGTCAACAATTAGCCAAAAATAGGCCTGCAACACGGCATCTTATTACAATGACTCTTTCAAACTTCATTAATTCCCTTCTCCCAGCAATTTTATACAAACAAGGTTGCTTCCAAATCAATTGCACTGATTTGGAAGCATCATATTCCTCCAATGCATACCAACTACAAACATGACTCGTTACATGGCACAATGCACCTTGCCCATGGGGTGTCCACTAACTTCTTTCTGAGCAGTGTATATTAAACTTGCTTAATATACACCATATGGCAATGGCTATGCATTATGGGTATTTTCATAGTGCATAGCAACATCAATATACACATCTGAAAGGAAGTATGCTTTGCATTATAAAATACTTAAGCAATGTGAAGTTGAAAGCCCTACATATAAGATTAATCCTGAAGATATTCATGTGCAAACTTTGCTTATGTTTAGATTGAAATGGTTCAGAGATTATCTCATGCTCATGGTGACTACCACAGTGAATGTTTTAACTACCTTTGTTTTAACTAACTTTTTATTTCTTAAGAGGATATCTTAAGGGAAAAAAAGTGTTCAGTACTAACCTTTGCACAAATAGTATGAAAGGATCAACATGGTAAGAAGAGCTTCCATTACTACAGAAACTTTGTAAACTAACTATAAAATGTAATAATTTTACCTTTTTACATTTCACTGCTGGGGTGGGGGATAGATCTTTAATGGTGAATGGCAGCCTTATAACATAAGAGGGTGGTCTGAAAAATTCTCGGCCTAACAACGAAAAAACGATTTTATAATTTCAAAATAATTTTTTTTTTCAACATAATCTCCCTTAAGACTAATACATTTATTCCAGCGATGGTCCAGCACCATTATCCCATCCCTGTAGTGGTTCTCAGTAAGATCTGCAAAATACCCCTCTACAGCTGCAATCACCTCTTGATTCGAAGAAAAACGCTGACCAGAGAGGAAGAGTTTTAGTTTTGGGAAGAGATGGAAGTCAGAGGGAGCCAAATCTGGGGAATAGGAAAGTTAAGGGATCTGCACTATGAATTGTTGGAACATTCACCCTATTCCCCAGATTTGCAAAATACCCCTCTATGGCTGCAATTACCTCTTGATTCGAAGAAAAACACTAACCAGTGAGGAAGAGTTTTAGTTTTGGGAAGAGATAGAAGTCAGAGGGGAGCCAAATCTGGGGAATAGGGTGACTGTTCCAACAATTCATAGTGCAGATCCCTTAATTTTCCTATTGCCAGAACACTTTTGTGGGCAGGTGCATTGTCCAGATGAAAGATGATTTTTTTTCTTTTGCAAACTGGGTCTTTTCTCATGAATTTTTTCATCTAGTCTGGTTAAAAGATCGAAATAATATTCCCCGGTAATTGTTTTACCTTTTTCAAGATAATTAATAAACAAAATGCCTTTAGCATCCCAAAACACCGATGCCATGACCTTCCCTGTGGATGGAACCGACTTTGTCTTCTTTGGAACTGAACAACTGGATTCCGTCCACTGTTTTGACTGCTGTTTGGATTCTGGTGTATAATGGTGAATCCAAGTCTCATCCATAGTATAAATTGACACATAAAATCAGTTTTATTCTTGTTAAAATGCTCCAAGCACTGTTCAGAGATCAATGATCAATGATTTCTGGTGTTGTTACACGTTTTGGACGTCTTCACGTAGATTATCTTCAAGGCTGGTACGGCCACTTTTAAACTTGGCAGCCCATTTCTTAATTGTCAAAAATAAAGGAGAAGAATGTGCCCATAAACTTTTATGAACTTCGAATGAATTTCTTTTGCCTTAAACTTTCTTTTACAAAAAATTTTATAACTGCACGATACTCGATTTTATCTAATTCAAGGGATACAGACAATACTTTTGCTTCAGGCAGCTGTATAAAACAAACTACTTGATAGAATGACTTATTTCACATTGATGCTTATGACAGATGTATCAACTTTGAAAAAAAAACCTTGCCGATAGTGTTGCCATCTATGGTCAAGGATGTGAACTTTTCAGACCACCCTCGTAAGTCAAATATGGCTGTGATTCACTATTAGTGTGAATGATTGACAAGCAATCTGGTCAGTTGAGGTTCAAACCTCAACCAATCATACTGCATGCCAATATCTAAGTTTTGGGAAGTGATCACTATTAATTGTGCATAAGTGTTTTTTTTTTTAATTAATAACTATTTAAACTTATGTTTTATCTACACAATTTCTACTAATGTTCCTTTGAACTCAGTGAATGTAGTTAACGGTCGATGTCCCTGATGATATCCACGTAACATTGGATGAAATATATTGAAGTTTTTGAATAAAATTCTATAATTTTTTTTTACATGTGTAAGCCATGAAAGTTATTTAAATGTGTTTAGTGTGCATTCCATTAAAACTATTTATGTAAGAAGTATACATTTCTTGCTTTGGATAATGCAGGCGATAAAGACAAAGCCATGAATGCAAATTGAAATTACATGATTAAAAACTACACTTCTTATTAATTTTAAATTTGCTGATCTGAGGAATCCACCCATCTGACTGTACTATAGCAGCACTAACAAGTTGGAAAGTTATATGACAAACTGTTATTTTCAGTTCTCAATGTGATAATATCAATTAAAATTATAATTCCAGTCCATGGGTGGATAGATCAGCAGAACACAAACTCAGTGCATGATGCATTTTATATATATTATTTCAACAAAAGAGTGCTAATAATTTTCAACACAATTTTTTTTCCTGGATGAGTCACACTTTTTTTCAAACTGAATTTATTATAGTTATCTAATTTAAGACAGTTTTTCATCTATTCACAGTTTTGTATGCATGTGCACTTATCCCATTTTAATCAGCAGATGTGAAGATTAAAAAAAAAAAAGAAGTGTTTTATGTAATGTCAAAACTGTAAGTACGAGACTCATGGGCAACAATAATTAGGCAAACCTATCAGGTTAATTTGCTGGATAATAAGTGTACCATGAAATGATATAATAAATTTAAAGATGGAATGTTAAAAATCAAGACATCCAAGAACTATACCTGAAGTGAGATGACCACATGAGTGAAAAGATAAAGTTAGAAATGTCATAGCTACATTTACTCTAGAAAAGTTAGGCATATATAGCAAAAGAGAGATGAGTTACACAAAGAACTCACAATTAACTTGTTCCTTCCAAATAAATAAAATCTTAAATCCAAAGTGTCATTCATAAGGACTGTTAGCAATGTATCATAATTCACCCCCCACCTCATCCAACAAATCTTTATATTTAAATTATCAGAAGTCTTTTATGAAAATGCTATTTTTCTTATAGGGTAAGTTGTTTGGAATTACTGTCAAATTCAACTAGGGCTACCAGCATATATCTGCAAACCTGGTTTGTTCACATGCCATTCTGATTAAGATGGCCATTTATATGATAGGCAAATTTCATATCTCAGGTAAGAAAGAGCAGTTCCTGTTTATTTAAAGCCTAAAGTGGCTTCAAATGAAGTTCCTGTTTGGTTTCTAGAACAGACTCTCTGGATCACTTAATAAGTGCACCTGTATGAGGGTGGTCTGAAAAGTTCTCAACCTCAATCATAGATGGCAACACTATCGGCATGATTTTTTTTTCTAAGTTGGTACATCTGTCATAAGCGTCCATATGAAATTGCAAGTCATTCTATCAAGTAGTTTGTTTTATACAGCTGTTTGAAGCAAAAGTGTTGTCTGTATCCCTTGAAATGGATAAAATTGAGTATCGTGGGATTATAAAATTCTTTGTAAAAGAAGGTTTAACACCAAAAAAATTCATGCAAAGTTCATAAAAGTTTATGGGCCCTCTTCTCCTTCGTTTTTGACAATTAAGAAATGGGCTGCCAAGTTTAAACGTGGCCGTACCAGCCATGAAGTTGATCCATGTGAAGGATGTCCAAAAAGTGTAACAACACCAGAAATTATTAATCAAGTGCACAATATGATATTGAATGACTGGCTAGTCAAAGTGCGTGAAATTGCTGAGACTATAGGAATTTCAAAAAAACGTGTAGGATATATTGTGCATGAAGAATTGCAAATGATAAAGGTTTGAGCAAGATGAGTGCCACACTTGCTCACAACAGATCAAAAATGCACTTGCATGAAAATCTCTGAACAGTGCTTGGAGCATTTTAACAAAAATAAAACTGATTCTGTGTGTTGATTTATACTATTGATGAGACTTGGATTCACCATTACACACCAGAATCCAAACAGCAGTCAAAACAGTGGACAGAATCCGGTTGTTCAGCGCCAAAGAAGACAAAGTCAGTTCCATTAGCAGGGAAGGTCATGGCATCGGTGTTTTGGAATGCTAAAGGCAATTTGTTTATTAATTATCTTGAAAAGGATAAAACAATAACCAGAGAATATTATTCCAATCTTTTAATCAGACTAGGCGGAAAAATTTGTGAGATAGACCCGGTTTGCAGACGAAAAAAATCATCTTTCATCTGGACAATGCACAGGCCCACAAAGGTGTTTTGGCAATGGGAAAATTAAGGGATCTGCACTATGAATTGTTGGAACATCCACCCTATTCCCCAGATTTGACTCCCTCTGACTTCTATCTCTTCACAAAACTAAAACTCTTCCTCACTGGTTAGTGTTTTTCTTCGAATAAGAGGTGATTGCAGCTGTAGAGGGGTATTTTGCAGATCTTACTATGAACCACTACAAGGATGGGACAATGACGATGGAATAAATGTATTAGTGTTAAGGGAGATTATGTTGAAAAATAAAAATAATTTTGAAATTATAAATTCATTTTTTCATTGTTAGGCCGAGAACTTTTCAGACCACCCTCATATAAGTTCACACTTATATGAGGGTGAACTTATATAAGTTCACACTTACTGAGTGATTTCTAATTTAAAGCAGAATTAATAATAGAAATATAAGTATGATTTAGAATGTCTGCTATTAGTTATTATATTAATTGTAGTTGTAGTGCATGGAGAGATTTTTGTGCAAGTTTTTAAATCCAACATTCTCTTCACAGAGCCTTGGTCACTCACAGTTGGTATCAACAATGCACTTTGGTCAGAAAGGCCTGGCATCAAATCCCATGTGAATGCAAAGAATCTTCATCGGGGATTTTCAACTGAAGTTCAGTTAGCCAGTCTCATATAGAGGTGGAAGGGTGTTTCTCCTGGAAACTTGGGTTCCTCATCTCACAAAATAAGTAAACTGGCTGAAAGTGAACACATGCATTTTACAGATGTAATACAAGTAATCCTGAAAGTAAGGTCTGGTAAGGAATTTAAAATAAATGGTGGAACCGTGCTCCAGGAAATTGATGAGGCACGAGATTTAGGAGTGTTGGTGGATAAGGAATTGAAATTTAGGGGACACATTGCAAAAGTGGCCAAATCAGCTCATCAAATCACTTGGTTGCTGAAGAATACGTTGACAAGCAGAGACAAGCAGGTTATTGTTCCTCTGTATCGAGCCTTGATAAGACCTCATCTCGACTACTGTGCCCAGATTTGGTCACCTAGGTTTCTTCTTGATGGGGAGGAGGTGGAGAGGATCCAGAGGCGAGTGACCAAGATGATAGCAGATCTGTGGAATGAACCGTATGAGAACAGGTTGAGGATTTGTGGGTTGCAAAAATTGGTTGATAGGCGGAGAAGGGGAGATATGATTGAGACATTCAAATTACTGAAGGGTTTCTATAAAATTAATTCAGAAGATATTTTTGAGAACAGGGCTGGTTGTGGGAGGACTAGGGGACATCCATGGAAACTGGGCAAAAGTGTGGTTAGTAAAGGTGTTAGAGCTGGGTTCTTTACTTTTAGAGTAGTGAATGAGTGGAATGCGCTCCCTGAGTCTGTGGTGGATGCTGTGACAGTGAATGAGTTTAAGGCGAGGTATGATAGATACTATATGAATGTCGAATAGTTGTGATGAAAATGATTTGGGGCCTCCCTCGATGAGTCTAATGACTCCCCGGAGTTGCCCGTAATAATAATAATAATAATAATAATAATAATAATAATAAACTGGTAGAGAAAAAAAAAAGCTTTATTACATGCTAAAATAACTACATATATACTTTATTCTTCCACATAGGTGCCATTAACTTCCAGGCATATTTTGATATCTTCAGTTCCTCATCTTCTTCTTCAAACTGCTGAGATGGCAGCCACTGCTTCAAATGAAAGAACAAGAGGTAGTTACTGGGTACGAGGTTGGGCTGTAGGGTGGGTGGTTGATAAGCTCCTGTCTAAATTTCTGAATTTGCTGGAGAGTTCAAGCTGCAGCGTGAACTTGCATATTGTCATACAAAACAATCCTTGATGACAGCATTCCTCGTCTTTTGTTCTGAATTGCTTGTCTGAGTTTCTTCAGCATTTCAGAATATGCATCTGTTTGCCTAATTAACTGCATTAATTAGGCAAACCTATCAGGTTAATAAAGTCTGAAGAACCCTTGCTGAAGAAAATCAATGAACAAGATCCCTTTTCAGTCCCTGAAGACAGTAGCTATTATTTTTTTGACTGACAGTGCCTGTTTGTTTTTTTTTTTTGCTTTTGGAGATGATGAATGGTGCTACTGCATTGATTGTTGTTTTGACTCAATGTTTGTGTACGAAATCCACATTTCAGCACCAGTCACAATACAAGAAAAAAGTTCATCTCCTTTATTTTTGTAATATTCCAAAAATTTTTGAGCTGATTCCACTCATTGCTGTTGATGAGTATAGGTCAGCACTTCTGAGCCCCATCTGGCACACAATTTCTTATACCACAGCTTTTCTGTCACAATTTCATGAATGACTGAGCATGAAACTTCCAGAAATTCAAAAGAAAGTTCCATAATTGTGAAACGACAATTCTCACAAATTTTCATGTTCACTCTTTCCACCAAATCGTCTGTCACCACACTTTGGCAAGCTACTACATCCTTCTTTAAACAAATAACACTATTGCCTAACCTTACTGTCACTCATTATGTTAGGTTTTTAAACCTTACAGTCTTCAGTGAATTTCTGTAGCCCTATCATGTTTTCATATCAACGCTTCTGTTGAAAATTCAAGTCTAGCATTTTTTTTTTAATTATTACTTACAAGGGATTTGATAAGTATTCATTTTAAAGTTTTCTTAACTTTTTTTAAACATTGAATAGTTTAATCCCATTGTAGTCAAATTCCTTATAATCTCTGTTTTTAATTTTAATAGAAAGTGTTATGAAGGATCGACATAAAGGAAATTCTTTTGTGTCCATTTTGACAAAGGACTTTTTTAATGATTATTAGTTCATTTTATCAAGTTGTCTCAGTGAAGCATACAAAATCAGTTCTATCAAACAGCATATTTATGATTATATACATAATGAGATTACTCTTGTGGATCCTTTTTTTTGTAGGTATACCGTGATCAGCATTCATTATCATAAAATTATGGAAACAACTGGAAGATTATTGTTGTTGGTTTATTTTAAACTGAAGTCATTACTCTAACATGGCAATTGTCTTCTCATTCATTTTATTACAACAAATCACACGGTGAACCTTGCAACTAGCAGGACTTTTTATCACAGCACACCTTATACGTTATTTGTAGAGGACAACAAACGATAACATGACAAAAGTAAAATGGTCAACGGTTAGCTAATGAGTCAATCTATACTCCTATGTATGCACAACCTCTCTCCCATATCTTATTTGGCAGTAAATTCTGAATTTGCCTTACTTTCTGGATGTATCTCATAAATTGGACTCATAGCCTTTAATCTCATATGGAGGTGGTAGGGTTTTTCCCTCCTATAAAATTGGTTTTTTTTCAACCTTCAAAAAGCAAACTGGCCAGAAGAATACTGAAAATGCTCAGTATTTGTTTCTTTCTCATATCGATAATTTTTTAATATCATGCATATTTATTTCATAAATTGCATTAACACATGTAGAAAAGTAGTTCCTAAAATTTATTATCACTTGCCTTATCTGCTTTTGCAATTCCTGTTCTGCATTTTGATTTTCAGATGGAGCTATCATGGCCGAAAACCTTCGTCTATCATTTCTGGTTATTTCTTGTTTTCCTAAATGCACAATAAATCTATCAAATACTTTACTGGTATACAAAAATACTAAACTACATATGAACTGGAAATTTTTCTAAAATAATATACCTCAGCATTTTCAAAATAAGATATTTAGGCACAGTCCCAAAAAAAACCTGGACAAGTGTATCTTCAACTCTCGGCTATCAAGACTTCTGTTGAAAATTCATGTCTAGCATTTTTTTTTTAATTATTACTTACAAGGAATTTGATAAGTATTCATTTTAAAGTTTTCTTAACTTTTTTTTAAACATTGAATAGTTTAATCCCATTGTAGTCAAATTCCCTATAATCTGTTTTTAATTTTAATAGAAAATGTTATGAAGGATCGACATAAAGGAAATTCTTTTGTGTCCATTTTGACAAAGGACTTTTTTAATGATTATTAGTTCATTTTATCAAGTTGTCTCAGTGAAGCATACAAAATCAATTCTATCAAACAGCATATTTATGATTCCATACATAATGAGATTACTCTTGTGGATCCTTTTTTTTTGTAGGTATACAGTGATCAGCATTCATTATCATAAAATTATGGAAACAACTGGAAGATTGTTGTTGGTGGTTTATATTAAACTGAAGTCATTACTCTAACATGGCAATTGTCTTCTCATTCATTTTATTACAACAAATATTCTTGTAGATATCTATGTGAAGAGGCTGCTCTGTATATTGAGAAAGATACATTTCTCAATAAAATCTTCATTAAGAATTGTCCCTAAATAACTTTTAAAATAATAAAAAAATGTATAAATTAATATACAGGTAACCCTCATATAACGCAGTCTACAAATTGTAGTAACCCTTGTTGAACGCGGTACTCATACAAGGCAGTTTCGATATAAGACGGTCTACAAACTGTAGTAACCCTTTATCTTTTCAATCTTTATTTTTCAACGAGTGGCTTAAAAATCAAATTTTATCTTCGTTAAATTTGCGTCTGCCCATATCGCACATGTAGTTATAAGTAGCCAATTTATATTAGGGGAAATACCTTTAGCATACATGTACATCAAATGTTTTCCATATAAAGTATTTATTGTAGAAAATTGTCTTCGTTTTCTGCCAGGAAAGCGTATTAAAAATCATAAGTGTGTTAATCTCAAGCTGAGCACTTTATTTTTTGGTGAGTTTCATACAATATGTAATGCTTTTTTTTTATGTAAAAAAAATTATTTTTATAGTAATGGCCACTTAGAGCACTTTTGCGATATACACGTTTGTTAATAGGGATAAACCCACCCACTGTAAACTGCCAAGGTAACAATTGAACAAGACTGAAGATACATTCGGTTTCGATCAGCACATGAGACTCAACCTTTGCGAACTTCTTCATAAGTGCTCCAATCTCTTCAATAGTGAATTAATTGATGGGGAAATAGATTTAAATGAGGAACTGGTACAATTAATAGATAATGTCGAACCAAATGATGGGGAAAGTTCTGCCAAAGATTCTGATCTTGATGAATCCGTTAAAGAATTCAGTTTAAAGAAATTAGCAGAAGGATTTGGACTTGGCAAGAAGGTTATTTTATGGATAATGATCTCTCAATGGAGCACTCCGGAAGATTCACGAGACAATTGGATATTTGTTTTGCTCCATATTATGAACTTAATAAAATATTGCAGCATAGTGGTAAGCAAGGTCTTATTACTGACTTCTTGATAACTAAACCAGCCAAGAATGCAATGAGAATTATACTAATGATGTCCAAGCGATTTCAAGTGATGATGATGTTCAGCCACTATGAAATGTTAGTTCTTGAAGAGAGTGATGATGATTAAAATATACACTTTATTTTATTTTGCCTAAAACATTTATGTATTATGTGCATTATTAAAACACTTAAGGAATAGAACAATGTAGTTAAGGATATAAATTAAATTAAACTTTAATAAATATTTTCCGATATTTCTGCAACGTCACATTGCCATTTTCTAAAGGAACTTATAAAAAAGTTACGTGCACGTAGGCACTACAACACAGAAACTGGGAATGAAGAGATGAAGCTATTGTTCTCCTAACAGTCCTGATGGTGCTCTCTAGCGGGCTAAGAAGGTGTTCTTGGCCGTTGGGCTGAAGGTCTGCAGATGTAGGCCTCCCAAATTTGGGGCAGTCGCATACAACCAAATTTGTTGAGGTTTGGAGAATTTCTTAGGGCTGAGGCTGATTCCATAAAGAGTCTTTCAAATTTGTATTTGCTACGGTGTATCACCGTAGCTTTCTTCCACCGTATTCTGTGGCGTGTATCCAGAGCATGGACCGCAAGCCCAGAATGACTGTATTTGTGAAAATGGATGTAGTCCTTGTGTTCCGAAATTCTGATATTCGCTGTCCT
This sequence comes from Typopeltis vanoorti, assembly GCF_054136105.1. Lineage (NCBI taxonomy): Eukaryota > Metazoa > Arthropoda > Arachnida > Uropygi > Thelyphonidae > Typopeltis > Typopeltis vanoorti. The sequence continues at coordinate 33,826,438 of NC_143565.1, forward strand.
GCATGTTTGGCCAAAGTAAGACATTTACAACTGCAAGGGACCTGGTAAACACCAGGTAGGTCTAGGGGAAGTGGTTGGTCTTTAGTGGAGCGGATAAAGGATGCCAATTTTCTGTAAGGTTTGTAACAGGTCAGGTCATGTTTTTTTAAGATTTTGGTAATCTTTTCCGAGGTGCCTCGGATGTAGGGAATGGTGATGGATTTAGAGTAATCCTTGTTGTGGGGGGGGGGGGATCTGTGGTTTGTAGGTTCTAATATTTTTTGGATTTTTTTTTGGAGGGGGGTAGCCATTGGCTGAGAAAGTGTTCAGGATGTGATTTAGTTCAGTGTTTAGGGCCAAGTCGTTTGAACAGATTAGTTTAGCCCTGTTGTATAGTGTTTTCACTACTCCATATTGTTGTGAGGGGGGGGGGGGATTGCTGGTGAATGTATCTGCCTGTATGGGTGGGTTTTCTGTAAACTGAGAAAACCAAGGATCCATTAGGCTGGCGGGTGACTAGTGTGTCTAGGAAAGGGAGGCTGTTGTTTTCCTCTTTTTCCAGAGTGAATTTGATTCTGGGGTGTTGGTTGCTTAAGTGTGTTAAGAAGGAGAGAAGTGTTTCAGAGCCATGTGGTCAAATAGCGAACACATCATCAACGTAGCAAAGCCATATGGTTGGTTTTTGTGGGGCAGAGGCTAAGGCTTTTTCTTCAAAGGTCTCCATAAAGAAATTGGCCAAGGGTGGGGAGAGTGGTGAACTCATGGCTGTCCCCTCTATTTGTTTGTAGAATTTTCCCTGCCAAACGAAATAGCCTGAGTTCATTGTGAACTGAAATAAAGCTGAGATATCGGGAGAAAATTTAGCTTGGATTAGCTCTAAAGTTTCCTTGAGTGGGACATTTGTAAATAAAGAGGACACATCAAAGCTGACCATTATGTCAGTATGTTGGAGATTAAGGTTTTCTATGCTGGCTTTGAAATGGGCTGAGTTTTTTATGTGTGATGGTGTGTTGCCAGTATAGTGTGTGTGCTCTTTGGCCAAATGTTTAGCAAATTTGTATGTGGGGGAATCAAATCAATGCCATCCACTATGAGACGTAATGGCACATTTTCTTTGTGTATTTTTGGGAGTCCGTAAATACGGGGGGGGGGGGGGGGGGGGGGTATAGAGTTAAATGGCTTTAATCTGTTGGTAACTTCTACAGGCCAAGAAGTGACTCTCTTAAGAAGCCTGTTTTAAAACAACAAAACAAAACTATTAAAACAACATATCAAACAAGGAAGATAAATCTCTACAGGAAATGAAGAATAATAAAGAATTAGTTATCACCAAAGCGGATAAGGGAAATGCAACTTAGTACTTAACCAAAAGGACTACACAGGTAAGCTGAATGCTCTTCTATTAGATCGGGCCACTTACCTCCCTATCAATTACAATCCCACCAACTCTCAAATTAGAAAACTTCACAGGCTCCTTAAGAGAGTCACTTCTTGGCCTGTAGAAGTTACCAACAAATTAAAGCCATTTAACTCTATACCCCCCCCCCGTATTTACGGACTCCCAAAAATACACAAAGAAAACGTGCCATTACGTCCCATAGTGGATGGCATTGATTCCCCACATACAAATTAGCTAAACATTTGGCCAAAGAGCTCACACACTATACTGGCAACACACCATCACACATAAAACACTCAGCCCATTTCAAAGCCAGCATAGAAAACCTTACACTCCAACATACTAAAATAATGGTCAGCTTTGATGTGTCCTCTTTATTTACAAATGTCCCACTCAAGGAAACTTTAGAGCTAATCCAAGCTAAATTTTCTCCCGATATCTCAGCCTTATTTCAGTTCACAATGAACTCAGGCTATTTCGTTTGGCAGGGAAAATTCTACCAACAAATAGAGGGGACAGCCATGGGTTCACCACTCTCTCCACCCTTGGCCAATTTCTTTATGGAGACCTTTGAAGAAAAAGCCTTAGCCTCTGCCTCACAAAAACCAACCATATGGCTTCGCTACGTTGATGATGTGTTCGCTATTTGGCTACATGGCTCTGAAACACTTCTCTCCTTCTTAACACACTTAAACAACCAACACCCCAGAATCAAATTCACTCTGGAAAAAGAGAAAAACAACAGCCTCCCTTTCCTAGACACACTAGTCACCCGCCAGCCTAATGGATCCTTGGTTTTCTCAGTTTACAGAAAACCCACCCATACAGGCAGATACATTCACCAACAATCCCACCCCACCCCCCTCACAACAATACGGAGTAGTGAAAACACTATACAACAGGGCTAAACTAATCTGTTCAAACGACTTGGCCCTAAACACTGAACTAAATCACATCCTCAATCACATGAATTACCTTTCTCAGCCAATGGCTACCCCGCCAAAAAAATCCAAAAAATATTAGAACCTACAAACCACAGATCCCCCCCCCCCCCACAACAAGGATTACTCTAAATCCATCACCATTTCCTACATCCGAGGCACCTCGGAAAAGATTACCAATATCTTAAAAAAACATGACCTGACCTCCTGTTACAAACCTTACAGAAAATTGGCATCCCTTATCTGCTCCACTAAAGACCAACCACTTCCCCTAGACCTACCTGGTGTTTACCAGGTCCCTTGCGGATTGTAAACTGTCTTACTTTGGCCAAACAGGCAGGACAACGAATATCAGAATTTCGGAACACAAGGACTACATCCGTTTTCACAAATACAGTCATTCTGGGCTTGCGGACCATGCTCTGGATACACGCCACAGAATACGGTGGAAGAAAGCTACGGTGATACACCGTAGCAAATACAAATTTGAAAGACTCTTTAAGGAATCAGCCTCAGCCCTAAGAAATTCTCCAAACCTCAACAGATTTGGTTGTATGCGACTGCCCCAAATTTGGGAGGCCTACATCTGCAGACCTTCAGCCCAACGGCCAAGAACACCTACTTAGCCCGCTAGAGGACACCATCAGGACTGTTAGGAGAACAATAGCTTCATCTCTTCATTCCCAGTTTCTGTGTTGTAGTGCCTACGTGCACGTAACTTTTTTGTAAGTTCCTTTAGAAAATGGCAATGTGACGTTGCCGAAATATCGGAAAATATTTATTAAAGTTTAATTTAATTTATATCCTTAACTACGTTGTTCTATTCCTTAAGTGTTTTAATAATGCATAACCAACGTATAAGCCTGTCTACAAGTATTATGTGCAATTTATAATTTTTTATAATTTTATACTATGTATTTGTTTCATAGTTTTATGTTTACTTAACTTACATGAATTACCTGAATTAAATAAAAATATATTTTTGTTGGATATGTCATTTCCAACAAAAATATTTTTTTTAAGATATAAGAGTTTATATCTTAAAAAAAAAACGATTTCAGAACCTAACCCTGCTTTTTCCATGTGATCTGAGTCTCGCATAATGTAACACGCCATTTTTGCGAAACTTAACATCTGCGTTATATGAGGGTTACCTGTATATGCAAAAAATAAGACAAATAAAAATTAAAAAATATATAAAACTTTCTTAGCACAGCCGCAGTACAGTAATGCAGCATAGGTTCACAATCTTTTGTGGGCCACACAGATGCACACATGCTCTCTCACCACCAGAAGTCAAGCTAAGGTAACAGCTGGCCAAATATGTAATGCTGTAGTAAACTATGGTGATCTATAGTGTAGCTTGTGTTTCTTTATATACACACACACACCACAAATGATGATCTTAATGTCCAGGTAAAAATATTAAGTAGTTTATTTTTTTTTAAATATCACCTACGTCTAGGTCAAAATATTAGGCAGCTTATTTTTTTTAAATATCACCTACACACATGCACCTGAGAAGTCACAAGACCTATAACACAACAGTGTTGTATGTGTGTGTGTGGTGTGGGCAAGTGGTTAGAGAGCAATAGGAAATCTGTTAATGTGCTTCTTGAAGAGATGGGAATGATTCAAGGGTCCAGTCCTTGGGCCATTGTTGTTCAATCTATACATTAATGACATTAGGAAGAGACTAAGAGGAGATGTGCAATGGTTTGCAGATGATTTGAAGGTAGGTAGAGCAATTAGCAATCAGGGATGGTGCTAAAACACGTGTCTAACTACTGACCTATCTGTATCTCTGGTGTGTGGTGAATTCAGAATAATAATATTCAGAATGATTTGAATAGACTGGAAAGTTAGGCAAATGAAAATGACTATCAGTTTAATGTTAGGAAGTGTAAAGTTATGCACTTTGGCATGATGATATTTCCAGCGGCATATTATATTAGCAGGGTTATGCCACAAGAAACTGATGAAGCTAGGGATCTTGGAGTAATGGTGGATAGGAATTTGAAGTTTAAAGGTCACATAGTAAAAATTGACAATACAGCAGAGTGAATAATTGCAAAGATAAGAAAATCATTTTGCCTCTTTAAAAGGTCTTGATAAGCCTGCACCTGGGCTATTTTCTGCAGATTTGGTCTACTGGGTTCCAAGGGGATAAAGAAAATGAGAAAAGAGTGCAAAGAACATATTGTGAACTTATAACTATTGTGAAATGGAGCCATACCTTAGAAACCATAGTTAGAGTTAAATGTATGTGAAATTAGCTAATAATCATTCAAAATTAACAGATCATCACCTTCAAATGTAAATAATTAAGCAAGCATGTGTTGTCACATGCATCTGTGGCAGACGAGTGGACTAACTAATCAGGTGGTTGCTGGTATTTCATGGGTACTCGTATATTTTTTCCCAGATTAAAGGAGGTGCTGAACAATCCACTGCCAGAAAAGCAGTTATATCTATAATATGAGTGTAATGGCTTATCACGACACAACAGGTAAAAGAAGTAAACATAATTATCAATATTTTGCATCATTTCCACACAATGCAGAAATAAGCAAAAGCAGAAAATATTCAAACTAGTGACCTAATATGTCAACTATGTCCAGAGAGTGCAATGAAGGATGTTTGCCTGCTTTGGTTTTGTTGTCTCTGCAAGTTTTTTGCATCCAAATTCATTTAAATTAGAAATGTTCTATAGATCATATATTTTTCTATATCTTTCTGCATGAAGAAGGGTGTTAAAACATGTATACTAACCAGCTGTTTCCGAACTGATTCATAAATACACAGTTTGGTGTTCTGCTCTTTTAGTTACAGATCAGGCAGAGTACTCATGAAATGCAAGTTTCCATTGACAGTATATCCTGTATGCCTAACTGATAGCAAAAGGGAAGTTGGTTTGAATAGTAGTTTGGCATTTGTATACTAATTTAAATACTGGTTTGGTGTTTGGTATAGGCAGTTTTTAATTAGAATCAGAATTTAATCAAATGATCCTTCTGCAATGCAAGTTACTATTACTGTTTCCAGGTGGTCAACTTCTCCATGTTTTTTTGTTGGAAATTTTTCCACTTGGTTATACTATAAATTTAAGGTACCAAGAAATTATATACTTGATTTAATCCTTTATTCAAGTGTAAGCAAACAAAGTTTGCGTTGCTCAGTCCTGAAATAACTTCAGGACTGAGCAACTCATATAGAAGTTAATAACTTCACATCGCTTGCCTTAGTAACCCATAATGCAAAGAACATCCTTACAGACATGTATAATACCATGCTTGGTATCCCATAATTTTTCTTTCAGAAACTGTAAGTTCCAGTTGGTAAGTTCATTTCTGTTGTCCATCCAACTCTTTTACAGTCTTCCTCTTCTTCTCATTCCCTCAATCTTTCCCAATCATTTTCATTAGGAATAATATGACCAAAGTGCATCAACTTCTGTTTAGCAATCATCACCTCCAAGGAACATTCTGTTATATTCTTTTTATCTTTTTCTAATTTATATTCTTCTTCTTCTACCTTTTGGTGCTGTCCACTGCTGGACGAAGGTCTCCCCCATGATTTTCCAGATCACTCGGTTTTCTGCCTCTCCCATCCATCTCACTCCTGCAATTTGTTCCAGTTCATCCATCCATCTTCTTCTCAGTCTTCCTCTTTGTCTTGATCCATCCATTGGTCTCCACTCTGTTGTTTTTCTAGTCCATCTCCCATCACTGCATCTGGCAATATGACCAGCCCATCTCCACTTAGCCTGTTTAATGTATTTTACAATATCCATGACACCTGTTTAAGATCTTATCTAGGTATTTGTCTACCTATCTCTTACTGTCAAAGGCTCAAAAGGGTCAAAGCTGTATAACTGAGAGGAGACCTCCACATAGCCTTTAAAGGAATGCGGAGAACCGACCAGGGCTTCTGACCTAATGTCCAATCCTCACCTTCTCGTGGTGCACCCTGTTGGGTATCTACTTTGATACTGAACGAACGAGGATGGGCTGGCAATTTGGGATTTAGCCGACCAAATTGTATTCTTATTGGTTAAACCAAAATAAAAAATGATGGTACAACATGACAAAATTTCATGCCGGCTGGGGCATCGCCCGGTTAAACAAGGCCCCCGTTGTTTTCGCCAGGGAACCAGGGCGAACAGCGAAAAGTCAGCTACTGGAACAAATCTGAAAACAAACCCCAACTCAACATCACCAGAGTTAAAGATCGGTACTATCAACATAAGAAGCCTGAATGGCAAAGAAATGGAGCTAGCTGAGGAATTAGATAAGTACCAGATCGACATAATAGGGGTGACTGAAACAAAAAAGACAAAAACTGATGAGATCTTTCTGGGCAATAAATACAAAATGTTATATTCAGGCAATGACAATCAAGGAAAAGAAGGAGTAGCCATAGTATTCAACACAAAATACGAGGCTAATCTTCTTGAATGGCAGTCAGTCTCAAGTAGAGTAATGTGGGCAAATATGAGAATGGGGAACTGGACAATGAGACTTATTTGTGCCTATGGTCCCACAGAAGGCTCTACTAAGGTAGAAGTGGAGGAATTTTTTGAGGCTTTAGAAAAAGCAACTGACACAATGAAAAAGGAAAAGTTGGTCCTTGTTGGGGATCTAAATAGTAGAGTAGGAAATGATTGTGAGACATACAAAAATATTTTGGGAAAATTTGGAGAAAAGAGCAAAGCTAATAATAATGGCAAATATCTGTTGGATTTCTGCTCAGGACATGGACTGGTTATTACTAACACCATGTTCCAACATAAAAATGTGCACAAATTCACATGGAGAGAAGAGGCTAGGAATAAGAAAAGTCTCATTGACTATGTTATTGTTGATAGTGATGTTTTCTCCCTGGTGCAGGACACCAGAGTGTACAGAGGATTTGAAATTGGAAGTGATCACTATTTAGTCTTGAGCAGGATAAAATTGAATTTCATATTGAAAAGAATAACATGTAAGAAAGTTTTAAAGCGAATAAAAGTTCAGCAGCTCTCAGATGTAAACTGTAGACTAAAATACAGAAATATTATTGAAAATAAAATGAAAGAGTTTGAGAACAGGAATCAAACCTTGGAGATTCAGTGGCAAACTCTGAAGGAAACATTGATTGATTCTGCAAGAGAGGCATGTGGTGAGGTTGTGTGCAAAGATAAAAAAATCAGAACTCCCTGGTGGACACAGGAAGTTAAAGAGGCAGTGAAGGAAAAGAAGAAAGCATATCAAAAGTTCCTGGCAAATAAGTCAGCTTTTACTCTTACAGAATACAGAGACAAATGTAAGAAAGCTAAACAGTGTGTAAAACTAGCTAAACAAAAGTCATGGGAGGACTTTGGCAAGAATATAGAAAATAAATATCAAGAAGGTGGCAAAATATTCTGGAGGTTGTTGAAGAAGCTTAGGAATGGAGGAAAGAGTGCTGTAAAAGGAATTAGAGATGATAAAGGTGAAATGAAAACAGGAGAAAAAGATATCCTTGAAGTATGGAGTAATTACTTTGAAAAACTGCTAAATGAAACAAGCAGTGATGACAGCACAGTGATAAAAAACACTGACCAGGCATGCAGTCAGGAATACATATCCATACTTGAAGTAGAAAAAGCCATCAAAGGCTTGAAATGTGGAAAGGCAGCAGGAGTAGATGATATTCGACCAGAAATGCTGAAGTATGGTGGTATAAGAGTCTTACAGTGGCTGCACTGCATAGTTCAGAAAGCCTGGACAGAGGGACGAATTCCCGATGATTGGAGTAGAGCTCTCATAGTACCCATATATAAAAAGGGAAATAAAACTGAATGTGAGAATTACAGAGGTATTTCCCTACTGAGTGTTCCTGGTAAGATATATACAAGTATACTTAAGAAACAGTTGAGAAGAATTGTGGAAGAAAAGCTTGGTGAAGAACAAGCTGGATTCAGGCCAAATAGAGGCTGTCAGGATCAGATCTTCACTTTACGACAAATAGTCGAGAAAGCATGGGAATATAACAAAGATCTGTATTTAAGTTTTGTCGATTTGGAAAAGGCATATGACAAGGTGCCAAGAGAGAAGCTATTCAATACGCTGCAGTTATATGGTGTCAATGGGGCATTATATCAAGCAATACTTAGTCTTTATTTGAGTTGTGAGTCAGCAATTAGAATTGAAGGAAGTACAGGAAGATGGTTTAATGTTAAATCTGGTGTGAGACAAGGATGTACATTATCCCCTCTGTTATTCATTATCTATATGGATCACATTATGAAGGAATGTGGTATTAAACCTGATATCAAAATTGGAGATGTTAATGTCAGCTCTTTGCTTTATGCGGATGATGTTATACTTCTAAATAAATCCGCTACAAGTCTGCAAGATTCTCTGACTAAACTGAATAGCTGTTGTAATAGATATGGTATGAAGGTCAGCAATAAAAAGACAAAGACAATGAAAATAGGCAGAATCATTGAAAATGTCAACTGTGTTGTGAATGGAGAACCTGTGGAACAAGTAAAACATTTTAGCTACTTAGGCACAATTTTTACTGAAGATGGTAAACTAAATATAGAAATAGACAACAGAATCAGCAAAGCTGGTATCGTGGGAAGTCAATTGAATAAATTCATATGGAATAAGAAAGAAATTAGTCGGAACACTAAATTAGCTGTATACAAAACTGTGTTCAAACCAATTTTAACTTATGGATCTGAGAGCTGGGTCAGAAGTAAAACACTTGACCAAAGACTAGAGACCGCAGATATGAGAGTCCTGAGAAAGATTAGAGGCGTGAACAGATGGCATCAATGGCAATATCATATTAAAAATGAGGATATTAGGAAAGAACTTGACATTGTCAGCATCCAGGAATGCGTTAGCAGAGCTAATCTCAGATGGTATGGTCACTTAAATAGAATGGGAGAGGAAAGATTAGTAAAACAAGTGTTCTCTGCCAGGTTGGCAGGAAAACGACCCAGAGGAAGACCAAGATATAGGTGGATTGATACGGTACAAAGTGCCTTAGACGATAGAAATATAAGATCTGATAATGTTGGAGTCTTGACAAGTAACAGACTGATTTGGAGGAAAATTGTAGATAGGAAGTTAGTAATGATGTAATTTTTTCATGTAGTACTGTCATATCCTGTACACCCCTTGAGGGTACATGGCAGGAATTTGATGATGATGATGATCTCTTACTGTTATTTTTAGCATACTTCTTTCCATGCAATGTTGTGTTGTTCTCAGCTTTTTGTTTAGGGCTTCTGTTAAAGTCCATGTTTCTCCTCCATATGTTAGGACAGGAAGTATGCACTGGTCGAAAGCTTTCCTTTTTAGACTCATAGGTATGTCACTTCTGAATATGTCTCTCATTTTCCCATAAGCCAGCCATCCAAGGTGAATTCTTCATTCAATCTCTTTTCTTTGGCACTCCTCAAAGGATAACAATTGGCCCAAATATACATATGAAGTAACTTGTTCTATTTCATGCTTTTCAACTTTAACAGTTCAATGGTTAATATATTTATTCATCATTATTTTTGTTTTTTCTCTATTTATTTTTAATCCAATTACTCTGGAGGCTTCATTTAGCTGATTTAGCCTTTCTTCCAGATCTTCGAGATTATCTGCTATTAGGACAATATCATCTGCAAATTTCAGATGATGCAGCATTTCTCCATTTATGTTTATTCCTTTTGTTTCCCAATCTGTAAATAATTTGGGAGATATGGTGTCGTCTTGCCGGATGCCTTTTTGTATTGGGAACTCTTCATTGTGTTTATATAATTTAATTACAGAAGTTGCATTATTGTAAATATGTTTTAGTGTTTCAATATATAGTTTCTCAGTTCAACTGAATCAAATGCTTTTTCATAGTCTATATAGGCCAGACATAACGGTTTGTTGAATTCAACTGATTTTTCAATGAGCTGTCTTAATGTGTGAATATGTCCAAAGTATTGTAATTCTTTATAAATCCAGCTTGTTCACAGGATTGTGTTCCCTCTAGTTTAGATTTTATTCTATTATTTATAATTTTTGTGAAAACTTTATGTATGGTGGGGAGTAGGCTTATAGGTCTATAGTTTTTAATTTCTTCCTTATTGCCCTTTTTAAAAATTAATATTATTAGTGAATTGTTCCAATTTTTTGGAATTTTTCTCTGTTTTAGGCATTTATTAAAGAGTTTACTCAGCTGTTTGATGACAGGGCTTCCTTCAAGTTTTAAGAAATCTACCATAATTCCATCTTCTCCTGGGGCCTTTCCATTCCTCATTTCTCGCAGTGCCATTTCCACTTTGCCTTGTAAGATCTCAGGGGCATCATGTTCTTCCTCACTCGAGTTATCCATAAATGATTCTTGGATGGCATGGTCTTTGTCTTCATAGAGTTAAGTATAAAATTCCTGAATTCTTTTGATTATTACATCTCTATTTTTTATAAGTTCACCATTTCTTCCTCTTACAGCAGCTATTTCCTTTGTTCCAACTGATAATGTTCATCTTAAGACCTTCATATTACTATTGTTTTCTATTGTTTCTTTAATTTTCCTAGTATTATACGATCTAAGTTCATGTTTCATCCTTTTACATATAGTTTTACAAATTTCCGCATATTCTATTTTATTGGTGTCATTCAAATCTCTTCTTTTCTTCATCAGATCTAAGGTTTCCTGTCTTAGTTTTTTCTCTCTTTGGTGCCTTTTTACACCTATTTTTAGTGCACAATTCAAGATAGATTTTGTTAATATTTCAATAACATCATCGATGGTAGTAGCTGTGTTTAACTTTTTTAGTTCATTTTTGAGTAATTCTCTATAACAGCTTTTATTGTGGTAGAGGTTTTGTAGATTCACTAAATTGGACTTTTTTCTTATGAGCTTATTCGGTTTCCATTTTTTGTTGATCCATACTTTTGCACTTACTAGTCTGTGGTCACTTCCTGTATTAAATCTATTACGCACTTCAGTATTATTTATTATATATCTTCTGTTGGAGAGGATGAAGTCTAGTTCATTGTAAGTTTGTCCATTTGGGCTTCTCCAAGTCCATTTTCAATTGATTTTCTTCTTGAAAAAGCTGTTCATAATAAAGAGGTTATTTTCTTCTGCAAATTCAATAAGTCTTTCTCCTCTTTCATTCCTCTGTCCAAATCCAAATTTACCGATGCAGTTCAGATGGTCATCTCTGCATTAAAGTCACCCATTATAATTATGTAGAATTCTTTAGAATTATTTAATGTGGATTCTAATGTTTCATAGACATTTTCTATCTCCTCATCTGGATGGTCTGTAGTTTGAATTAGAATTTATATTCTAATTTCTAATATTATATTATATTAGAAATATAATTATATTATATAAATATAATATCCAGGAAAACCTCGCTTAACGTGATTAATTAATCCATCAATTAATGTGTGTTAAGCGAATACAATAAACAATAGGAATAATTATAATTCATCCATCAGTTAGCATAAATTCGGAAAAAAAATTACAGTATAAGCTATATTAGAGGATAAAATCATCAAAGTTAATAAAACTCAATTGCTTAAATTTTCATCTAATGTCTAAACATTTGATCGAGCTACTTTTTTACAAAAAAATTCAGTAAAGATGTTTGAATGGTGGTTGACTTTTTCATCTTGTCATGCAATTTGCGATGGCTGGTAATTGGATTGCTTTATCAAGATTTCAGTGCACTTCGAAGCTTCATTCCATATCAGGATCAACATCAAACAAAATCTCTGTAGCATACTCGATGTGATTGAAAACTATCTCAAGTCCTTTTGTAGTTAGCTTCTTAGTCATACAATTCTCTTCTTGTTGTCAATCCTTATCTTCTTCTTCATACGCACGCTGTTCTTCAAGTTGAAGGAGATCATTCTTGCTTAATTTTCTGAATGGGAATCGAGTAAGTTTCTCACATTATATATGTTATTGGCCATTGCCAGTGGAAGATTGTAGATGCCCCGTTCTACTTTCATTGTAATTTCTAATTTAGAAATTTGTTTGGGAGTGACAGCAAAGTTATGCCCTAGACCGAGAGCGTTCTTGGCTTCTTCAGTGAGTGTTTCAGACGATAGGTTATGACCAAGTGGTCTCGTCGAAGTTGCAGTCGGGACTTCGTATGCTGCTGCTGTTGTACTTTTGTAAATTCTTTTTTTGCTGCAACTTTGGAGATGTGATGTAGGACAGTCCACATTTCAGGATTTAACACATTGATTAGTTCTTGTTGTAGAGCTGTTTAGCTTACTAAGCTCTATGCAAGTAGCGCCGATTTGTTCTCAGAGAAGCGCTAAACTTGCCCATCGATAAATACTATGTGCCTTTGCCGATTGTCACTTTTCTTTAGATTTCAGAAAAGATGGAATGATATCGTTGTCGTGGCATCGTTTAAGGAAGGCTAACCTGTTCAATTTTCTGGACAATTTCAGTTTCAACTTATCAAACCATCACGCTTTGTATACAATATCTTCTCCGTGCAGAATCATCAATCTAACAGATAAGCTTAGGTGTTGACATTATTCATGACTTATTTTTTAATGGTATTAAGAACACCAAACAATTTTATCAAGGAGATGTTTTATTAACTGCTTATATTTCGCTGAATTTCAACTCAGCATCATCAGAGCACAACACACTTGTACACGCGACAGTGAATGAGTGAAACAATACAATTGCAATGGACAAAAGATCTAAAGTCCTATTTTTGGTGCCCTCTAATGGGGGAAGAAAAAAAAAACAGCCATGCAGGAGTTTCTCCTAGGATAACAGTCTCCCAAATTTTTGGCAAATTAATGCAACCATATTTGTTAAGGTTAGCAGAATTCTTCAAAGCCACTGCTGACAAAAAAGAATCTTTCAGATCTGTAATGACTCCTAAATAGCACATTCGTTTTCTTCCATCTAATCCTGTCTGAAGGAGTGTCCAAAGTGTGGTCTACCAGTCCTCACTTGCCATAGTAATAGTAGCGAATGTATTTTTCATGTTCTTCCAGGCGGATGAACCTAAGCTTATCTGTTAGATTGATGATTCTGCCATCATAATCATTTGCCTGAATTATCTTTTGCAATTCTTCATGAAACTTGGCTGCAGAATCTTTATCAGTACTAGCAGATTCCCCAGTTATTCTTATGTTATGCAATCCAGCACCATTTTTAAAACAGTCAAACCATCCTAAACTCTCAGTAAACCTTTTACATTCCTCTTGAAATATGTACAAATATTGTGATGTACAAATATTGAGAGCTTTAGCCTCAATATTCCTTATACTAAGAGGTAATATATTTTGGTTACAATACCCAATCCATAGTAATAGAAGTAGTTCCATCTTGATCCTTAAATGGCTTTTATTTCGGGTGATCTGCATGCTTAAAGAAGCAGTAGCAACTTTTCCTTGTTCTTCGTATTCTTTGCTCTTATTTAATATAATATGAACTGTAGACTCGCTGTATCCCAGGTCTCTCACAATCATTGTATTACTAGTGCCACTTTCATGTCTCTTAATGATTTCCAGCTTTACAGCTTGCTACAGATTGGCAACAAAATATTTTGCGTAATGTAAAATAATCGCGTTAACTCATTAATTAAAAGCTTAAAGTGAGAAATAGTATCATTTCACTCAATCGTGCTAACTGATTATCGTACATATCAAATTCGCGTTAAGCAGGGTTTTCTTGTAATTATATTATTATATTTAATTTCTAAATTATATTCTCTAAAACCTTCTTATTGGTCATGAACTGCAAAACACTTTTGTTTTGCAATTCATGAGGTACTTAATAGTCTCCTCCACACCCATAATTCAAATGAATCAATTTGCTTTCTATCTTTCTTCTTAATAATGCAGCTTTTACATCCATACATCACTACTGGAAATACCACTGCTTTGACAATTCTAGCTTTCGTGGCCTTATCACACCTCTATCTTTCAAAATTTTTGTCAGGTTTAACATCACTTTATTTCCCATGCCTATCCTTCTTTTAATGGCATCGTCACATTTACGGTCATTTCTGATTCTGAACCCCAGTAAATCATAACTTTCAACAATTTCTATTTTCTCTCCCTCTATTATAAATTCATTTAAATTTCCAGAAGCCATCACTTTTGTTTTGCTAATGCTTAAATTAAGCCTGGCTTTGTTACTTTCCATCTTAAGCAATAGAATCAACTGCTCCAGATCTTCCTTAGTTTCTGCCATGAAGGTTGTATCATTGCTTGTCTTAAATTATTTATTTTCTGCCACCAATCTTAATTCCAGCCAATTCTTTGTCTAAATCAGCCATTCTCATAATATATTCAGTATAAATATTAAAAAGGTAGGGTGAGAGTAAACAACCCTGCCACAGCCCCTTTTTCCAGAGTGATAGAAGAAGTTCCATCTCAATCCTTAAATGGCTTTTATTTCGGGTGTTCCGCATGCTTAAAGAAGCAGTAGCAACTTTTCCTTGTTCTTTGTATTCTTTGCTCTTATTTACACTGTCTGTTTCTCCAAAGACAGTTTTTACTTAAACTTCTTGGTTGTCATACAGTTCTCTTATCAAGAGAATTACATGTCTGTTCAGGTATTCCCATTGATCTTAATACAATCAACAGTCTATTGTGATCCACACAATCAAACGCTTTCTTATAATCAATAAACAGATGAATACTTCATTCTGAAATCTCTTAATCTTTCCATAATCTATTTCATGTCCATCCATCTAAAGATTTGCTACTTGGTCTCTAGTTCTTCTATCTCTCCAAAAATCTGCATGTTCTTGTGGCATTTCTGTATATTCATATACGGCTCCAACCTTCCTTGGATAACTTTCAGCACAACTTTACTTGCATATGAAATAAAAGAAATGGTTCTATGATTTTCACAATCCCTGGGATTTGATTTTTTTTGGAATTTGGATGAACACTTATGTTTTCCAATCTATAGGCCACTATATTTTCTTCCAAAATTGTTGATAAATTTCAGTCAATATATTCACTACTTCATCCCCAGCTGCTTCTCAATAATTCCACTGACACTCCATCAGCTTTTCCTTTTGGCAGCTGTTCCATTGCTGATATCACTTCACTTTTCATTATCATGGGTTCAGGGATTCTTAAGGGTCAAAGCTGTATAACTGAGAGGAGACCTCCACATAGCCTTTAAATGAATGCAGAGAACCGACCAGGGCTTCTGACCTAATGTCCAACCCTAACCTTCTCGTGGTGCGCCCTGTTGGGTATCTACTTGGATACTGAATGAACGAGGATGGGCTGGCAATTTGGGATTTAGCCGACCAAACTGTATTCTTATTGGTTAAACCAAAATAAAAAATGATGGTACGACATGACAAATTTTCATGCCCGCTGGGGCGTCGCCCGGTTAAACAAGGCCCCCGTTGTTTTCGCAAGGGAACCAGGGCGAACAGCGAAAAGTCAGCTACTGGAACAAATCTGAAAACAAACTGCAACTCAATATCACCAGAGTTAAAGATCGGTACTATCAACATAAGAAGCCTGAATGGCAAAGAAATGGAGCTAGCTGAGGAATTAGATAAGTACCAGATCGACATAATAGGGGTGACTGAAACAAAAAAGACAAAAACTGATGAGATCTTTCTGGGCAATAAATACAAAATGTTATATTCAGGCAATGACAATCAAGGAAAAGAAGGAGTAGCCATAGTATTCAACATAAAATACGAGGCTAATCTTCTTGAATGGCAGTCAGTCTCAAGTAGAGTAATGTGGGCAAATATGAGAATGGGGAACTGGACAATGAGACTTATTTGTGCCTATAGTCCCACAGAAGGTTCTACTAAAATAGAAGTGGAGGAATTTTTTGAGGCTTTAGAAAAAGCAACTGACACAACTAAAAAGGAAAAGTTCGTCCTTGTTAGGGATCTAAATAGCAGAGTAAGAAATGATTGTGAGACATACAAAAATATTTTGGGAAAATTTGGAGAAAAGAGCAAAGCTAATAATAATGGCAAATATCTGTTGGATTTCTGCTCAGGACATGGACTGGTTATTACTAACACCATGTTCCAACATCAAAAGGTGCACAAATTCACATGGAGAGAAGAGGCAAGGAATAAGAAAAGTCTCATTGACTATGTTATTGTTGATAGTGATGTTTTCTCCCTGGTTCAGGACATGAGTGTACAGAGGATTTGAAATTGGAAGTGATCACTATTTAGTCTTGAGCAGGATAAAATTGAATTTCATATTGAAAAGAATAACATGTAAGAAAGTTTTAAAGCGAATAAAAGTTGAGCAGCTCTCAGATGTGAACTGTAGATTAAAATACACAAAGATTATTGAGGAAAAAATGAAAGAGTTTGAGAACAGGAATCAAACCGTGGAGATTCAGTGGCAAACTCTGAAGAAAACATTGATTCATTCTGCCAGAGAAGCATGTGGTGAGGTTGTCTGCAAGGATAAAAAAAATCAGAACTCCCTGGTGGACACAGGAAGTTAAAGAGGCAGTGAAGGAAAAGAAGAAAGCATATCAAAAGTTCCTGGCAAATAAGTCAGCTTGTGCTCTTAGAGAATACATTCTTGCATTTGTATTCTCTAAGAATACAAATGCAAGAATGCTAAACACTGTGTAAAACTAGCTAAACAAAATTCATGGGAGGACTTTGGCAAGAATATAGAAAATAAATATCAAGAAGGTGGCAAAATATTCTAGAGGTTGTTGAAGAAGCTTAGGAATGGAGGAAAGAGTGCTGTAAAAGGACTTAGAGATGATAAAGGTGACATGAAAATGGGAGAAAAAGATATCCTTGAAGTATGGAGTAATTACTTTGAAAAACTGCTAAATGAAACAAACAGTGATGACAGCACAGTGGTAAAAAAACACTGACCAGGCATGCAGTCAGGAAAATACATATCCATACTTGAAGTAGAAAAAGCCATCAAAGGCTTGAAATGTGGAAAGGCAGCAGGAGTAGATGATATTCGAGCAGAAATGCTGAAGTATGGTGGTATAGGAGTCTTACAGTGGCTGCACTGCATAGTTCAGAAAGCCTGGACAGATGGACAAATTCCCGATGATTGGAGTAGAGCTCTCATAGTACCCATATATAAAAAGGGAAATAAAACTGAATGTGATAGAGGTATATCCCTATTGAGTGTTCCTGGTAAGATACGTGCAAGTATACTTGAGAAACGGTTGAGAAGAATTGTGGAAGAAAAGCTGGGTGAAGAACAAGCTGGATTCAGGCCAAATAGAGGCTGTCAGGATCAGATCTTCACTTTACGACAAATAGTTGAGAAAGCATGGGAATATAACAAAGATCTGTATTTAAGTTTTGTCGATTTGGAAAAGGCATATGACAAGGTGCCAAGAGAGAAGCTATTCAATACGCTACAGTTATATGGTGTCAATGGGATATTATATCAAGCAATACTTAGTCTTTATTTGAGTTGGAAGTCAGCAGTTAGAATTGAAGGAAGTACAGGAAGATGGTTTAATGTTAAATCTGGTGTGAGACAAGGATGTACATTATCCCCTCTGTTATTCATTATCTATATGGATCGCATTGTGAAGAAAGTGGTATTGAACATGATGTCGGGGTTGGAGATGTTAATATCGGCTCTTTGCTTTGTGCGGATGATGTACTTCTGAATGAATCCGCTGCGGGTCTGTGGGATTCTCTGACTAAGTTGAATGGCTGTTGTAATGGATATGGTATGAAGTTCAGCAATAAAAAGACAAAGACAATGAAAATAGGCAGAATCATTGAAAATGTCAACTGTGTTGTGAATGGAGAACCTGTGGAACAAGTGAAACATTTCAGCTACTTAGGCACGATTTTTACTAAAGATGGTAAATTAAATATAGAAATAGACAACAGAATCAACAAAGCTGGTATGGTAGGAAGTCAATTGAATAAATTCATATGGAATAAGAGAGAAATTAGTTGCAACACTAAATTAGTTGTATACAAGACAGTATTCAAACCAGTTTTAACTTATGGATCTGAGAACTGGGTCAGAAGTAAAATACTTGACTAGACTAGAGACCGCAGATATGAGGGTCCTGAGAAAGATTATAGCCGTGAACAAATGCCATCAATGGCAATATCATATTAAAAACGAGGATATATTAGGAAAGAACTTGACATTGTCAGCATCCAGGAATGCATTAGCAGAGCTAATCTCAGGTGGTATGGACAGAAAGATTAGCAAAACAAGAGTTCTCTGCCAGGTTGGCAGCAAAACGACCCAGAGGAAGACCAAGATATAGGTGGATTGATACGGTACAAAGTGCCTTAGACGATAGAAATATAAGATCTGATAATGCTGTAGTCTTGACAAGTAACAGACTGCTTTGGAGGAAAATTGTAGATAGGAAGTTAGTAATGATGTAATTTTTTTCATGTAGTACTATCATATCCTGTACACCCCTTGAGGGTACATGGCAGGAATTTGATGATGATGATGGGTTCCTGTGGTGATAATTTATGTCTATAGCTAAATTCACATATACACTACCTGTCTCATTTATCTTGTCTGCACAAATATGTATCAAATTTGATGTCATGTGTCTTTTTTTATTGTCATACACTAAATAAATAAATACATATGGCTAAATTTTTATATTTCAGTAAACCACATCTGCTATCATTACAAGAATTATTGAAAGTATATTCTTTATCAATTACAGGCATTATTTATTATATAAATCACAAAACGTGTCATTTTTAATAGTGTTCACTATATTCTTAAAAATTACACACACACATATATATATAATTTTTATTCCTACCTTTTGTAATCAGCAACTGTTTACATTTTTCCATGGAGAACTCAACATTAACACTTCTTCTATCTAATTTTACAGCTTCATCGACCAATAATTTACTTCCATTCAACCTTTTTGACACATCTAATGTGCATTCTGTTGTACGTAAAGCTTGCAACTGGGACGATTTTTCAATGGTATCCATGCATTTCATATCAGAGCTAGACAACATTTCAAACATATCACCTATCTTTTCTTCTTTTTTATAATCTACATCATTATCATCTTCATTTTCTTCTTTTTTGTGATCTACATCATTATCACCTGTATTTTCTTCTTTTTTGCAATCTACATCATCTTCATTTTCTTCTTCTTTGCGATCTCTATCAAAATCATCCACTTTTTCTTCTTTTTTGTAATCTATATCAATATCATCTGCATTTTCTTCTTTTTGGCAATGAGTTCTAATGTCATCAGAATCTGTGGTGGCAGCACGGGTCACAAAATTTAATACAGATTGCTTTTTTTTAGACACTGAATATTGTTCATGTGGTGATAATTTATGTCTATTGCTATTTTTTTTATATTTCAATAAACTAGATTTACTATCATTACAACAATTATTGAAGGTATATTCTTTATCAAAAGCAGACTGAGAATCCAATAATCCATTATCAACACAAGCCTTTGGTGGCATACATGTAATTTTAGAAAGGGGAGCTTCTTCAGTATTAAGATGATTGTTGCTGGCGTCATCAATATTATCCTCCTCCTCCTCCTGTTCTGTATGAAGAAAAGAACTACTATTTAAGGAATTTGAATTTTCTAATCCTTCTGCCATGCTCTTGTTTGCAAGTGATTCTGACACAGTAGTAGGGGATCTATAACAAGAAGCTAAATAAAGATATACAAATAATGAAAATATCAATATCTCACATAAATATGGAGAAATTAAAACTAAAATAATGCTTATATAACAAAATAAAACATAAGATTAAAGATTATCTAATCAGTTTGTTAAGGTATCTTTGGGTGGATAAAATAACTCAGAGCATAGGTTCATTAACTGGAAGCCATCCTGTCATTTAATGAGTTCATATATTTTATGATTTTATTTAGTTTTATATACAGAGTATGTAATTTTTTTTTTATTATTATTATTAAGAGAGACCTCCAGGGAGTCAAGGACTCATTGAGGGGAGGCTACATACTACATGCACCAGCTATCATAGTTGTTCTTGAATTTATTCACACTACTTCACATACAACATCCAATATGGCAATCCATTCCAATCACACACACCACTCTATGAGAAAAAAATCTAGCTCTTACTCCTTTCTTGAGGGCATTCATTCTCAGCTTCCAAGGATGCCCTCTCATCCTTTCTCCACCCTCCATAAAATGAAAAATTCCATCAATTGAAATCCTGTATGACTCTTTCAGAAGGCTGTAAGTTTTAATCAAATCACCCCTCTTTCTCCTGCTTGCTAGTGTCTGCAGCCTACAAATTCTCAATCTTCATAATCAGTACTCTACAATACTAATATCATTTTTGACATTCTCCTTTGCACCTCTATCCACTGTATCAGAATCACAAGGAAACCACACTGGAAAATTACGGGGAGATTATTCGGCTTTGAAATAATGTGGGATTTAATATCCCCTTAATTTAAATCATTTTTACGTCGCCGAATTGAAGCCTCCTGGCTCTTTATTTTAAATAATTTATTGGTACACCTTCTTGGCAATTCGTATAGCAGAGTATATGTAAGTTCTGTTCACTACCATCTTAGTATTATTCAGGTCTACCTACTCACTGATGAGAACTCAAAAAAGGTCGAAACCGGTCTGGGTAGTGACTTTCTCTCATAATGTAGAACAGTAATACATCTCCTAGGAGCTGTTGTTTTACATTATGGGTAAATACTAAGAACAGTGATCAGAACTTGCTCCACCTTTGCAACGAGTTGCCCTGACATTGCACTACCAGGTGTTGGCTTACGCTTGGACTTGCCGAACTTTATATATTCGGCATGAAACTCTTAGATTAGATTTCTATCTCTGAGTTTCTTATTTGGCTTTGAAATAATATGGGATTTAATATACCTTTAATTTAAATAATCATATGTTTTAATTTAGAACTCCTCCCAGTTTAATTTTAAAACTTCATGTATCAAACTTTTAAAATGCTAATATATATATACTAAATAAATTTCGTCTGATGATACTGCGTTCGTTTCCCCCTTTTTACGGGAGTTCACAGTACCATCTAGTTCCCCCAAATTTTATCCAGGCCCCGGAACCGGCACAGGCTGACGAATCAGACCTATGGCTGGGTCAGTATTCCTGACTGTAATCCGTGTGTCCTCAGACCGGTTTGCCTGCTTGCAGGATGAAAAACACCAGATAAACTGGCGGGAAAAACCCTGCTGTCCACGCCCAAGACCAGCTAACTTGGCTATGACTGAGGAAGATCTTTAAGCTCCTCACGTCGTTGACGGGAATCGAACCTAGGACACTCCTTCCCCAGGCATATGGTTACGAAGCACAAAGCCACTAGGCTAACCGCATGGACATATATATATACTGGACTGAAGGCATACAAGTCCTTTTATACCATGATAAATACTCAATATGAAAAGCGGTGAATAAGAAAAAAAAAGAAATGTTCATATCAACAATATCTTTATTTAAATTAAGGGGATATTAAATCCCACATGTGGGATTTAATATCCCCTTAATTTAAATAATATTTATATCGCCGAAATGAAGCCTATTGGCTCTTTATATTTAAGTAACAATATCTTTATCCCTAACTTCAGAATCCATTTTTTTAAAAAATTTAATTATGTATCCTTTTCAAAAATGTAACATAACAACTCTGAGGTCAAACCCACTTCGATAAATTGACTTCATTAGACTTCTTTTTAACCACTTTCCCTTAATCAACCAGTAATTTAATTACATGTCATGCACATATACATCAACATTAACCAGATTCTTTTTTGTTTGTTTTAACAGTGGTTGGTCAGTATAAATCACATAAATCACATTCACATCCTTGGTGGAACTGACTTCAAACCCCCCATATGATGTAACGATTCTAATAATTACCATGAAATTATATATATATATATATTTTATCTTATTTATTTATTTATTTTTGGTTTTAAACTTAACCTTTCTATCAACCAAGCTTCTATCAACAAATTCATTTCCTTTCCAGATGAAGTATAATAGTTGGTTTTTCCTTCTCTGAACTGATGAACACATATTACATAACCACCATAGATGATAAACAGTAAACGTGCACTACAGCGAATACCACTATGATGAAATGATGTGTTATAACAAACTATGGAAAAGTCCCAGCCTAAGAAAAGAGAACCAATGATATTTTAAACTCTCACTATTACAAGCAGTAAAAGCTCAAACCTTCGTGATGGCAAACTGAATTGCCTGGAATAATGTCACAATCAGGAGATAAAGAAAATGGTAGGAAATTGTAGATTGATTACAAAACACAAAGGAAAATTACAAGAAGTGGAACAAATGAAACTCAGCAGAATATAATACAGGGAAATTGTGGATTTGTTTAAGTTAAGGGATATTACATCCCATATAGTTTCTTAGCCGAATAAGAAACTCAAAGAGTTTCATGGCGAATATAGTAGAAACTATATAAAGTTCGGCGATTCCAAGCGTAAGCAAATACCCAAATACTGCAGCAACTGACCCTAAAGGTAGTGCAAGCTGAGGCAACTCGTGTCAAAGGTGGAGCAAGCTCCGATGACTATTCTTGATATTTACTCATAATGAGAACTTAGCTCCTAGGAGCTGTATTATTGTTCGACATTATGACAGAAGGTCACTACCCAGACCGGTTTCAACCTTTATTGAGGTCTCATCAGTGAGTAGGCAGACCTAGTTAATATCAAGTTTGTAGCGAACAGAACTTACAACCCTTCTACGAGTTTTGCCATGAGGTGTCCTAATAAATTATTAGATATATGAAGAGCCAAAGGCTTCAATTCGGTGACATATATAACATGTTTAAGTTAAGGGATATTACATCCCATATAGTTTGTAGAAATTGTGGATATTAAACAAAACAAAAGAAAATCGTGTAAAAAACAAAAGAGATCACAGGAAACAGAACAGAGGAAATGGCAGGAACAAAAGAATCATGAACTAACAACAGAACAAAGTAATCATATACTGATTACATAACAATAAGGATTGACAGGATCTATATGTAATGCACAAAAAATTAAACAAAACATACAAATGCAAACAATAACAGAAGACAGGAAAAATCTAGAAGAGTATAAAATTATAAAACTAATAATCTAGAACTGATGTTTACATTTCAAAACATTACATTAGCTTAATGTCACTTATCCAAAAACTTCATAATGAACTAAATATGTCCATGCCTTTTTTTTAGAGTAATTTATAGGTTTGATGTTAGTTTATGAAGAAACATTATCTCATTTGCAAACTATCAGATATATAATTCAAACTATCAGATATATATATCAGATATATAATAGAGTTTTGAAACAGATCACTCGTTCACTCTCCCTCTCTAGGTTTCTATACTTAAGTGGCAGTTGCTCAATATACTTAGCCATTGTGCATGCCTGTTATTACTCAACTTAAAAATTCAACTTAAATGTCATATATGACTGTCGTAAGTTCACAGTGAATACCTATTACAGCAATATACTGTACTAGTACAATACTAATAATAACAATACAACTACTCCAATAAGACAAATGATATACAGTTTCAACTTTCTACTCAGTTCTTAAAGGAGCATATCATGAAGGAAAGTAATTTCTTCATCGTCATCATCAAATTCCTGATATATACCCTCAAAGGGTGTACAGGATGTTATTATTATTATTATCATCATCATCTAAGACCTCCAGGGAGTCAAGGACTCATCAAGGGAGGCTGTAAATTACCCAACCCAGCTATCATACCTTCCCATAAATTCATTTACAGTAGATGCACTCACTACCTGTAAGGGCAAATTATTCCACTCACTCACTGCTCTCAAGGAGAAAAACCTAGCTCTTAACCCTTTCTTGACTAAGAACAACCGTAACTTCCATGGATGCACCCCATCTTCTCTCCCCACCTTCCATATAACAAAAAATTTCATCAGTTGAAATGCTATAACACCTATTCAAAAGTTTATAGACCTCTATCAATCAATCTATCACAATCTGTCCTCATAATCTATATCCCATAATCCAGATATAATCTTTGTAACTCTTCTTTATCCCCTTGGAACCCAGAGAGGCAAAATTACTTCCTTATCCTTGTCACGGTTCGCTTCAACATACCAATTATCCTCTGAGTTGTATTTGCAACTTTTGCTATGTGACCTTTGAACTTTAAATTCTGATCCATCAATACACCAAGATCCCTTGCCTCTTCAGTTTCTTGTAGCATAACCCTGCTAATATAATATGTCGCTGGAACTCTAATCACGCCAAAGTGCATAACTTTACACCTACTAACATTAAACTGACAGCCATTTTTGTTAGCCCAGATTTCCAGTCTATTCAAATCATTTTGTAATTTCTGAATATCAGTAGCATCCCTGATTGCCCTGCCTATCTTCACATCATCAGCAAACAATTGCAAATCTGATGATAGATCCTGCTTGATGTCATTAATGTACAGATTGAACAATAATGGCCCAAGGACTGAACCCTGAGGTACACCACTAGTTACCTTAAATCTGGCAGATTCACACCTACTGTATACCACTTTTTGATATCTGTCTGTCAACCATCTTCTGATCCAAGTCAATAGATTATGTTCCAGTCCCATATTCTCCAGTTTACACAACAGCCTACTGTGTGGTATCCTATCAAATGCCTTAGAAAAATCCAACATTATCATAGTGTATCCATTTCCTTTATCCAACTCGGCCGTAACATTGTTATAAAATATGAGCAAATTGCTAAAACATGACCTTCCTATAGTAAACCCATGCTGTTCCCTGCATAGTATAGAATGCTTGTCTACCCATTTCTGTATGTGAGTTCTTACCAACTTCTCTAAAATCTTCACTACCACACCAGAGATACTAATAGGTCGGTAGTTAGACACATCAGTTTTTGCACCACCCTTGTGCAATGGAACTAGATGATAGTACTACATGAAAAATTTACATCATTACTAACTTCCTATTTACAATTTTCCTTCAAATCAGTCTGTTACCTATCAAGACTCCAATATTATCAGGTCTTATATTTCTGACTTCTAAGGCACTTTTTACAGTATCAATCCACTTATATCTTGGTCTTCCTCTGGATCTTTTTCCTGCCAACCTGGCAGAGAACACTTGTTTTGCTAATCTTTCCTCTCCCATTCTATTTAAGTGACCATACCACATGAGATTAGCTCTGCTAATGCATTCCTGGATGCTGACAATATCAACATCTTTCCTAATATCCTCATTTTTAATATGATATTGTCATTGATGCCAACTGTTCATGCCCCTAACTCAGGACTCTGATATCTGCAGTCTCTAGTCTTTGGTCAAGTATTTTACTTCTAACCCAGCTCTCAGATCCATAAGTTAAAATTGGTTTGAACACTGTCTTGTATACAGCTAATTTAGTGTTTTGGATAATTTCTCTCTTATTCCATATAAATTTATTCAGTTGACTTCCTACCATGCCATTTTTGTTGATTCTGTTTTATTTCCATATTTAATTTACCATCTTCACTAAAAATCGTGTGCCTAATTAGCTGAAATGTTTTATTTGTTCTAATAGTTCTCCAATCACAATGCAGTTGATATTTTCAATGTTTCTGCCTATTTTCATTGTCTTTGTCTTTTTAATGCTGACCTTCATACCATATCTATTACAACAGTTATTCGATTTAATCAGGGTATCTTGCAGACATGTAGCGAATTTATTTAGAAGTATAACATCATCTGCAAAAAGCAAACAGCTAAGATTAACACCTCCAATTTTGAAATCAGGTTTAATACCATTTTCCTTCATAATGTGATCCATATAGATTAGGAATAATAGAGGGGATAATGTACATCCTTATCTGACACCAGAATTAACATTAAACTACCTTCCTATACTTCCTTCAATTCTAACTGCTGACTTACTACTCAAATAAAGACTAAGTATTGCTTGATATAATGCCCCATTAACACCATATAACTGTAGCATTTTGCATTCTCCCCTCTTGGCACCTTGTCATATGCCTTTTCCAGATCTACAAAACTTAAATACAGATCTTTGTTATATTCCCATGATTTCTCAACTACCTGTGGTAAAGTGAAAATCAGATCCTCACAGCCTCTAATTGACCTGAATCCAGCTTGTTCTTCACCAAGCTTCTCTTCCACAATCCTTCTCAAGTATACTTGCATATATCTTGCCAGGAACACTCAGTAATGAAATGCCTCTATAATTCTCACATTCAGTTTTATTTCCCTTTTTATATATGGGTACTATGAAAGCTCTACTCTAATCAGCTGGAATTCGTCCCTCTGCCCAGGCCTTCTGAACTATGCAGTTCAGCCACTAAGACTTTTATACCTCCATACTTGAGCATTTCTGGTCGAATATCATCTACTATTTCTTGCCTTTCCACATTTCAAGCTTTTGGTGGCTTCAAGTATGGATATATATTCCTGACTGCATGCCTGGTCAGCATTTTTTTACCACTCTGCTGTCATCACTGCTTGTTTCATTTACAATTTTTCAAAGTAATTACTCTGTTGGAACGTCCCATCCTGCTGTCTGATCCAATTATGATGGTTAATTGAACTTATCCTTACTTCTTTAAATTCCGTTTTTTATTTGTCAGATGTTGATTGATACTGATCCGAATATAGAGAAATTTATATTATCCTGTGCCACCTTATATTCAGATTAGTCTATATAACATAGAGGAATCAATCATCAACTAACGTTTGCAATCTCACTTTTCTGCAGGCCGAGGTTGATATTATCATTTAAGGCTTCCGTAAGGTCCAATAAATTTTTATGAGCGGTGCAGATGAAAGAAAATCAGGCAAACATCAAATTGAATTCAATAAAACAAAACATTTAATGCAGTGTTATACAACATGTACATCTAAGTATAACTTTCTAAACAAGATAATGCAATTGAACAAATTCAAAATATCTCTGAGATACAGGTAGCTATTCAGTTAGGTTTTAAGATTAAAGCCACAAATCTTAGATCTTATTATTCAAGACATAAGTATTTCTATCACAACCTGCCTCTATTCTATGAGAAAAATCATATCATCTACACATCAATTTAGTTCTAGTGCTTAAAATAGATACAATGCATTAAGTATCAAACATTCAACTCTCAGTTCTCTAAATTCTGCCAATTAATAGAAAATAGTTCTCACAATTCAAAGTTCCAGAATTCCAATAAATATTTTTATAGTTGCGGTTCTCTAATTCACTTCTAGTCTATAAACACTTAATTGAATCACAAGGCAGTTATCAATTCAAGTGGGAAACACTTTAGTGCTTCATTCTTTCAACTATTTAAAGTTAAACACCTCAGCTAGGGTATAGATATATTAGGCGGAATTAACTTTCATCTGCTTTACACTGGATGTAAAAAGGATAAGTCTTACCGGGTTACAACTTCTGCACATTGAATTCACTTAGGCACACTTTCAAAATTCCTGTTAACTAATTACTGTGAGGAAACACAAATCAAAGATATCTATGTTAACTGAAATATTAAACACAGAGCTACATAAGTCTTGACACATTAGATTTACATCATGTACTAATTCCTTATCTTCCACTATGTATTGACTTCAGCTCTGCAGCTTTCCTCCCTCTAATCATTAGAAATCTATCGTAATATCAGAATTCCATAGAGGTAGTTTTTAATGCCTATTTATTCCCGGTCCTTATCTTGTCGATTTTTCCGCATATCTCCACTTGCCCTTCGTTACTCACAACCGCTCTCTTCGCTGTCCCTAAGCTTTCTCCTCTTTACTTTCGTTTTCCAATTAACTGCGTTTATTCTTCCTGCCAAAATCCGGTTTTGCCAGTTTAGCTTACATCTACAGGCTTCTCTCTATATCATAGCCATTCATGTTCTAAGCACGCGCTAACTAAAAACAACTCCGTTTCTCCTTTTCTAGCCAATCAAATTCAATCAGAAGAATTACATAAAATCATATCAGCAGAATTCCACATATTTACATTATTTTTTTTTAGAAATAACAAATAAAGAAATAATCCGTAATTCACATAAAATACATTTAAATACGATAAATACAAATTCTTAATATATATATGCACAGCTTCTTACAACATTAACACAAGAATAATTAAAATAAATTGAATGACATTTTAATACAGAGTCCTTTCAGTACTAATACATATTCTAGATTAAATAATCAAGTAATAATAAACAAACTCAAAGTAATTATATGAATAATAATTTACAAGCAAGAGATTAACATCAAATAATATTTACAAGTGTTGCTTAAGTTATGGTAGATTATGTTAAATGTAAATGAAGTATTATAATTCTCAAACATCTTCATTCACAAATTAACAACTCCATAGATCAAAGATATCTTTTTCTCCAATTTTCATGTCACCCTTATCATCTTTAATTGTCCACTCGGTTAGCCTAATGGCTTTGCGATTCGCAAGCATATGCCTGGGGAAGGAGTGTCCTAGGATTGATTCCCGTCAACAACGTGAGGAGCTAAAGGATCTTCCTCAGCCATAGCCATGTTAGCCAGTCTTGAGCGTGGACAACAGGGTTTTTTTCGCCAGTTTATCTGGTGTTTTTCAACCCGCAAGCAGGCAAACCGGTCCGAGGACACATACGGATTACAGTCAGGAATACTGACCCAGCCATAGGTCCGATTCGTCAGCCTATGCCGGTTCCAGAGCCTGGATAAAATTTTTTTGGGGGGGGGGGGACTAGATGGTACCGTGAACTCCCATAAAAAGGGGGAACGCTGTATCATCACACAGAATTTATTTATCTCTAATTCCTTTTATAGCACTCTTTCCTCCATTTCTGAGCTTCTTCAACAACCTCCAGATTACCTTGGCTTCTTCTTCATATTTATTTTATGTGTTCTTGCCAAAGTCCTCCCATGACTTTTGTTTAGCCAGTTTTACACAGTGTTTAGCTTTCTTACATTTGTCTCTGTATTTTTTAAGAGCACAATCTGACTTATTTGCCAGGAACTTTTGATATGCTTTCTTCTTTCCTTCACTGCCTCTTTAACTTCCTGTTAAAGAGGCAGTGAAGTTACCTAACAGGGTGCACCACGAGAAAGTGAGGATTGGACATTAGGTCAGAAGCCCTAGTAGGTTCTCCACATTCTTTTGAAGGCTATGTAGAGGTCTCCTCTCAGTTGTATAGCTTTGACCTTTAAGCACCCCGGAAAGTAATTTAAAGTAATTAAAATAATTAATTTAAGTAATTCATTTTTTTATTTATTGATTTATTATTTATTAATATATTTATTTAAGTAATTAAGGAAAGTAATTTAAATAATTATAATTTTAATTTAATCAAGTCTTTATGAGTACATAAGGTAAATTCAATAATAATGCTGGTAACTAGACATTAAAATTGTGAACAAATTTATTTTGTTCAATATTTTGGGGTCGCTACTTTCTACACCCCCCCCCCCCAAGGAAAACTACCTCATAGAGACTTCTGAAGAAAAAGCCTTAACCTCTGTCCAAAAAAGACCTATAATTTAGATTCACTACGCAAATGATGTGTTCCTCCATTTGGCCATATGGCTCTGAGCCTCTTAACACCTTCCTAACACATATTAATAATCATTACCCTAGGATTCGGTTCACCTTGTAAAAATGAAAAACACAGTCTCCCCCTTCCTAGACACCTTGATTACATGCCAACCTGATGGATCCTTGACATTCTCAGTTTACAGAAAACCCACCATACAGGCAAATACAATCACCAACAGTCATCTCTGCTCTTCTCAACAGTATGAGAGTATTAAAATTTAAGTATATATCAGGATAAAATTGATTAGTGTCAATAATAATGCCCCACCACAGAACTTGAACACATTCACAACACTCTTTCTTAGTCAATGGCTGTAATTCCCTCCAAATTGAAAAAATATTAAAACTCCAAAACTGCATTCCTCCCTCCCCTCCAGAACAGAGATTACACCAAATCTATTACCATCCTATATATCCATGGCACTTAAGAAAAATGAACAAAAATGCTCAAAAGATGCAACCTTGTAATCACTTACAGACAACATAAAAAATTGGCATCCTCCATCCACTCTTCTAAAGACCAGCCACAGTCTCTTGACCTGCCAGGTGTCTACCTGGTAGCATGCAGCTGTAAGCTGTTCCTACTATGGCCAAACAGGCAGGACAACCAACATATGAATTGCCGAACACAAAGGCTACATCCAGGTCCACCACTATAGCCACTCAAGGCTTACTGACCATGCCTTGGACACCTATGATATGATACAATGGAAAAAGGCCAATGTACTCCACAGGAGCAAATCTAAAAATGAAAGATTTTTCATAAAATCTGCCTCAGCCTTAGGGGAAACTACCTCAAATCTGGGAAGCATTTCACCCTTAGAACTTCAGTTCAACAGCTGAGAACGCCCATCTCAGCCAACTAGGACTTTGGACTTGCCTTTATTGTTTTGCGTTAGTCATACTTACCTTATGTAGTGCCTGAATGCACATATCAATTTGTTCACTGTTCCCTGATAATGAAAGTTTGACTGATCAAAATGTGGGAAATATTAATCAAAAGTTATTTTAATTAATATATAGTGTGGGTTCTAACTTCCTTAAGTAATATCATTATTATTAGGTATCTACCTGGATACTGACTGAATGAGGATGGGCTGGCAATTTGAGATTTAGTCAGCCATTCTTAATGGCTTATACCATAATGCAAAATAAAGGTACATAATATGTTATGCATTAAAGATGCCAAGAAATTCTATTCTTGGTTTCATCATTTACCCAAGTGTAAGCAAACAAAGTTTGCATGTGAAGTGACGTGACTTTTCGTGCAAAGTTTAATGTATAGTATAATCAAGTGGAAAAACTTTCAACATGACATGCTGGCTGGGGCTTGCTTGGTTAAACAAAGCCAGTTTCAATGAAGGCCCTTTCCTGTATCAACATGACAATGCTTCCATCTATAAATCAAACTCTGTGCAGAAATGGTTTGATGAAATGGGTACTGAAGAACTTGACAGGCCTGCAGAGAGCCCTGATCCAACCCCAACAAACAACATATACCTATGAGACGAAGTGGAATGTCCACTGCAACCCAGGTTGAATCACCTGACATCAGTGACTGACCTCAAAAATGGAATGGAAGTGCTGCATCAATATACGAAAATCAAGCAGAAAGCTTTCCCAGAAGATCGAATACTGTCATAAGAGCAAAGGTGGACCAATTCTATAGTAATGTTTTTTATAATTAGAGTGAGAGTTAGGATGAGCAAGCATTCAGATATTTTTGATTAGATAGTGTAGATATACACATGTATTCCCAGGTTGATTGATTTGGCATGTCTTACATATACTTTCTATGCAAATAACTGTTTTTTTGTATAACAAAAATAACAGTTTTACATCTTGTAATAAGCTCTGCACCCCTTTGCAATTTGGTTGTTTGTTTATAACTGCATTAATCAGTATGTTCTCAGCTCCAAGGGAATCATAATAGTATCACATAACTGACTAGAGAGCAGCATAACCTCTATTCATTTCCTTCTTAATTCATGTAGCAGTCTATTCTCTTTGTGTATATTCAATGATGATGTGATGTGATGAGATATTTGTCGTGCAATATTATGGTTTAAATGAAATGTTTCTTATATAATTTACATCTCAGTCATTTAATCATATCTATGAATTATGTTAGTATCAATCACCAATCTATGGGAAGAGAGACTGAGAGGAGAGATCACAAAAAGGGAAAGGAAATGGAATGGAATTTATGCAGATATTGAGAGAAAATTACTTAGAAATGATACATGAGGAAAAGATTGTGGATAAGAAAAAGATGAATGGCAATCATTCATGTGAAAGCAGTTATACCCGATATACAAATATATATACACCCTCTGTCCAAAAAGAAACCGACCTTTTCAAAAATAGAAGACAATAGTGGCGCCACCTGTTGCACCACTAGTTTCTTCTTTCACTATCTTTTTGTTGTCAAAAGCATCAACATTCATTAGTGTTGTGCCAACTGTTTGACATTTGTTTCATTAGAAGCCGAGTTATAGTGCCAAAAGTGACAGTGTGTTTTGACGAACAGTTGGTCGTCACGATATTCATGCCGTACGTGACGAATTCTCGCTATCAATTGCTTCAAAACTTCGAGATAAAGCTCACCATTGACCGTTTGGCCAGGCGGAATGAATTCTTTGTGGATAATGCCCTTGGAATCACAGAAACAAATCAGCATTGTCTTTACTTTTGACTTCTCCAAGTGATTTTTTTTTCGGATGCCCCTCTTCTGGTAGTCTCCACTCAGCATTCTGGATGCTCTTCAGCATACTCAAAACACCACGTTTCGTCACCAGTGACGATCATTTCAAGGAAGTTTGAGTCCTTATGAGTGGTTTTAATGAGGTCTTTGCAGTGTTCAATTCAATACATTTTTGGTTGTCGGTCAACTTGTGGGAAATAGATCGCGAATTCAATTTACGAAGGCCCAAACTCTCGGTCAAATTGTTCTACACAGTTGATTTTGGAATCCCCAATTCATCTTCAATCAATCTCATGGATGATTTCGGGTTTTCTTTGATGAAATGATGCACTTTTTGGATGTTAACTTCGCTCAGTCCAGTTTTTGGATAGCCCGGCTTTTCGTCATCCTCAAGCGTCTCATGACCACTTTGAAATCGCTTAAACCACTCGTAAACTTGAGTACAGGATAAGCATTCATCACTGTATGCTTTTTGAAGCATTTGATGTGTTTAGGTAAAACTTTTACCAAGTTTAACGCAAAAGTCAATCGCAGCTCTCTGTTTGAAACTCGTTTTCTGACTGTTTGTCAAAACACAGTCACTCTTGGCACTATAACTTAGCTTCTAATGAAACAAATGTCATAAACAGTTGACACAACACTAGTGAAGGTTGCCGCTTTTGACAACAAAAAGATACAACAGGTGGCACCACTAGTTTCTTTTATTTTCGAAAAGTTCAGTTTCTTTTTGGACAGAGGGTATAAAAAATATATATATGATAAATACTGACAGTATTATCACAAATATTGTCTACATAATATGGAGCAATACTGATACTTGGAAATTCAATAAAAGTGATGCTTTCATTACAATAAATTTAAAATTGTTCTAATTTTCCGAATTTATATATCAGTTAAATAGAAAGAAGATCTGAAACTTTATAGAAGCAATAAAAAAAATCCAATTGAAAATAAATGTAGAAAAAATAAAGGAAATAATTATTTTATTTCTACTTTCTTTTTTTTTTCATTTCCAGCAAAATCTTTGGTTAACTCAAAGATTTGGAATGAAGAACAGTGACAGCTTATTGGTAGTCTAAGTATTTTTGTATACAAAAGGATAGCAGAATGCAGTCAGTGCAATAAAAAAATGTAAAAAGGAGGGGGAAAAAGGCATCAACTAATAAAACTGTTTTTTTTTTTTTTGCTTTTTGTTTTTTTTTGCATATTATAAATGCATGTATCAATTATGAAAGAAATCATAAGTGCAAGATGCAGAAAAATAATCTAAAATTAAGCAAATTATAATTCTTAAAATCCATGCCCATAATATCTTATTTCCTGCATGACAGCAAACATGAAAACAAAATGCATTTGACACACACACAAAAGCATTTTGATGATTACATTTCTTAACTAGCATAAATTTTTCAGTGAATCTTTTTTTTCCTCAATAGATTTTGTTTCGACTATTATTTTTTCAATGAAATATCATTTGATGAGTTCTGAAAACATAATACAAGATATAATAAACATTACGAAATATGCAGAGATATTTGAAATAATAAAAGTGATCAAACAGCCTATCTGGCCAGACTGTACAAAATATGTATAGTCTGAGATTTTTTTCCCTCATAAGTGACCTAAACAAAATGAAAAATTTTGTCTATGCATACAGAGCATTTGCCTTGAACACCAATGGACTTAAACAAATAATTTGTATATTAATATTTATGAAACATGCTGTAGAAAAAAAAAAATTTCCATATAAAGTAAACTTCCAAAACTCACATCTGAAGGATTTAATAGGCTGATCATCTTGATTTGCTTTTGGTGATGAAAATTTTCTCTTCAAGTGGGTAAGTGTTATCTAAAGGAATTGAAAATTGAATACAGAACTATCTTTAAATAAATATACCATGAAATAAATGAATATGAGTACTCAAGAATATATAGAACCCCTTCCAATCCAATTAATTTTTTCTTCTTTTCATACACTTTCAATAAGAGACTAGTTCGTTATTTCTTATATGTTCAAATTTTCTTCATAGCAACTAATCTCATAAGATTATAAGTATTTCATGCTATTACTTACAACAATGCAAAAAACAAAATTAATATTATAACGTATGAGCTGCTAATATTTTATTGAATCTCAAATCAGCATCCTCAGAAAAGAAAACGTAATTGTGGAAGCATTTCAAAATTGTAAAGTACAAATTAACATCTTATCATAGTATCCCTGAGGGTTTGATTTAAAGCAGTTGACAGTTGTTGAGATGAAGATGGTCTTGAAGTGATCGCCTTCCAAAATTTTGGTAAATTACTGCAGTCATACTTGAGGATCAGAGAATGTTCATACACTGAGGTTCTGCTTATGCCGGCTCCAAAAATAGTTCATTTCTATTTAATGTCATATGAAGCATATGACATGGGAGGAGGGGGAGGGATGTTCATGTGAGGTGTGTCAGTTCTGACTTACTATAATGATATGCATGCATTTTTTTTTCCAATGCAGATATTAAGAGAACTTCCTGTCTACCCACAGTAAGCTAAGTTACACACAAAAGGTACTGCTGGATACATTAAGAGATTGTCTATAGAATGGATGAGTTAACAGTTTCTATAGACAATCTCTGAACGCAGTGTTTCCCAACCTTTTGATGTTGCAGACCCCTGTAGTGAATGTTAATTCATCGCAGCCCCCATAAAATCCAAAATGGAAATTTCATATTTTACATATCATAAAGTTGAAGTAATAAATTACAATTTTACAACACTAAATGTGTCATTTATGACAATGCAATACTGTTATAAATGGAGATATTCGGAAGAATATGACATATCAATTAGGCCAGGTGTGAGCAACATGATAAGATAAAGTTTAATGAAAATAAACTATCCCACGGACCCCCTTTAAATTACTCGCGGACCTTCGGGGGTCTGCAGACCAAAGGTTGGGGAACACTGTCTTAACGTATCCAGCAGTACCTTTTGTGTGTAACTTAGCTTACTGTGGGTAGACAGCAAGTTCTCTTAATATCTGCATTGAGAAAAAAAAAAAGAAAAAGAAAAATGCATGCATATCATTATAGTAAGTCAGAACTGACACACCTCACATGAACATCCCTCCCCTCCTCCCATGTCATATGCTTCATATGACATTAAATGGAAATGAACTATTTTTGGAGCTGGCATAAGCAGAACCTCAGTGTATGAACATTCTCTGATCCTCAAGTATGACTGCAGTAATTTACCAAAATTTTGGAAGGCAATCACTTCAAGACCATCTTCATCTCAACAACTGTCAACTGCTTTAAATCAAGCCCTCAGGGACACTATGATAAGATGTTAATTTGTACTTTACAATTTTGAAATGCTTCCACAATTACATTTTCTTTTCTGAGGATGCTGATTTGAGATTCAATAAAATATTAGCAGCTCATACATTATAATATTAATTTTGTTTTTTTGCATTGTTGTAAGTAATAGCATGAAATACTTATAATCATCTTATGAGATTAGTTGCTATGAAGAAAATTCGAACATATAAGAAATAACAAACTAGTCTCTTATTGAAAGTGTATGAAAAGAAGAAAAAATTAATTGGATTGGGAGGGATTCTATATATTCTTGAGTACTCATATTCATTTATTTCATGGTATATTTATTTAAAGATAGTTCTGTATTCAATTTTCAATTCCTTTAGACTTACCATAATTTTTTTTTTTTTTTTTTTATCAAACTGGGATATTTCTGAGAGTTTGCTCAAAACAGAAAGTAACGCCTTCTATGCTAAGTACTTATGATTCAAAAGGCTAAATAATGGAGTGGCTAAGAAAAAAAAACATTTTGTAGTAATAATTTTTAATTACTCTTAACTGAACATAACTTATTATTAAAAAGTTATTAATATTTATCACTAGCGTGAACTTTGTTTAAAAATTCTTTGTTATTTTTAATCGCATTGAAAAATTCACTACAATTTAGTTCACTATTAAGTTTGCAGCGCAATACAGCTTTTACTGTTGATTCAGCCATTCTACCTCTTTCTTCAGACCACATGTTATTCATTATTGAGAATATCCTTTCAACAGGTGAAGATGTGCCTGGCAGGCTGAAAATGTATTCTATAATTTGGACAAGATTAGGCAATGAAATGTTCTTTTCTTTGAAATGACTGAATAGTTGTATCCATTTTTCTTCGCAACTTGTATTTTTCAAAATGTCATAGTTTGCTGACCAAAAAGCTTTTGTAATCACCACTTCATCAAACAGTTCATCCATGTTTATTGCATTATTTGCAAGAGTTTCATTAATCTTTTCACCTGAAGCTTCAATTTCCGACCAAGTTAATTCATTGTTGTTTACCCAAGTAAAAGATTCTGCTCCACCAAAACTGTTTTCCCAAAGCTCAATGTAAGAAAGCCATCGGTCATAAAATTTTGTAAACTCTTGTAGTATTGTATTAATATTAATACTTACATTATTTTCCAGTATTCTAAAAAGCTGTTTTGCTTCTTGAGGTATAAATTTATTATCATGCCTTACCTCAAGATTTGTTTTTAATTTTCTAAGTTCAATGACAATATCTGTTGCACTCGCTTTTGTACTTTCCATAATCAAGATAGATTTGTTAAACAATTTGAGTTGCCCGTGCACAAACCACAAATGCATTTCACCACAATCATTATCAAAGAACTGTCATTATCATCACCGGACAGTGTTCTTGTGAAATAAAATATGATTTCAGTCCCTCATAGATTTCAAGTATTCTGTCAATAGCTGGAAGTAGCGAAAGAAAACAGGTGTTGCCATGTTGAAGAAGCTTTTTATACTCTACATCGACAAATTCACAGAACGCTTTTAGTTGAGTGACTCAAACCGTATAAATGTAGAAATATTTATAAATTTTGACTACTAAAGCTTCTATTTCAATTGGTAGAACATCAACTGCAGTTTGAAGACAGTTGTGAATGATGTGAGCACCGCAACCAGTGCCCATAACATTTCTTCCTAGTTCCTTCTTCAACTGACTGTAAATATTGTTTTCTCCTCTCTGTTTTACACCCCCAAAATTGGTATTGCAGTTATTTCCACAAAATCCAATAATTTTTTTTTGTTATATTCTGAGTTTTCATAACTGACATTATATGGATTGTCAGTATTTCTGCAGTTTCACCGGGAATTGATTGAAAGTCTAAAAGTTTAACTTTTACTCCACAATCTGGTGCAAAATACCACACAACACATGGCACAGTTTTAATTTCTTTCCTGTTGGAAGAATCAATTGATATCTTCACAAAATTTGTTTTGTTTAAATCTTCACAAAGTTGCTGAAACAACAGTGGCTCAATCACATTAACATTGACAGCTTCACATTTTGTTCTACCCAGTCTAAACTTTGTTTCAAAAAGCTTTGATATCAATTTAGATGAACAATCGGCAGACTTAAAGCTGAGATTATGAATAGCAACATGAAATGCAAAAGTTGCTTCTTTAGCAGCTATTAAAAATTCTTTGTCACTTGGATCGGCACCTTTAAATTATGACAATATCTTTGAGGAGGTTCCTGCCGCTGCTAGACTAGCCTTATGTTTTGCACATGTCAAGTGATTTTTTATGACCGAACGCCCCATGAGTCACAGAAAATTCTGAAGAGCACTGTTCACATTTCACTTTGTCAATGTGACCACAAACTTTTTTCAAAAACAGATAATCCTTTTTTAATTCATCCGTAAACACACAGTTTCTTTTGTCATTTTGGGATAAAATTAATTTAATGAAGTAAAAAAATCACAAACAACACGCCAAAAAGAAACACCAACTCGCAATCTAAACTGAACTAAGATTGTGCATGCTCAACAACGATTTGAGATGCAACGTACAGGCCAGAATCAAAGTGGGGTATTCGTGTTGCCTAATCGCCATTTTCCGAGGCTGCACTTTTTGTACTGCGTGTATATTCTGCACTTTTAAATTTTTACCAAATAACCGGGACAAAATGACAAACTTGCTGGTACCATACCTTCAAACCGGGACGTATGGTAAGCCTAACTAATCTCATAAGATGATTATAAGTATTTCATGCTATTACTTACAACAATGCAAAAAACAAAATTAATATTATAATGTATGAGCTGCTAATATTTTATTGAATCTCAAATCAGCATCTTCAGAAAAGAAAATGTAATTGTGGAAGCATTTCAAAATTGTAAAGTACAAATTAACATCTTATCATAGTGTCCCTGAGGGCTTGATTTAAAGCAGTTGACAGTTGTTGAGATGAAGATGGTCTTGAAGTGATTGCCTTCCAAAATTTTGGTAAATTACTGCAGTCATACTCGAGGATCAGAGAATAGTTCATTTCTATTTATTGTCATATGAAGCATATGACAATAAATAGAAATCCAAAAATAGTTCATTTCTATTTAATGTCATATGAAGCATATGACATGGGGGGGGAGGATGTTCATGTGAGGTGTGTCAGTTCTGACTTACTATAATGATATGCATGCATTTATTTATTTATTTTATTTATTTTTTTTTTATCCAATGCAGATATTAAGAGAACTTCCTATCTACCCACAGTAAGCTAAGTTACACACAAAAGGTACTGCAGGATACGTTAAGAGACTGTTGGATCTTGGAGTTCTGGTAGACAGGAAGTTGAAGTTAAGGAAGTTGTAGTAAAGACTGCAAATACAACTCAAAGGATAACTGCAGTGCCAAAACAAAAGTAAGATAACGTAGTCTTGCCTCTTAACAAGGCAATGATGACTCACCTACACTACTGTATGCAGATCTGTTCTCCTGATTTCTGAAGTGATGCAGATAAGGAGAAGGCGGTGCAAAGGAGAGTCTTAAAGATGATATAAGGATCACTATGTTTTTCTCTAGTTGATCCTCTGTATGACTGGAATGGCTTGCTTTTGGAGGTGGTGAATGCAGGTAGTGTGAATGAGAAAAGTAATGACAGCTGCTGTGGGTGAGATGTGGCCTCCCTTGAGTTTGTAAGTAGTGTCTATAGAGGAATAAGATCCATAATATTTTGGAATATTCCATAAATTCAGGGAGGTTGAGCATAAGCTGAGCAGTATTTAAAAAAATAATAATAATTTCAAGCCTCTTTCTTATGGTATTAGTGGAATATAATCTATAATCTTGAAAGTTTTTAAATGTGAATCTTATTCCTGAAATGTTTAAAAAATACTGTACATTACTACCATGGATTGGCTAAGGTTTAGATACTATGGTAATCCCACTCTAATGACCAAAGATCTTCATGCCACTTCCAATAAGTAAGTGGGGGATCTCACACCAGAAAAGGAACTTCATCTTCTACTTAAAAACATTTTCAAACATCTGTGCCAACATTGAAATGCATATATGATCCTTTTAAAAGAGTATGCAATTTTTTTCTAATATATTCTGTTTGATTTACTATTTTTCTTTTCAGTAAATATGTACAAAGGAAAATATATACAAAAATTTTTAAAATACTCAAAGTTGAGCAGCTTTCAGAGGTGAACTGTAGACCAAAATATAAAAATATTATACAAGAAAAAATGAAAGCATCTGATAACAAGAACCAAACACTGGAGATTTGGTGACAAACTATAAAGAAAATACTGACTGATTCATCCAGGGGAGCATGGTAAAGTTGTTTGCAAGGATGGAAAAATGACTCCGTGATGGACTCAGTTCTGAAAAAATAAAAATCTGCTCAGAAGTTCTGTGGGTATCGAGACAAAGAAAAGAATGATAAGAACGACACAAAGAAAAGAATGATAAGAACATTAGCATAACCAGCTTTCACATATGGAAGTGAGACCTGGGTATTCAAGAAAAAAGTAAGACAACAGTTAATGACCTTTGAAATGTGCTGCTATAAGAGAGCTCTGAAAATCTCATGGACAGATTACACAACAAATACAGATGTTCTACAGAGAATGAAAATACAGAGATCATTATTACAGGAAATGATCCAGAGAAAGATGAGATTGGCAGTACATGTACTGAGAGGTTCAGCAGGACTTTCCCATAATTTTTCCTTTTAACAATTTTAAAAGGAAAAATTATGGGAAAAGGATCAAGAGGTAAAAAACGAAGGATATGGTTTGAAGATATAAGATCATGGACAGGATCACATGGCTGTGCAGAAATAAAAAGGAAAGCCACCAACAGAGAGAACTGATAGGACATGGTGCTGCATCCTCTCACTGAGGAAGCTACATGATGATGGACTCCAAAAGTTAAAGAGGCATTTTACCTCTTTAACTTAAGAAATCTTGGAAAAGAAGAATCCTTATAAATCCTAGCAAGTAATTCATCATATGCTCTGAATGAATACAGGGAAAAACATAACAAAACAAAGCAATATGTATAATTAGTTATACAAAAATAGTGGAAAGACTGGCAAGTCTGCATAGCACCACTTGCACAGGGGGGAGGACTATGAAATGCTCTACAGATATAAATGGACACTGCAGCTTTGTCTGGTCCTAAATCTGTTTAGCTGGCTCCAGAAGATCTGACAGTTTGATCTGTGATAAGGTACTAGTTTATAATTTGTAGTTCAGTCCAGTCTTCTTTACTTGTCCTGAGGACTATCATCTCGTGTTTCCATGAGCAAGATTGGAGATCTGGAAATAAGGCGGCAAGTTGGATGTGGAAAATATAGATGTATGGGAAGGTTGATGATAATTCTAATTTTATTTCTTTCTTTCATGATAGCTTCTCTTCTGAAGCTTGCAGGAGTGATGTGGTAGAAGACAGGTGACCATGGGAGAGGAGTAGACCTTAAGGTACCAGAGATGATTCTCACTGTTGTGTTCAGCTGTGTATCCACAAGAGTCATGACTTCTGCTCCAGATTGGCAAGCAATGCTCTGCACTGAGAAGACAAGAGTCATGGCTGTAGTTCTAAATGTCAAAACATTACAATCCCAAGTTATACTTGTGAGCTTGTTTATAATATTATAAACAATATTATATTATAAAATTGTTCTTGGCAGATATCTTTCAATTTTTTTTTTCCCCACTCTCAATCTCCAATTGATCTTTCATCATTCACTACCTTTGGATTCTAGCTGCAGAAAAATTTGGAAAAATTCACATGGTTGCTTTTGACATTCCTAAGGCATCTGATGAGGTCTAGCAGCAGCCTAGTCTACCTTCTATCCTTTGTAGTTGGGCTACAGCTTCTTCTCAGGTTGTTTGCTACTACATGTCATAGTAGATGATTTCCTCTCCTCAGATTTATCCACCAAAGCAGAAGTACCCAGGGCTATGTACTTTCATACACTCTCTTAATCCTGAACATAAATGACCTACTCTCACTGACTACAAATCCTAGCAGGTGGGATAGCATGCCCATAAAGAGATGTAAAACCTTCTAAATCATTTTCATCTGGATCTCCATATACATAGAAATTCCAACTATACACCTCAATGTTTCCTTTACATTACTATGCAAACAAGGTACAATGAATTAATGTGTGCATTCTTTTTACTAAAAGAGCTCATCTAGAAAATAATAACCATAATAATAATTATGACAAACCTTTCCACCAGAAGTACCAGGAGAACTCTGAGATGCTGCTGAGAAAAATGCTAAGAAAAAAGAATAAAAAAATTATTTACTTATTTATCAAAAAGAAAAGAAACCAAGTAACTGAAAATTAAAGTAATTGAAGAAACAAACCATAATACTTTGAATAATATCAGGAGTATAATGAATTATAATGACTAGTTGACTAATTATAACTATCAGTAATAAATAATTTAATTTCTCAAATAGATATATCTACAAATTGCTACCTAAAAAAAAAAAAAAGGGAACTGACATAGCAAAAAAATTAGAATGCAAAACTTGCAGCATTCAAACTCAGACAATGAAGTTCAAAACAATGAAATTGATGTTCAATTTATAATAAATTTAGTTTAATCCTTTATCCAAGTGTAAGCAAACAAAGTTTGCACCTGAAGTATCTTCAGGACTGAGGCAATTCGTGGTAAAGGTGGACCAAGTTTTCATCACTCCTTGTCTTAGTATCTCCCATTGTGCTTTGCATTATGGGAGATACTAAGACAAGGAGTCTTTGCAGACATGTATAATGCTATGCATTAATGGAAGGGCCACTACCCAGACCCAGAGATGGTGATACTAAGGTGGAAGCAATGGAGAAGTCATATTTACTATACGAGTTGCCAAAAGGTGTCTCACCTTATTATTAATTTACTCTGGATTTAGAGAAAGATGTTGAAAGTTTTTTCCCACTTGGTTAGACTATTATAAATTTAGTTTAATCCTTTATCCAAGTGTAAGCAAACAAAGTTTGGCCTGAAGTATCTTCAGGACTGAGGCAACTCGTGGTAAAGGTGGACCAATCTCTCATCACTCCTTGTCTTAGTATCTCCCATAATGCAAAGCACATTTCCTTGCAAACATGTATAATGCTATGCATTAAGGTAAA
Organism: Typopeltis vanoorti; assembly: GCF_054136105.1. NCBI lineage: Eukaryota > Metazoa > Arthropoda > Arachnida > Uropygi > Thelyphonidae > Typopeltis > Typopeltis vanoorti. Next base: position 33,869,467 of record NC_143565.1, read on the forward strand.
GGCCATTACCAAGACCGGCTTCGACCTTTATTGAGGTCTCATCAGTGGGAATCAGACCCAGAGATGGTGATATTAAGGTGGAAGCAATGGAGAAGTCATATTTACCTATACAAGTTGCCAAAAGGTGTCTCACTAAACCACTCACAACCAAGTGGGAAAAAACTTTCGACATCTTTCTCTAAATCCAGAGCAAATTAATAATAAGGTGAGACACCTTTAGGCAACTCGTATAGGTAAATATGACTTCTCCATTGCTTCCACCTTAGTATCAGCATCTCTGGGTCTGGCTCCCGCTGACGAGACCTCAATTAAGGTCGAACCCGGTCTGGGTAGTGGCCCTTCCCTTAATGCGTAGTATTATACATGTCTGCAAGGAGATGTGCTTTGCATTATGGGAGATATTCAGACGAGTGATGAGAGCTTGGTCCACCTTTACCATGAGTTGCCTCAGTCCTGAAGATATTTCAGGTGCAAACTTTGTTTGCTTACACCTGGATAAAGGATTAAACTAAATTTATTATAGTCTAACCAAGTGGGGAAATAACTTTCACAATGTTCAATTTATTTATGATGAATATTAGAGAAGTCTGGTTACATTAACCAAGCATTGTTAACCAAATCCCTTTATTTACATTTCCCAGCCTGATGGTTTCAATGAATATATATACCTGCAAAGATTTGAGGGAATTCAAACTCTTCAGAAGAAAGGCCTGGTCACTGGTAATGTAAAATTGGGCAATGAATTTCATTACTCAGTTTAATACTTTGATTTTCTTTCTACAAGCAGCCAAACACTATGTTGCAGAAGTCTAGAACTAAACACAACAGAAGAATAGAGATGTAAACCTTTCTTCATTTCAAGGGCATAGCATGAAAGCAGCTATTTTGCAACCTGGCCAATGGACAGCATAATGAATCAAACTCGGTGCTTTATTTTTTTTTAAAAAAGAAAAAAAAAAACAGGCGCCAGTACTCATTCTTTGCAAGCAGGAAAAAGTAAAAATCAAAAGGATACGAAAAGGAAATTAAAAAATTATTTTCTGATATTGTTACTTTATAGTGTGATAATGTTTCTGAATATGAATGAAAATTAAGCATATAACACATAGTTTTAAAAAAATACAATAAATTCTCTAATGCTCTTTATTTCCCAAGTGCATTTAGCCCTAACTAATTTTCTGAACTAGTGAGGAACCAATCTCCATCCTTCAGGCTTTATTGATAGGGAGCCTTAACTATCAATAAACCAAAACTTTTCAGGAGAGTATAGCAGACAACTGCTGCCATCTCACAGCCCTAAATCTTGACACTTGTATTACTATCTGTAATAGTGCATTAATTTTATTGAGATGTAGTGCTAAAAACTCGCATTTCTGGGAGGGGGAACTCTACTTACCTGTGTGTGAGACTGACTAATTCAGGAAGTGATTGAAGAAAGGATTAGAAAAAGATCCTCTAATTGGTGACTAAAATCAAACTTCGAGCAATGACTGTAAATGCCATTTCCACAGGGCTCAACAGACTTCAGCATAGTTTATGAAAGATAAATTTATTGCACAAGTATATAAAAAATAAGTAAAATGGATGGGATTATTTTTAATATAAAAATTCCAATAAGCCGACTTCTTTCTTTACTGTTTGTATCTACTGTTAAATGACATTTCCAAAGCAGCAGCAGCCAGAAATCAACATATTTTATTGGATCGAAATGTGCCATCAGTGGACCTACAATTTTAACAAACAGTAGTGAAGACAGTGTTTTTGTTATCACCAAATCTCTGGTTGGGTTGACGATCGTCACTTGTGAATTATTCACTTGTTGAAAGTGTTATCATAGTGAGTGTTCATCAAATGTTTCAATTTTCCTGAAAACATCTTTTCAATTAGGTATTTTTGGAATGCAAGACTTTCATTTAACTGAAGCCTAATTGACAATTTTCTAACTTCACTAACTAACTTAACTTCACCAAATGTTATCACTTTAGAGCATCCTTAGGCCACCATTTCCTATCAAGTACTCAAGCATATGGTGTTAAATCAGCACTTTTCTATCAAGCAGCCTGTCTTTCTATTGAATATTTCAAAATTTAGAAGCTTTTGGATTCAATGGAAAATGATTTCTGTATCTATCCCATGAGGTGAAGTGAAACTTCTTGAAATCATAGATTTCTGGCAGCTTTGATGGCTAATTTGTAACATTTTCTTGACACCATTTCTCTTTCATGAAAAAGTTGTACAACTTTATAAAAAAAAATAAAATAAAAATAAAATTCACCCTGCATAGATCTATATCACATTCTTCAAGTCCAAACTCAAATCTAATAACTCTTGAGCATCACACATTAAACCTAAGTCTAATACAAAGTTTGTAGTTGTAATTTTTCTATAGTTTTTCATACATGCATCTGGTTCAATTTGAATCATTCTTCGCTTATTCCAAACACTGAAACAGACCAAAAACTTGGTGCTACCCACTGAATGCTTAAAATTCTTCCAATTTTTAATATCAAGTGAGTTTTCAATTCTCTGATATTATGTGATGATGCACTACACATAAAAGTTTGTCAATAAATAATTTAAATCGATTGATACCTGAAATGGATTTCGTAGTATTGCTAATTGATAGTAGTTCTAATCAATAATAAATTTAGTTTAATCTTTTATCCAAGCGTAAGCAAACAAAGTTTGTGCCTAAAAATATCTTCAGGACTGAGGTAAGGTGGTACAACACTTACCTTAACATAGGTAAGTGTTGTACCACAACCATACCTACAACATAGGTAAATATGACCACTCCTATTGCTTCTGCCTTAGTATCACCACTTTTGGGCCTGCCTCCCACTGACGAGACCTCAATAAAAGTCGAAACCAGTATGGGTAGTGGCCCTTACCGTAATGCATAGGACATTATACATGTCCGCAAGGAGATGTGCTTTGCATTATAGGAGATGCCGAGACAAGGAGTGATGAGAGCTTGGTCCACCTTTGCTGCGAGTTGCCAACACCTGTTGGCAACTCACAGTCCCTCAGTCCTGAAGATATTTTCAGGTGCAAACTTTGTTTGCTTACACTTGGATAAAGGATTAAACTAAATTTATTATAGTCTAACCAAGTGCAAAATAAACTTCCAAATTCTAATCAATTATTAGCACATTGCTACACAATTAATAAAGGGAATTTTTCTTTTGGTTTGGAACAGCACTCTTACAAACCAACATAATTGCTGTATCATCATATGTTTTCAATCATACTGTATGAATGAAGATAATCGAGGAGAGAATCAAATATCCCTTTTACAGTAATGCTTTCGAGTTCAATCAAGTCTAAAAACAAAGTTAGGGCTGAGCTCATTCCACAGTCCAAAAAACGTTCGAGTGTACGAAGTATACAACAAAGTGATTTGTTGCTCAATGTATTAATTTATTAATGATGAATGAAATTTTAATGTTTGGCATAAGGATTTTATTAGCCAAATCTTTTCTCATTTCATCTATACTAGTAACTACATTAGTAGTTATAAGTAGTGATGAAAGATTTTAATACAGTTCAATTCTCAAGTTATAATGACTGGTAATTAGTTTACGGAATTAACAACGTATATAAAGTATATTAATTAAAGGTAACTTTAATAAATAACTTCTATATTTCGGCAACGTCAAGTTGCCATCTTCAGGAACATAAAGATATGGTATGTGCACGCAGGCACTAACAAAAGCAAATGAGGAAGAAAGTAAGAAACTAATATTGTTCCTAAAGTCCTAATGGTGCCCTCTGGTGGGCTAATTTGGTTGACTTGACAGTTGGGCTGAAGTTCTCAAAATGTAAGTCTCCCAAATTTGGGGTAGTTTCATGCACCCAAATTTGTTGAGGTTAGGAACGTTTTTTAGAGCTGCTAAAGATTCCTTGAATAATCTTTTGTATTTAAACTTGCTGCGGTGTATTATTTTTGTTTTCTTCCAACGAATTCTATGGTAGGTATCTAAGGCAACACATCATCCACATAACGAAGCGAAATAGTGGGTTTTTGTGGGGCGGAGTTCAAGGCTTTCTCTTCAAAGGTCTCCATAAAGAAATTGGCCAAGGGTGGGGAAAGTGGTGAACCCATGGCTGTCCCCTCTATCTGTTTGTAGAACTTTCCTTGCCAAACGAAATAGCCTGAGTTCATTGTGAACTGAAATAGGGCCGAGATATCAGGAGGAAACTTGGCTTGGATGAGCTCTAGGGTTTCTAGAGCTCAGCTTAGTACTAGACTGTACTACTTACCTCCCCATTCAATATAATCCTACCAGTTCTCAGATTAGAACTCTCCACAGACTCCTTAAGAAAGTCACTTCTTGGCCTGTGCAAGTCACTAACAAAGTAAAACCTTATAACTCTAGACCCCCCCCCCCCGATTATATGGACTCCCAAAAATACATAAACAAAATGTGCCATTACGTCCCATAGTGGATGGCATTGATTCCCCACATATAAATTAGCCAAACATTTAGCCAAAACGCTCACACACTATACTGGCAACACACCATCACACATAAAAAACTCGGCCCACTTTAAAGCCAGTGTAGAAAACCTCTCACTCCAACACACTGACATAATGGTCAGTTTTGACGTCTCTTCCCTATTCACTAATGTCCCACTCAAAGAAACCCTAGAGCTCATCCAAGCCAAGTTTCCTCCCGATATCTCAGCCCTATTTCCGTTCACAATGAATTCAGGCTATTTAGTTTGGCAAGGAAAGTTCTACAAACAGATAGAGGGGACAGCCATGGGTTCACCACTTTCTCCACCCTTGGCCAATTTCTTTATGGAGACATTTGAAGAGAAAGCCTTAAACTCCACCCCACAAAAACCCACTATCTGGCTTCGTTACGTGGATGATGTGTTCGCTATTTGGCCACATGGCTCAGGCTCACTCCACTCCTTCCTAACACACTTAAACAACCAACACCCTAGAGTCCAGTTCACCTTAGAAAAAGAGGAAAACAACACCCTCCCCCTTCCTAGACACTTTAATCACCCGCCAGCTTGATGGATCTTTGGTTACAGAAAACCCACCCATACTGGCAGATACATTCACCAGCAATTCCCCCCCCCCCTCACAACAATATGGGGTTATAAAAACACTATATAACAGGGCAAAATTAATCTGCTCAGATGACAAGGCCCTAACTACTGAACTAAACCACATCCACAACACTTTCTTAGCCAATGGCTATAACCCCCAAAAAATCCAAAAAATACTCAAACCAGTAAACCACAACCCCCCTCCACAATAAAGATTACACCAAATCTATTTGATTCCTGTCAATGACGTGAGGAGCTAAAGGATCTTCCTCAGCCATAGCCAAGTTAGCTGGTCTTGGGCATGGGCAACAGGGTCCCCCCCCAGTATATCTGGGGTTTTTCATCCCGCAAGCAGGAAAACTGGCCCTGTAAACACACATGGATTACAGTCATGAATATTGCTCTTAGGGGATGCGGCAGAGGAGTAGCGAACTAGCTGTATTAATACACCAGTAACCCCTCGTTAGGAGGGGACTCAACCCGTCCTAGGACAGATGAGAAGGATAGGAGGAGGAGGAGGATGAATGTATGAACATATATTTTCGGCAGCTTCTTTCAAACAACATTCATATACTCTCCTATCATAACCCCACTCCATACTACAAATATTAAAATTCTGCCCAAAAATCTCTGAAGGTTTCTAATCCCTGAATTGCAGCAATAACCTGAGCAAAACTATTTCTTAAATAACATGCCTTGAAGACAGCAATAATATCCTGGTCCATGAGTTGCAGGGTCACCTTAAATGGAGTGTAAAAAATTTTTACTGTTTTTAATTTTTCACAAGATAAACTTGATAAACACGGATTTTTAAGGGCTCTTTCCCAACTTCTACAAGCTGTTTTAGAGCAGCTTTATGTCCTGCCATTTCCTTCCAAAAATTTCTCTCTCAAAGGTGGTAACTGGTGTTGTCTACTTTTTCCAAAATCGGTAACTTCATGGTTCGCCCAATTCTTAGAAATCTTCAAAATCTTCATGCCTATCTCTTCTTTTCCACTCCAAGAGTTTCAAATCTTTGACATAATGTACATCCAAGTCTCTTATTTTGGATAATTTAGCCAATGTTTCAAACAGAAGTCATTTTATTGAACAACAACAGTCCATTCCAGAAACCTGACTGGTCATTTATACCAGTCATTCTTACTTTCCAATCACAACACTGCACCTAATAATAAAAATAAACTAGATTGCAATAAAACTGTAGCCATTCCATACATTAAGAGATATTATATAAAATAAACAGAATACTGCACAAATACATCTCAGATGAAAATGCACTGCACTCTCACATTAGCAATTCCAGAGGCAAAAGTATCAGGAGTATGTAGTTGGAGACAGGAGTGGAAAAAAAGTATGCTAATACATGAGAGGTAATTCCTACTATGCTACCAAATGGACAAATCTAAATTTGACTTCAGAAGTCTGGTGTGCCTGCTGGCAGCAGACTATGTGCACTCTGTCTTGTTGCGTCACTATTAATGTCCCGTCAAAGAGTCTATCTCCACACAATGCATGTCCCACTCTATCCTTCCATCTAATCATAAATGAACCAATACTGAAACACATAAACATTACCAGTAACACTGAAATTAAAATACACATCTCTCAAAACCAATCCAAACAACAAAGATGGACCAAGAATATATAAATCATGCCAGAATCCCCACAAACTCACTTTTACATCCACTTTACCAACATGTGTGGCATAAACACCAACGTAAATGATGTTCATCATCACTCACAGTTGTTCAAATTAGATCTCATACTCTTTACATAAACTCAAATTGCAGTGACATCAACTACTGTCCACTTCAATGTCCAAATGACACACTTCATGATTTCTTTTTCCACAAGGGTAGCTTTGTGAGACCTGACGTTGCTTGCCAGTGAATGGATATTTAGAATCCTCTACTTTTACCTGCTCTGTCACAAAGTTTCCTTGTCAAAAATAGTAACATTCATTTGCTGCATTTACTGGCCTCAAAACTGAAAACCACTCTACCTCTTCTTCTTCTCTATGAAGGTCAAGCATCTGCAGTCCAGTTAGGCAGTGAAATCATCTTCCTTAGGCGACTATAACATAACTCAAACTGACTTCCTTTTCAAACACTGGCAACAAATCTGCAGTGACCGCATGCAAATCACAAACTGACCTATGCGAATTGATCATAAATCTTTTTGCTCTCCCAACAATCAGTTCTTCCTTCAAATATATCGCAGAAGTCACTTTTCCTATTAGTAACTTGTTCTCAATCTTGTGCAAGTCTCTCATAAAATGCCCTTCCTCTAACCACTTCTAACTTCATGTCTTTTGGCACTACATAAGTACCAAGTGAACATGAATTTCAGAATTTCTAATCTTCCTTTCTGTGATCTGATTATTGCTTCCACTCTTCTAATCTAAGCACCTGCTCTGAGAAAATCACAGAAATCGCCAGCATAAACATCTTCATTTCCAAATTCTATCCAAAATCCTAATCACTTTCTATGCACTAGTTTAACAAAAAATACACCAAAACAGTTGAAGAAAAAATCTCACCTTACTGCAGGTAATTTGCATCGAGAACTCCAACTACATACTCAGCCCAAGCTGAAACATGTAATAAATGCAAAAAAAAAAAAAAAAATCATCAGCAAATCTAAATTTGACTTCAGAAAGGTAAATAGCAGAAAACTTGCCTCTTGTCCAAATGGAATCTATGCCTTCAGGTCCCTTGGAAAAGCCATCCAAACCTTTGCTCATGTGAACTTCCATCCCTCTCTCATCAAGATGGCATCACTACTACAGCATCCAAAGATAAAACTGACCTACTAGCATCATTCTTTTATGCCAACTTCTGTACAGATGACCAAGACAAATTGCCTCCTATCATAACTAAATCTCAGCACTGTTTGCCTCCTGAGGTTCTGTCAGCAAAACGACATCAGAAGAATACTAAATAACTTAGACATTAAAGAAGTCTTCTGGTGTTGACATATCTCAACCTGTACTCAAATACCGTGCTTCAGATATAACACCTGTCCTGTATATCATCTCTACAATCTTCTATGCAGAAGTGGCACAGTTAGTAGCATTCATTTATTGCATTTACTGATCTCTAACCACTGATAACCACTCACTCCTCTTCATGTTCCATGAAATTCGACCATCTGCCGTCCCCTATCCAAACCCTGGTTCTCCAAATGATGTGCCAAGGCTGTTCAAATGAAAAATCAGGCATACCACAACTGGCTCAAATTAGGAACCCCATCCTCCTTCAGTGCCTATACTGAAGCCTGAAACAGATACAAAAAATTATCAATGATTTCAAAACAGAATTTGAAGAGGCAAAAAGCAGGAAACTTGCAGCCTGTCCTAGTGGCAGCCATGCCTTTTGGTCTCTTGCCAAAGCAATTAGTTGCATCTTTTCTCCTACACTACTCCTACCCTATCATACCCAGATGGCTCAATTGCAACATCACCCACAGAAAAAGCTAATCTCCTAGTTTCACACTTTGCACGCATAACTCCAATGCATGCATAACTGACAATGGTAAATGCCCCAGTCATTCCAACTGCCCAACATACAATGCCCCCTATATCCTTTTGCCAGAAAGAGATCATAAACCTGTTGTCAAAATTAGACACAAAAAAAAGCTCCTGGCCCTGATGGCATTCCTCCAATTGTCCTGAAGGTCTGTGCAGCAGAACTGACTCCTATCCTATGCGGTCTGTACATACTCTCTTACTCCACTGATACATATCCTAAAGCCTGGAAATTGGCCTATATTCAACCCATTCCTAAAAAGGGTGACAAATCGCTGACATCTAACTACCGCCCTATCTCACTCACTCACTTCAATCTTATCTAAAGTGATGGAGAAAACCATCAATTCTCAACTCCTACTGTATCTTGAAGGTACCCAGCTATTAAGCGACCACCAGTACGGATTCCGTCGATGCCGATCAACAGGTGATCTGTTTTCATATATCACCCATCTCTGGACATATACCATGGAAAAATTTGGCGAATCCCAAGTAGTTGCACTTGATATCTCTAAAGCCTTTGACTGGATCTGGCACAAAGGCTTACTAAGCAAACTGCAATCATTTCGACTGTCTCAGGACTTCTGCAGATGGATTGCCAGCTTTCTGTCTGGACGCACACTATGTGTGATGGTAGATGGCTCCTTATCCTCCCACCATCCAACTAATGCTGGAATCCCACAAGGTTCAGTTCTCTCACCAACCCTCTTCCTTCTGTATATCAATGACCTACTTCAGTTGACCACCAACTCAATACACAGTTTTGCAGATGACAGCACATTGCATTCCTCCCTTTCATTTGATAAACCTTACCCTACACAACTTACTTCAACCCACAGAACATCAACCACAACTTCCCTTAATTCGGACCTCCAAGCCATCCTCCAATGGGGCTCAGATAACTTCGTTAACTTCAACACTAGTAAAACCCAGTTCTGTCTTATTTCCCACAAAAAAGAACCATTTTCCCCCCTAGTATTATTTTTGATAACACTCAAATTCCCAGAAGATGAAATTTTTCTTCTCGGAATTACCTTGACATCAGGCGTCTCCTGGTATGAACACATTACAACCATTGCATCCTCAGCTTCCAAAAAACTAGGATTTCTCTTTCGCTCAAGACATTACTTCACTTCAAAACAGCTATTAACCTTGTACAAATCACAAATCCGCCCAGCTATCAAATACTGTTCTCAAATTTGGAGTGGGGTCCAAAAAGCTCCCTCAAAATGCTTGACTCAATACAGAGGAGAGCAATTAGACTGATAAATGATCCATCTCTTACCAACTCACTCCTCACCACTTTCACATTGATGTTTAGTCTCTGCAATTTGTATATTCTATAAATATTTCCATGGAAAATGTTCATCTGAAACAGCATCAATAATTCCACCACACTGTACTACACCATCGGAACACGTACAGCTGCTGCCCAACATCCTTTCACAGTACACCTTGAAACCCACAGAACAAGTTTCTTTTCCTTCTCCTTCATCCCTGCTACTGCTGTACTGGGGAACAGTCTTTCCCCCTGATGTATTTCCCAAGGAATACAACATACAGGATTTTAAATCGAATGTCAACAAGTTTCTCCTTTCCTATCCCACAACCCATATACGGTACTAGAGTACTATAGGTTGACCAGCCAACCTCTCGTATATGGGCCCAACATAAAAAAAATATAAATAAATAAATTAAAAATATCTGCAATCCAGCTATCCAAATAGTGAGGTCATCCTCAACATCCACTATTATAACACCACCAACCAAGCTGAATGAGAAACAGAAGCTTCTGCTTAAAGTAATGACCTAACACAAATCATACATCTACCTACTTGAATTCCTGATAACTTTCTTCACACTTCAAATATGCTAGATCTCTTTTTGGCCAGTTCTCCTTCCAGATACACTTCCCCTCAGCAACTCAGACCACAATCTTGTACAATGCTCCTATTTCACAGAACATCCCCTCTTCTAATCATTCCTAACCTTGCATTCTCTGGCACTACAAAAGAGCAATTGGGATGGCCTCCAGAATTTCTACTCCTTTACTTGGTCTGACTCTTGCTTCTGCCTCTTCTGATGTAACACCTGCTCCAAATGGGCCATAGAAATTATCCTGACTGGCATGAAAGATTTCCATTCAATCTACCATAATTCTCATCTGTTTTTTTTCCAAGCCCTGATTCAACCAATTGTATCAAAGCAGTCGAAAAAAAAAATTTTTTTTCAGCTTACCACGTGGCTCACATCAAAAACTCCAGCGTCATAATCTATCAATACCAAAGCAAGAAACATATGCAAATCAGTCATTAGAAGATCCAAATCCAATTTCATAAAGGCTAACAGCAGAAAACTTGTTTCCTGTTCAAATGGAAGCCATTCTTTCTGGTCCCTTGCTAAGGCCATTGGATGCAACTTCTGCACATCTACTTCTCTCTCTCTCGCTCTCGCTCTCTCATTCTGATGGTACCACTGTTACTTCACCTAAATATTTAATATTTGGGTGAACCTCCTGGCATCACTTTTTTGCTCAAACTCCTGCATAGAAGACCAAGGGAAATTGCCTCCTACCATAATGGACTGGTACTTATCCCAATGCATGGAAGCAATCCTCATATCCAAAAAAGGGTGACAAAAGTCTAATTTCTAACTAACAACCAACTGTCATCACTTCTGTCCTCTCCAAAATGATGGAAAAAATCAACAACAGCCAAATCATCTACCACTTAGTTGCCCACCAATTAATCAGTGACTACCAGTATTGATTCCACCATTCAAGGTCCACAGCTGACTTTGTAGCTTACATCACCCACCACTTGATGCATGCCATGGAAAGGTTTGGAAAAACTTGTACTGCTGCTGCTGCTCTTGACATTTGCAAAGCTTTTGACTTTGTGGCATCAAGGATTACTAAACAAATGACCATCCTTTGGTCTCCCTGCCACCCTCTGAAACTGGGTAGCTAGCTTTCTCTCTGGTTGTTCTCTGAGAGTAAAGGTAGATGGCTCACCCTCTTCAATCTTCACCACCAATGCTGGAGTGCCTCAAGACCTTAACCAAATCAGCTCATAGATCATCCATCCCTTAAAGACACACTTCAACCTTTATCTTATAGATGAAATGTTTCAGCAATGTGTCTGTTCTACAATTGTTCCATGGCCAATACTCCACTGACCTGACATCATTCCTCCACTTTCTGTTGAGGTTGTTAAAACAAGAGCAGCAGTTGTCCAGCATCCCTTTTCAGTACAAGTGCAAACACACCGAACCTGCTTTTCCCCTTCCTTTCTATTTCATCTACCTCTGTCCTCTGGAACAGCCTTCCTCGTGAATTATTCAAAACTATGATCTTTAATTCTTCAAGAAAAATGTCAATAACTTCTTTCTGAATCATCACCTGAACCCCCCCACACACACACACCAGGTTCATCATACTGGACTCTACATCATATAACCCATCAACTACACTACTTATCCTCTATCTATAAACTAACTCCACATCTCCACACCCTACATCATCTAGTGCCCACTAATAGTTTTCTAGTGATTCAATCATTAATTCACATTCTTAAATCCAACCTGTCCTATATCTGATCTTAAACAGAGGTAGCAGAATTTTACCCCCCCCCCCCTGCTGGCTGGCAACTTATGATCAAAAGAGCGCATGGAGAACAAAGAGCGGTTTAAACTTAAAAGAAGATGAAAGAGTCATGCCGAATTTTTCGGGGGGGCTCCTGTTGAAACTCAAGCTAAAAACCAGAGTAGGGCATTGCTACTAGATTCCTTTGGTTGTTGTGCTGACATTCCATGCAGTCCTGCTGCTGTTTTTGTGTCGTGCGTGTGTGTGTATACACACACACACATACACACAAAAGGCAGTGGTGAAAGTAAATGATAACCAGAAGAGTGAGCATGAGAATGTAAGCATATAGGATGTGTTTATGAATATATCTATCTCAACTTAATCAAATACATGTGGCATGTTATGGAATGTGTTTCAACAAATCCTCCAATCAGAGTCTAAGAGATATCTTGCAGACATATCTAGGTCCACATATCCACATTATAGGAACATCCAGTGGAAGCACAATGTGAAGAGGTATCATTACCCATGTAAAAGAAAATCCAACATAAAATTATGTGTGAGTACTCAGGTCATATGCACTGCTATGTCAACACACACACTTCCAAATTAAAGTTTTTTTGTATGTTTTTTAATTTCAATTTAATTTTTAACTAATACATGAAATCAGTTTTAACATGGGAGCCATGACAGTCGGATACAGTGAACTCAATGACAGAAATTTCATTAATAATACAAATAACCTTAACTGTAGTTTTATATAAAAGTTCATCAATAATATATATAATGCAGTAAGCAACATGATTCTAGTTGGATTGTAAGTTAGCATTTCTGTAAATAATTTAACTGTAAATAACTATCAGCATAACAAGAATGAATAAAAACATACTTACTTTGCTTTTGTAAGTTCTCTTTGCAGATACCATCCTTACTTGTATACGCCAGTGATGCAGATTCATACATCTGATGCAAAGAGGCCTAAATGAAGAAATAATTACATATAAGTAAAAGAAAATCATTGCAAAGATCTGAATATGTACAAACGAGCTTATTCAGATGTTTGTTATTGTAAATTTTTCCACTTGGTTATACTATAAATTAAAGATACCAAGATTTTATATTCTTGGTTTAATCCTTCATCCAAGTTTAAGCAAACAAGTTTGCTCCTGAACTATTTTCAGGACTGGGGTAACTCGTATAAAGAAGCTAATGACTTCACATCACTTGCCTTGGTATCCCACAATGCAAAGCACATCTCCTTATGGAGACATGTATAATGCTATGCATTATGGGAAGAATCACTATCCAGGCTAGTTTCGACTTTTATTGAGATCTCATCAGTGGGACCCAGACCCAGAGGTGAATTCATTAGCTTCAGGTTGAAGAAGTCATTAGCTTCTTTATACAAACTGCCCTAGTCCTGAAAATAGTTCAGGCACAAACTTGTTTGCTTACACTTGGATAAAGGATTAAACCAAGAAATTATATTCTTGGTATCTTTAATTTATAGTATAACCAAGTGGAAAAACTTACAACAATGCTTTCTAATCCAGAGTATTTTAATAATCTGGATTAGAGTAGCCAAATGGTGGATGACACCTTTTGGCTACTTATATACAAAAATATGACTTCTGCATTACCTCAACCTTAGTATTCACCTCTGGGTCTGGCTCCCACTGATGAGGCCTCAATAAAGGTCAAAACCAGTCTGGGTAGTGACCCTTCCCATAATGCATAGCATTATACATATCTGTAAGGAGATGTGCTTTGTATTATGGGATACTAAAGCAAGTGATGTGAAGTCATTAGCTTCTTTATACGAGTTGTCCCAATCCCGAAAATAGTTCAGGTGCAAACTTGTTTGCTTACACTTGGATAAAGGATTAAACCAAGAATTTAATTTCTTGGTATCTTTAATTTATTAGATGTTTGTTGCAAATAATGCTGCTTACAATGCTTTAGAAAAATCAGCTTGCTGCTTCAATTCTCTGTCAGCAGTTTACATTAATATTTCCAGAAAGATGAAGCTAATTCAAGAGAACTCTAAAAGCTTTACAGTGAATAAATCTTGAAATATTTAAAATATTGTGGATATCCAGAGTAATATTTTTATATTTTATCCCATCTATGAGAAAGCAGGAGAACTTATAGCACATCTGTGTCATATGAGGTGTAGGTGATGAGTAAAAAAGAATGTATTGACACATGAGGATTTGGAGGTTCTAGCTAGGAAACAAGTTGTGAGGAAGGCTGTTCCAGAGGACAGGGTTGATGGAATAAATGGGGAACAGGAAAAGTAGGTTTGGTGCTTTCAGGTGTATTGAATGTAATGATGTTGGGCAGCCACTTATCTTGTTTTAACAGGCTAAAAAAGAAAGTGGAGGAATGACAGTTGTCGGTTCAGTGGAGTAGTGACAGAAATACCTGTAAACACAACACAGAAAACCTGTCCTCTTCTGAACAGCATCAAGAATTCTTCAAAATGCATCACATTCAGCATGTGATGTCAGAAATAATGGCATTGAAGGTCATTGAAGAAGATAGTTATTCTACTATTTGAATAGCTGGAATGCAGAATAGTGGTATTTGGAATATGAAGAGCAATAAATAGAAGACGAATGTTACTGAATGGGACAAGGAAACCTTGAACCAGAGGTCAGAAGCATGTCATTTTAAATTAGGTCTTCTCTGGTAAGCAATATTGGATCTCACTAGTGCTAGCCATGCAGCAAAAACAAATCATCAAGTGTGTAATTGAGACATTGAGGGTGGGCTGTTGTTGATGCAGTTGCAGTTTGAGTTTCTGTCAAGAGTAGGAGGTGTAGTCTGGTCTGGATATCTGTAAGTGATTATATATATATTATTCATGATGGTGTTTATACCACAGATATTAGGGAATATTGCACCTAAAACATTTTGAAAAATTCTTCATGCTGTCCAGAAGAGAACAGTTTTTACAGGTTTTCTATGTTTTGTCTACAGGTATTTCTGTCACAAATATCATGTCCCATAAAGTGGACCTGAATGTGATTTTTTTTTTTTTTTTTAAATGGGTTCTGGTGTGTTCTGTTCATTTTGTTCAGCTTGGCATCTTTGTTGAGATATGGAAGTTTATATCAGTGACATAGCGATGATTGTCACTGAGCTCTGTATATGATTGTGCACATCATCATTGTTAGTGGAATTAGGAGCTCTGATATTAGTAAAGACAATCTGAAAGTTTTTACTTAGTTCTTTCATCAGTTTTTGATGAGAATAGATATTTTGGCTTTAGCCCTTCTGTTTTGATCCCCTCCACTCTGTATATGTAGATTACTCAACATTTCATAAACTTTATCTTTCTTCTTCGTTTCCATTAGGATCATAAAATATGTTTTTTTGTTTTTCTATTTCCTGAATCACCTAATCACATTTAGTATTTACATCTCATACATATCACGTCCCAGAAAGGATGGTCACTTTCTTGCATATCTACCAGTATTTCCTATTTTTTCCCTCAGATTTAGAGCAATATTATTTTTTACCCAAACAAGAAGATAGCCTGTTATGAAACCCTAATCTCGTGGACCTAAGTTTCATTTTAGAGTTAGTAACCATCTCTTAGGTATGTTGCTGACCATGGCTAAAGAGTCATACTTATCTTATCCAGAAATTAAGTGGAAAGAGTAAAATCCCCTCTCTCCCAGGTTCTAAAATACTCTAATAGCATTAAGATCAGAAGAAACAAGGGTTGGTCAAGAAAGATTAAACAATTCAGATAAAAGAAAGGATTACTCAAAATAAGCAGAAGAAGAGATTAGACCCAGCCAGAGGACAGCAGGAGATACTTCGCCTGCTATTCATCAATAATCCAATGTAGCGCTTTTGGACCATGTATCTTTATTCACCCCAGAAGGTGTTGTCTGGAGGATCTGAGAAATCCACGATATCTGGTGACTCCACTATATGCCACTTAGACAACACACCTAAAGAAACCTGTATATTCTCTCCATTTCACAGGGAATAATTTCTTCATGACTTTCCCTGTTGTGAAAGAGAAAACATCCTTCATTTTATAATAAATACACACAAACAAATACACACATACACACACCAATTTCACACATTTATACTTTATATTAATTTATGTTAGTGAGTAGAAATTCTAAGATTTCCAAGCATGACATTCAGATTTGCCCCATCAAACTCATCCACAAATTTCAAAGCTAGATAGTTAATCATATCACCAACTAGTAATAAGAAAGAGAAAATAACAGTACTGTCCAGTTTTGTATTGCAACCCTTGAACTACAAAATCTGAAGCCATGCAATGCAAACCATATAAATTAACAGACAACAATTCTCATAAACATGGGGAAACCACATGGTTAAAGATCACTTGTGAGTTAAATAACACTATAATTACATATTTATGAATTTTAATTGTTAATATCTTTAGTTTTGAGCTTCTTGTCTAAATTTTTTTAATGTAAATTTCAAATTGCTCAAGTTCTTGACTCTCTCTGATTCACTGTCATCATTCGCTGTCGAATTGTGAATTTAGAGAGCAGCATTTTTTTTGTAAGTACAGTCAACTCTCACTATAGTAAACTTATAGGAACCACAAGAACAGTTTTTATAATGCATAGTTTGCTACAGTTAATTTCTTTTAGCAAAGCATTTACCTAATCTTCGGTGAAGCCTTTTCTGTAGTTTGAAATAGTGAGTTAGTTTGTTATAGCACTGATTGCTATAATGAGAATTGACTGTACCAACTTTTTATGCCTCTGCATGATTGTCTCTATTATATGCACATACAAAACAAGGCTGCCCAATTCTGACCACAAAATCAAAAATTCTGTCATATTATTAATTTCTGGAAAAAATAAATATATTTTTAAAGAAAAAATATCAATGACTGAAAACTAAAATTTCAAACTCTTTCAAATTACATTTTATTTATAATTTTTATAATTATGTTTATAATTAGGGAACAGCCACTAGAGGGACATAAGTTGTGTAGTGTTGGAAAGAGCTCTGGAAAGATAAACGCTATTTTGAGTGATAACTAGCAATATTTCATGAATTTTAGTGTTGTACTAAAATGAATGTGTGCGTGTGATTTTTGGTGTGATTTATTAGTTGAAATTGCCTTCTTTAAATATAATACAATGGCCATACTAGGTAAGCACTGTGAAAATCAAGTGGCATTAACAAAATACTTTTAAAAAATGATTCATTCGTGAGTGTAATATGTATGCATTGCAGAGTGTAAGAAGAGATGTGCTTGTGGAGAGAGAGAGAATGAATGGGAGACGAGAGAAAGTATGGATTTGTAGGAAGTGCAATATATTATTAGACCATTAGCAGTGAATGCAAGACAGACTGAAAAGATAAAAGATGGTGTGAATGAAAGAAATGGAAATGAAACGAAAGCTAGCAAAACTGAGGGAGTGAAAAAATGCAAGAATGTGGAAGCAAAAGTTACTGATAAGATAGCAAAAGAAAGTATGAATGAGGAAATGGAAATAAGGTGTGGCAGAACAAGAGGTAGTGAGACTGTGGGAGTGACAGAGAGTGAAATTATCAGAATGCAAGATTTGATGAAACAGTTATTGAAAATGAAAAATGAAATGAGGAATATGCAGAGTGATATCAGATATTTAGTGGAAACTAATGAAAGTGTGCAAAATAGAATGAGAGAAAAAAGGGTAAAAGAGGTGATGAGTAACTCCAGGATAGCAGTGTATGGAGAGGCCATAGTTAGAAAATTAGATAATTAGAGAATCCATAAGGTCTGCTATACAGGAGGGAGAATGAACAGGTTAATTCAGGCATTGGACATGAGGAGGAACATAGCAAGAGAATTAGTAGTGGTCATGGGGACAAAGGATTTAAGTGGGCAAGTGAGGGTTAATATCAGGTTATTGAGAAGAGTGAAAGATAACAGTGTTGTGGAAAAGGTTGCTGAAGTATGACAATGATCAGTTGTGACGGAGAGCCAAAATCATGAATAGTATGTTAGTGGAGCTCTGTGAGGAGAAGTTAGTACAGTTTGTGGATGTATGGAAATGTGTTTGAGGGAAGAATGAAATTATACAGGTGTGATGAGTTGCATTTGAATGGTTTTGGAGTGAGTGTGCACCAGAGAAAGTATTGCTGGATGGAAGCACAATGTGTGGAAGTATAGTGTGTGATGCATGCAAGAGAGGAAGTGAAAAATCAGGAGAGTGGTATTGAAGAGACAGAAGTGCTTGGCAGTGAAAATAGTAATAGAGTGAGAGATGAAGAGAGAACGGGAATGCACGAGGGAAATGGGGGGGGGAGCTCAGGTGGACAGAGAGATGTAGCATAAGGAGAGTGGATGTTGTAATTGGCAGTGAATATGCATATGAAGATGGAGTATATTGCGATATGGGTGGGAAAGTTGAGACAGAGCAGAAATATGTGGTAAGTGTGATAAAGGTGATTGGACAGGTGTGGTGGGAAATTCAAAACCAACAAGTGGCTTGGATAGGACTGGAAATAGACCTAAAAATGAAACTGTGTTTGTTTACAAATGCCAGAAGTACAGGGAGATGAAATGGTTTCACTAATTGAATTTATTTGCCCCAAAATCATCTTAATAAGCGAAACATTCTAACAGGAACAGAAATGGAAGAACAGTATTTTTTGTAAGAATAAAAAGGACAAAAAGGGAGGGGGAGTGTTGCTGATGATAGCAGGGGAATTATGTCCACATAAGGTAGACATAAAAGAGGGAAATAGTGTCAATGGTTATCAGGCAGTGTGGTGTAATGTGGAGGTTGACAGGAAGACATTTAGTTGGATGCTGCTATTAGGCCTAGAAATGTGGAGGGTGGTGATGAAGAAATGTATAAACAACTTGAATTAGTGAACAAAGGAAGGGTAATTATCTTCATTCCAAGTAATGATTGGAATGAAGAGATAGCATTTGGGAATAAGGAAAATTAATTTCTTGAGTTCTTGAAAGATGAGTATCTCAGGATAAAGGAGGGCATGTGAGGATCGAGAGTTTTAGATCTGATCATTTCATCACAGGATGTAATTGTGAGTGGGGTTTCACACTTTCCTCCAGTTGGTGAGAGTGATCCTGAAGTGTTCACCTAGGTTGTGGCTAGACATATGGAGACTTTCGTGAGGGAAGGATATATGGGGAATTATAAGGTGATTATGACAAGCTTAGGAAACAGCTTGGAGCTATAGTATGGAATGAGGAGTTGAATGGTAAGGAAATATGTGCTGTTTGGGAACTGACAAAAAAATACACATAACAGCATCAATGTGTGAATGTATTCAGAAGATTGAATAAAGTAGATGTAAAATGGATGAATGTGGAGATTAAGCATGAAATCTGGTAGAAGAAGATACTCTGGAGGCAGTACAAGGTGGATAATGGCAATAATCAGTTACATGAAGAGTATAAAGAACAAGTCAGGAGAGTGAATCAGTTAGTAAGGAAAACAAGTGTAGTATGAACAGAAATTGACAAATCAGACAAAGAAAGACTGTCGAGTTTTTTTTTTTTTTTATTAGATATGTGGCAAGTAGAAGGAAGAAATGATCACAGTAAGATGATGTTAATGGTACAATGGTAGCTGCTGCAGAAGACATTGTTGAGGCATTCAGTGATCAATTTATAAGAGTGTTTCATCCTGATAACAGTGGAATCATAAGGAACTTAAGTGTAGAGGATATAGGAGAGTATGACTTAATTATAAGTGAGCAGGAGGTGTTTGCGAAAATAAATAACCTTCATATCAATAAGGCAATAGGATTTCATGATATATCACCATGCATCTTAAGAGAATGACATGCCTGGTACCAGGGAATTGGCATTCTTTTATAATAAATCTTACAGCAGCAAGATTTATTAAATCTTCCTTCCAAGGGATTGGAAGGAAGGTAAAATTGTTCCACTGCATAAAGGTGGTGATAAGGCTGTAACTTCAAATTATAGGCCAATCTGTATATCTGGAGTTGTGGTGAAAGTACTGGAGAGAGATTGGCAAGAAGTAGGACACAGAAATGGGTTGATGACAGCAGTATTCTCTATGGTTATCAGCATGGGTTTGTTAAAGGGAGATCATGTTTTAGTAGCTTATGTACTATAACAAGGCAGCAAATACCTTGGACAAGAGTGATGCATATACATTGGTGTACTTGGATTTTGCAAAACCTTTGATAGATCTGGCACACAACAAACTATTAAATAAATCAAAACAGATGGGATTGGATAACAGATTTCTGAGTTGAATCAGTGACTGGCTGTCAGATAGGTATCAGAAAGTTGTATATGGGGGTGCAGTATCCCAAAAGCGGAAAGTCACTAGTGGTGGGCCACAGGGGTCAGTTTTGGAACCATTGTTGTTTAATTTGTATGTTAATGATATTGGAATGAGTTTAGCTAGTGATATCCAGCTGTTTGCAGATGATGCAAAATTGGGGAGAATAATGCACAGTCAAGGGGATGTTATGGCCTTATAGGAGAACTAACAGATTGCATGAATGGGCAGATAAATGAAACTGTAAATTCAGTGTTGCAAAGTGTAAGGGTTTGGAATTTAGCAAGTAACAATGGAATGCAAAATACTCACTTCGTGGGGAAACTTTAAAGGAAGTAGAGGAGATGAGAGATTTAGGAGTGATGGTGGACAAGAACCTGAAATTCAGGGCCACATTGCATAAGTTATGAAGACGTCACAATAGATAATGGCAATGATGCGGAGGACCCTGACATGCAGAAATAGAGAGGTTACAATGGCATTGTATAAGGCCTTGATTAGGCCTCATATGATTACTTTGCACAGATTTGGTTGCTGGGTGTTTTCATGGTGACAAGGATATGTTGGAAAGAGTCCAGAAAAGATTCACAAAGGTGGTCAAGTGAATGCAAAGTATGAAGACAGATTGAGAGAATGTAAGTTGCAAAGCCTCGTGAATAGGAAGAAGGGGGGGGGGTAGGATTGAGACATATAAGCTAGTCAGGAGTTATTATCAGAATGAGATGGATGAGATTTTCATAAAATGGGAGGGGGGAGTAGAACAAGAGGCCACTGCTGGAAACTGTATAAAGAGGGAGTGGCAGAGGAGTGAGGAGCCAGTTCTTTACATGCAGAGTGGTTGGTGAGTGGAAAGCATTGCCTGAATGTGTTCTGAATATAGATACATTGAATCACACTTATAAACCATTTAATTTTACCATGATTGGATGAGCATTATGTGCAATAGTGTGAACCTCCCAAGATGATAATAATTTATAATTTTATTATATTTTTATTACATTTTAAAATGGTGAAATTATATGTGCAGAGATCCGTGTGTTGAGGATGAAATGCTGTGAAGAATTCATGTTGTAGGTTTAATGGCATATTATCAGCACTGAGAAAGGATTAAAACTAATTTTAATACCTCCAATATTTCATTTCCATCACAGAGACATCTTCAGGAATTACAAAACACTTTTTGTAACAACACACACAAACACAATACAACAGTGAGTGAAACCAAAGTCCTATCTAGGTGGTGCACCCTCTATGGGCATTTGCAGGTGGCCTAGGATGTAAAGAGGGATCTCTGGTAATTAATGTTTCCCAAATTTTGGGAAGTTTAATGCAATCATATTTCTTTAAATTAGATTGATTCCTGAGTGCAGATGCAGATTCAAAGAATGGTCTTTCTTTTTTAATTTACTATGGTGGAGCATGTGGGTTGTATCCAAAACATGGTCTGCAAGGCCAGATTGACCATAATTGTGATTGCAGATGTATGACGTGTGTTGTTCTAACCAGATGGTTGCTGATCTGCCTGTCTATCTGAAGTAAGCCAGTTTACAGACATAAGGTACTCTATATATACTCCAGGCACTGAGAGAGGAGGGAGCTAGTCTTTGGTGGAATGGATAAGGGTAGCAAGTTTATGATGGAGCTTAAAAGCTGTATAGAGGTAGTACATTTTTTAATGATCTGGCTATTTTTTCTGATGTACCATGGATGTAAGGTATGGTGATGGCATTTCTGAAGTCCTTCTGAAGAGATGGTCGGAGAATGGGGAAGGACTTGATTATTTTTTTTAATTCTGTAGTCACTGTAGCCATTGGGAAGGAAGGTGTTGTGTATATGTTTGAGTTCGATTGAGAGGGCAGTTTCACTGGAACAAAGACTGTGGGCTCTGTTGGTAAGAGTTTTAATAATGCCATATTGCTGAGAGGGGTGGTGGTGGTGGGAGAGTTTGTGAATGTATCTGCCTGTATGAGTAGGTTTTCTATATACAGAGAAAGAAAGGTTACCATTAAAAAGATGTGTTACTAAGGTGTCTAGGAAGGGTAAACTATTGTTATTTTCCTTTTCCATCGTAAACTGGATTCTTGGATGCAGACTATTGAGGTGACTGAAGAAGGAATCTAATGTGTCTGGGCCATGAGGCCAAATAGAGAACACATCATCTTAGCTAGATAGAAGGTTTTAGAGAGGTAGAGTCTATGGCTCATTTTTCAAAATTTTCCATGTAAAAATTGGCAAGAGGGGGGAACCCATGGCATTTATTAAGAGTGTTAAGGTATCAATTAGGGGAATATTGGTAAACAATGTGATGATGTCAAAGCTGACCAATATGTCTGTATTATTTAAAGTAAGATTTTCAATTAAGTTTTTAAAGTGTGTAGAGTTTTTTACATGAGATGTGGTAAAACCAGTGGGGGGGGGGGGGGGTCAAAGAGTTAGCTAGCTGCTTTGACAATTTGTAGCAAGGAGCATTGGTGGCATCTACCATAGGTTTTAGGGGAGAATTAGGTTTGTGGATTTTAGGTAAACTGTATATACGGGGGGGGGGGGGGGGGGGGGGGGTGAGATGAGAACCGAATGGTTTGAGTTTTTTGTAATATCAGAAGGCCAGGAGAATGATTTAAAAAAAAAAAAAAAAAAAACTACTACTTAAAAATCTGCATCTGCACTCAGGAATCAACTGATTTTTAAACAAATAAGGTTGCATTAAACTTCCCAAAATTTGGGAAACATTAATTATCAGAGATCCCTCTTTACATCCTAGGCCACCTGCAAATGCCCATAGAGGGCACACCACATAGATAGGACTTTAGTTTCACTCACTATTGTATTATATTTGTGTGTGTGTGTTGTTACAAAAAGTTTTTTTGTAATCCCTGAAGATGTCTCTATGACAGAAGAAATATTGGAAGTATTAAAATTGTTTTAATCCTTTCTCAGTGCTGATAATATTCCATTCATTAAACCTCCAACATGAATGTTCAGAGATCCTTACTTTCATATCATCCACAAGTTCATTATTACAATTTTTATAAGTTACTGAATTTCTCATTTTTAATTTAAGATAATTCTAAATTTCAAAATTAAAAATTATAAATCCAAGTTCTCTTTGTTTTACATTCAAATTCAAGTGGCAATTTAACTCTTCAATTTAACTTTAAAAATTATATCAATTTTTAACTCCATAATTTTCACTACTGAAGTTCCTTGCCTTTATTGTGGCCAATATTTGTTTCTCATTTTGAAGAAAGATTTGACGCTTATCTGGAGTAACATTTACATCAACTGCATCTGAAAGAACATAAAACAGTGTTTCTAAGCATGGTCAGAAATTACACGTTTGATAATTACAGGAAGAATATAAATATTCTTAATGTCTTAGAGAATATATTATATGGCTTACTTCTGAAAAATTGCCCTTACAGTGGTAAAAATCCTGCTGTATGCTTGTTTTTACTACATATTATTATTATTATATATATATATTTTATATATATATATAAAACAAAATCCTTACTTTTAAAAATGTTTATTGTGCACTGAAATTATTGCATACTGAATTACGTTTATTAGTTTTGTTAAATTAACATTCGGTATTTCTCCAAAACTATTACTATTTTGTTGTTATAAAATAGCAGTAGCACAATTACATATATCATGCATTAGAGAGAGAGAGAGAGAGAGATGTATTAAGTTTTTATCAGTTCTTAAAATAAAAGTTTTATTTTGAAACCTAAGTCAACAAATATAAACACATTTCAATTATACCAGACAAGAACATATATTGTTTTATCTAAATTAAGGGGATATTAAATTCCCTTAAATTCACTAAAGAAGTGAAACCTTTTGGCTCTTTATTTTAGTAATATATTGTTTTAATGCTTTACCTAGGCATAAAAATAATAAAAGGTATGCATGTGAAGTTCCTTCATAACTAGACTACTTGTATATAGAGGTTGTCTTCACATCAGTTGCTACAGTATAACATAATGCACAGTAGACTTCCTTTTAGACATATATATCACTATGAATTAAGAGAAGGGTGATTACCCAGATTTGTTTTGACATTTACTGAGGCATTGAAGTCTCCAGGATTCTCTAACTAAATTGAATAACAGTTGTAACAAATTTAGAATGAAAATCAGCAATAAAAAGACGAAAACTATGAAAATAGGTAGGAACATAGAAAACTTCAGCTGCATTCTCAATAGAGAACCCACAGAATAAGTAAACTATTTCAGATATTTAGTCATATTTCTTAATTCAGATGGTAAATTAAATTTGGAAATAGACAACAGAATAAGAAATTTGCCATGGTGGGAAGCCAGTTGAATAAATTTATATGGAATAAGATAAAAATTAGTCAAAACATAAAATGTACAGTGTATACTGCCCATTTTGTGTTTTGGCTAATTTTTAGACTAGAGGCCACAGACATGAGAGTTCTGAGAAACCTTAGGGGGTGAACAGATGACAGCAATAGTAGAATCATATTAAAAATGAAGATATTAGAAAGAACTTAACACTGTGAGCATGCAAAAATGTGTAAGCAGAACTAACCTAAGGGGCCACTTAAACAGAATGGGGGAGGAAAGGTTAGCAAAACAGGTGTTTGATGCCAAGATGGCAGGAAAGACACCCAAAGAAAAACCAAGATCTAAGATTGATTTGTTTAGTAATGCATTAAAAAAACAAAATGTTAGATATGACAATACTGGAGTGCTTAATTTGGAGAAAAATTGTGATAGGTTAATAATAATGTAAACTTAATCATGTAGTGCTGTCATAGTAGCTTGAACATCTCGAGGGTACATATCATGGAATTGATGTGGCAATGATGATGAATTTGCATACTGTTTTCTGTTCTACCTAATTGAGATTATCTCTCTCTGTAATCAGATTTTGTAGTCTTGACTGTGTGAACATTTCTGAGATTGTATGTTACCATTTGAGATAACCTCAACAGAACTCTAAAGAAAAAAACACTCAAAAGAACAATGCTACATGCCACATACCAAAAAACGTTGCTCTACTTGATTTCCAAGATAATGAAAGAAAAAAAAATACACATATCTAAAACTCTAGCAATCAAAACTAACAGTACTGACATAAGTGTCCCTTGTCTCTAATTAATCTCATAACTGAATCATTAAAATTAACCCAAAACTCATAACAAGTCATACTCTTCTACATAAGGAGCATTGCATTCCCAAAACTTGTAACCAATCATAGCAAGTGCCAATCTTCAATGCCATCTACATGAGTACTACAACTATATTTTTCCATTCCTCACACTTTTCTTTATTCTGAGGGCAACTCTATGGTTTTAAACAGTCTCACACTATAAAGTTTCTTTTCTTTTTTATTTACCTTCATTTGCTTATGCTTCAACAAGGTTATGAAAGAAATATCAGTTATCCAGCATCATTTCTAATTATCAGTCCTTTCACTCATTTTATACAATCATCCATGAGGTATTTCATTCATTAGGTTTCATCATTTTACAAGATATTCCTGTGAAAACCAACCCATAAACATGAACATAAGATTCAGAAAAATTTTTTTTTAAATTATAAGGAGATATAAGTTGGTCAGGGATCTTATAGTATAGATACAAGTGAGATTTTTCAGTTCATGTCAAGCAGAGGGAGAACTTCAGATCATTCCTGAAAGATGAGTAAGCATCATTAGGAAGCACATGAGATCCAGTTCTTCTCATGGTGTGTGTGTGTGTGTGTATGTGTGTGTTGCCAATAAATGTAGGGAAATGTGAGAGGTAAGCAAGCAGAAAGTGACACAGAAGAGCCCACCTCTTTCAATGAGTCTGCATAACATCAATATGACTTAGCTATGACTAGCTCCTTTTTCCTAGCCAGACTGTATGTGGGAAGATTTGAAGAAAATATTGCATCTCAAAAATAACTTAAAACATTGTGCTTGGTAGAGATATAGATGACATATACATTGTCTAGAAATATGGTAAATCTCACTGAAATAATTTTCTTCATTACCTTCACTCATGTCATGTCATTAAAAATAATTTCTAACAGAACTGAAAAGAAATAATAAACTGTCATTTTTAGACATTTTGATGAACAAAAAACTAGAAGTGGTACAGTTATTTGGATTATGACAGAAGAGTATTGCAAAGAGTACTGAAAACCATTCTTTTAAAGTCCATGTTTATTTAATATAATCATGGACAAAATAATAACAGCATTTAACAAACATCATCAGAAAAACTAAATGGAATAAAAATTTAAAAAGAAAATTTGATTGGATATGCACATGATATAACATTACTTGCAGAAAATTAAGATGAGCTCCAAAATTAATTATTCAAACTCTAACAGATATGTAGAGTTTTAACATGCAAATATCAACAGAGAAATCAGAAACAATGGTAATCACAAAAGAACCAACCACATGTAAATAAGAACCAAATGGGGGGGGGGGGGGGAAATACTGGAACAAGTAATGAAAAATATATATCTAGGAATAAATGGAACAGTAAAATATAACACACAAAGTAATTCTTGTAGATAAACTTATATGTTGGTTATACATGGCTTTTTAAATTTTTCAGGAAATTACAACATACACTAAAATATTAGTTAAAAAACTTTAATCCCGTCTTGTCATGATGGGAGGAATCTTTATATGGACTTTTTCAATTGAAGGTAAGTTAGCCGATCTCATACAGAGGCAGCAGGGTTTTTCTCCCAGAAACTCGGATTTTTCATTCCGCATACAGAAAAATCAGCCCTTCAGAACACACGCAATTTACAGACAAAAAATACCAGCAGTGGTGGTGGTTGTGGGCAGTAGATGGCGTTGATGTAGGTGATTGATAGTAGAGGTTCTGTGTAGTAGTGGAGATGGAGAGTTGTACAGTAGGTATCCTCCCGTGATGAGTCTTCAGACTCCTTGGAGGTCACGAATAATAATAATAATCAATAACCTTCTTATATTTCGACAATATTATATTGCCATCTTCTGGGATCACAAAACTATGATATGTGCATGCAGGCACTAACAACAAGCAAATGAGGCTGAAGAAGGCAACTGAAGTTGGTCCTAGAGTCCTAAAGGTGCCCCCTAGTGGGCTAAATTGGGTTGTCTTGCTGCTGGGCTGATGTTCTTAGGATGCAAGCTTCCCAAATTTGAGGTTTGGAAGTTTTTTAGAGCTGGGGCTGATTTCAGGAAAAATTTATCATATGGACTTTTATGATAAATAAAAGTCCATATGATATATTTGCTGCGATGTAGTAAAGTGGCTTTCTTCCAGCATATTCTGTGGTAGGTATCTAGTGCATGGTCAGCAAGTCCTGAGTGGTTGTATTGGTGAAACCGGATGTAGTCTTTGTGTTCGGATATCCTGATATTAGTTTTCCTGCCTGTTTGGCCGTAGTAGGACAGTTTACAACTGCAAGGGACCTGATATACTCCAGGTAGGTCTAGGGGAAGTGGCTGGTCTTTGATGGAGTAGATAAGGGATGCCAATTTCTTATATGGTTTGTAACGGGTAGTCAGGTCATATAAGAAATTGGCATCCCTTATCTGCTCCACCAAAGACTAGACATACTCTGGATATAAGGAATGGTGATAGATTTAGTGTAATCTCTGTTATGAAATGGGGGGGGGGGGGGACTGGTTTTAATATTTTCTGGATTTTTTGGCAGTTGTAGCCATGGGCTAAGAAGATGTCAAGGATATGGTTAAATTAATTAGTTAGTGCACTGTTATCTGAACAGATTAATTTTGCCCTGTTATATAGGGTTTTTATAATCCCATATTGTTGTGAAGGTGTAATTGCTGGTAAATGTATCTACCTGTATGGATTGGTTTTCTGTAAACAGAGAAAGCCAGGGATCCATCAGGCTGGCATGTAATCAAGAGTGGCTAGGAAAGGGAGACTATTGTTGTTTTCCTTTATCAAGGTGAACTGGATTCTGGAGTATTCATTGTTTAAGTGTGTTAAGAAGTTGTGGAGTGTATCCAAGCCATGTGGCCAAATAGCGAACACATCATCCATATAGCATAGCCAAACAGTGGGTTTTTGTGGGACTGAGTTTAAGGCTTTTTCTTCAAAGGTCTCTATAAAGAAGTTGGCCAAGGGTGGAGAGAGTAGAGAACCCGAGAACCCATGGCTGTCCCCTCTATCTGTTTGTAGAATTTTCCTTGCCAAACAAAATAGCCTGAGTTCATGGCAAACTAAAATAGAGCTCAGATATCGGGAGGAAATTTGGCTTGGATTAGATCTAAGATATCTTTGAGTGAAACATTTGTAAATAAGGAGGAGACATCAAAACTGACCATTATGTCAGTGTGTTGGAGTGAGAGGTTTTCTATACTAGCTTTAAGGTGGGCTGAGTTTTTTTATGTGTGAAGGTGTGTTGCAGTATAATGTGTGAGCACTTTGGCTAAATATTTGGGTAATTTGTATGTGGGGGAATCAATGCCATCCACAATGGGACGTAATAGCACATTCTGCTCATGGATTTTTGGTAGTCCATATATTTGGAGAGGGGGGGGGGTCTAGAGTTGAAAGGATTTAGTCTGCTAGTCACTTTCACAGGCCAAGAAGTAACCCTGTTAAGGAGCCTTTGGAGTGTTCTGATTTGGGAGTTGGTGGGATCGTATACAAGGGAGGTAGGTAGACCAATCTAATAGTAAAGAGGTAAGCTTACCTGTGTAGTCAGTTTGGTTGGTTGAGAACCACAGTAGCATTTCCCTTATCTGCTTTGGTGATTATTATTTTGCTATTATTTTTCATTTCTTGTAGAGCTTTTAATTATTCTTTAGGTAGGTTGGTTTTTGGTGGTTTAGCTTTGGTAAGAACACCAGCTACATCCAGTCTGATACTGTTGGCAATATGGTTGGGAAGGCTGTGGATACCACGTTCTACCTGTCATCATTTCTTCAGAAAGTATCCAGAAGAAACAAGTTACCCCCCACTTCATAACAAAGCTTACACTAAATCTATCACCATTCCTTATATCCAGAGTATGTCTAGTCTTTGGTGGAGCAGATAAGGGATGCCAATTTCTTATATGACCTGACTACCTGTTACAAACCATATAAGAAATTGGTATCCCTTATCTACTCCATCAAAGACCAGCCACTTCCCCTAGACCTACCTGGAGTATATCAGGTCCCTTGCAGTTGTAAACTATCCAACTATGGCCAAACAGGCAGGAAAGCTAATATCAGGATATCTGAACAGAAAGACTACATTTGGTTTCACCAATACAGCAACTCAGGACTTGCTGATCATGCACTAGATACCCACCACAGAATACACTGGAAGAAAGCCACTTTACTACACTGCAGCAAATATAAATCTGAAAGATTTTTTCTAGAATCAGCCTCAGCTCTAAAAAACTTCCCAAACCTCAACAAATTTGGATGCATGAGAATGCCCAAATTTGGGAAGCATGCATCCTAAGAACATCAGCCCAACACCAAGACAACCCAATTTAGCCCAGGGGCACCTTTAGGACTCTAGGACCAACTTCAGTTGCCTTCTTCAGCCTCATTTGCTCCCTGTTAGTGCCAGCATGAACATATCATAGTTTTATGATCCCAGAAGATGGCAATGTAACATTCCAAAATATAGTAAGGTATTGATTAAAGTTTTTTAATATATTTTAGTATACGTTATCATTTCCTGAAAAATTTAAAGCCAATACACAAAGTAGAAGAAACAATCTCTGAAAGCTAATAAAATATCAGTATGTCTAAATTCAACTATATGGAAAAAAGATCTAACAAAATAAACAAAAAGTAAGAATATATAAATCAGTAGTCTTGACTACTGATGCATATGCGTAACTGCCATATGCATGTGAAACAAAAATAGAAACATCAAAAATCCAATAGATATATACAACATAAAAAATTAAAACATAAAGAAAAATAATAAACAAAAAATTTGATACAGTAAAAATCCAAAAGATTGAATAAGAATGCCGATTACAACTCATAAATGCATAGATAAAAAAAAGAGAGGATTGGAATGGAATCAAAATGTTAATCAGTGGACCCAAAAATAATTGTTAAACTAGCCAAAGACTGGAAACCAAATACGAAAAGACTAGCTGGTAGACCAAAAAAAGAAGACTATTGTAAATCCAACTACACAGCCATTATATTAAATCTCTACACTGCCTTAGACAAAAATTTGGCATCATTAATACTCAAAAACATTTTGCACTTTAAGAGATGATAATAAAAGAGAAGTGTTGGATAGCTTATATAATCGATTTATCCTTGATTTAAATTATGATTAGCATAACTTAAAGATTTAATATTAGGGTGACTGATCAGCCTATCCCAAACACTACACAGCTCTTGAATTCCCCAAAAGACAACAACTCTTTTCATAAATATCTGGGGGGTCTATAAAATTTACTGTTCCTGTGGAAAGTCTTACAACAGTCAGAGAAGGAGAAATTATGAGATTATGGAAAGTGAACAACTCCACAACATTGTGGAGGAATACAGTAATATGTTGTACATAAAGGAAAATTCCTTACAATGTCATTTGAAAGAATATAGCAAAGTTATTTGCTATATTCTATAAACCTTTTGTGGTGGTAACCACAAAAGGTTTATATATTTACCACCACACAATTTATATATTTATATATTTGCCACCACACATAATTTACCACCACAAAAGGTTATTATAAACCTACAGTGCATCTTTGTACTGTAGATGGGTCAGGTCTCTAATAAGCAGGGCAATGGTCTCACACCGGGCAATGAAATTCATCTCCCACCTAAAGACAATCACAACATCCATGCCCACAATGGGATTTGAACCCGTGACCTGTTGACTGGAGAGCTGGTACACTAACCAACACATCAACCAGGCCAGCAATTTGTTTACATTTAAAATGAATGAGGAAATGATTGCAGAATATGCAGTTTCTTATAAGATCACATAATGCTTCAGACCTTTTCTAATACTAGAAAACAATACATAGAACATAATGACAAATATAGTGTTTGCAACAATAGACTTGACATTTCTACAGTTTACATTGTTAACATTTTTATTGTATAATTCTACAGCTATTTCTTTCCATTTCACATTAACCCTACCGAAGTGCCAGATACACAACAGTAACACTTATTAGTTATAATCTTGAAGTTTTTATGTTTATAACAACAAACCTTGCTATTGATTTAAAAAAATATTTACTGCATAAAGTACTTGTAATTCAGTCTCTCTCTCTCTCTCTTTTACTTCATATACTCAAATAAAATTTTGATTGGGTTTCCTTAGGCACCCAGTCAAAATTGAATTAAAATTTACAGCCTGAGACAGATAAATTGAGAATATCTCTTTAAGACATTCAGACATACTGCATTCAGAGACATCCTTTCTATAGATATTCTCAATTTATCTGTCTCAGGCTGTAAATTTTAATTCAATTTTGACTGGGTGACTGAGGAAACCAAACCAAAATTTTATTTGAGTTGCCTAAGGATCAAAGCCAGAAAACTGGAAGCAGCCTCCACAAATGAAGAGAACTGATTAAGGCTTCTGATCTAATGTGTAATCTTTTCCTTCCTGTGATGTTATTATGAAAGTGAAAATGCCAGGGGTAACAACATTACAAACATAACATGGTAGGCCATATAAAATTACATAGCAAGACCTTGTCAGTAGGTATCCACCTGAATAGCAAACAAACATGGATGAACCAGCAATTTAGCAATCTTCATAGAGAAACATGAACAGTAAAATAAATAGTGAAGAGCTCAGTATCTATTGGAAATCCATAGCAGTCCCATCAAGTTGTTTGTATATATTTCCTTTCCACATAAAATAACCTGAATAAATGGTGAATCTCAATAATTTATAAATGGCAGACAGAAAATGTGACTTAATATGGTCAAAGGTCTCTGTTAAAGGCATACGCTGGTGATCATTGAAGTAATGTCAAAGATGGCCATGTCTGAATCTGTTAGGCTAAGATTTTCTATGACTGATTTTAAAAGTGAATATAATTTTCAATAAATGAGAGAGTTGCCAGTAAGGAGGGAAAATTGATTTTAATTAATTTACCTAGTTTAGAAATTACAACATAGAATTACAACACAGCCATTGTCTAAAAATGTAATGTGAATGTGGTATAGTAGTTCAGAAGTGAGTGCACTGTCATCACAGCAAATCAATTTTGCCCTGCTGACCAGGAATTTTCTAATGCCATGTGATCGAAAGATGGGTTTATGTGTGTGTGGGGGGGGGGGGTCTATGCAAGACAAATATCCATCTGTTCATTGTGTAACAAAGGTATTTAGGTAGAAAACAGAAATCAAGAACAGTCTGTTCTTGCTTTCTGTTTCTACAGCACACTGGATCTTTGAATATTAACTGCTGAAATGATACATTTGAAGAAAGGTGTTTAGAATGTCCAAGCCTTGTAGCCAAATAGCAAACACATGACGAAAACATAGCATAGACAGATGGTAGTTCTAGGGGAGGGGAGAGTTTAAGCAATTCATTTCAAACATTGGCACAAGTGTTGACCAAGCATCAGCAGACAATTCTTTGTGCTGATGCACTGGAGAGGTCTAAGAGGATTATCCAAGGTTCAACAGTGAGTGCAGTTTATAGCTTGTGAATGATCCTCTTAGACATCCCATGTCAGTAGACAAGATATTCCAAAAAAAAGTCACCATATTCAAAAGTTTGCCAAACTGGTAAAAAAACACTCTGATGCTTAACAGCTTCCCAAAAGCAATGTACTGAGTGTCCACTACTATTGGAACAGATGCCATTAACAATCTGAGCTGCAGCCAGAATTTCACCATTACTCCCAGAAATATACCTACCAATGATTTCTTGATATAGACTGACTGAGGGATTTACAGATTTTCTATCAATGTAGCTAACAACAGTAAGCTAAACCTAGCTATCTATGCTAGCACGTTGACTAAGTTTAGCTTAGTCAACGTGCTAGCATAGATGGCTAATGTTAGTATGAAAAACTTCCAAAAGCAACTCTCCTACATAGAATTTAAGGCTAAAAAAAAAGACTCATCTACTGTCAATCCAACTATGATGAGAACAACAAAGATCAAAATTGCAGACTTCTGATAAATGTCACCACTTGGCCAATGGAAGTTGCTAAAAAAGTAAATCCTATCAATATAAATTAAAATGCAATCTCAGTAAAAAGTAAAAGTCATTTGCAAATAGAATTTTCACCCATTTATACCTACCAGCATCAATCTGAAGTACCAGGAATGGAAATATAAATCATCCTCTAACATAAAAAAAAAAAGATTTTTCAATTCAGTTATAAAACTCCAGAAAATACCTTCTGGGATAGTCAAGGCATTATTCTGATAGATTTTTTAAATCCAAGTGAGACATTTAACATGTAATTAATGCAAGACTTGGAAGAAACCAGGAAAAGTTCTAAATTGAAATCATGAAAGCAATTTTAGATCATAATAATGCCAGACCGCCATAAAAATAATGTCTTTATTTACAAATCATTAATATTAGTGTAGATTTGAGTATTGCCTTAACAGTGTGTATGTGAAATGTTTATGTTTTGCAAGCAATGTATACAAATTTGCATTATAAATTAATTTATCTCCTAATTCGCCAGACTGTCCATGAAATGTACCGAGTTGAACAATCATGCTACATCTAGCCTATAGCTTAGACTTTTGCCTAGACTCTGCATGAAATATCCTAATGAATTGGACAATCATGTTACATATAGCCTATAGCTGAGAATTTTGTCCATACGTGGCTTTTATTTATTTGTTCTTGTAGAGAGTCATCGACATAGACAATACTTCAATACTGGTGAAAAATTAAAAACACCAAAGACTGGTTCAAAAGAGCCTTATCGTGCATTTTTTGAAAATGTTTATAATTATGTGGTCTGTCTTTTCTCTGGTTGACATTATATACTAGAGTTGAACTGCCTGAGTGGTTAATATCACAGATTCAAATCCAGGATATTATGATAAGTTAAGAGATTGAGTGAGAAACAAAGAAAATTAAAAATAATGTCTTTATTTACAAATCATTAATATTAGTGTAGATTTGAGTATTGCCTTAACAGTGTGTATGTGAAATGTTTATGTTTTGCAAGCAATGTATACAAATTTGCATTATAAATTAATTTATCTCCTAAAGAGAAAAAGGGAACACAAACATAGCATCAGACTTAAAGAACATAAATATCATACAAAATTTTGTCTTCTCTTCAAGATCACAGGATTTTATGAGAATATACAAACTTCATACTTATGAAACACAGTTTCTTCTGCTATCAATAACAGTCATGAAAATATAATTACTTAGCTTCATACCTGTTTTCCTTCTAAAACAAGAAAATAATTTGTGCACAACTTTTCTTAAGAGAGAACATTTCTTTTTTCATATATTCTGCACAACATCAATTCTTTTCCTATTTCCTTGAAACATGAAGATAATTTAAAGTTCCTAATCTTTAAAGGTATCTGTGGCATGACTATAACAATAAATTACACAGTAATTAATATTAATGAAATGAAGGTACAGATATTTCTTACTGAAAATAACAGTTCATCATCAGTGCGTAGAAACAAGCAAATTAAAGAAACGGAAATACAAGATACAACAGCCTGTGGTTTACCAATTAAAAACTGTTGCCACACTAGAAATTAATATTAATAAATAATATTATTAAAAACTATTTTTGATGGTTATACAAATTAAGAATCTCCCAAACTTTTGGAAGAGAGAAAGACAACGGTTCAATTAAGATTTGACAGATGTAAAAGGGCTGCGCAACTTTCTTTGAAAACGTGTTCATATTTAAACCTGCTTCTATGGGTAGGATGAGCTTCATCCCACTGGATACTGTGTTTGTGCCAGACCAGACTTTTGAGGTTTCATGTATTCGATATAACATCAATGTTCATTAATTCTTTTTTTCACAGAACGGTCTGTCTGCCCAAAGCATGTTAAATTACATTTACAAGGTATCTGGTAAATGCCAACTAATGATAGAGGTGACAGTTTGTCTTTTGTAGATGGCAACAAATTCAATTCACCATGGAAAAAGAAAAGGCTGGTAGTTTCCCATTCTTGAACATCCTTCTTATGCGCACAGCCTCTGGTAATTTATCAACCAGTGTTTATTGGAAACCTACCTTTACTGGCAGATTCATAAAAAATCTGCTCATCACACCTCTCAAGTCTTTAATTAATAGAGCACATAATGTATGCTCCTCTCCCTCAAGCTTACAACAAGAACTTCTCACTATCAAAATGTTAATGGAATTTAATGGTTACAACCCTAATCAAATCCATCAGATAAATGACACCTATGTTTCAATACCTCAGGATTCTTCAATAGACCCCAGGGTTCCAATCCCTTATATTTCTGGCATCTCTGAAACAATCGGTAGAATTTTGAAGAGGAATCATCTCATTCTCATCATCAAATTATATAAATATTTTATAAATTAAAAATGCCAAGAAATTATATTCTTGGTTTCATCCTTTATCCAAGTCTAAGCAAACAAAGTTTGTGTGTGAAATAACTTCACGAATGAGCTACTTAAATAGAGAGACTAATGACTTTAGTATCCCATAATGCAACCAACTGCTGGATGTACATATTATCAACAAAATTTCTCATCTGTTGCCATCTACAAAAGACAAACTATCACTTCTATCATTAGCTGGCATTTACCAGATACCTTGTGAATGTAACCTAATATAGTTTGGGCAGACAGGCCATTCTGTGGAAAAAAGAATAATTAAAGAATAATATCAATATATCGATAGTGATATTATTGAAACCTCAAAAGTTTGGTCTGCCATAACATAGTAACTACACTAAACACAGTATCCAGTGGGATGAAGCTCGTCTTCTCCATAGAAGCAGGTTTAACCCAGCGTTAGTAAGGTGGCAGTGTCACAGTTATTTCTTTCTATATCTTTGGGATCTGTGACACCCCGCCTTACTAATGCTGGGCTAAATATGAACACCTTTTCAAAGAAAGTTGCGAAGCCCATTTACATCAGCCAAATCTTAATTGGAACGATTGTCTCTCTCCCAAAAGTTTGGAAGATTCTTAATTTGTATAACCATCAAAAATAGTTTTTAATAATATTATTTATTAATATTAATTTCTAGTGTAGCAACAGTTTTTAATTGGTAAACCACCGACTGCTGTATGTACCTTGTATTCCCATTTCTTTGATTTGCTTGTTTCTATGCACTGATGATGAACTGTTATTTTCAGTACAAAATATCTGTACTTTCATTTCATTAAAGTTAATTACTGTGGTTATCGTGTAATTTATTGTTTAATTTAAAGTTCCCTTTTTCCTTGTGAAAACTTCCTCATCCTTAAAACACAAAAAGAATTCATTTCTTCCGGGTTTACAGCACTTAACTAGAATACGTTTGCTGCATACCAATCAAAAAGGAACTGTCTGTTGCTTCAGGAGAAACTATATATCACTTTTATTTATGTCACAACTTAGTTTCATATAAAAGAAATTCATCCTCCAATTTTGGGATAGCTGTTTGTTTCCCTCATAACTCTCTATTCCACCTTTTTGGCTTAAGAGTTCCTTTAACTCTATATCTCCCCTAAACTAATAACTTTTTAGAACATTTTCTCTCTTCTAATCAACACCACAGCTGCTCTATTATTTTCTCTCACTCATTAATTCAACTTCTTCTTCTTCTTTGGAAGTACAATCTTTGTGCAAGCACACTATCTGAAGGGGTAAGCAACATGGTGGTGAGATGAAAGTCATCTTGTAAACAAGCCTGCAGTTCTTCAATGGCTTCAATGGCATGAAAACATCATTGGAAAGTTCACTATTTTCTTCTATCAAGTTTGTTACAGAAATAAAAAATTAAATTAGAGGCGAGTCCTTTTTACAAATAAATATCACAATCAAACAATTTGCAATAGGCCATAAATATACAAAGATTTCTTATATAAACATTTCTATAAATTAAAAATGCCAAGAAATTATATTCTTGGTTTCATCCTTTATCCAAGTCTAAGCAAACAAAGTTTGTGTGTGAAATAACTTCACGAACGAGCTACTGATATAGAGAGAGACTAATGACTTTAGTATTACATAATGCAAGGCACATATCCTTACGAACATGTATAATGCTATGCATTATAGGAAGGACCACTACCCAGACTGGTTTTGACCTTTATTGAGGTCTCATCAGTGGGAACCAGACCTAGAATTGATACCATGGTTGAAGCAATGTATAAGTCATATAATTCCCATATACAAATAGTCAAAAGGTGTCACAACTTACTACTCTGGATTAAAGATAAATGTTGAAAGTTTTTTTCACTTGGATAATTATACTATAAATTAAGATGCCAAGAAATTATATTCTTGGTTTCATCCTTTATCAAAGTTTGTCATTAGCCTTTACACACAAGTAACTCTGATGTGAAGTTACTTAACAGGCAAACTATGTTTGCTTACAATTGGATCAAGGATCAACCCAAGAATATAATTTCTTGGCATCTTTAATACATAGTATAACCAAGTGGAAAAACTTTCAACATCTATCTCTAATCCAGAGTATTTTAACAATAAAGTGTGACACCTTTTGACTACTTGTATATGGGAAATATATGAATTCTGCATTACTTCAACCTTGGTATCGGCAAAAAGATGGCGTCTCGCACAGTAGTCTCGCATGACGGTTGTTGTTGTTGTGAAGAATGTTTTTTGATATCAGTGGTGATTAGTGAGTTTTAGATATTGTGAATCTGCTTTGTTTACGGAATAGAAGGTAAGAATTTAACTTTTGATACAATTTTCTGGCCCTAGCCCGTTCTATATCGCCATCATACCTATCCGAAATATATCTTAATATTTCGTACACAAGAATGGAGAATGTAAACGATATCAAGGACGCCATTCAACAGCTAAACAAAGATATGTCACTTGACATTCTCAAATTCATCCTTAAGAAATTTGATACAGACTACCCTGGCTGCTTGAATCTCTTCACTCAAGTAAATGACACTGAAGAT
The DNA here is from genome assembly GCF_054136105.1 of Typopeltis vanoorti. Taxonomy (NCBI): domain Eukaryota; kingdom Metazoa; phylum Arthropoda; class Arachnida; order Uropygi; family Thelyphonidae; genus Typopeltis; species Typopeltis vanoorti. The sequence goes on from NC_143565.1 coordinate 33,907,982, forward strand.
GATGATTTAGACATAGAAGAGGACATTACACCTGTTCTGCCTACAAAGATTCCCCGACAGCTCGATTGTTCTCATGAGGAACAATCTAATAAAAGACGAAGAACATCGGGAGGTGAACTGGAAGATAATGTAACAACTCAACAAAATCAGATCTCCCAAGACAGAAAAGAAAAGGTCCCTCCAGTTATCCTTCGAGATAAAAACAAATGGACCTCAGTCTCAAGATCCCTAGGAAAACATAATATCAATTTTTCCTGGGCAAGAAATACGGAAGAGGGTGTAAAGATCCACCCTACCACTGTCACCGATTATCGCTTGATGACCAAAATGTTTGACAATTCCAAACTGCCCTTCCACACCTTTGCGCTAGCAAGCGAGAAGAACTTAAAGGTAGTTCTAAGAGGAGTGGCTGAAGGCATCTCAACTGATGAGATTACAGCTGACCTCATCAATCAAGGACTGACTCCAACCAAAGTCACTAGAATGTTGAGGTCAGATAAAACACCAATGCCACTGGTGTTGGTCGAAATCTCTAATACACAAAAAAGCATCTATGAAATAACGGACATCTGTAAGCTTAAAATCACAACCGAACCTCTAAGGAAGAAGGCATCGGCAGGGCAGTGCCACAGATGCCAGAGGTTCGGGCATGCCCAAAAACTGTGCAGAGCTGCATATAGATGCCTAAAATGCGGTGAGGGTCATCAAACCAACTCCTGCACCAAACCCAGGTCGACACCTGCCTGTTGTGCCAACTGTAGAGGACCACACCCCTCTAATTACAAGGGTTGCCTTTTCCATCCAAAAAACCGTGGATCATTAAGAAGTAACCACGCTCCTCCAAGAAATGACACAATGCACATCCAAGAAGTTCGCCCTCCAGAACATATTATCTCACATTCAACAACACAGGAAGGCACTAGACCCTCAACCATGTCCAAATCATATGCAGAAGCGGTAAGAACCCAGACTTCTTCATCACAAGAGCGAACAAGCTCTAATCTCACCTCAGCTTTAACCTCGTCACTTGCAACAATGCTGCATGAATTCAGCAAAGCAAGCACCTCACCATCCTCCAGAAAAAGATTCTACCTAGAAACCCAATCCATATTAACAGCTCTCTATAATGTTTAAAAAATTTAAACCAAATTCTCTCATGATAACAGCATGGAATGCCAATGGCTTAACAAACAAAATTCTCGAGCTGCAAGAATTTGCAAAAAGATACAATCCAGACATAATCTTGATCAGTGAATCCCACCTCAGACCATCAAACAATCCAAAACTAAGAGGTTATATTTTATACAGGACAGAGAGACTTAACTCTAGTGGAGGTGGAACAGCTATCTTTATCAAAAATTATTTAAGCCACAACTCGCTGACCAACCCCCAAACTCTAAACCTTGAGGTGACGGGTGTGGAGGTGCACACAAATAACGCTGGCAAACTCAAAATCTACGCAGCGTACAATCCTCCCAGTATTCCACTATTGACAGCAGACTTAGACTCCATCCTCGGCTCCACGGATTCCATAATTATAGCTGGAGACCTTAACTCCAAACATACGGCCTGGTTCAGTTCGTCAATCAACACCAAAGGCCGTACCTTATACAACTACACATTACTCAACTCATCAATAGTAGCTGGACCCACTGAGCCCACCCACTACAGCCCATCAGGAAGTTCTGATGTATTAGACATAGTTATCCTCAGAAACATCAAATATCAATACCAGCTGGAGACAGTAGAAGAGCTTAACTCAGATCATAATCCCATCCTACTCAGGTTAGGACTTCAAGACCAACTCTCTCCCCATCATTCTTTCATACCTTGGGACAAGCTCTCTAAGGTTCTTCCAATCCACATCGGTCCTCCCCCTGTCATTCGTAAAAAAGAAGAAATAGATCAAGCTGTAAACAATTTAACTAGGCAAATCAACACAGCAATAGCATCAGTCACTCAAACCACTGTCTTCCACGCTTCTAAGATCCCAGAAGAGATAATGGACCTGATTAGAGCCAAAAACAAGGCCAGAAAGCGATATCATAACACCAGAGCCCCGCAGGACAAAGCAACCTTAAACACTTTGAACAGACAGGTTCTAGAAGCCCTCCAGGTCCACAGAAACTCTAAATGGGAAACCAAACTGAAAGAAATCAACCCAGAAGATAACTCCATGTGGAAGTTTGTAAAATCTCTTCGTACCAAAAGACAACCACTTCCCCCTTTAAAGACCAATCTTGGAGTTGCACACACAGATGAAGAAAAAGCAGAAGCCCTAATTGACAATCTGGAAAATCAATGCAGCCCATCTTATGCAAACTTAAATATCAATCTTATTTACAAAGTTCATCGTAAAGTTAGAAATGCACTAAGTCAGCTTAAGGATGATTCAGAAACCATCACCCCCACATCTCCAACAGAAATAATAAATATCATTTCCCATCTGAAGAATAAAAAGGCCCCCGGCCCTGACGGCATTACCAATAGAATAATAAAGCTACTCCCACGGAAAGCCATAATTCATCTAGTTAATATTACCAATTCCATCTTAAGATTCCAATACTTTCCCTCTGATTGGAAAGTCGCGGACATTATACCTCTGAAAAAACCTGGTAATAACCCACAACTTCCCCAAAGCTACAGGCCCATCAGTCTTCTTTCCTGTCTTGGCAAAGTAACAGAAAAGGTCATCCTATCAAGACTACAATCAGCAGTGGACCAACAGAAAATAATCCCAAACGAACAATTTGGGTTTCGCAAAGCTCACAACACGGTGCAACAAATTCACCGACTAACAGAACATATCACTCATGGCTTTAACTGGCACCTTCATACTGCTGCTGTATTTTTGGATGTTGCCAAGGCCTTTGATAAGGTCTGGCATCAAGGCCTTATCTTCAAACTAATTGAAAACAATATCCCAATTAAACTAGTGAAACTCATATATTCATATATCAATGAAAGATACATGCAAGTAAAACTCAACGGAATTGTTTCTTCAAGGCGCAAAATCCTGGCGGGAGTACCTCAAGGTTCTCTTCTGGCCCCAATACTTTTCACAACTTACATGGCAGATGTTCCTCTCAACCCAAAAACTACTACGGCTCTTTATGCCGACGACACCGCTATTCTAGCCAGATTGCTCAGCCCTCACCTAGCAATCACTAGACTCCAAGGAAGTATCAATGAGCTAGCAAACTGGTTCACCAACTGGAGAATTCAAGTAAACCCCCTCAAAAGCTCAGCCATGATGTTTTCAAGAAGAAAGATCTGCAACAAAGAAGACATCCTGCTCTCTGGTCAAAAGATCCCATGGCATTCAGAGACCAAATATCTTGGGGTATTGATGGATAAGAAACTCCTTTTCAACAAACACATCAATCTCGTTTGTTCCAAATCTTCCAAAGTCATAGCTCAGCTCTACCCATTGATCAACCGCAAGAGCAAATTGAACCTACATAATAAATTGCTTCTTTACCAGATGGTAATACGTCCAGTCATTACCTACGCCTCACCAGCATGGAGTCACACTTCAAGATCAAACATTTCAAAATTACAGAGAATCCAAAACAAATGCCTTAGGATGATCCTGGATGCACCGTGGTTCATCAGAAATTCACAAATTCACCGAGAAACCGGCACTCCATACATCTCCTCTCTTCTTCGTGATCTTGCAGAAAAATTCTTCGTGAAGTCAAGTTCACATTCAAACCCACTAATCGTGCAAGCTGTCAATTACAATGAGACTGATTACTACAAACACAAAAGACCGAAGGCTATTCTTCTCTCAACTGATCATAGCTAACACTACTGCCCTCAGAGGGCGAGCTTAATTGCTCACAAATCTCCCATTCCCAAATAACTCTCATTACAGATAAAGGGGAATATGAAAAGCACTTGTGCTTCACCCATCCTGTCAGTAACGTCAATGGTCAACCTTGGTATCTCTTCAGGATCTGGCCCCCATTGATGATGCTTCAATACCATCCTCATTCCAAAACCTAATAGAGATCGCACCTTAATTAGCAGCTGGAGATATATTTCTTTATCTAATACTGACTACAAGATATTTTTCTGTATTATCAATAACAGTCTCAAAGTAGAAATGACATACATAATTAAAAGCACAAAGGTGTATGGAGTTCCTGCAAGCAACAGAATTTAATGTTTCTGCTGCATGACCTGCTCTGCTTAGTTAATATAAAAAAAAGTAAGCAAGCAACAAGCAGCCAATGGCAGTGCTATGAATAGACCTTACTCAAGCACTTGATAATGTCCAGTATCCCTTTCTGTTCTGCATCCTCACGCATATTGTTGTAGGTAGAAACTTGGTATCTAGTATTAAAGGAACCTATGCCAATTCAACTATCTGCCTCCTAGTTAATACGCATTAATACACATGTATTGTAATCGACAATACGTGCTGTGCGAGGAATAACAGTTCCTTCAACCATGAGGGAAAATAAGGTATTAGCAATGCTGATAATGTAGTGGGCACTTCGAAGGATAATGATTCCATATACATCTTTTTTGGTATTTTGGAAAAATTCTGCATGATTGATGGATTAACTGCTAATGCAGACAAGAAAAAAATAAAAAATTTTGGAAAGTGGGATCTTGGTGGCATTCCTTTTGAACTAATCCCTAAGAGAGAACCGCTCAGTATACTTGGAATTCCTTTCTCCAGCCACCCAACATTAACAGTTCAAGAGCTTATATACAAGAATATTGAAACTTTAGAAGACTGGAAAATTGGGCCACTTTCCTTTTTTCCTAAAGCCATGGTACTCAAACCATAATCTTCCCTGCTCAGTTGTACATAATAAATATTACAGACATCACAGAAGCCTGAAGATTATGTCTGTACATAATAAATATTACAGACATCACAGAAGACATCATAAAAGATGACAATTATATAGTAAGTCTGTGCAATTTTTTTGGTTCAGCCGATACCAAGAAGTTAAAAAGGAATTACTTCGAGTATCAAAGAAGCATGGAAGATTTCGGTTTCCAGTATTCTGCTATTTAAGCAATACAACTTCAAAAATCCATAAAATGTTGCAGACCTTCTCCATTACTACCTGGGTTTTCATTTTCTCCTATTTGGAGTAAATGATTATAAAGGTCCAAACGCTGAGATTTTTCCTGAATTTTTCCTGCAACATTCTGTGCTTAACTCTAAACTTGCTACAACATTCTGGTATTAACATTTTTTCCATTAAAAAAAAGTAAAATTTGGTATAAAGAAATCTTTAAACTCTTTCGCTGCAAACTTCCGCAGTTGGGTACTGACAAAAACACTTTGCCACCACACCACACACCAGTCAATACCATCAAATAGAGATATTTTTACATAGGAGATCCAATCTGTGACATATGTGACCAATTGGAAACTGCAGAACATGCATTCTACAGCTGCCTGCTTCCCTTGCTGATTTGGAACAGATTATGTAATGTGTTGAGCATTCCAATACTTACAGACTTTTTTGCAGTACCTACCACCTGTCAAGCAATGGGAAGGGAATTCTAATTTTTATAATTAATGAATTAAAATACCATTTATGGAAGGTTAGAAAGAAACATGGATATTTGAAAGCCAGCAATAGAACATACAAATGCTTTATAATATTATATTGTGGAAATTTTATTGTTCAATCAGATGATTTTTGTATTTAGAAAGAAGCATTTAGGAGATATCAAATTTTTGGCTAGGTTGTAGACCTAAATAAAAGACTGACCATAGCTTATTCAGTGTGCATTTGCAAGTAAATAAATACATATACATAAGCAAATAATGAAAAGTTAAAATTTAAACAATTTTATTGCAACAAGCTTTCCAAATGTCTTAAAAATTATATGATGCTGTGAGTTGAGCTTGCAGTTATTTGATAAAAAAAAAAAAAACAATGATTATCTGAATTAAAGAAGTAAATTCAAAAATTCTAGTAAACTTACCCTTCTCTGTGGTGATGTTTAGAAAAATGAAAGGGAACTGATGACGATTAAAACTATGATAAACCTCATTTATCAGTTTTGGGAACTGCATAATAAGAATAGTTGATATATAAATAGCAATATAATATAGTTATACTGAGACAGTACATACAAGGTCTGATAAAATATATATATATATATTAAAAATTGACAGTTTTTATCAACTCAGCAGCAAACTACACTGCTCGGTTGCATGGACAAGTGAATTCATATAAAGCAATGTTATTTGCTGTTGAGCACATGGCGGTGAATTTGAGCTGTGCTGAAGAAAGTGAGTTTTTAATCGGCGAATAGTCCGTTTTTTTACGTTTTTGAGTGCTAAATTGTTTCTCTGGAATACGAGTGTACTATAGTGGTTATTTTTTGAAGTTAGTGCTATCGCGATATTGTGTATTTTGTTTATCGAGAAGACGGGGCGGATGCATAACGGTGGAAGACAAGACGAAGCTAAGATTTCATTACCGTATTTAGTTTTATTTCATTTTATTTAGTGTACTTAATGTTTTGTTTTGCTTGTAATTGTTTATACTTTTCTTATTTATTTATACTCCCTAAAACTCATTTAGCATTTATTTTTGACACTATTTTGAATAATTAACGATTACGCTAGTAGTCCCTCGGCAGTAACGAATGATGGCGGATTCAGCTGCAGTCGCAAATGGCATCGCCAAGTCCTCTGCCATTTAGGCATTCTATTATAAGCAATATAATAAGGGAGTTTGTGGCATGCAGTATTTGCGGCATGTATGCATCTCGGGAATTGGATATCTGGCTTGTGAGAGAGGATGGGTGTATGTGTGCTTAAAGTGCAGGCAGTGGGAGGAAATAAATGCAGCAGATATCTCAATAACCGACCTTGTTGCTCCAGGAACGGAAAATGAATACAGAAAGACGAGTAGTGTGATAGGAGAGAATGAAGAAAAAAATGTGAATGAGAAAATAATAGTTGATGGTGTAGAAGGCATGAGTGACTGTGAAAGTTTAGGAGATGGTTTTGTTTGGGAGAGTGAATGACCTGCAGAGGGAGATAGAGGAACTGAAAGAGGAGGTGGAATGTCTTGGGAGAAGTATTATAAGTATGAAAGATGAGATTAGGAGAATGGAAGAGATAAATGCAAGGCAAATCAGAGTAAGAGAGAGAGTTTTGGGAATGACAGGCGAGGAGAGAAATTTGTGAATGATAAAAGAGGAGAGAATGGAATTGGATGTGGAAATGGAGAGAATGGAATTGGATGTGGAAATGGAGAGAATGGAAACAGGAGAGAGAGAGAGGTCACATCCAATTCCATGAATACAGAGGAGAGAATGGAAACAGTAGGAGAGACAGAATAAGAGAAAGGTATGGCAGTGCTAGAAGAGGAGAGAATGGAAACAGTAGGAGAGACGGAATGAGAGAGAGGCATGGGAGTGCTAGAAGAGGAGAGAATGGAAACAGTAGGAGAGACGGAATGAGAGAGAGGCATGGGAGTGCTAGAGGAGGAGAGAATGGAAACAGTAGGAGAGACGGAATGAGAGAGAGGTATGGGAGTGCTAGAAGAGGAGAGAATGGAAACAGTAGGAGAGGCGGAATAAGAGAGAGGTATGGGAGTGCTAGAAGAGAAGAAAATGGAAACAATAGCAGAGAGGGAATGGTAAGAGGTATAATGTATGGGGACTCAATGATCCATATTGTTCAAGATAGGATGCATGAGGAGTGTTTGCCAGGAGGAATGATAGAAAGGGTGGCTTTGGCAGTTAAGAGAGGTGAAAGGGTGGATGAGATGATTGTGATGGTGGGAAAGATGACTTGAGTGGTGGTGTAAATAGGGCAGCGAGAGATATGAGATTCTTGCTCGAGGTGGTATGAAACAAGACACAGAGAGGAAAGATAGTGTGTGTGTGTGTGTGTGAGTGTTGCCTAGGTATGATAAAGATGAACTGAGCAGAAGAGCAATAATATTGAATGACATAACAGCTAGAATGTGTGACAAGAGAGGACTGGAATACGTGGATGCTTGGAGTGCATTTGAGGACAGAGAGGAATTGTATGCAGGAGACCGCTTGCATTTGAATGAGGAAGGACGTAGGCATCTGGAGAGATTGCTGTTCTGAAAAAGTCAGTGTATCCCAGGGAGGATGGTAGCAGGGGTAGCCTCTTGTGGGAATGGGAACTTGGAAGAGGGGGGGGGGCAACATCAGGTAACACTGAGCCCAGTGGAGTCTAGAGAGGATAATGCTGGGTATAGAAACAATGGCATTTATATGCTATACGGTTGAAAGAAGAGGTTATAATAACATAAATAGAAGTAGCTGGGTACAGCATTTTTTAGCAGGATAGGAAGGGAAAGCATGGTAGTGGAGTACTGCTTATGATAAGTGACGACCTATATCCTCTAAGAGTGGAGACTTTGGAAGGCAGTGACACTAATGATTTTGAAAGCATATGGTGTGAGGTAGAAGTGGGCAAGACAGGATATTTAGTGGGGTGTTGCTACAGGAGTACGAAGGGTGGGGACCAGGAAATGGGGACAGTTGAGTTTGGCAAGTGCAAGAAGAATGATTGTTATGGGAGATTTTAACTACAATAGTATAAACTGGGGAGAGGAAGATGCAAGTAGCAATAAGGGAATAGAATTTCTAGAATTCTTGAAGGACAAATGTCTTAGGCAACATGTCATAGAGGGAACAAGAGGTTCAAGAGTTTTGGATTTGGTTATAGCATCAGAAGAGTTGATAATAACTGAGATGACATCTCTCCCACCAGTTGGAGAGAGTGACCATATGGTTTTGACTTGGAAAATGAATAGACATGTAGGAGTATCAAAGAGATGGGAATGTATGTGGAATTATAAGGCAGGTGATTATAATAGTCTAAGACGTCAACTTGGGGAAGTTTCATGGAGGGAGGAATTGGAAGGCCGGGATATCATTAGTGCGTGGGAAATTATGAAAGAATATTTGTTAGCAGTAATGGTAAGTTGTATACCACGACTGAACAAGAGGACACAATTTGGAGTAAAGTGGATGACAAACAATATTAAATAGGAATTGCATGCGAAAAAGAGGCTGTGGAAGAGATATAAGGAGACAGGTGAGGAGCAGATGCATGAAGAATATAAGACACAGGCCCGAATAGTGACTAGTATGGTAAGGAAGACGAAACTGGAATATGAGAGGAGATTAGCCCTAAGATCCAAAGAAAATCCTAGGGAATTTTTTAAATGTGGCCATAGGAGGAGAAATGACTGTGGAAGAATGATATTGTGGGATAAAAATGGGAATAGAATGACTGATGCAGAGGACATAGTAGAATTGTTCAAAGAACACTTTACTGGAGTATTTCATCCCGGAGGAGTCGGTTTTAATGCTAGAGGGACAGGGCAGGTTCGACATTTAGAGGTACAGGAGGAGTGTGTGTTTCAAATACTGAGTACTCTGAATGTCAGTAAAGCTGTGGGACTGGATGGTATTTCATCACGAGTTTTGAGAGAATGTGCTAGGGAACTGACAGTGCCTTTGACCTGGCTTTTCAATGAAAGTCTGGCTGCGGGAACAGTGCCCATGGAATGGAAGGAAAGTAAGATAGTGCCATTGCATAAGGGCGGTAGCAGACTGGAAGTGTCTAATTATAGGCCAGTTTGTGTGTCATCAGTAGTTAGTAAAATCTTGGAGAAAGCAGTGAAGGACCGTATACAGCATTGGGCAGATGAGGGTAATGTTATCTGCAAGAGTCAACATGGATTTGTGAAGGGGCGCTCTTGTTTTAGCAATATGCTAGCCTTTTATGATAAAGTTACAAAAGCATTAGATGAGGGAAAGGCATATACTGCCATTTTCTTAGACTTAGCAAAGGCATTTGACAGGGTGCCACATGATAAACTATTATTTAAGTTGCAGCACATGGGTCTAGATGTCAGATCAGTCAAATGGACTCAGGATTGGCTGTCCAATAGGTATCAGAGAGTTGTATATGGTGGGGCAGTTTCAAGGAAGCAGAGGGTTACAAGTGGAGTCCCACAGGGCTCAGTACTGGGTCCTATATTGTTTAACCTTTATATCAATGACATTGTCAGTGGATTGCAAGGGGATATTCAGTTGTTTGCAGATGATGTGAAGCTGGGAAGGATTATTAGTAATAGTGCAGATGTGGTAGCCCTCCAAGAGAATTTGAATAAGCTAGATAGATGGGTAAATGAATGGGGGAGGGGGTCGGTTTAATGCAGCATAATGTAAGGTCTTGAGGTTTGGGAAACATCGATGGGATGCTGCATACTGTATGGGAGGAGTTATACTGGAGGAAGTAGGGGAGACAAGAAATCTGGAGTTGATGATTGATAGAAACCTGAAATTTAGGGGACATATTGCAAAGGTGGTGAAGGTAACACAGAGGATTGCTGAAGAAGGACACTGACCTGCAAAGATAAAACAGTTATCATTCCGTTATATAAGACTCTGATCAGACCACACTTGGACTACTGTTCTCAGATTTGGTCCCCAGGATTTGAAGGGGATAAATTAACTGTGGAAAGGGTACAAAGGCAGATAACAAAAATAATTTCAGGACTGTACAATGATAATTATGAGGATCGGCTGAGGGAATGTGGAGTGCAGAGTTTGGTGGATAGAAGAAGGAGAGGTGATATGATTGAGATTTTTAAACTGTTGAGAGGTGATTACAGAGTTGACACTGGAGATTTCTTTCACTTGGTTGAACAGTGGAAAGGAGTGATGATAAGAGGCCATCCCTGGAAATTATGAAAGGAAACTGTGAGCAAGAGAGTGAGGAGTGGTTTCTTTACATGGAGGGTGGTTATACCATGGAATGCATTGCCTGATAGAATGGTGGGAGCGAGAACGGTCAATGAATTCAAGGAATGGTATGATAGACTTTGCGTTTCTTAGGGCGGGGGGGGCCTCCCCTCGATGAGTCTTGATAGATTTTGTTTCTTAGGAAAGACCTCCTATGATGAGTCTTTTGACTCCATGGAGGCTTCAATAATAATAATAATATAATATTTTGCGTTACAAAATATCGTCACATTTTGTACACCAGAGAAGCAGAAATAATGTGTACATTTAAGTTTTGTAGAAAAGCTGGGAAAATGAGAAGAGGTACAAATTAATGTATGTAACTCACCATACATTTGATCATAATGTATGGTGACCAAAAATGAAAAAAATAAGATATTTATATACTAGTTAATATTTCACTGGATTTTAAATGGACATCTTCAGAGAATACAAAAAACAGTATCAATCAGTCTTATAAATAATGCAATCTGTAATGGACAAAACACTGATTGGGCAGCTGAATAATAAGAATGGGGGAGAATTTATTTGGCGGCTGTTGTTGATGACAGTGATCAGGTATTAATAAGTACATGGATATTCAAATTATGATAAGTTACAAACTTGGATGCACACTATGTTTTGACCAATGGTATCAGTTACTGAATGGGAAGGATATCAGCAGTACAACAGACGCTTTAAAAAGATGCTTAAATAATATGATATCTGAACGTGTCCCTAGAGTTTTTGAAGAAAAAATAGGATGGGAATGGAATGGACGTGCAACTCTATTAAACAAAAGATCTTTATGAAAAGGATAATATGGAAGGAAATGCCATGCTTTTCTTGCCTATCCTTTATATAGGTGTATGTGCTGACTAAAGGCAACCGAAAAGAATTTTATCATTATGTAGCAAAAAAGAAAGAATGAATGTGGAAGAATAACTTTACTGAATGCAGATGACACCCTAGTATATCAGAAGAGATATGATTGCTCAAAAATGGGTGCTTAATTCGCCAAGATCTAGCAATATAGTGTACGTAACATAGAGCACAGTGCTACTACAACACTGGATGAAGGGTGACAGAAGTGTGCACAAGAAAGGATGTAGAGTTGTTGCATAATCTGTATAAGAATATGGCAATAAAAGCAGATGGAAATACCAGTATGTTATAGGAATGTTCAAGGCCATTAACATGCTTGTATAATCTATATCTCAGCTCGAGAAAGATCCACAGGAATGGCAAGAATGTACAATAGTGCCATTGTATGGGGGGGGGGGGGGGTAAAAACTGATGTGTCTAACTGCTGACCTACAAGTACCTCTGGAGTAGTGGTGATGATTTTAGAGAAGTTGGTAAGGACTTGCATACATAAATGAGTTGACAGACAAAATGTAGCTTATGTAGCAGTAAACAACATGGGTTTACTCAAGGAAGGTTATATCTGTCTGAGCAATTTGCTCATATTTTATAATAATGTTATGTCTCATTGATAAAGAAAATGGCACTCTGAAACTGTTGAACTCTTCTTAGCATTTGATAAGATATACCACATGAAAGGTTGTTGCATAAATTGGAAGATATGGAATAGGAACATGAACTACTGACTTGGATAAACAGGTGACTGACAGTTATCAGAAAGTGGCATATGGGGATGTGAATCGGTAAGATTTTAGTTGACTAGTCATGTACCCAAGGGATCAGTTCTTGTGACCATTGTTACTGAATCTATACATTAATGATACTGGGAGGTATCTGACAGATTTTAATTGTTTGCTGATGATGCAAAGATATCCAAGTAACTGATATAGAAGCACTTACAGAATGATTTGAAAAGACTGGAATTGTTTAGCATGATGAGATATCCAACAGCATATTATACTGATAGGGATTATGGTGGGAGAAACTGATGGAACTAGGGACCTTGAAGTTATAGTGGATATGAAATTGAATTTCAAAGGTCACATAGGAAAAATTACAAATATTACAAATGCAACTCCAAGGATAACTGTGATGTTGAAATGAACATTAACATGTAAGGATAAGGAAGCCATTTTGCCTTTTTACAAGGCTTTTGATGAGCCGACTTTCCCTGGACTGCTGTACATAGATTTGATCTCCTGGGTTCAGAGGGAATAAGGATGCTGTGAAAAGGCAACAAAAAAGAGTTACAAAGATCGTATCGGGATTAAGGAACATAGGTTATGTTCACAGAATGAATGTGGGCTGCAGACAATAGTAAACAGGAGAAAGAGTGATATATTAGAAGTCAATAAACTTTTGAAATAGCATTATTGAATATAGGTTGATGACATTTTTCATTATACGGAAGGTGTGGGGAGGAGGACACTGAGGCATTTGTGGAAACTGAGTTTATATGAAGTTAAGAAAACAATGAGGAAAGCTTGACTTTTCTCTCAGAGAACAGTGAGTGGACCAGTGTGCCTGTTGAAGTGGTGAGTGCATTTGGTACAGTGAGTTAATACAAGGAATAACTGCTGGAGTGAGTGATGTATGGCCTCCCTCAATGAGTCCTTGAACTCCCTGAAGGTCTCTGGTAATAATAACAATAATAATAAATACTGAAGTCCTAACTTGGTAACCTCTAACATTGGACAAACAGAGGAAGTTTTCACAGTTGCTGGGTTATATTTGATCTTAAAATGACTGTCTCCCACATTTTAAGTAAATTAATGCAGACATACTTTAAGGCTAGGAGAGTGTCTTATTGCTCTTGCTAATTCTTAAAATAGTCTTTTAAACTTGGACAGCTCTGGCACAGAAGCTAACTACTTTTTACCAAACATTTTTAGCCAATGACTATAATCCCCATAAAATGCTATGTGTCTCCTCCACCCTCTCTACACAAGACACAAAGCACGACTGTTCCAATTCCATATATCTGGAATGTATCTGAACATCAGCTAAAATACTAAATAAATATAACTTCCATTAACTTATAGTGACATGAAGAAATAAACTTAAAGTTTCAAAAATTTACTAGAGAACTTATGAGAACATAATCTTGGGCATTAGAGTTACCTTAGCTTTCACTATTTAAAGACATGAACTCCACACAGAAGCCCATATATATTCACCTTTTAGTAGTGTATTGATTATTAGGTTTCACTAACCTGACAGGTATTATAAACATTCATTCTCATCATAACAGATGATACAGAAACCTTAAAACAGCAAAACTCCATTAACTATACTATGGCAATCCTCTATCAAAATGTTAAATTCATCATAAGTGAACTCTTCATTTACTTATGATGATCATAGGAGAATAATCAAATATTAGAGTATAAAGTAAAGAAACTTTAATTTAGAATAAATAAGATAATACACATACCGGACACTAAATTAGAAACTTTTATGTAATACTGTCGTGACGACTCTTTCTGTCGTGTTCTAAATCTATCTAGTTTCAAGTCACTTTTATGAATAATACAACTAATTACGAAATGATCACCGATCCAAAGTAGGGAAATTTATATTTATACTGCGCCACCCTATTCTTAGATTAGTCTATATAAATAGTAGGATCAGTTCTAAATTAAGTTAGCAGTCATCTCATTAGGCCGAATCATCTATTATCATTTTTACTTGGGGTTCCCGCAAGATTCGAATATTTATGAACGGTGCAATAATAAGGAATTCAGGCAAACACAATATTTAGATCAACAAAATAAAACATTTAATATATGATATGGTTAACAAATACAAGAATTCTATTTTAAAATGGAACTATACAATTAACTTAACACATCTTCTTAGGTCACTGATGCTAATTCAATGTTCTAACTTTCATATACTATTCACAGTTTCAAAAACACAAATCTTCTTATCTTAAGTTAATATAACAATTTCACATTTTATTCAGTCTTCACAAATCTATCAGCTCAATGTTTATATTCACAGCAGGCAATAAACTACGTAAGCTATATTCCAAGCAAATATATTCCCGGACCTTGAGCATCGGAGATATATTACAGTTAATGCTAGAATAGAGAAACTTATACAACTACTCTTACCAGACAAATTCTTCAATACATCAAATTATTGAGAGAGCACTTATGAATTAACTTAATTAACATTAGCGGAACACACATAACAAATATTCTCCATAGTTTAAACTGTATTACTGTAAGTCGCACTTCACTATTCCAAACAACAGTAATTAGGTACTAATATCTTTTCCTGTTCACTTTTCTCCAAGTAATTAATATAACCTTTTCCTAGGGCAACATAGAATTTAATCGTAATCCAGATTAACTGGAACTAATCAGAATTTTCGCACTGACTGTCCAGTTTCCTTTTATCTGATTACGGTATCAACCTTTCTTCATAACAACAGCAGATTTCGCTTATAACATTAAACTTTATGTTTCACTACTTATAGGTTCACTTCCGAACACTATACTCATAAATTTCTGCCCTGAGGATTTTATAATCTTGGTTCCGCAAAATTCTCTCCTCACTCCTTAATAATAATTCTTCTCTTCCTTTCTATCTTATCTATGACCTCCCTCTTCTTTTTCTTTCTCTCTATATCTCTCTATATGTCCATCTATGACCTTCACTCCCACCTTACGTTCGAACGCCACGCTCTACTCCACTCGTGGTTGTTTACGCGTGCGTCTCCTTGATATTTGGTTTTAATACCTGTCATTGCAGAAAATGATACCTCACATAAATAAGTAGAACCAAACGGTAGGAGTGCATCATTTGCTGTATTTACTAAATTGCTATACTCGAACTTCAGTCCCATCCATCAATTGTGAAGAGATTTCTGTTGAAATTCGTTTTTCAAAGTTGTATTGTATCTAATGTCAATTAATTGCTCTGGAAAAATAATCGGAAGGTGGTCAATTTTTACATTTTCTGCACATGGGTATAAAATCCATTGAAATTCTTCACCAGGAAGATCTGTGAATAAGTTACAAAAATATGCATCTAAACTTTTTAAATGTGTAGATATTAGACTTTTTGTTTGTTTTACATTTGCATTATTTTCTGTAACGAAATCAGATAAAGATGGAAACATTTCTAAACATCCCTTTTCAAATTTCTCTCTGCACAGCACCATTTTCTTTCGAAATTCAGTTATTTTCTCATTCATTGTTAAAATGTTACCTTTTCCTTGAAGAGACAAATTAAGCATGTTTACTTTTTCAAAAATATCAGCTAGGTAGCATAGTGTTAATAACCACTTATCGTCATTGAAAAGATCTGCAAATTTCTTATCTTTATCCAGTAGGAGAATGCGTAACTCATTTTTTAGTTCTACAACTCTCTTAAGCACTTTTCCTCGAGATAACCAATGAACCTCCGTGTAGTATAGAAGATTTTCGTGGATACTGCCCATCTCTAGACATAGTACTGTAAATATTTTATTATTCAAAGGCCTCGTTTTTATAAAATTAACTATACTGATAACATCTTGCAGTATTTTGTGTATATCAGGCTGCATTTTTTTTTGCCACAATAGCTTGCCTGTGGATAATACAATGAATGAATTTGACATGTGGTGCTATTTCGGTTACTTTTCCTTTGAATCCTTTCTTTGTACCAATTAAAGCAGCTGCCAAATTGCTAGTTATGCTTAAACAGTTTTTCCACAAAATATTGTTTTTAACAAAGAAGTTATTTACTGTTGAGAAGACATCTTCACCTGTACATCTTTCCTGAAGTGCCCCACAAAAAAGTAGTTCTTCTGTAATTCATTATTAAAATAATATCTAGTAAATACCAATAACTGAGACATGTTGGCAACATCTGTGCTTTCATCAAGCTGTATAGCAAATTTCCCACATTGAGTCATTTGTTTTAATAGTTGCTTCTTTAAATTATCTGCAATGATTTCTATACGTCTACCAATAGTATTTACTGATAAAGGAATACATTTTAGTTTATCTGCATATTCTTTTCCATGGATTATTTCTACCATTTTTATGGCGGTTGGGAGTACAAGTGTTTCCCCAGTAGTGTGTGGCTTTTGTCTTTTGCAATTAAGAATGCAACCTCAAGAGATGCCTCCAAATATTTATCGTTAATTTTAGTGAATTTTTTTAAGTTATTATTATTATTATTATTGACACCTCCAAGGAGTCCGAAGGCTCATTGCGGGAGGACACCTACAACTGTCTCAATTGATACAACTTTCTCAACCACTACACTGAACATCTACTATGAATCAACTCTATCTGCCGCCCACCTCCACCACCACTACAACTAGTATTTTTTGTCTGTAAATTGCTGTGTTCTGAAGGGCTGATTTGTCTGTTGTTGGATTGAGAATTACGTCACCAAACATCGTTCAGAGAATTGCAAAGATTTCTGTTCATGTTCAGGATGTTTAGTTTTTAAGTGTCTTACTAATAATGATGGTTTCATACTTCCATTACATAGCGTCTCATGACACAATACACATGTAGGACGAGGTTCATTGTTGACTATCGTCGATGTAAATCCCCATTTCAAGCAGTCTTCTTGATAATTTCAAACTTTCTTGGCAAGGTTTTGTTAAGTTTCAGATTAATGTTTTTATCACTTAATTTGACTGATAACGAACTTGTTTGAATAGAAGAATCAATCCTATTTTTTTCTTGTTGTTCGTCTGATGTAGAAGTACTATCAGAATTATCTTCAATTCGTGGTTTCTTTGGAGGAAATTTTTTTAACCATTTATCCATTTTGTCAGGGTTAATTTGTAAAATTTAAATATAATTCATTTACTATTGATAATATCAAAAACTTTTAAAAAATGTAAGCAATTTTGATAATATTAATTCACTATTTCTAGTGTAAACATAAAAGTAAGCACAAAAAGGCGTTGGAATTGCACAGAAACAATATATACTAAAAAATCGTTAAACTTACTACTAATAGTCAAATAATTAATACAACTGTGGTGTCATCTGTAGATAGCAGGATAACTAAGCAATTTTCCTTCTCGAGTTGGGCTTGTCAACACTAGGATGCTCTACAAATAATGGCAATGATAAGAAGTAAGAGATTTACTCCCTAGTTTTAAAAAACATGACAGCTTTGCCACGGACGATTATGTGTGCAAAGTTGCCCAATGTGCACTACTCGCAAATTCAGTTTACAGGATCTTTATAACATCTTTGTCTAGATTAGATATATGTTTAATTGATGAAAGAAAGTAATATTCTTTATCTTTACTTAATTACTTAATTTTTTTCCTATCAATATAAAACTTTTTTTTTGACGTACCACCACATATCGACTCGCGTACCCCCTGGGGTACGCATATCACACTTTGGAGACCAATGCACTAGAGTACAACCAAAGTTGCTACATAAATTTCATAGACTTTCGTCAGGCATTTGATTCAATCCATAGAAGAGAACTATGGAAAACTATGGAAGAATTTGGAATTTCCCAACAAAACCATAAGAATAATAAAGAATCTGTATGAGAAATCTGAAAGTGCAGTATGAATGGAGGATACCTTAACCAACTGGTTTCACACAGAGAGCAGAGTAAGACAGGGATGCAATCTGTCATCAGACCTGTTCAATCTTACACTGGAAGAAGCAACCAATAAGCCCTTAAACAATGACGACTACAGAATCAATATATATGGGGAAAATGTGACAAATTTAAAATTTGCAGATGACATTGCATTACTTGCAAGCACAGAAGAAAATCTACAGCGAATTTCTGATAAAATAAAGGAGGAGTGTATAAAATCTGGATTAAACATAAATATAGAGAAAACAAAAATTATGCAAATAGGAAAAAGAAGCACCAATCTGAAAATTGAAATTGATAGTAAGAATCTAGAGTAGGTAGAAAACTTCACCTACCTTGGAGGAGTTATTGAGTACAATGGTGAAATTATGAAAGATATAAACAGATGAATCAGTCAAGCATCCCAAACTTTACAACTTAATAAAAAATGGAAGTCAAGAGACACCAAACAAGTAACAAAAGTAAGAATCTATGAAACAATGGTCCTCCCAATACTCCTCTATGGAAGTGAATGCTGGAATCTCAAAAAGGCTGAAGAGAAAAAATTATTAGTTACTGAAATGGGTTGGCTAAGAAGATTACTTGGAGTATCTCTGCTGGATCGACTAAGAAATGAAGACATAAGGAAACGACTAAAACAAGAAATAACAATGATAGACAAAATCCAAGAAAGAAGACAGCGATGGTTTGGCCATGTGACCAGAATGGGAACAGAAAGACTACCATCTAAAGCCTTGAATACAACGATGGAAGGTAAAAGATCCAAAGGACAGCCCAGAATTAGAAGGATAGACAAAATAAAAGAGGACCTGAAAACCAAATTACAACGAGCAACACCAAACTGGACAGAATTGTTCAGACTCTCCCGGGACAGACAGAAGTGGAAAGAGTTCATTCAGCCTCATCATCATCCACATAGATGATGAATTATTTGCAAATATCACGTTCATTTGAGATGACTTATTTTTCTGTGAATCACTGAGTAACCTGTGAGCAAAGGTCTAATGTTCGCATGCATGTTAAATGAAAAGCCCGAGGCAGTGATGTACACGGAAAGCAACTCACGTTCGCCTTCCGAGAAAGAGTGCTCCCAAAGCAGGGAGAAAGTAAGGGACCAACCTGGGGATGAGACTATCATAGTGCCGTGTAGGAAATTCAGAAGGAAAAAGAGGGCACTAACAAGAGAAATAAAAGGGGCTCGTGAGGTCAACGAAGCCCTCTTTTCTCATCTCATCGATTGTTGTTCCTACTTTTTTCGCGCGGACCGCAGACGCTCGTCACCTGAGCCAGGATACCATAGATTTTTTTGCTATTTTGTAAAATTCTGTTACTAACATTTGTTACCTATTAATCTTTTTGTGTATCTTGTACTGACTGCACTAACCTGCTGGTAGCAAGTTTTAGTGCTACGGGATTATTTTAGAGTCTTCAGACTCTAATTCTTTTTTTTATTTTTTTCTTTTAGATGCAGAGACCAGTAATGAGCAGAGTGATTCCCCCCCCCCCCAGGACCCAGACCTTAGGAGTGGAGATTCCAGGGTTAGAGGACCCAGAGTCCTGACTAAAGTACTCAAGGAGATCGTAGGAGTACAGAACATCTTCTCCTTCACCATCTACGGAGGAGGACGATTTCTGTTCGTTGTGAAGAACGTGACGATGAGGGATAAACTTTTAGAGGGCTACCAAGTCCAAGGGAAGCAAATGACCCCTATCATGGTGGGGTCACAAGTGCGCCAGCTAAAAGATCAGCCGTTTCCCTATGGAGTTTTAGAAGCCGGAGATGACATGCTCACACAAGTGTTCAGCAAGTGGGGGAAAGTGAGCAACATCAAAAAGAGCATCTCCCAGGAGGACCCCGCTAGTACTCCGGTGAAGTCACCTTCACCATGGACATGCGACAGCCAGTGCCCAACCTTGTTACCATCGGCACATCGCGTGTGATATTAAAACAACTGATATAACCACAAGAAAGAACATACAAAGATATAAGAACATAACTTACCTTCATAACTCTGCTACTAGTATGTTCTTTCTTTCTTGTGGATATATAAGTTACCTTAATATCATTTTATCCCCTCTGTTATTCATTATCTATATGGATCACATTATGAAGGAATGTGGTATTAAACCTGACATCAAAATTGGAGATGTTAATGTCAGCTCTTTGCTTTATGCCGATGATGTTATACTTCTAAATAAATCCGCTACAAGTCTGCAAGATTCTCTGACTAAATTGAATAGCTGTTGTAATAGATATGGTATGAAGGTCAGCAATAAAAAGACAAAGACAATGAAAATAGGCAGAATCATTGAAAATGTCAACTGTGTTGTGAATGGAGAACCTGTGGAACAAGTAAAACATTTCAGCTACTTAGGCACAATTTTTACTGAAGATGGTAAACTAAATATAGAAATAGACAACAGAATCAGCAAAGCTGGTATCGTGGGAAGTCAATTGAATAAATTCATATGGAATAAGAAAGAAATTAGTCGGAACACTAAATTAGCTGTATACAAGACTGTGTTCAAACCAATTTTAACTTATGGATCTGAGAGCTGGGTCAGAAGTAAAACACTTGACCAAAGACTAGAGACCGCAGATATGAGAGTCCTGAGAAAGATTAGAGGCGTGAACAGATGGCATCAATGGCAATATCATATTAAAAATGAGGATATTAGGAAAGAACTTGACATTGTCAGCATCCAGGAATGCGTTAGCAGAGCTAATCTCAGATGGTATGGTCACTTAAATAGAATGGGAGAGGAAAGATTAGCAAAACAAGTGTTCTCTGCCAGGTTGGCAGGAAAACGACCCAGAGGAAGACCAAGATATAGGTGGATTGATACGGTACAAAGTGCCTTAGACGATAGAAATATAAGATCTGATAATGTTGGAGTCTTGACAAGTAACAGACTGATTTGGAGGAAAATTGTAGATAGGAAGTTAGTAATGATGTAATTTTTTCATGTAGTACTGTCATATCCTGTACACCCCTTGAGGGTACATGGCAGGAAGTTGATGATGATGATGATGATAATATCATTTTTGTCTTGGTGTTTATCAAACTTTCTAGAACTCCCTCGTATATATATTCAGATATGAAATATGAATTGATTTGTTCATTTTACAACACCAAAATGAAGACTTTTAGGCTCTTCTCTGGTAATTACTGTTACACACCTACTGTAATAATTTATGAAAAATACAACTATCTGACACAGGATTGCTTTGGTACTTAATGAGAGTTTCTGTATAATCTCTGATGAAAATCAATAGTTCAAAACAGCCATCAGGACAACAAAACTTTAATAAAAAAAACCTTAATAAAAGGCAAATATATGGATGTCCAGGAAGAAATCTTTCTTTTAAGTGGTGCAAACTAAGGCAACTCCAATGCCACAGCTTATATTCTCATAAGCTGTGGCATTGGAGCTCTCTCGTCTTTTTTCAAAACTTTCTAAGTTCTAAATATATATATATATATATATATATTTATATATATATAATTAAACATTATATATACACGAGGGCTGTTTGATAAGTCCATGCAAAGTCTAAGAGATAGCACAACCAGTACGTACCAAGGTTAATTTTAGTTGCTGGTAACTGTTGGAGGATCACACACTAATCAGTCAGATAGATCTATTATTCTGTGTTTGGCGTTCATTTGAATCGATCATAAACTGTGATTTGTGAAAAATGGATGAGAAAGAATTTTGTGTAGTGATTAAACATTATTTTTTGAAAGGCAAAATAGCTCAGGAAACCAAAGCTAAGCTTGATAAACGTTATGGTGAGTCTGCACCTTCAATTAAAACAGTTTATAAGTGATTTAGTAACTTTCAAAGTGGCCATATGAGCACAAGTGATGCTGAACGTTCTGGATGCCCTGCTGAGGTCACTACTCCAGAAATTATTGAAAAAATCCATGATATGGTGATGGATGATAGAAGAGAAAAGGTGCATGAAATTGCTAAGGCTGTGAGCATCTCAAATGACCACGAACATAATATTCTACATGAACATTTACACATGAGAAAACTATCCACAAGATGGGTGCCGCGTTTGCTCACACTGGATCAAAACTCTTCTGCAGCTTTTCCCACTTAAGTAGGGTCGCTGTTTGTGGCGAGTCTCCTCCACAACCTCCTGTCTTGGGCTGTAGCCACATCGAAGTTCTTCATCCTCAGGTCCTCCTCCACCATCTCCCTCCATCTCTTCTTTGGCCGTCCGCACTTCCTCTTCGCTGGCACATCCATCTGAATGACCTTTCATCCCACATACTCTTCCTCCCTCCTCATCACATGACCAAACCATTTCAACCTTGCCTCCTGTATCCTTGCTCCTAAGTTCGTAACTTTCACCATTCCCCTTACATAATCATTTCTCAGACGATCCTTTCTGGTCACACCGCACATCCACCTAAGCATTCTCATCTCTGCTACCTCCATCCTGCTGATGTTATTTTTCCTCAGGGCCACAGTTTCCATAGCATATGTCATAGCTGGTCTCACTACTGTCCTGTAGATTTTGCCTTTAAGATTGATAGGTACCCTTTTATCACATAGCACTCCAGCCATCTCTCTCCAGTTCCTCCATCCTGCTTCCTTCTCAGCCTCACCATCCTCTTTCATTGTTGAACCTAAGTATCTAAAGTCACTGACCTTCCTGATGGCATTTCCTTCCACTTCTAGATCTGTCTCTTGGCTGCCATGCACTTTGCAACACATATACTCTGTCTTACCTCTGCTCAGTCTCATACCTCTCTCTTCCAGTACTTTCCTCCAACTTTCCAGTTTAGCTGCCACTTCTTCTCTTGATTCTGCACACAGCATGATGTCAACTGCATACAACATAGTCCAAGGTGCGTCTTCTCTCACCTCCTCTGTCATCACCTCCATCAGAATATTAAACAGGAACGGACTTAATGCTGACCCTTGATGCAAGCCAACTGTCACTGAAAAACTTCCTGTCTCTCCCAGGCAGGATTGAACTCTTGTTTTCACATTTCTGTACATCTCCTGCACCAACCTGACATATTTCTCTGGTACCTTCTTCTCCCTCAAACACCTCCAGACTTCTTGCCTTGGCACTCTATCATAAGCTTTCTCCAGATCAATAAAAACCAGATGTAGCTCCCGTTGCTTCTCTCGAAACTTTTCCATCATCTGTCGTAACCCAAAGATAGCATCTGCCGTCGATCGACCAGGCATGAAGACAAATTGTTCCTTTGCAATCTCCACCTCCTTCCTCAGTCTTCCATCAAGAACCCTCTCTAGGATCTTTATTGTATGGGACATCAACTTTATTCCTCTGTAATTCTTACAGTCTTGGGCATCCCCTTGACTCTTGTTGATGGGGGACAAGAGTACTTTCCCTCCATTCCTCAGGTATAGTTTCCTGTTAACAAACTTTTATTAATAGGTCCCACAGCAGGTCAATTCCCTCTTCCCCTAGTGCCTTCCATGTCTCCACAGGGATCCTGTCAGTACCAAACATGAATAAATGGCTGGCAGGAAAGAGATTTTCATCAAACAATGAGGTGATTGCCAAAACAACTGCCTATTTTGAAGAGTTGGACAAATTATACTATATGGAAGGGATCAAAAAACTCTAGCATCGTCGGACTAAGTGTATAGACCTCAAGGGAGACTATGTTGAAAAATAAATGTTTGTCCCCAAAAAAATTGTTTTCTTCATTTTTGCACGGACTTATCAAACAAACCTCCTATATAAACATACATACATATATTTGTTTATAAAATAAGGATGGCTCTTTTTATTTTCACATTTTCATGTGGTTACATAAGTTATGAATTATTACAGCACATATTCTCCAATCTTTCTTCATTCTGCAATTTGGCCAAAGCATGATGAATTAAATTTTATAAACAAATGTTTTGAACAAAAAATATAAAAATAAAATTTAATTCAGTATGCTTCAGCCAAATTTTAAACTAAAAATTTGTATTAGATTATTCGGCCAAATCATGTTTCAGTTCATTCGTAGTTTTTGATGTTGTTTAATACTACCATACTTAACATAATTAAATGCCAACATCTATGCCTGTCTAAGATTGAGATAAATAACATCTGGCAATAGATTTCCTCTGCCATTTAAAAAAAATGGTCAAACATTTACTGAATGTAATAAACCTCCTGGATCTATTCATGAAAATGGTAATTTTCATGAATAGATCCATTATTATTATTTTATTTTATATTGTATATGTTAAGCCAAGGATTTTTGGAAGAAACAAGTAAATATCAAATCCCAACTCAGCATCAACATAAGAAGCATCAAGGGAAAAAAAAAATAGAACTAGCCAAAGAAATGATAAGTAGCAGATAGAAATAACAGGTGTTACCAAAAACAAATAAACAAAACAAGTGAGGTTTTTGTAAGCAACATATACAAGATGTTATATTCAGGCAGTAACAATCAAGGGAATAGCTACAGTAATCAACATTAAATATGAGGATAATATTCTTGAATGGAAGGCAATATCAAGCAGAATGATGTGTGCAAATATCAAAACGGGGAACTGAAAAATTAGACTTATTTGTGCCTATGGTCCTACAAAAGGAATAAGTGGAGGATTTTTTTTCAGTCATTAGAGATGATACAAAGAAAAAACAAAAGTTGATCTCTGATGGAGACCTAAACAGTAGAGTAAGAAATGACTAGACATATAGAAATGTTTAGGGAACATTTGGAGAAAAGAACAAAACTGATACAAATGGTAAGTACCTACTGGATTTCTATTCAGGACATGGACTAGTTATTACTAACTCTATGTTCTAACATAAAGATGTGCACAAATTCACATGGACAGAAGATGCAATAAATAAGAAACAACTCATTGACTCTGTTACTGTTGATAGTAATATCTTCATGCTGGTTCAATACAGAAGATTTGAAACAAGAAGTGAACACCATCACCATTTAGTTTTGAGTAGGATAAAATTGAATATCATACTGAAAAGAAAAGTGTGTACAATTTTTCAGTGGTGAACTGTAGACTCAAATACACAAATTATTCAAAGTAAAATGAATAGGTTTGAAAACAAGAACCAATCTTGGAAATGCATTAGCAGATCCTGAAAAAACATTCACTGATCTAGACAGACAGCCACATGGTTGTCTGCAAGGATAGAAAAATCAGTTCATGGTGGACTCAGGAAGTTAGAGAGGCAGTGAAGGAAAGGAAGAAAGCATATCAAAAGTTGCTGGCAAGTAAGTCAGCTTTTTTTTATTAGAGAATACAGTGAAAAATGTAATAAAGTGAATGTGTAAAACTAGCCAAACAAAAGTCATGGGAAGAATTTGGTAAGAACATAGAAAGTGAATACCAGGAAGTAGCAAAATATTCTGAAAACTATTGGAAAAGCTTAGAAATGGAGAAAAGAGGAGTGTAAAAGTAATCAGAGATAATAAATGTGATACAAAAAGTGAAGATAAAGATATTCGAGATATCTGGAGTAATTACTTTGAAATATGTTAAATGAAATAAGCGGTGACAGCACAGTGATAGAAAACATTCAGGAGGAATGCAATAAGAAATACATATCAATACTTCAGGTGAACAAAGCTAACATAAACCTGAAATTAAAGACAGCTGGAGTAGATGATATTCAATTAGAAATGCTCAATTATGAGTATAAGTTTTATACTGGTTACAATGCATACTTCAGAAGGCCAATTTCCAGATGAGATTGGAGTAGAGTTTCATAGAGTACCTATCAATAAAAAGAGAAATAAAACTGAATGCGAGAATTACAGAGAAATTTCCCTACGTGTTCTAGTAAGATTTATGCGCGTATTATACTTGAGAAAAGGATAAGGAAAGTTGGAAGGGAAGCCCAGAGAAAAACAAGCTGGGTTCAGGACAAATAAAAGTTGTGAGGATCAGATTTTCACTTTAAGATAATTAATTCAGAAATCATGGGAATATAACAAGGATGTGTATTTAAGTTTTGAAGATCTGGAAAAGGCATTTGACAAAGTGCCAAAAGAAAAGCTGTTCAAAATGATACAGTTATATGGTATAAATGGGACATTATATCAAGCAATGCTTAATCTGTATTTGAGTTGTTAGTCATCAGTTAGAATTGAAGGC